>NC_091619.1:60184489-60809489 GCF_027580195.1 Bos mutus
GTAGCATATCAATTAGCAAAAAAATGTTAGCAGGTATTACAGTCCTTGCTGCCAAGATCAGTTTTGACCATTTTGTTCATTTCTTCAATTCTCTGGAGATTCAAAAGCCTTTTGACAATGTTATTAAATGATCTGTTATTTTTCTCAGTAAATGTCATTTCCCTAATCTAGTAATTAGTAAAAAACAAAGACCAATTTCCTCAGTGAATGTTGCTCACTCTCCTTTTTTTTCTGAATCTCTGCCATTTGCTATTTCTCACCAAAAAAAATACAATTAGGTTATTATTATTAATAACTAACATTTAATTAGGTTGTTTGATCTTTGGTTGAACAAGTTTGCAGATTTCCATTACCATACCTACAAAGATCAGCCCAACTGTTTTAATGAATATTGATGTCTTTATACAATGACAAAGCCCTTTATTCTCTGGCTACTAAATTACCAGGCAGTGATCACAAGAAAACACACGATGCACATAAACAGAAATCCTTAATTTTTCACAGAAATCTAATTTCTGAAGAAGGATATAGGTCAATAGTTTGTATTGTGTGATCATAATTACATCAAGACAGAACTTTAATAAACAGAAGATTTTATAATTATTCAGATTTTAGGCATAAATGTTCATAGCTAAATTCATACAGAACTGATTAAGATCTAATTTCCACAGTACTCAGTTTTTCAATGGACTATGTCACCAGAATCTTTGATTTGCCATACAAGGCCTTTCCTTACATGGCTAAAATGTACCATTCTGTTTCCAAACCCCATCTTTATCCCCTCCACCCTTACCACCACTCCCTCTTAGCCATTTTATGTGATGCTACGAAGGTACCATGTTACAGATTACTACTTAAATATCCCATCCTGCCTTGTGCTCCTATGACTCTGCACATGCTTTCTTCCTTACCAAAAACAACCTTCTCCACCTCATCTACACAGTTAATGGCTACTCTCAAACACTCAGGCCAAGCATTTTTTTTCCTTCTATTCATTCATTTATTCAGAAGCATTTGGACTATCTCCTATGTGCAAGTGCTGCTTATGCACTGGAGAGGCGATTGTGAACAAGATGGTCCCTACTCTCAGGGGGTTTACATCTAGAATAAGAAACACAGTAAACAAATGAATAAACATGATAACTATAAATTGTGAAAATGGCTGGAATGGAAGTAAATGGAGTGATGTGAGAAAGGATAAAGCGTGGGGAAGCATAATGTTGGATGGGCGGTGAGAGAAGGACTTTCTGCAGAAGCAATATTCTAGTGGAGACTTGAAGATGAGAAGGGGCTTGGCCAGCATGACTGGAGCATAAAATTATGGTGGAAGGAGATGGTTTCACTCCCTAACTTCTCAATTCCATCCTCCTGAACTCAGTCCGTGAACAACCTTTTTCATAACAGCACTCATTATGATCTTAGGATTGTCTGCTTCCAACTCAACTTTGGACAATTTAAGGGCAATTACCAAATGCTATACATCTTTATATCTCACAGCCTCTTGGGCTCAAGTACATGGCATATGTTCTACAAATCTGGTTCACTATTGGCACTAATGGTAAAGAACCCGCCTGTCAATGCAAGCAGACATTAAGAGATACAGGTTTGATCCCTGGGTTGGGAAGATCCCCTGGAGGAGGAAATGACAACCCACTCCAGTATTCTTGTCTCGAGAATCCCATGGACAGAGGAAGCTGGGAAGCTGCAATCCATAGCGCTGCACAGTCGGACACTGCTGAAGTGACTGAGCATGTATGCATGCATTAGTTTCTATACCTAAATTCTTGATCCTAACTGATTCTGATGCCTGGGAGGAAATCGTTTCATTTTCCACATTTATCCATACCATTACCTTCACTATTAACTCCATGCATAAACAACCTCAAATATTTCCAATTAAAAAAACAGATCTCTGGGACTTCCCTGGTGGTCCAGTGGCTAATACTCCATGCTCCCCATGAAGGTGGTTGGGGTTCAGTCCCTGTTTGGGGAACTAGATCCCACATGCTACAACCGAAGAACTCTCCTGCTTCAACAAAGATCAAAGATCCCACATGTAATCAATGACTCAGTGCAGCCGAATATATAAATAGATAAATATTATAAATAGATAAATATATTTTATAGATAAATAAATCTTCCTTTAGCCCCACCTTCCCTCTACCCATTTAAATTGGAGATCCTCTCCAGTTTACTTTTTGAAAATTTCTTGAGGCAGCTATTCACTCATTGTTTCTGCTTCCTAATTTTCCCCATCCTTCCCCATCTTCCTGCAATTTTGCTTTAATTTGGGGATTTTTCACTCTTCAGCACTGACAGAGCTGCTTGTTCTGTGTCCAACCTTGGGAGTCAAACTGTGTGATTTGAATATTTGTTTTGTTTTATAAGGTGGGGCAGAGGTCATAAGCTCTCTGTGCCTCAGTAGCCTCATCTTGTAACAAGAGGATAATAATAGCATCTAACCCACAGGTTTGTTAGGAGACTTAAATGACCTGTTACGTGTGAAGTGTCTGGCAAAGGTAGAGCGCTTGCTTTTCATGTGGTTGTTCTACATGCTCTACATGTAAAGTGGTTGCTTTACATTCATGGTAGAATGACACATCACGCTGACTCTCCTGCAACTCTTCTTGGTCTTGAGCTTTTTTCCTCCCTATCTCCACTGTTTCTTCATTTCCCTTCTCCCTTTCTGGCAATTATTTCTCAATTTCATAAATCCTTTTCCTCCAATATCTCCTCAATGTTAATGTCTACCAGGGCTATCTCTTTTTTTCACTTTACACCCTTCATTCAAATCCATCCATTTCAATTATCACCCAAATCTTAATGAACTCCAAATCATTACCCCTAAATCAGATCTTTTTTTCCAGACCTCAAGGCACCACCCCTGTTAGATTGTTCTCATCTAGCTTTTCAGCAAGACCCTCAGCCTTAACACCTCTACCCTTGAAATCAGTTTTATAACTCTTCTGGGGCTCCCTGCCTGTAGAGACTAAGAGGGACCCAAATGTAGCTCAGGAACCCAGTTCGGAAATATTAAGTGATTCCGAGACTCTGCTCTACCTCTTCTTCTCTTCCTTTTGATCAACCTCCTTTCCATCTTCTAGGTCTCCCACAATATCTTCCCCTGGTCCATTTCCACTGCCGCACCTTAGACCAGCTCCCATTATCTCTCATCTACAGAAACCCTCTTAGCTGATCTCCATGCCTTCAGGCTCACAAACTTCCAATCCCTTCACACAAAACAGCCAACAAGATCTTTCTAAAACGCAAATCTGATCATGCCATTGCCCTGTTTAAACCCCCACGATGACTCCCCAAAGCTTTTGGGATGCAGTTCAAACTCCTCAGTTTAGTTCAAGGCCCTCTGCCTGAACCAGATCAGTGCCCTTAACAGCTCCCTCCCCACCAATTCAGGAGGCTGCAAGTGCCCTATAAAAATCTGCTGCAGCTATGTTCTGGCTGCTTGGGAAATTCCTCTAAGCTTCACATCACGCATGGGTTGCAGCTTTGAGAGTCTGCTCTCATCTGGAGTCCCTGCTTTCCTTTAGTTCCTGCCTTTAGTGTTCATCCTGAACACTACCTGGTTGCCTCCTTTGACATCAGGTGCGCTGGCTTTCAGTTTCTCATTCTCTCCAAAGTATTGTCTCTTTAATCAACCCTTTCGTCTATTGCACACTGTGGTCCCAGGGTAAGGATCATTATAGCCCTGACTTCTGAGCCAGGCTCCCCTGACACCACACTCTCCCCCGGTCTCAGCCAGCATCCAGTTTCCACCTGCCTTGAAGAGGGCATTAGACTACCTGTAAATTCATCCATTCCTCTGCTCCATCTACGTGCAGCACAAGTTCCCAAATAGACCATGCAGTTTCACATCTTTGTCTCCTCACACAAGCTGTTCCCTTTGCCTGGGCACATTTTGGTCTTCTCCCACCACTCACCTATACACCACACTGCCCAGCATAAGCATTTACTTGCTTACACAGGCCAGCATTTAAAAGTTCAACTCTGACGTCTTTGGTGACACCTATCCTGGTCTTGAGGAGAGCATAGCAACCCACTCCAGTATTCTTGTCTGGAGAAGCCCATGGACAGAGGAGCCTGGCAAGCTACAGTCCATAGCGTCACAAAGAGTTGGATATGACTGAAGTGACTGAGCATGGCATGGCACATTCTGGCCTTAATTAGGAACCTCTCTTCTGTCCTCTAAATTTCTCTACAGAAATCTAAAATATTACCTATTGTTAAAAAGTTATTTTATTTCCCTTTTCCTCCTATTAGATGGTAAGTGCTTTGAAACCAGGAAAATGTAATCTTTTTTTTTTTTTTTTTTTTTTTGTATCTCAGTTCCTAGTATAGTGCTTAATATATCATGTTGTTGCTGTTGTTTAGTTGCTAAGTTGTGCCTGACTCTTCTGCATTCCCATGGACTATAACCCAGCAGGCTCCTCTGTCCATGGGATTTCCCAGGCAAGAATACTGGAGTAGGTTGCCACTTCCTTCTCCAGGGGATCTTCCTGCAGGGATCAAACCTTCGTCTCCTGCATTGGCAGGTGGATTGTTTATCACTGAGCCCATAGGGAAGCCCCTACTACATCATAAGTACCTAACAAATAATTTTTCAGTGAGTGAATGAACAGATTAATTTTATAATCCTGGAATAAATTGAATATGTGTGATTTAAAACATTTGTTGGATATAAGAGAAATTTCATTTCACAATGATTTGTGAACAGCTTCAAGTATGTCTTAATATCAGTATTTTAAAACTAAATATATTCCAAAGTATCTCTGTGAGTCTCAGGATACACTTCTACTTGTAACTTAGACTTATAATGTATTGAATCCTTTAAAAATAAATCAATACCCATCAATTCCTTTCTCTAGAAGGCCTGTATGATGAGGCAGGGTGTCTCAGCAGATGCTATTCAAATGCAGAGTTATGTAGTGTATTTGATGTGGATAGATTCCCACCAGGAAATAAAATAAGATACCCTCATTCTTTCTCATTGTGCATTTTCAACGCTTTGAGGAAAGAATATTTGCATTGCAACTTTCTAAGCAACTCAACTCCTATAGTGTTTCTAATTGTGCCTTTTATACCTGACACTATTGTCCCTAAGACTAAATGTAAAATTATTGAACATAGAAAGTTATAGGATATATTATTAATTCTGGTAAAGACAAATGTCTGGAATACAGAATGCTGATATTATTTTGCCTAATATAACACTTCATAGTTGTAAGCCGTAACAAACGCATACACACACACAAAACTAAAAATAATCTTTAACTATGTTTAAACAGTACATGATATATAATGTTAATAATAGTCAAGATTTACTGAGTGCCCACAACAAGCCAGAAGCTGCTCATAGAACTTTATGTACATTTCAATATTTAGGTCTTACAACAATCCTAAGGAACAAAAATACTATTATCTCCTTTTTTCAGTTGAGGAAAGGGAGACAGAGAAAATAAATAGCCTGAAGTTATACAGTTAGTGATAAAGCCAGAACAGAAATCCAGGCATTCTAATTTCAGAGCTCTGATTTTAATTTCTTTACCATCTTGCCTTTGTACATATCATAGTGTAAAACAAAGATTTAAATAGCTTTAACAAGAAAAGCATTAAAAAAAAAAAACTGAAAATGCTCTCCTTGCCACTGTTGCTGTTTACTCTGGAAGTCATGTCTGATTCTTCTGCAGTCCCGTGGATGTAGCCCGCTAGGCTCCTCTGTCCATGGAATTCTCCAGGCAAGAATACTGGAGTGGGTAACCATTCCCTTCTCCAAGGGATCTTCCCGACCCAGGAAGGAACCCACATATCCTACAACTGCAGGCAGATTCTTTACCACTGAGCCACCAGACAAAACCCGGTATGATTCATGTATACACTTACCATCATAACGACCAATCTATCTCTTCTCCCCACCACACAAAACAGTGCTTCACCTAATACCATTAACACATGGTAGAAAGAAAGAAGAAAGTGAAGTCACTCAGTCATGTCCTTTGCGACCCAGAGTAGCCTTCCAGGCTCCTCTGTCCATGGGATTTTCCAGGCAAGAATACTGGAGTGGGCTGCCATTGCCTTTTCCAGAACACATGGTAGAGACCCCGATATATAAGAGGCTCCTTATATATAAGGAAAGATATAATTTAATCAATAAATTTTGAAACCACAGATTAAGATATAATTTAATCAATAAATTTTAAAACCACAGATTAAGCACTATAATAAACACTTGTTTTTAATATACTATCAATAATTGTATGAGATAGAAATTATATCCACTTTACCAATATTTTCTGTAGTTTACACAAATTAAGTAAGAGTGGTAAAGCCAGGATTCAAATCCAGGTCTTCATTACTACAAATCTTAATGTTGTCATGATGTTAAGCACTTTTAACTGTACAATCTTACCATGGAAAGAGACCAAATATTGGCTTAAATTTGACACAGTCCCGCTCAGCTTGATAATGCTGTAATTCTTTTAGTCTCTGATTTCTAGCTGCACAATTAGAAAACATCAGCAGTGCCAATTTATAGGTATTACATATATGAAACAAGAAATTCATGTATATATATCATTGTTTTGCTCCAAGTATTTTTTTTTTACTCCCATTTTAGTTCTTTTTTAGTTGTTAATGATCATTTGCTCAGTCGTGTCAGACTCTTTGCAACTCCATGGACTGTGGCACGCCAGGCTGCTCTGTCCGCAGAATTTTTCTAGGCAAGAGTACTAGAGTGGGTTGCCATTTTCTACTCTAAGAGATCCTTCTGACCCAGCAATCATACAGGTGTCTCCTGCATTGGCAGGTGGATTCTTTACCAGTGTGCCACCTGGGAAGTCCCATCAGTTGCTAATGGATACACTTTAAAGGACAGGATACTGAATCCTAATGTTCTTATGGAAGAAGGAGTTAGGGACTAAGCAAGCTTCCAGGTGGTCCTAGCAGAGCCCTTCATTTCTATTTCCATATGAGCAGTGTTGCCTAAGAATTCAGTGGAACATGTGAGTCTAAAAGAATTCTAGAGAAGCTCAAGCAAAACTGATGATTCAATACATTGTTCAAAACACATTTAAAACAAATGAAAATATATCTTGAAAAAAGTCTCCTAAAGTGTTCAATTTTTATGCTAATCTAAAACCAAAAACACACTTAATAGAAAGTAATGAAGTATAAAATACAAGTTTCACACTTATTGAAGGTAAGACTAGAAAGAGTAGAAAAATACTCATCATCTAACAAAACATCTCACCATAGTAGACATTCAGTAAATATTTATTGAATAGGGAAATGAGAGGGAAGTTCAAGAGGGAGGAGACATATGTATACCTATGGCTGACTCTTGTTGATGTTTGACAGAAAACAAAATTTTGTAAAGCAATTATCCTTCAATTAAAAAATAATTATTTTAAAATATTTATTGAATAAATGAATGAGGTTTACATTTGCTTCTATAAAATAGGTTACATTCCACTAAAGGTTACTCTTTGGTGAACTATGTTACCAAAATTATTATAAATAACTATAAAGTCTAAGACCTTAAAACATAAAATTTTAATGCCTTAAAATAATTTTCATCCACTTCAGTTTATCTCACTAATGTCTCTCTAGTTAGGTGAATAGTAGACATATTTGAAAATAGTTCTGTAACTTTTTAATAACTACAGAATTAAAATCATTTTGTGCTAGTCATTGGTACTAGACTTTCTCCAGAATATAATAACATGCTAAGGCATGAAAACAAAGATGCTTTATGTTGTTGCTTAGGATGTTGTTTATTAAATATTTTCTATCATTTTCTTGAAAATCAAGAGAAAAACATTTTTAATTTTTATTAAATTAGGTTACAGGCTAACCTAACTTGAATGAGCTCTCATTCAAGTGTAATATTCTCCCCATCTATAACTCTCTACAATTGGTAACAACTCTATTCTTTCAAGGGCTTCCCAGGTGACCCTAGTGGTCAAGAACCCACCAGCCAGTGTAGGAGATATAAGAGACACGGGTTTGATCCCTGGGTCAGGAAAATCCCCCAGAGGAGGGCATGGCAAACCACTACATTTTTCTTGCCTGGAGAATCCTATGGAGAGAGGACCCTGGCAGACTACAGTCCATGGGGTCATAAAGGGTTGGACATAACTGAAGTGACTTAGTATGCAAGCAATTCTTTCAAAATATGCTACGGTTATGCTCATTTCACATGCTAGTAAGGCTATGCTCAAAACCCTTCAAGGTAAACTTCATGAAACAATAACTTTCAGATGTACAACCTGGGTTTAGTAAATGCAGAGACACCAGAGATCAAATTGACAACATCTGTTGAATCATGAAGAAAGCAAGGGAATTCCAGAAAAACATCTATTTCTGCTTCATTGACTATTCTAAAGCCATTGACTGTGTGAATCACAACAAACTGTGGAAAATTCTTAAGGAGATGGGAATACCAGACCTGTCTCCTGAGAAATCTGTGTGCAGGTCAAGAAGCAAAAGTTAGAACTGGACTTGGAACAATAATCTGGTTCAAAATTGGGAAAAGAATATGTTGAGGCTGTACTGCAAAGTACATCATGTAAAATGCAGGACTGGATGACTCACAAGCTGGAATCAAGACTGCCAGGAGAAATAACAACAACCTCAGATACGCAGATGATGCCACTCTAACGGTAGAAAGTGACACAGAACTAAAGAGCCTCTTGATAAAAGTGAAAAAGGCGAGTGAAAAAGCTGGCTTGAAACTGCACATTCAAAAAAGGAAAATCATGACACCTGGTCCCATCACTTCATGGCAAATAGAAGGGGAAAAAGTAGGAGCAGTGACAAATTTGTTTTCTTGGACTTCAAAAAAACTGCAGAAGGTGACTGCAGCCATGAAATTAAAAGACACTTGCTCTTTGGAGGAAGGAAAGCTATGACAAGCCTAGGCAGCGTATACAAAGCAGAGACATGTTTGCTGACAATGGTCCTTATAGTCAATGGTTTTCCCATAGTCATGTACGGATGTTAGAGTTGGACGATAAAGAAGGCTGAGCACCAAAGAATTTGTCCTTTAAAATTGTGGTGCTGGAGAAGACCCTTGGATTGCAAGGAGATCAAACCTGTCAATTCTAAAGGAATCAGTTCTGAATATTCATTGGAAGACCTGATGCTGAAGCTGAAACTCCAATACTTTGGCCATCTGATGCAAAGAGCCGACTCATTGGAAAAGACCTTGATGCTGGGAAAGATTGAAGGCCAAAGGAGAAGGGGGTGGCAGAGGATGAAATGGTTAGATAGTATCAATAGACAGGAACTTGAGCAAACTCTGGAAGAAAGTGAAGGACAGGGAAGCCTGGCATGCTGCAGTCCA
Organism: Bos mutus; assembly: GCF_027580195.1. Taxonomy (NCBI): domain Eukaryota; kingdom Metazoa; phylum Chordata; class Mammalia; order Artiodactyla; family Bovidae; genus Bos; species Bos mutus. The sequence continues at coordinate 60,193,848 of NC_091619.1, forward strand.
TGGGGTCACAAAGAGTCACAACTTAGCAACTGAACAAAAACAATGGCACAATTCTTTGTATCAGTTGATCAGAAATTACAGGGTAGAAAATATGTTGTTATGAACAAGAAATGACTCTAAATAAATCTGATCAGAAACAAGTTAAAAGGCATACTATGTTAATAGTTATAAGGAGTTAATTCAGTTTTTTTTTCCACTTAAGTGACAACAGGTATTGATACTGTCGGTAAAAAAAAAAAAAAAAGTGTCATTAGTCAAATGCCCTTTCTGTATATACTTATTATTCTCTCACACACATTAATATTGATACAAATTAATTTCCTAATTTTGAAAATTTTAATTAAAACAATTTGGCCTTGTGACAGATTAAAATGTATCTCCCTGAACCGTTTTTGTATCCCTTTACAATATCTGTCCTACACAGAAATCCTAGTTTATTCTGGCTCTGATTCAATCTTCCAAAATTTCTTCTCTGTTTACTTCGGTCTTTTGAAAGCGTTCCAAGTTTGTCTCTAGTCACTGAAAGGAGATGAATGAAATTGAAATTGCATTTACTATTCTTTTGACTCTTATATTTGTGCTCAAAGACAGATCTAATTTTGCTGACACTTTTCAAAAAGAAAAATCGCCAAATTAATTTATTTTAGCAGTCACTAAAACAGGCTTTATTCACAGCTAATATAGCATTAGTCCCATTCTTTTATTAAACAATAAAATCCTTATTAAAGAATAGATTACTATTTTCCTGGGTACAGCTATAAAAAGCTGTAGACAATCCTAAGTATTTGGGAGTAACCTAAACGTTAAACTCCTTTAGAGTTGAAGAAATTGAAGCCTGGAACAGGGAGAGATTGATCCAAGGTCACATGGCTAATTAGTGGCCAACTTGGAACTGGAAATCCAGTCTAGCAACAGTTCCAGGCTCTTCTCACTCCTGTGATTGCCTGCAGGACTTCTCAGATTATACAACTGCTGATTTGATCTTCAAAGTTTTTTATGGAATGTTGAAAAGTCAACTATTTAGCTCATTCCTTCCATTACTGTGCACTGATGTTATCTTGATCTTTCTCAAAAAAGAAACAGGAACAAATAAATATCAAAAATCATTATGTGCCATAAATATGGAGAAAAGTATTTACAAACCGTATATCTTGAGAAAATATGTAGCAGCTAGATGATAGGGTGATAAGCACTGTAAAAGTAGATGACAGATCCAGAGATTGATAGATAGAAAATTCGCCCACTATTACATTTTCAATACATAACACTTAACTCCTCAAAGGTTTTTGTGCACACAAGCAAAAGAACTCTCAGCTTAAGGGCATCTATGAATTTTTAGTAGTCTAGGCAAATATTTCAATTCAAAAATACATGTCAAGTATTGTCCTACAAAGATGTAAAACACTTTAAATTGCTTGAGAGAAGATGCTTCGCACAAGACAAAATAAAGTTATTATAATGACTTGCTTATGTACCATATTCTTTTGATTATTAGTGTATGAAGGCGTACAAGCATCTGCAAAAGATTGAGAATAAATATGGACCTGGTCTAATACAATAGCTTTGTTTCAGAAAACTCATGAATTAATATTTTGGTAAATCATAATCTTATTTTTGAAATGCATTGCAAGCTTTCTATTTAAAGGACCTCTGAAGTAACTCTTACCAAAAATAATTCAAAATAATCGCTGTATTTTGTCTAGGGAACTGCTGAAAAGAGAAGCCAAGTATCCAAGGCAGGCCCTCTCAGGAGCCAGCATTATGATGGAATGAGCACGCTAAGGTTTTTATCCTTACTTGGACGATCTGGGCTAGTTCTTTGTCTTGGCAAGGCTTCATAATCATTTGGACAGCTTGTTAAAAAACACCACCACCACCACCAGTCCCAGCTCTTATCCTAGATTAATTAGATCAAAACCTCTGGGCAACAGTATTGATAATATAAGTATCGATAATACAAGAGCACTTCCACTGGAGTGGGGCTACCAAAACCTAAAAGCAGTGGGTTCGAGAGAAAACATGAAGAAGCAAATTAGAGACAAAATACAGGTAACTCTTTCAAGGAATTTTGGTCTAAAGGGAATAAATGAAGTAATCATTGGAAGTAGAATCACAGACAAGAGAAGGTTTTATTTGGTTGATTTCTGGTTTCATTTGTTTTCTAAGGTGAGAAATACTGTAACACATGTGTGTTGACAGGTATGATCCTATAGAAAATAAGTTTATATCATCAGAGAAAGAACAATTGCTGATGTGCTGCCTTGAACAAGAAAAAGGAAATGGAATGCAGTGCACTTGGGAAGGAGCTGGACTTGCAGTGGAGCAGGACAGTCTCACCCCTAGGAGAAGAGGAAAGGAAGGCTGTATGAGTCCAGATGTAGGGAGAAGGAGAGCTTTGATGGAAGAAGCACATGGAAGTTCCCTGTAACAGCTTCTATTTTCTCAGTGAAAAAAAGAAGTAAGTCATCAAGTAAGAGTGAGAAGTGGGTCTAAGATACTGCATATCTGGAGACAGGGCAAATGTAAAATAATCACACAACTAGATGGATGTAATGCCTAGAGAAATGTCACCACATTGGGCTGTTATACCAGAAAATCAATGCCTTCCAAAAATAAAATGCATTATTCTCACAGGCTTTGATCTTAGTGAGTCCATGCTGGGTCCTAATGACCATCACTTCCTCTTAAAGAAGTATAAAACCACCCTTCTCTAGTTCATTCCAGTCTTCCCAGAGATCAATAAAGCTTGCCATTTTCCACTTTGCAAAATATTTCTTCGCTGTTTCACAACTTAGAATGATATTTGCTTATCTCTAGTTTGCAAATTCCTAGTCTCCAGAATTCCTTAACAGCAAAATCACTGAAAACTTCTCAGCAATCTCATCTTTTAAGCACTCTCAAGACCGTTAAGTATAATTCCATTGAATCAACACATGTAAACTCATTTTAAAATATTAGGACCTCTGTCTCTGCAACCAAAACATAATTCAGCAGGTTGAAAAATCTCCAACCTAATCGCACTGACTTCTAATTTATCAGCTTGGCCCATCTCACAATCAGTAAATTTTGTATATCCCTTCTGTTTATTTCTGAACTCTTAAATTATCTGAGAGCCTATAAGCACTTGTAAGTACTTTCAAAGATTAGTTCAGATGAATGCACTCTTATCAAATGAATGGAAGACTGGAGGTGACATTTGAACTTCTAGAAAACTGTAAGGATTTGAGAGACTTAGGAACCGCATATGCTCAAGAGAAAACAAAATAATGTTATATTTTTCTCTAATCAAAATGTCTCATCCTTAGTTGAGGCTCCTTTTTTTTTTTTCCAGCTCTGTACTTACTTTATTAAACTCTCAAAAATTCCCCTCAGTCCCAGTCTTTTTCATCCTCCAGTTTATCTTACTTTGGAAAATCAACTTCCACATAGTTGCGTCATTTTATTGATCTCATGGTGATGTGGAAAGCACAGTATGTTTGATTCCCCACATTCCAAGTCCTACTCTGGGTTGTAGGTTAGTTACTTTTGCTCTTTGGTGTATTATTATCTTTATCTGTAAAGTAAGGATAATAAGAAAATTACCTGCAATAATAAAAATTGCCTCTCCCAATACTTAGAACATAGTAAGTGCTCAATAAATACATGTTCTGTTCCTTTCTTTCTCTGTCCTATTCTCAGAAGGCTCCACTTTTCCAATAAAATTAAGTCCAAAGTAACATTTTTTTTTTCTTTTCTGGTAACTGCAGACAGTAATCTCTATCATTTTCCTTATTGACTATTTTTCACATTCCACTCAGTTCAGTGTGTACTTTACTTGTTCATATCATACACTAACTTTTAAAGTTATTTCATATGTAAAATATCATTAATTCCTAGATAGAGAGATATAGATAGGTAAAAATATAGACACAAAGAGACAGAAATTGATAGAGATAAGTCTAGCCATATTTATGTTCAGATAAAGATACAGATATGTTTTTAAAAAACATATGATTTTTATATATCCAATTTTACATATAAATAATTTTATCTTAGGTGCAGCAGAAGTAAAGTCTTTTAAGCCAGTCAGATAAACCCTCAAGTCCTCATTTGGGAGTTTTCTCAATATATAATTGTAAAAATGTCTTAAATTCTCTAAGCGTCCCTTTCGTTTGCCTGTGAAATGACTTCTTCACTGCAGAGTTGTTATATTTAGGAAGGACAATGCTGGTAAAGTCCTGGCACATAATAGGTTCCCAGGAGTTATTGTTATTTTTGTGTTCAGAAGTCTTACATTTTCTGCAGTGCCACGTGCTTTTTATAGCAACAATAAATAAATGGCTGCTGAGTTGAATTCTGGTATGATTCAATCTTGTTAATAGTAATGAGTAAATTGGCAGGGTTGATGTTTTCAAATTTTAAAAGATGTCATCTTTTGACTGAGTCTTATAACATCTGTGGTAAGGCAGCAAAAAATTACTCCAGTGGATAAGATTTTTTTTGACTCACACATCAAATGAAATAGAGATATGAGATTATATTGCTGAAGCAGTCCATTTGCAAGCACATGTGGAGTTTTTCACTATGATGCCCCACGTATAAATCAGTAATAAAGGTAGAGGCACATCTGCAAATAAAGTCTAGCTTCTGGAACATAGGTCTTCATTTTATGCTTTCTCTCCTCTATCTCTTTTCCTCCCCTTCTCTCTTCATATATATCTCTGTTAAATATGTACATATGTATATTGTTTTTATTATCGCTTTTTGGATAAGGCAAACTTACCTTGAAATATTTAGCTATTGACTCTTCTATATTTTTTCCATTTTATAAAAGCCAGGTAGAGCAGTCTAATGAAAATGGACAATTTCTTGTCATTATATCTTGTTTTCCTTTTCATCTACAATACTTTTGGTAAAACAAATAGTAGGAATACATCTAGTATATGTCACTGAAGCTGACTATGAAGGAATTTCCAGGGCAGAAAAACAAAACAGATATTATTGACTTGATAGTTAGAGAGAGACTAGAAGGATCAAAAGCTGCACTAGATCTGGAAGAATTACCTCTAAATTGAATCCTGAAAGTAAATCAATTTCTTAGCCTTTTCACATGTTGGCAAGTTAATGGAAACAAACAGGCTTATTTATTTATTTGAGTGATATTCAAGTTAATAACATTTCAGCAAGTGAAAAGCGAAAACTAAAGAAGAAAAATCCAGCATGATTTAAAGGAAATAGTTAAATTTTTGAAAAAGTGGGGTTTTTCCCTCTTAAGGAAAATGTTTACATTCTCAATATTGATGAATTATTTTCACATGTGCCTCATTTGATTCCTATTTCATAGTATTTTGGATCAATATGTTTTACCTAGAGTTATCAGAAATTAGGAGTGCATATGTCATTTTTTAATTAAATAGTTGTGTTTTTTATTTAATGCACCTAAAAAAGCAACTTTATGCAATGCAAAAAAAAAAAATTCCAGATTTTGTATAATGTCTATATCCCAGAATGTACAACCTTTAGCTCTCTGACCCTGGTAAAGATATTTGACCTCCCTAAGTCTTAATTTTCTCATCAATAAAACAGGAATGATAATAATACCTTTCTTGCTGATTATTTTAACATTTAAAATATGAATTTCACAGAAAACCCCTGATAAATAGTCTTATAAGAATGGACCAGGACTTGTTCTTCTCCGAGTGCATGCACATGAGTATTTTCAAAACATTCATTTCTAAGACTTTTTGAAAGTTTTTAAGACTTTCCCAATAAAAGCCATGAAAAAGGGACTCATAATAGGTTTCTTTTTGAATAAAAAGTTACCATTTTAGCCATATAAATTCTGAAGAAGCACAGACATATATAGGAAGAAATAATGACTCTAAAAATAACTTGTTATGTCCAAGTGCTCCATATATATTTTATCATAAATGTTAGACATCTATCAGGGGATTGTTGTTTCAAAAAAAAGTTCTTAAAATCTTTACTCTAACATGGATTATAAAGTGTGTCCAATGCACTCTAGCTTGTTGTTCAGTCACTAAGCCAGGTCTAACTCTTTGCAGCTCCATGGACTGTAGCATGCCAGGCTCCTGTGTCCTCCACTTAACAGAGTTTACTGAGATTCATGTCCATTGAGTCAGCCATGCTATCTAATCATATCATCCTCTGCCACCTCCTTCTTCTATTGCCTTCAATCTTTCCCAAATCAGGGTCTTTTCCAATGAGTTGACTCTTTGCATCAAATGGCCAAAGTATTGAAGCTTCAGCATCAGTCCTTCCAAAGAATAGTCAGGGTTGATTTGCCTTAGGATTGACTGGTTTGATCTTTTTGAAATCCAAGGGACTCTCAAGAGTCTTCTCCAGGAAGGCATCAATATTTCAGCACTCAGCCTTCTTTAAGGTCCAACTCTCACATCAGTACATAGCTACTGGAAAAACCGCTAACTTTGACCCCAAACTCCAAAATCCAGGACTGACTCTTGACCACTATGCTGCCAGTATCTACTTGGGGTAAGTATAAATAACTCCAAAGAAATACTTCAAGAAAATTGCAGAGGAAGGTAAACTTCCAAACTCATTCTATGAGGCCACCATCACCCTAATACCAAAACCTGACAAAGATCCCACAAAAAAAGAAAACTACAGGCCAATATCACTGATGAACATAGATGCAAAAATCCTTAACAAAATTCTAGCAATCAGAATCCAACAACACATTAAAAAGATCATACACCATGATCAAGTGGGCTTTATCCCAGGGATGCAAGGATTCTTCAATATCCGCAAATCAGTCAATGTAATACACCACATTAACAAATTGAAAAATAAAAACCATATGATTATCTCAATAGATGAAGAGAAAGCCTTTGACAAAATTCAACATCCATTTATGATAAAAACTCTCCAGAAAGCAGGAATAGAAGGAACATACCTCAACATAATAAAAGCTATATATGACAAACCCACAGCAAACATTATCCTCAATGGTGAAAAATTGAAAGCATTTCCTCTAAAGTCAGGAATAAGACAAGGGTGCCCACTTTCACCATTACTATTCAACATAGTTTTGGAAGTTTTGGCCACAGCAATCAAAGCAGAAAAAGAAATACAAGGAATCCAAATTGGAAAGAAGAAGTAAAACTCTCACTATTTGCAGATGACATGATCCTCTACATAGAAAACCCTAAAGATTCCACCAGAAAATTACTAGAAATAATCAATGACTATAGTAAAGTTGCAGGATATAAAATCAACACACAGAAATCCCTTGCATTCCTGTACACTAATAATGAGAAAACAGAAAGAGAAATTAAGGAAACAATTCCATTCACCATTGCAACAGAAAGAATAAAATACTTAGGAATATATCTACCTAAAGAAACTAAAGACCTATATATAGAAAACTATAAAACACTCGTGAAAGAAATCAAAGAGGACACTAATAGATGGAGAAATATACCATGTTCATGGATTGGAAGAATCAATATAGTGAAAATGAGTACACTACCCAAAGCAATTTATAGATTCAACGCAATCCCTATCAAGCTACCAACAGTATTCTTCACAGAGCTAGAACAAATAATTTCACAATTTGTATGGAAATACAAAAAACCTCGAATAGCCAAAGCGATCTTGAGAAAGAAGAATGGAACTGGAGGAATCAACCTACCTGACTTCAGGCTCTACTACAAAGCCACAGTTATCAAGACAGTATGGTACTGGCACAAAGACAGAAATATTGATCAATGGAATAAAATAGAAAGCCCAGAGATAAATCCACGCACATATGGACACCTTATCTTTGACAAAGGAGGCAAGAATATACAATGGATTAAAGACAATCTCTTTAACAAGTGGTGCTGGGAAATCTGGTCAACCACTTGTAAAAGAATGAAACTAGAACACTTTCTAACACCATACACAAAAATAAACTCAAAATGGATTAAAGATCTAAATGTAAGACCAGAAACTATAAAACTCCTAGAGGAGAACATAGGCAAAACACTCTCCAACATACATCACAGCAGGATCCTCTATGACCCACCTCCCAGAATATTGGAAATAAAAGCAAAAATAAATAAATGGGACCTAATTAACCTTAAAAGCTTCTGCACATCAAAGGAAACTATTAGCAAGGTGAAAAGACAGCCTTCAGAATGGGAGAAAATAATAGCAAATGAAGCAACCGACAAACAACTAATCTCAAAAATATACAAGCAACTCCTACAGCTCAACTCCAGAAAAATAAATGACCCAATCAAAAAATGGGCCAAAGAACTAAACAGACATTTCTCCAAAGAAGACATACAGATGGCTAACAAACACATGAAAAGATGCTCAACATCACTCATTATCAGAGAAATGCAAATCAAAACCACTATGAGGTACCATTTCACACCAGTCAGAATGGCTGCCATCCAAAAGTCTACAAATAATAAATGCTGGAGAGGCGTGTGGAGAAAAGGGAACCCTCTTACACTGTTGGTGGGAATGCAAACTAGTACAGCCACTATGGAGAACAGTGTGGAGATTCCTTAAAAAACTGGAAATAGAACTGCCTTATGATCCAGCAATCCCACTGCTGGGCATACACACTGAGGAAACCAGAAGGGAAAGAGACACGTGTACCCCAATGTTCATCACAGCACTGTTTATAATAGCCAGGACATGGAAGCAACCTAGATGTCCATCAGCAGATGAATGGATAAGAAAGCAGTGGTACATATACACAATGGAGTATTACTCAGCCATTAAAAAGAATACATTTGAATCAGTTCTAATGAGGTGGATGAAACTGCAGCCTATTATACAGAGTGAAGTAAGCCAGAAGGAAAAACATCAATACAGTATACTAATGCATATATATGGAATTTAGAAAGATGGTAACAATAACCCGGTGTACGAGGCAGCAAAAGAGACACTGATGTATAGAACAGTCTTATGGACTCTGTGGGAGAGGGAGAGGGTGGGAAGATTTGGGAGAATGGCACTGAAACATGTAAAATATCATGTAAGAAACGAGTTGCCAGTCCAGGTTCGATGCACGATACTGGATGCTTGGGGCTAGTGCACTGGGACGACCCAGAGGGATGGTATGGGGAGGTAAGAGGGGGGAGGGTTCAGGATGGGGAACACATGTATACCTGTGGTGGATTCATTTTGATATTTGGCAAAACTAATACAATTATGTAAAGTTTAAAAATAAAATTAGGAAAAAAAAAGAAATATTTCAGGCTGGCACAGAAAAAAGATAAAGAAAAAAAACACACAAACAGAGGATAGCTCTTCTTATATATACCTCTACAGAAAACACTTTAATTTATACCTATTTCAAGAGCTTTTCTATTTATCATACAACTAATTATAAGTTCAATTTAAGTCTGAATTTGGCAATAAGGAGTTCATGATCTGAGCTACAGTCAGCTCCTGGTCTTGTTTTTGTTGACTGTATAGAGCTTCTCCATCTTTGGCTGCAAAGAATATAATCAATCTGATTTTGGTGTTGACCATCTGGTGATGTCCATGTGTAGAGTCTTCTCTTGCGTTGTTGGAAGAGGGTGTTTGTTATGACCAGTGCATTTTCTTGGCAAAACTCTATTAGTCTTTGCCCTGCTTCATTCCGTATTCCAAGGCCAAATTTGCCTATTACTCCAGGTGTTTCTTGACTTCCTACTTTTGTATTCTGGTCCCCTATGAGAGTCCCTTGGACTGCAAGGAGATCCAACCAGTCCATTCTAAAGGAGATCAGCCCTGGGATTTCTTTGGAAAGAATGATGCTAAAGCTGAAACTCCAGTACTTTGGCCACCTCATGCGAAGAGTTGACTCATTGGAAAAGACTCTGATGCTGGGAGGGATTGGGGGCAGGAGGAGAAGGGGACGACAGAGGATGAGATGGCTGGATGGCATCACTGACTCAATGGACGTGAGTCTGAGTGAACTCCAAGAATTGGTGATGGACAGGGAGGCCTGGCATGCTTCGATTCATGGGGTTGCAAAGAGTTGGACATGACTGAGCGACTGAACTGAACTGAACTGAACTGAATTATAAGTTAATTCCAGCACACACCTCTTCAATCAAAGTTTTCTGCCAACAATGCCCTATGTGGCCTCAGAACCAAAAAAAAATATCAGATACCAATAAATAGTTAACAATGAAAACTGGAGAAGGGGTATAAATTTTCAAATCCAATCTTTAACATGAAACTATTCCTTAAAGCTTTAAATTTCCTACTGCATAGAGATGCAGTGCTATAAATTAAATATTAAAAAGTAAAACATATACTTAAACTGTGGTTGAGTTCAAAGGCTACTTCAAACTCATTAGCCTGTGAAATAAATATGGATATAATGATTTAATATGAATTAGCACACCCATTATCAGCAAAATAAAATAAATTTTATAGAATTAAAGGCAGAAGAAACTTGAAATAAGCTATAAGCTGTGGGCACTTTGTTACAGGATAAAGTGATATGTCTGCTAGAGAAGTAAAAACTTTTATTTTGAACAGCTCTAAATTCACAAATCATGGATATTTAAGTGACATCCAGATAATAGTCAAGTCTGTCTAGCTGAGTGTGCAAATCAGTAAATTGTGTACATAATGGACAATTAGGTGAGCACAATTGGAGTCTGTGCTTGCAATCTACATTTACATGCTGAATCATCTTGTAGGTCATTGAGAAGAGTTTACACACACATATAAATTGTAAAGATTTCATGTATTTTTATACCTTTGGTTTATGTTTCTGGTACAGATTAAAAATTCCTTTGTATAATTTTCCTTTGAAGTTAATCTTATTTTCTGTATTATTATATATGTCATGTAAAACCCTTAGGCTGTTGGACTATAGGCTTATTGTTTGTCCATTTCTTCAGTTATATCTATATGCCCTGCATCAAATCTGGGAGCACTGTAGAATAAAACACATAAGGTTTTTGCCTTTTGAACAAGCTGTCTGGTTTTTCCAATAATATATTATACACTTCAAACATCTAGAGCGCAAATTTTAAATTAAAAAAAAAAAAAGAGGTGGCTTCCCTGGTGGCTCAGTGGATAGGAATCCACCAGCCATTGTAGGGCACGTGGGTTAGATCCCTAGTCTGGGAAGATCCCACATGCCACGGAGCAACTAAATTCATGCACCACAACTATTGAGCCTATGCTCTAGAGCCTGTGAGCTGCAACTTCCGAAGCCCATGCTCTAGAGCTCGTGCTCTGAAACAAGAGAAACCGTGGAAAGGAGAAGAAGCCCACACACCACACCGAAGAGTAATCCCCACTCACTGGAACTAGAGAAAGCCCGTGCACAGCAATGAATACCCAGTGCAACCAAATATAAAGAAATTAATTAATTTTAATTAAAAAAAGAAATGAAGTAAAGAATAATATGATGCATACGTTTATACTTTAACTCTTGCTTCAACATTCATCCTTGAATTCACACTTTGTACATCCATTTCCACTTGGGAGGTAGCCCATAATGATCATTCAACATCAAGTTCATAGAAGAGGAAACTGAGGTCCCATAAGGCAAAGTGCTTTTCAAAAGCCACTGGGTTTTCACAGATTAGGTACTCTGTTTATTCATACAAAAGACCAGATCTTTCAAGGATTTCAGCTCAGCCCTTCACAAGCTTTGACCTGATTTCCTCTTCTCTTGACTGGGCATTTCTATCTGGATGCCTTCTTCCTATACCCATTTCCCTTCCTAACTTTCCCACATCATCCTTGAGTCAATTACTCAGAAATGACTCTTCCCTTTGATGCTCTCATCTGATCATTACCAAGCCCTTTCCATCAATTCTTCATTTTTTCCCCTTTTTGCCTCATTACTTTCCACCCACCATATCTGGCCCTTTGGACATCACATTGGATTTACTGCAAATGTAACCCATTAGTCCTATTGCCGCAATTTCTCACTTTTGAAATCCACAACACACTGTACCATATGACTCACTGAAAACTCTGCCTTGATTACATATTTGAATCTGTTCATTGCTTCATATATAAAAGATAACTATAACAAATAACAAACATCAGGGTCTAATATGGAACCAGATGCTGAGTTAAGTGTGTTACATTAGCTACCTAAATATGAGCTTTAATCAGAAGGAGATGTATTCTGGTTAATTTGATTTTTGTAAAGGGAGGGATTGAAGTTTTGAGACATTGATTAATTTGCCCACAGTCACATCATTAGTGGATCTAGTATTGACACACAAGAAATGTGATTCTAGAGCTCCAGCTATTAACTGCTACAATAAACATACGCAGGGATATTTCCTGTGAACCTCAGGTGACAGGAAAAAAAAGTCATTTGAAAGTGACAAGGTAAGAGTTGGGGACAACAAGAAAAGTCATGTGCAATCCTCCAGAGTTTATATTTCCAAGAGAAGTAACTCAGGGAGTCATAAGTTACATTCTTTAAATATTTTCTGCCTTATGCTTTTGTATTCCTTTTTATTTAAATAGGCAATGGCTTCTAATACCTGGAATAGTAGAAGCAGGGTAACAGGTTTCCAAATGAATAGCAGTCTGGCTGGTGAAAAATTTATAAATGATAAAATACCTAAATAAATGGAACCATCACAGTACCAAAGAAAAATAAGCCACTTTGTTTTCTCTTCTGCAAAGAGACATTCAAATAGAATTAAACAGACTTTCAATGGCTTTCTTTCTTGAATTTTTGGGTACACTACACTTAGTTATCAATCAAGGAAGGGACACAAATACTTTTAATTATGGACAGAAGAGTAAATGCAAAAATTGCATTTTGAAATTTTTTTTGGAGATGTAATTTGTGTCAAAGCGTCTTTTAATTTCATGGTTATAGTCACTGTCTACAGTGATTTTAGAGCTCAAAAAAGTAAAGTCTGTCAGTTTCCACTTTTTCCCCACCTATTTGCTATGAAGTGATGGGACCAGATGAAATAATTTTGTTTTTTTAATAGTAAGTTTTAAGCCAGCTTTTTTACTCTCCTCTTTCACTTTCATCAAGAGGCTCTTTAGTTCCTCTTCGATCTCTGCCGTTAAGGTGGTATTAGTTGCATATCTGAGGTTGTGGGATAAATTTATTACTCTAACATGTAATTTTTAAGTTGCAGTAATTCATCAAATCAATTTGCTATCAGTTGTAAAATGTACCACTAGGAAACCAAACAAAATTCTGGCAATCAAACTGGGACACAATGCCTACTTACTATTTTATACTTAAAATAGTCTTTGTTTTATAAATAAATTGTATACTTAACTTGCAGGTTCATTTTTATCATGCCTTATTCTTGTTCATATGATAAAAGGAAAATATAAGCAAAATATATTTTAATAGTAGCTTAAAAACGGTTGCACATGTATAATTCAACTTTCCTGAACTACGTATCATTTCAGAGTCAGCTTCTCTGGTGACTCAGCTGGCAAAGAATCTGCCTGTAATGCAGGAGACCCAGGTTCAATCCCTGGGTCAGCAAGAACCCCTGGAGAAGGAAATGGCAAACTACTGTAGCATTCTTGTCTGATGAATCCCTTGGACAGAGGAGCCTGGCAGGCTACAGTCCATGGGGTTGCAAAGAGTGGCACATGACTGAGCGGCTAACATTTTCACTTTCATTATATAGTATCAACCCCTATGCTATCAAGAGCACTGGCGATGCAGCCCTTCTGCAAATTGTCCCCGTTCTTTTCTTTCTAGCTGATGACACACACTCTGCTCTCTTATTCCCTTCTCAAATAGTCCTGATGGTTTTTGACTGATATGTCAAAAAAGTTACCATTGTCCAGCCTTGCCAACGAGAATAAAAATTAAGCTCATGCCTGCACACACAATGACACTTTCCCTACAACTGCTACCTGGTCAATACCAATGGTAAATCTCCACTGAGAATAACACACATCCTAATTTCAGCTATGTTAAAATATGGAAACAAATGTGCATTCAAGCCAATCAAGTGCAACAATTTGATAATTACTAGGTTTCATTCCATTATAAACTAAGTTAAGCCTCCTTATGCAACCACCTATCAGCATATGATGTATTATTATGCAAGTAGGGGAAGCTTTCTCTGGTTATTTCTAACTGACATTCATGGTGAGAGTGGACAGGTATCTGTATTATTATCTTCCAGGCTGTGCCACAGGAGATGTAGTTACACATACACCAGCTTCCATTTAATTAGATCAAAAAGTTGATTTTTAATTTTCTGAAAAATTTAGATTTTTCAAACATTTAATGTCTCTCTTTCCTAACTCAAAATCTTCTTTTATGGGCTCATATTGCATTTTCTGAGAGAGTAAACTTAGATTTGACACAGGATCAAAAAAAAAAAAATCCCCCCCACAATGCTGAGGCTAATTCTGCTAGCTTCTTAGGAAAAGCATAGCATCACTGTTCATTGTGTGGCCCATGAAGCTGCAGCAGCAGAATCACCTGGGATCTTGTTAGAAATGTAGACCCCAACTCACCCCAGACCTAAAGAACAAGAATCTTCATTTCACCAGGATCCCCTGGGAGACACAGCACATTAAAGTTTGAGAAACACTGGCCTAAAAGATGGGCTGTTCAGTTAACTCTGAGTACACATTCCCCAGAAACTTGGGTTGCTGTAACCATTTTATTGCCACAACTGACATAAGTAGCTATTAGGATCCCAGGGCATTTCCCGTCTGAGTGCTAGCTCCTAGCAGAGTTTCGATCTTCAGAGGTGAAAAAGGAAAGAAAAGAAAAGGAAAGAGTAGGTGGTGAAGGCACAAATATATACCAAGGTGACTGACTCATTAGGGAATGGCAAAGGGGGGAAGCTGAGAGCTGGAGGAAAAAGTCTCTTAGCTCAGTCATCCATTCTATTTCACCAATATTATCTAGGACTTTCTATATTCCTCACATTAAATCTTTCTACCTATCTAAAACTCACTCATCTTCTCATACTTTCTCCACTCTCCTTATGAAGTCTGGTGTGACTGCCTAAACCAAGAATTCTTTAGCAGGAGACAGGAGTTCAGAGATAATTTTCAGAGAGCCTATAAATCTAAGATGATATGTTCTTGAAAATAGGGTATGGGCAAATGTTAATTTTCACTGGGGAAAAACGCCATTTTTAAAATCAGAATTTTAAAAGGAATTCTAATTAATCAAATCAATCAACAGCTAAGAACCACTAGCACGCTAAATGATTCCTGCTGCTGCTGCTGCTTAGTCGATCAGTAGTGTCCAACTCTTTGCCATCCACGTGCACTGTAGCCTGCCAGGCTCCTGTGTTTATGGGATTCTCCAGGGAAGAATACTGGAATGGGTTGCCATTTCCTTCTCCAGGGAAATAATTCCTACCACCATCTATTTTAGTCATTGATATACCTACTTTTGGGTTTCCCTGCTGGTTCAGACGGTAAAGAATCCTCCTGCAATGTGGGAGACCTGGTTTCAATCTCTGGATTGCGAAGATTCCTGAAGAAGTCGGTGGCAACCCACTCCAGTATTCTTGCCTAGGAAACCCCAGGACAGAGTCCATGGAGTTGCAAAGAGTTGGACACAACTGAGCAACTAAACCCATACCAACTTTTTAGTGGCAAAAATCATCCTAATCCACTTGAGAATGGGCTCATTATGAGGCAACTAATACCCTAGAGCCAGTTTTATACTGTTGTGCACCTTTTTTTATTTTGCAAAAAGGCAGAAAGAAAAAACAGAGACAGGAAAATTTCCATCTTAGTTAAATATAGGAGGACCTCAATTAACTGACCATGGTGGCATCTCTTCCCATTTTGCTGTCCTCCTCTCCTTCATTCTCTGCATTTGTCATCTCTCATTCTTAAAAGATCATTGTTGCTATTCATCCCTCAGGGTCAGCTTCCCTGTGATCTTCCTGAAGTGTGTCATCATTGTGAAAAGCTATATTGTTCTACAGTCTGTTCTTCCTGCTTTGTCTCTGTCTACTTCAAAATCTCATTCAAGAAACAGCAAAGAAAGGTCAGGACTGGCCTTGGCTGGCTATCATAACGTGCACCATCCCTCACCCTTAGCCCAGGGTCCCACAAAAGGGGTGGTATCCTTTAATGCTTTTGAAATCATCAAGAGAAATCAAAGCAACCATTTCCAATCCTGTCTTTATAACCAGAAGCCCATTGATCAGTGTAGGTAAAGGAATAGCACATCAAGGGAGAATAGCATTTAGAAAGTATGATTTGATCCAGACAGCCGAGTGATCATGGCAAGCTCAAATCCCATGAGCCAGAGAATAAATCTATAGTACTGTCAGCTCTGAAATATCTCATTCATCAAGCACAGGTAAGAAATCACCTCTAGTTGCCATTAATTATCAAACACTTTTGAGTTAAGTAACTGCTTCACCCATGCAGTGATCCACGTATAGAGTTGTACAATTGAGAGAGCAATGTAGCCATGGAAATCCAGCACCATCAGATATCTAACACCAGTGACTGAATTCTAGTTTTTCTAATTTATGGCTCAGAAATTGAGTCCCAAACATTTTGCTCCCCTGGGACTCAGCTTCTAAAAATGAAACAGTTACATATCCATTAGAATGGCCAAATTCCAGAATACTGACGACAACAAATGCTGATGAGGATGTGAAGGAATAGGAACTCGTGTATTGCTGGTGAGCATGCAAAATGCTACAGCAATTTTAGAAGACACTTTAGCAATCTCTCACAAAACTGAACATACCCTTAGAATCCAACAGTCATGCTCCTTGGTTTTTATCCAAAAGAGTGAAAAACTTATGTCCACACAAAAATGCACATGTCTGTTTATAGTAGCTTTGTTTATAATTGCCAAAACTTGGAAGCAACAAAGATGCCCTTCAGTAGACAAAGGGATAAACTGTGGTCTAACCACAATGGAATATTACTTAGTGCTAAAAAGAAATGAGCTCTTAAGCCATAAAAAGATATACAGGAGACTGAAATGCATATCACTAAGTTAAAAGAAAGCAATCTGAAAAGGATAAATACCATATGACTCAAACGATACTACCTTCAGGAAAAGGCAAAACCATGAAGACAATTAAAAAAATCAGTGGTTTCCAGAGGAAATGGGAGAGGGATGAAGATATAGAATATAGACAAATTTTAGAAAGTGAAAATAATCTGTATGATGTTATAATGATGAATATGTGCTATTATACATTTGCCCAAACCCATAGAAAGTACAAAGCCAAGAGTGGTTCCTAAGGTAAATTGTGGACTTTGGGTGATGATAATGTGTCAGTGTGGGTTCATCCTTGGTAAAAAAAAAACATTTGGTGAGTGATACTGATCCTGGGGAAGACGATGCATGTGTGGAGGAAGAGGAAATCTTCCTTCTATACGGGAAATCTCTACACTTTCATTTATCTTGTAAACATAAAACTGCTCTTAAAAATAAAGGCTTGAAAAAACCTGCAAGTTGGATGAACTGATCTCAAAACAACAGGTTGGGGTAGAGGGTTAAATCTTAAACTCTGGAATCAGAGAGACCTGGGTTCAAATTGAAACTCTGACACTCACCCTATCTGGACCTTGATCAAATTACCCAACTACTACAAGCCTCTATTTCTTCATCTGCAAAATGGGGCCGATTATTTCGACCTTAGAAGCTATATAAAATGTGTAATATAATTCAATGATGTGGTCAGAATTACAAGAGTATTTTTTCAGTTTCTAATTATTGAAAAATATTTTTATTAATGCTGACTCTAAGAACTGCTCTATTTGTGTTATTGTAGATATCAACTGAGATAATAGGTCAAAGTACTTCAAAAACTATACATATTTATTGGCATGAAGAAATATTATTCATTTCATTTTTTCCCTCCTACTTTTAGAGCAACTAAATAAAAGCAACCCCTATGATAATGCTTTCATTTTAAATCTCAAACTGAGTGATATAAATTTAAAATTAAGAAAAAAACACTGAGCTCTGGCAAAATTTGATTATATAGAGGAGATTTGAGATAATATGTCTCTAAAAACTAATTTCTATAAATAAGTACAAATATCAAAAGCAACCATTAAAAAATAAGAATGACTAGTTAAATTACATCGGCCCAAAACAATATTAACTGAGATGGAGCTTGTTTTCTATTTTCAGTAGCATTAAGATGAATCCATTTATTTTTATTACCCACATATATTAACCAGAGCTGATAAATCACAGGTAAAACAGTGCAAGTCAAACGGACTTTATCTCAACTCTAGAAAACTTGAAATGATTAACAATGAGAGAAAATGGAGCTGAAGAAATGTCATCTCGTCATTTTTATCACCTTTTTCCTAATAATTGAAATTTTTCCTCCCATACTTCTTACATTTATCACTCACTGTTTTTAAGTACACATATTTTAAAAATGTTGGACTATTTAGAAAACAGCAAATCAAACCAAACACTTGTATGAAGTTGCCTGTTTCAATAAATCCCCATGCTATTTGATTTGGAAAGGCATTATAACTGCTTAAATTATCTCTTCCATGATTGAAATGTTTAAAAACAATTTACTAAAATAGAAATTTTAAAGACAATTAAAAACAATTTGTTTCATGCAATTTTATACTCTTGAAAGTCCTGTTGATAAGGCATGAGAAAAGGAGAATTGGTAAAAGTAAGTCGTATTTAAGTACTTTTTTAAACCACTAAGGTACCACTTCACAAAAATGATGTTGACCTCTCAGTTATACCTCCTTTTCTCTCTGAGTATGCCTTCATTTTTGCAGGGGAGATATACATATTGGCATGTATTGAAATAGTCTGAATCAAATTATCATCTAGTTGAGATGGGGATGTAGCAAGGGGATGTCTCCATGACTCAAAATTCCACTGAGAGGAACCATAGTGTCAAATTTGTGATGTGGTGTCAAGATGAAATATGCTTTGAATTTTATTAATAGTAGGGAGCATATTTCAGTGCTCGTTCAAGTGTCATGCTAGAACCAAGTGAATATTGCCAATATAAGTGGAGGAGATCAACACTTTTTTGACACTCCTGCTAGTAAGTGCCTATAAAATGTTTATACCTATAATTGTGTCAAATTATGCTAATTGAGTACTGAAAAGACACTATAAGTTGAAGTACTCAAAAAGTATATTTCTCAGAATCTCATGGGGCTCTTCAAATTAGGCACTTGGGAGACCTTTTTCCCTCTTCCAAGTACCGTCAAAGTACAATGTCTTAAAGTGTCATCTTGGTGCTAATTTAATTTTAAGAAGTAAGTACCAAGAAAGCAAATTCATCTAAATTCTGGATCATACATATATAATTATTAAAGGTTTTACCATCAGTAGATTTTTTTTTTAAAACTGAGTTGTACTAGTATCAGTTAGAAATATTTATTTTATAGAAAGTTTGTGTTTATTATAAAAGATACTACAAGGCCAGCTCAGGGTCTTAACCTCAGCCACCAATAGATGCTAACAATAAATCAGGTGTGATTGTGAATCAGGAAAAAAATGAAATAAAATATTGCTTATGAGGATAGTTTTTTTCCTTCTCTCAGGTCAAAATAAATATGAATTTTTCTGAATGTCATTATAGATGAAGACAACTTCAATGACTTCTCGATTTTATGTGAGAATATTCTACTTTCAGGAATATAGATAACAATCTTGAGTTCCCAAATTCTGACCATATTCTATTAAAATCATTTTTTCACTTTTCTGTTAAACTGTATTTAATCCTTTGTGTCAATGTGCAGAGGAAGATAGTAAAGATATATCTGAACTTTGCCTTAAACTTCTTTAATCTTTTTTTAAGCTCTCATTCATGTAACACAGCTTCAGCAATCTGATTTCAGCACCACATCTCCTGGGGGAAAATTGCTAAGATTTCCAAGTTCAGAGACCAGTGTGAAACTGGTTCTCCTCAACTAAAAGGTATTTAATTCTAACTGCAGACTCTCTACAGTGCCTCCTGGAGGCCTTTCAAGTCTTTTGAATTCCAATGGTAGTAAAGAGGTCTTTTGTAGTGGCCAAAGGAGTCTAGAGCTAAGGACTGGTAATGGTATATGGCACAGGTGGTCACAGAGAATTTTCATCTGTTGTGGAAAACGTCAGCTCTCACATGGCAGCATCTGCCGCCAAGAACATGTTTGGCCCAAACCTTTGTTCCCTGTGCTGGCGATGAACAGAACTTAGCAACCAATTTAAAATGTAGTTGTATTTCCAAGGCTCCTAATGAGGTGGGATTCAGCTATGGAAGAAACCAACCGATAGTGTGTGTTCTGCCACATTCTCTCCAATTTCTACAGCACAAATGGATGAATAAATCTCTCCAGAAATGTTTACTTGCAAGCCTAAGAATCTATTCCTAACTCTTGTGTCTTCTCATTCAATTCTAAGAGCACTCTCCAGTGTGAAGCAGTTCTGTACAATTTTGCCTGTAAACAAGAAACCCCATTGTTTTGACCATTCCTTCACTGTTTCCGTTCCATGTCCTTTATCACCATTAAAATAGAAATCACTTTATCTCATGCCCCTTTGGTATACTTCTAATATTTTTGCATGAAAAATCATATATTCCAGTAGCAGTGATATTCCCATGCCTAAGGAGATATGCTGGCAGATGGAGAACAAGTCAGAGCTCTCTAGGCCTGAAAAGACAATTAAAACATCTATCCCAGATTGGTGGTGATTACTATCTACCAGTTATTCAAAGGCTTTATGACCCAAGCTAACAGTAGCAGACCATGCTACAGCAACAGAAGCAAATGACAACTGAAGTGCATGCTTGATAAAGAGGCTTGTGTTTATATAAACAGCTTTAGCAATTAGTTTCCTGTAACAGAGAGGGCAAGCGATCATACTTTGCTAATATCATATGACGAAAATGGTGGAATGACTTTTTAAAAGCATCAGCCCTTCTGAGGAAATATAAAAGTTATTACCATTATTATGCATAGTATATTAAATTTCAAGACTGAAGCACCTCATACAGAAGCTAAATCAAAAGAATAACATGCTATATTAGACAAAAGTAATCAGGGTATTCAACACCTTACTATAGTTCAGTTTCCATTTTCCTGAAAACATTCTAATCCATGGGAGAATATTTGATGGCTACTCTGACAAATACTACTTCTAGAAGATGACCTCTGTGGGTAGAAATAGCCATCCTAGCCAACCTAGCTCTTTCTGCAATGTCAGTCTTTTCCCATTTGGGACCTGTAGTCTCCTCTAGAGAAAGAATTTTTGTCATCCACTGCACTTCAAATCAGTGGCAGTTTTAAATGATCAACCTATTTGACAGGCGTATTTTATCCTCCTATCTCCCTTAGAAAGTAAGAACCTTACGGAGGCTGGTAAGTCCCAAGATCTGCAGTTGGCAAGCTGGAGACTCATGAGAGCCAGTGTGGTAGTTCCATTCACAAGGCTGGAGACTTGAGACCCAGGAAATTCTGATGTTTCATTTTGAGTTCAAAGGTAAGAAAAAAGCCATGTTCTAGTTCCAAATCTGTAGGCAGGAAGCAGTCTGTTACTCAAGGAGAGGGTCAGTGTTTCTATCCTATTCATACCTTCAATTGATTGGGTGAAGCCCACCACGGAGAGGGCTCTCTGCTTCAGTCAGTCTGCTAATTCAAATGCTAATCTCATTCAAAAGCTGTCATACAAGCAGATTTATGTTTGACCAAATATCTGGGCATTCTGTGGCCAACTCAGGTTAACAAAATTAACCATCACAGTGTTCAAAGGGTAACTTTAAAGTGTTTAAACACATTACATTTTGCCAACTATACATTTCATCTCAGTAGACTGTCCAAAGTACTCCTTTTTTTCTTAAAACATTAAAATGCCTGACAGAGTTCAGGTAACATCAGTAAATTAAACAGTGAGTAGAAAGATATTTTCTTCCTCATTCTACAGGAATCTCAAAGACTCGCATAGGTTGTGCTTTGCTTAATGAAAACCTCAGAGGCAAGGTATCCGAAGTCTACAGCCAGTGAGTTTCTTCATTTATAATTCCTCCTCCACAGACCCTGTATTCTTGATGAACCACATTTGCTTTGTAACTTTCTCTGCTCCCTGGAAGTCCTCTTGTGTCCACTTGTGAGGATGCCTTCAGCATCTTCTCTGTGGTCTCTGATGCAGTCACACAGCCTCTGACTGTGACTTTATCTGCTCATGTTGCTCACTCATTGTCATTCTGATGGCATCTGAAGACAGGACACTATGCATCCTGCGCCTAGATGCTGCAGAAAAGATGATTAGAGGGAGAAGCATCAGTGAGTCACTGTGGAAATGATTTTCCTGTAAGTAATAAGGAGAAATGTGTTGTTGCAAATTGTAAACCCGACTGTAGTACCAAGACCCAAACAATTTAAAGTATACCTAACCATAGGGAGAAGAGATGAGCTGAATGGGATTTTTAGGTATTACACATTTGATTTTAAATGGATTTTTGTGAAGAAAAAAAATGCCATTTGGTTATTTTAAAGAGTTTAAAGTACTAAGGAAAATAAATTGTATTGATAAATAAAATTTTAAATATTCTGCTTATGTTTTTAACATTTGCTTCTATTACCCTTGTTGATCAACATATACTTAAGAATCCTTATTAGTGATTAACTTAGAGCATTAAAATTCATATTCTAACACTCCTACCACCAAAGCACAATTTACTTAACTTTATGACCCTATTAAAATTTATTTGTATTATGTATGCTTCTGTACAGCTGTAATGAACAACTCATATCTTTTAAAGGTATCAGTTCCTTATGTGACCCCTTGTAAGTCTTCCATCTTCTTCCTTTTAGGTAGGATTTTCTATTGCATTTACAAATTTTATCCATTGTCAGCTATGATGATATGGTAGAGCTGGTATGTGTGATAAGCAAGCAGTTTCAAGGCTTCTTCCACTATTTCAAAATAAATATTAGGAGATGAATCCACTGTTGGGGAGGCAACCAAAATACTCTGTAAGACTTATCACATATGAAGTTTACTGAGCTAGGCAGAGTGATAGCCTTATAATATTATATACGTAACAAATAAAATACAATATGTATATATTTTAAAAATATAATTTTCTGGGAAATCTATCATATGCTGAAGGTCCTTTTGATTTGCCCTTTAGGATAGGCTATTTTAATAAAAACATAAATCTTTAAGTAAAATAATCTTTTAGAAAAGTATATGGCAGAACCTAAATTCTATTTATGACAGTGCAGTTTCCATGACAATGCTTAAACTCTCAGGCCCAGTGATGTCTGTGTGCTTAGTGAATAAAAAGAAGCATGTTGATGCCTCTAAATTGGCAAATATATTTTAAATAAAACAAATTTTGATTTTGGAACTTGGTGCCAGAGAATGTCATTGAAGGTGGAAACATATGGCCATGACTGGCCTCTGGTTAAGGGCCTTGAAGTTTTAAAATTCTAATGCTTCCTGCATAAACCGAGCTGAAAGGGGAAATGAAGGAATTATCCTTTCTTGATACCCCAGAGTATCACACTATCAAGTGCATTATGGTAGTTTTATACCCCCTCAAGAGGATCATTAGTCTATTTCTCTACAATGCTTTTTATGTTTTTTAATGTACATCAGTGTGGAAGGAATATCTAACCAAACTATTTATAAGGATCATAAAAGATTGTTTTCCTCTTAAAATTATGTCATTAAAAAAAGGAATCTTCCCAAAGCTTTATTGCAGAATGTGTTTTCAAGTTTTTTTCTTTTTGTGAAACATTTATTTTCTCTTGAAAAAATATTAGCCACTCTACTTGTCCTTTCTCATTAAGGAAAAAAGAACCAATTTTAAGAGCAGTTTGAAAAGAAGGCAAGCTCTCAAATTATCTCCAGACGCAGGGAATTTAACCCTAAAACTACCAAAACTACCCCCCAAACCAGTACCAATTACATTAGGAATGATTTCCCTATTCATAATTGAAGATAAATCTCCATAGTTACAATGGAAGAGAATTACTAAAAAAGTTTAAAATTCTAAATTGGCAGTAAGCCAATGATGTAAAAGACTCATTCCAGTTCTTATTCTAATTCTGCCTAATAGTCTTGTTTTACTTCCCTAAAATAAATGCATTGTGGTAAATATGCTTCCCATAAGGAATGAAGTTTCTTTTTACTTTTCAAAAATATTTTCAAATGTACTGATTGAAGTGAAGGTTAGTCACTAAGTTGTGCCCAACTCTTTGTGACCCCATGGACTGTAGCCTGACAGGCTTCTCTGTCCATTGAATTCTCCAGGCAAGAATACTGAAGTGGGTTGCCATTCCCTTCTCCACAGAATTTTCCCAACCCAGGAACTGAATCCAGGTCTTCTGCATTGCAGGAGATTCTTTATCATCTGAGCCACCAGGGGAACCAGGAAATCTAACCCTAAAACTATTTGGTGACAAAGTTTCACATGTAGTGTGTGGTGTACACCAGATATGGGAGATAAACTGGAGAACAAGATGCTATTCTTTTCCTCTAGAAGCTTGTAACTCTCTAAGAAGTTTGCAACATGAAAACTTTTGTATACCAATTATCAGTTGTATTTGGAAGAATTCTTTTGTTTCATTAAATTAAGTCATTTTGTTATGAACCACTTTATTGATGTTTACAATGCAAAAAGCTGCTTCCCAGGTGGTGCCAGTGGTAAAGAATCTACCCGCTAATGAAGAGATGCGGGTTTGATCCCTGGGTCAGGAAGATCCCCTGGAGGAGGAAATGGCAACCCACTCTAGTACTCTTGCCTCGAGAATCCTATGGAGAGGAGCCTGGCAGGCTGCAGTCCATGGGGTCGCAAAGAGTCAGACACGACTGAGTAGATAACACAGCAATGTATACAATTTGATGAGTTTGGAGATAATTGTATATCAGTGAAGCCACCACCAAAATCTGTGCCATGAACATATTCATCTTCTCCAAAAGATTGTTTTTCTACTTCTTCCTTCCTTTCTCTTCTTATCTTTTTCTCTCTTATTCTCCCTTTTGTTCCTTCCTTCCTTCCTTCCGCTTTTTCAAGTATAGTTGATTTACAATATTGTATTAGGTCCAGGTGTGCAGCACAGTGACTCAGTATTTCTGCAGATTGTAAGGAATTGACTTTCTGCTGGGACTTTTTGAAAGTCACTGTGTTATCAAGTGATAGATAATGTGCACATATGTGTATCTGCTAGGATGGTCAAGTTATGCTGTTATAATAAACACTCTCAAGTTCTTGGTTAAATACATTAAAGTTTATTTCTCTCCCAGTGCAGGATGGTAGGGAGTTCTGTTCATTGTAGTCACTCAGAGATCCAAGTTATAGAAGTTCTATCTCTCTCTATCCTTGTTTATACAACCCATGTGATGGGGGAAGGGAATGTAGTGAATTTAGTGATAGCTATTACATCTTGTGCCTGAATGTGAGGCACTTTACCTCCTCTCACATTTTATTGGACAGGGCAAGTGATAGAACTATACCAAACTTCAAGAGGGGCAGGAGAATGAGAAATATGGTGATGAGGACTAATGACTCTGAAATCACAGTCAATGTATATGTGTGTGTGTGAGCATGAATCTGTGATAGAAAAAGTAAGCTGGCTTGGGTAAGATGGAGCCAGAGTTATGAAGAAAGTAAGCTTCAGACAAACTTGAAGGGTTGTAGAGATTAAATATTTTAGAACAGCTTTAGATTTATAGAAAAGCTAGGAAGTTATTACAGAGAGTTCTCATATACCTCCCACCCAGTTTCTCCTATTATTACATCTTATATTAATATGACAATAATGATTTATATTTTCTTCCCTGGTGGCTCAGCTGGTATTGACACACATTATTAACTAAAGTCTGTACTTTTTTCAGATTTCTTTAGTTTTTGCCTAATGTTCTTTTTCTGTTCCAGGAGCCCATCTGGGATGCCACAATACATTTAGTTGTGATATCTCTTTCAGCTCCTCCTGGCTGTGATGGTTTCTCATTTTCCCTGTCACTTGGACAGTGTTGAGAGGTAGTGACCATGCATTTTGTGAAATGCCCCCAGTAAGGATTTGTCAGATGTTTTTCTCATGCTTAGACTGGGATTATGGGTTTTGGGGAGGAAGACACAGAAGTAAAGTGCCATTTTCACCATGTGACATCAAGGATATATACTATCAACATGATTTATCAGGCTTCACTGATGGCTCAGAGGTTAAAGCATCTGCCTGGAATGTGGGAGACCTGGGTTCAATCCCTGGGTCGGGAAGTTCCCCTGGAGAAGGAAATGGCAACCCACTCCAGTACTCTTGCCTGGGGAATCCCATGGAGGGAGGAGCCTGGTAGGCTAAAGTCCATGGGGTTGCAAAGAGTCGGACACGACTGAGTGATATATACTATCAACATGATTTATCAACTGTTGACCCTGATCACCTGACTGAAGTAGTGTTTGTGACCTTTCACACTGTAAAGCTACTTTTTTACCCTCTTTTTACACTGTACCTTTGGGAGGAAGTCACTATGAACAGCCCACACTTGTGTGGAGTGGGGAGTTAATTATTTGCATTCTTCTGCATGGAAGATTTGTATCTTCCCCCCTAGTTGTTTTTTAGTCATTCACTTATATTAATATGGACTCATGGATATTTATATTTTTCTTTGGATCATAATATAATGCTGCTTTTTTATTTGAAAAATTTATTTGTATTTTTTGTTTTACTGCTGCCTCTTTCCTTATTCTGTTGAATCATGTCATTTAGGAATGTGGAGCCTAGATATGCCACAGACCCCTTGCAACAATGATGAGATTTGCTGAACTAGAGGGTGAGTGAGGTCCAGTCTGCTGATGATGGTAAAGCAGGAAGATGGTAAGATCTGGATCCTATTTTATTTATTTACTGTTACTTAAAAAAGGGTTTTTTTGGTTGCTCACATTGTTCTACCTTTGACCATTGGGAGCTCCTGTGTCCCCTTAAGATACACTTATCATCAATTTTTTGAAAAGCATTTCCTTGTTTTCTGGCATGGTAGTAAAGAGTCATTTCTGGAAAGTTGAACTAACAGTCCAAAATTCCCATCTATTAAAAGAACTTCAGTGATTTCAGTGTTCATATTTTACTGCCAATTTCTTATAATAAATTAAATAAATAAACTAAGCATATAAATAAATTTGTCTATCTATCTATCCATCTTATTGGTTCTCCTTTTCTGGAGAAACCTAACACAGAGACCTTTGCATAAGAAAGAATTTGGCTTTCCCAATTTTATATATATATATATATATAGGACAGTGTCTGAATGTACGATATGTTGTTTAGCTAGATTGTCCAGTCAATTTAGAAAACATAATCATCAACCACTTGGTTTTATTGAATGAAGTGGCAGATTTTATGGTCAAATAAGCTGTGCTCAGAAACAAGTCCAGAAGTTTTGTAAATTCTTGCAGAAATTATAACACAAACTGAAAGTCCCAAATTTCTCAATGTATATTTAGCCAGTAATATTCATTTCCGAGCTTCTTATTTTCTTGAATTGTCTGTAAATCCATAGATAGTAACTTAATAGCCTTTCTGAGAAAAGTGGATGACTGTTAACAGTAATTCCTCTTAGGATGACTGGAAGGAGTTATTCTGTCTGGGTTAAACATGTGTTATTCCCATGATACAGATATCTGTGGAAGATGATCACAAGTCACAAGCCTTAAATAAGTCTTCCTATTCTCCTCGATTTCTTGGCCAGGCTCAAGGAATCCTAAATTAGGCTCAACTTTACAAATTCCAGAAGCAACAATACCCTTCCATATCAGATGGGTACACCCAAAAAAGGAGGGAGAACCAATCTGGAATATACACAGAATTTAAAGGTACATTTATCAAAATTTTCATTTAAGTAGATCTGAAGATTAAAAAAAAAAAAACACCACTGGAGAATAATAAGCAGTTATAAAAACTGTAGTAGAACTTTGTATTTGGAGAAAATTTCCCATGTCTAAAGTACATGCCAAAAATATTATGTCCTGAATAAAGGGAATATGAATGAGTGGCAACCTTTAGATACCTAAAGTCTCCTATAGAGTGGGCCTGACAGAATTATCAGAGACAGGAATGATCTGACACATAATCTGTTAGCCACTCTCAGAAGGATTATGTTCAGTTCAGTAGTTGGATGGATTTCGCTGATTGTTGGCCCCTGAAGATGTCAAGAGTCTCTTGATAAAAGTGAAAGAGGAGAGTGAAAAAGCTGGCTTAAAACTCAACGTTCAGAAAACTAAGATCATAGCATCTGGTCCCATTACTTCATGGCAAATAGACGGGGAAACAATGGAAACACTGACAGACTTTACTTTCCTGGGCTCCAAAATCACTGCAGATGGTGACTGCAGCCATGAAATTACAAGACGCTTGCTCTTTGGAAGAAAAGCTATGACCAACCTAGATGGCATATTAAAAAGCAGAGACATTACGTTTTCAACAAGGTCCATCTAGTCAAGTGAAAGTTGCTCAGTCATGTCTGACTCTTTGCGACCCTATGGACTGTCCTTGTAATTCTCCAGGCCAGAATATTGGAGTGGGTAGCCTATCCCTTCTCCAGAGGATCTTCCCAACCCAGGGATTGAACCCAGGTTTCCCGCATTGCAGGCAGATTCTTTCCCAGCTGAGCCAACAGGGAAGCCGAAGAATACTGGAGTGGGTAGCCTATCCCTTCTTCAGTGGATCTTCCCGACCCAGGAATTGAACTGGGGTCTCCTGCATTGCAGGTGGATTCTAGTCAAAGCTATGGTTTTTCCAGTAGTCATGTATGAATGTGAGAGTTGGACCATAAAGAAAGCTGAGCACTGAAGAATTGATGCTTTTGAGCTGTAGTGTTGGAGAAGACTCTTGAGAGTCCCTTAGACTGCAAGGAGATCAAACCAGTCCATCCTAAAGGAGATCAGTCCTGAATATTCATTGGAAGGAAGCTGAACAATACTTTGGCCACCTGATGCAAAGAGCTGACTCATTTGAAAAGACCCTGAAGCTGGGAAAGATTGAAGGCAGGAGGAGAAGGGGATGACAGAGGATGAGATGGTTGGATGGCATCACTGACTCGATGGACATGAGTTTGAGCAAGCTTCAGGAGTTGGTGATGGACAGGGAAGCCTGGTGCTGCAGTCCATGGGGTCACAAAGAATTGAACACGACAGTGATTGAACTGACTGACTGACTGACTGAAGATTTCAATAGTGCCACGAAGACTGAGAATCATTCCACAGCCCAACAAAAACAGGAAGGACTAAGGGGGAAGTTTTAAATGTCTCAGTGCTCTAGTCTAAAAGGAAGAAAATCTTTGCAGATCCTAATAAATATAACTTTAGTTGTAATAATTACGTGATCATATGGTTGTAACTTTTAGGGGGAATGTTTGTACAAGTTTCCATAACAACTTGATACATGTATTTAATGTGTTTATAACTTTCTCTGAATTTATGATCTCAGAATTTTTCCCACACTTGGCTCAGCAATACTCAATTGCAATAATATGAGTTTCATAATTAGCCTCCTCTACTAACTTAGTTGCAGATCTATTTCAGTTCCAAGGCAATCTATATAATTTAAAGAGGCAAACATGACTGTTGAAAATTTTACAACTATGAGAAGGGAAAATCAGTGTTTCTATCGCTCTCATTTTTTAAAGTTTTAAGATGTTTATAAATGTATTTGATTTATTTTTACTTTCTCAATTTATAGTCCATTTTGTCATTTTATGGATATTTTACATTTTGGTTCAGATTTGCCATTCCAAGTCTTCAAAGACTATTGTCTAATGAGAAAGCAGATAAGATAAAAGAGATAGATGATAAGTCCTAGAGAAGAAAGGGGACAGACTGGACTAGAGGGAATGTTGCCATTCTATTTGTTCTCTTTGCCATAGGTATAAAATAAAAATTTTAAAAGTGGAGAGAAGTTAGGTCTGAAAATCTAAGAATGAAATTCTAAGTCTGTCATCTATTTGTTATCTAACTTTCTTAAACCCTCAGATCCTTAGCTTCTACATCTGAAAAAATAGAATGAAACCAAGCTTATTTATAATATAAAAAGTGCCAAGCACAAGTGCCTAGCGTGTAACAAGCCCTCAGATATAGTAAAGAAAGATCACTGTCTCCTGCCCTTATTTCCATTACTCATATTGTTAGTCTCCTATTAACAATGTTAGTCTCCTTTGGCCCTTCAGGAAATGTGGTAGACCTCCAAGATGTCTACACCCTATTCTCTGGAGCTTGTGCATATGTTATGTTACATAGTTAAAGGAAATTTGCATATGCAATTAAAGATACAGGTCATATGGGTTTATAATCCCTAGTTTCCTGGCGGTCACAGTACAGTGGGATCAGTTCAGTTCAGTCGCTCAGTCGTGTCCAACTCTTTGCGACCCCATGAATCGCAGCACGCCAGGCCTCCCTGTCCATCACCAACTCCCAGAGTTGACCCAGACTCACGTCCATTGAGTCAGTGATGCCATCCAGCCATCTCATCCTCTGTCGTCCCCTTCTCCTCCTGCCCCCAATCCCTCCCAGCATCAGAGTCTTTTCCAATGAGTCAACTCTTCACATGAGGTGGCCAAAGTACTGGAGTTTCAGCTTTAGCATCATTCCTTCCAAAGAAATCCCAGGGCTCATCTCCTTCAGAATGGACTGGTTGGATCTCCTTGCAGGCCAAGGGACTCTCAAGAGTCTTCTCCAACACCACAGTTCAAAAGCATCAATTCTTTGGTGCTCAGCCTTCTTCACAGTGGGATAGACATACACAAATAAAGTTTTTTTTTAATTACACAAATTAGTGAAATAAAAAAGTGATCTCAAATATAATTCAAATCATACTTTAAATTTTCCTTATTTGCCTGGTCCAGGATTAATGCCAACATCTGCCGCTGACCAAATTTACAGATTCCTTGCCTCCAAGCAATAGCCTCATTGCATTCCTCCACTATTACAGTTCTTGTTGTAGGGTCTTAACACCAAGTATTTGATCTTCAGCAATACTAACTGGATTGCAAAATGCATATTGTAAAAAAAAAAAAAAAAGTTTGGTTTATTTAAATACATAGCTATTTAAAATCCTAAATGCTGTTAAAGTGCTGCACTCAATTAGCCAGCAAATTTGGAAATATCAGCAGTGGCAAAAGGACTGGAAAAGGTTAGTTTCCATTTCAATTCCTTAAAAAGGCAATGCCAAAGAATGTTCAAACTACCATACAGTTGAGCTCATTTCATATACTAGCAAGTCAATGCTTAAAATCTTTCAAACTAGGCTTCAACAGTACGTGAACCAAGAACCAGGTGTACATGCTGGATTTAGAAAAGATAGAGGAACAAGAGATCAAATCGCCAACATCCATTGGATCATAGAAAAAGCAAGAGACTTAAAAAAAAAAATCTACTTCTGCTTCATTGACTACGCTAACGTCTTTGACTGTGTATATCACAACAAACTGTGGAAAACTCAAAGAGATGCAAATACTAGACCACTTTACCTGTCTTCTAAGAATCCTATATGCAAGCCAAGAAACAACAGTTAAAACTGGACATGAAACAATGGACTGGTTCCAAATTTGGAAAGGAGTATGTTAAGCCTGTATATTGACACCGTACTTATTTAACTTCTATGCAGAGTACATCGTGTGAAATACAGGGCTGTATGACTTACAAGCTGGAATCAAGATTGCTGGGAAAAATAAAAACAACCTCTTATAAGCAGATGATACCATTCTAATGGCAGAAAGTGAAGAGGAACTAAAGTGCATCTTGATGAAAGTAAAAAAGGAGAGTGAAAAAGCTGGCTTAAAACTCAGTATTCAAAAAATGAGGATCATGGGATCTAGACTCATCACTTCATAGCAAATAGATGGGAAAAATTGGAAACAGTGGCAGATATTATTTTCTGGGGCTCTAAACTCACTGAGGATGGTGACTGCAGCCTTGAAATTTAAAAACACTTGCTCCTTGGAGGGCTTTCTGGTGGCTCAGAGGTTAAAGCGTCTGCCTGCATCTGCCTGCAATGCAGGAGACCTGGGTTCTATTCTTGGGTCAGGAAGATCCCCTGGAGAAGGAAATGGCAACCCATTCCAGTATTCTTGCCTGGAGAATCCCATGGACAGAGGAGCCTGGTGGGCTGCAGTCCTTGGGGTCACAAAGAGTCGGACACGACTGAGCGACTTCACTTCACTCCATCACTTGCTCCTTGAGAGGAGAGCTATGACAAACCTAGACAGGGTATTAAAAAGCAGAGACATTATTTTGCCAATGAAGATCTACACAGTCAAAGCTATGGTTTTTCCAGGAGTCATGTACAGATGTGAAATTTGCACCATAAAGAAGACTAAGCACCAAAGAATTGATGCTTTCAAACTGTAGTACTGGAGAAGACTCTTGAGAGTCCCTTGGACAGCAAGAAGATCAAACCAGTCAATCCTAAAAGAAACCAGTTCTGAATATTCATCGGAAGGACTGATTCTGACACTGAAGCTCCAATACTTTGGCCACCTGATGTGAAGAACTGACTCATTGGAAAAGATTCTGATGCTGGGAAAGACTGAGAGCAAGAGGAGAAAGGAACAACAGAGGATGAGATGGTTGGATGGCATCACCAATTCAATGGACATGAGTTTGAGCAAATTCTGGGAGATAGTTAAGGACAGGGAAATCTGGCGTGCTGCAGTTCATGCTGTCCCAGATTCAGACATAACATAGTGACTGAATATCAACAAATTTAAATACCAGTAGAGAGAAAGGTGGCTCTTCCTTCTTTTCCCCTTGAAACACACACAAATGCATACCTCCATGCAAAGACCTTAAATTACTGAATGTTAAAGTTACCATATCAGAAAAGGTGGTAAATTTCCAGTAGATAAGCCCAGAAGACACCACTGTAACCAAATGATAGTGGTCAATATCACCAGTAATAAGACTTAGCTTCATCATGTACTCTGCTTATGACACACAGATCATTTCTTGTCAAAAATGAATAACCTTAACCTGATGGTGAAAAAATGGCATGTAAACCAAATTCAAGAAACACTTTAAGAAACAACTGACCAGTACTCTGGAAGAAATTTAAATAAACTAGAATGGGGCTTCCCAGGTAATGCTAGTGGTAAAGAACCTGCATGCCAATGCAGGAGACATAAGAGATGCAGGTTAGATCCCTGGGTTGGGAAGTACCCCTGGAATAGGAAATAACAATCCATGCCAGTAGTCTTGCCTGGAGAATCCCATGGACAGACAAGCCTGGTGGACTTCAGTTCATGGGTTCACAAAGCATTGGACACTTCAGAAGTGATTTAGCACAATTCATTTAATAACATTATAGCACTTATAACTGTTTGTTCTTGATCACTGTGCTATACTTATATAAGTTTAAATGAAAGGGGAAGCTGAGTTTGTTTGTTTTTTTTAATTTGTGTAAGTCTAAAATGTTTCAAAATAAAAAGTTAAAAATAAAAAAAATAATGACCAATATTCGAGTTAGATACTATCAGGTAGACTTCAGTGTAAAGCAAGTCTCCCTAATATTACCATATTCATGTTTGAGCATCTCAAAAGCTTCTCCCAAAGTGGCCAGTTAGGAACAAGTGGGAAGCTCAGTCATGAGACTGGTGAAGTGTTTTGATTGAACAGACTGAAGAAAGATACGAACTGAATTGAGACAGGCCTGCTAATTTCACTCAGACCACCTGCCTCGTTCGGATACAAGCCAGTGACCTAAACATGATGGGCCATTACCAGCCCTCTGCTGGCATTCTGAAATGACTACATAGGAGACAAATTTGGGACTGACGAGATTTGCAAATGGCATGGGAACAGCAGAGGAGTAATGACTTTTCATGAGCATTCTGAGACACCTCTCTCACACGCGCACGTTGAGTCACCAGGAGCTATGCTGCATGAATTAACATGGACTATTCACCCAAAACTTTTCCCCATTGTTGTGACATGCAGTGCAATGCATTAGCAAAAAAAAAAAAAAAAAATCCCTAAATAGTACTTTCATCACATTTCTTGAGGCAACAGAATGAATTTTTTTAACACAATTATTTCTTAGTTTGCTCTTTTTCTGTCAAACATGCAACTGTTTTTCCTCTTTTCTGAAGTAGTTTATATTATGAGTGAAAACAGAGAAATAAAAAGAGCTATGACTGTTGTCAACCACAACTGAACAAATACATTCATTAAAAAGAACTCCTAACAGAAATCTTAGAAGCCTCACAAAGTCTTATTCTTTTTCATATACTAACTCCATTATGAACTGACACATTCCTTTCTTTTATTTTAATTGTCATTATCCCCTGTGCCTATACCAACCAGTATTTATGCTGTATCAGATGACAATACACTAGTAAATTCAGTGTCTTAATGGATATAATAACTCTAATAAAGAAATTAAATCAGATGTCATACGTAGAAAGCACACTTTTTACCTCTTACAATAAGCTGAGTTATAGTAAGCTAAATATGACAAAGCAAACATGTATCCACTTGGTATTGAAAGCATGCATTGAAACTATTCTAAGATAAGCAGAGAAGGCATTAGAGGTGGCAAGGGAGCAAGCAAAGATGCTGGTTGCCTCCACTATGGTCCTTTTTCCCAAGTCTTTCAACCTGATGATAATTCCCTCCAAGTTTCATCCTGAAAAGCATCATGCCATACACTTCCCAACTTCTTCCCCAACCAAATTCTAGAACCCAGGCCCATAATTTTAATATGCATATAATTTCACATAGTTGATGAATGTAACACACCATGGGTATATAGCAGGGAGGGGCTAAACGGAAAGCTCATTTGTTAGTTTTCCCACTTGGAGGTTGTTAGTTTTTAAATTACTGATATTGGACACTGTAGGAGTGCCCTTTTTCATACACACTGAAGCACTCCACTGGCCCCAGCAGTCACTAAGACTAGTGGATTTTAATAGTTATAGATCTTAAATGGAGGGTTAGAAATTGTTTCTTTTCATTACAATTACAGCAAGGAATTAACCCCAAGGGTATCCACTTAATTCCATAATATATAGACTGGAACGCTAATGTGGCTCTTCTACAGTGTAATAAAGAGGCAACTGGCCCTTCTCTCCCTGGGGTGGGTTTCTGTAAAATGTATCACACACAAAAAAAATTGTAAAACGAAGAAGATTTGAAGTTAACAAGCCCCACAGTGTCACCAGCCCCAGTGCTCGGTATGAGCAAGCCCTCACAGGCACTAGGCACTCTTGTGGTTTTTTTTCCCAGTGGGAAGCTCAGCCCCAGCACTGTGACTGACAAGAGTGTGTCAGCGCTTCACTGACACAAGGAAAATGGAAAATAAGAAGAGGAAGAAACATTTACAATTAAGCACAGAAAGTCACAAAGAAGAGACTTGGACAGGCTTTACTGATTACTCCATTTCTGAGATGGGACGGGCAGTGCACGCTGGCCACTTCCGGTCATGTCAGCTTAACCCTTTGTACTTTGCAGTGACCTTAGCTTCATTTTATGGGAACTCCCTCCCTCCTTGCTAGAAGCTGAAGCAACATCAGAGGTTAGGATTTTCTATCTTCAGGCTCCAAGTGTCTGAAGCCACTTCCTGGCAGAGATTTAAAATCTCAGATCCCTGCTAATTAGCCCTCTCAGTTAAAGACATTTTTATTTCCCAATACGTTTTCATGATGTTTTACTATAGCTCTCTGAACCAAAAGAGAACAACTACACTATTTCAGAAATAGAGCTTTAAGCAGCAGTGAGCCAGGATATTGGGAGAGGCAATGGCAATTCAATAGAAAGAAGAATGTTCTTCTCTTATATTATGT
Organism: Bos mutus; assembly: GCF_027580195.1. Classification (NCBI taxonomy): domain Eukaryota; kingdom Metazoa; phylum Chordata; class Mammalia; order Artiodactyla; family Bovidae; genus Bos; species Bos mutus. The sequence goes on from NC_091619.1 coordinate 60,229,525, forward strand.
ATTTCCAACATATGTTGTCATATTCGGCCCCACTACAGGCTTCTAGCCAGTCATTACTTGGGAGTCACTTCTTCCCCAAAGTGTCAGCTCTTTAGAAATCTGCAAATTTGCCAGTGAGTCAGGAAAAAACTGATGATCCAGACAGGAGAAAAAGCAAATCATTCAACTCATCTGTCCTCATCTAGCATGCAGATTTCACTTCCAGAGATTAGATAATATTGTATAGGAAAGACACAAAGGAACCCTATCTTCAGTGAAAAGCACCCTTTTACAAATCAAAATTACCAGCTTCCCTCTTGAGACAGGAAGCGGTGACCAGAAGCAGATGTCAAGAGGACTGCCAGAAGGGTACAAGAGAGAAGTCATTAAAGAGCACAGAGGAAGATACTTATCTTGCAAAAAAGTTGAGAATCCTCTTTCCTAGTTGGGAGTTGTAGAAATCATTCTAAGAGAGTTTAGAATTATTCACAAATCGATGAGGAGCAGAAAGAGGGTTGAAGAAGATCTTGCCCCGAGAAAACAAACACATCAGGATTCCACCAGAAAACTGACCAAGGAGACAGTGAACATGGCTTAGCAGGTGATTCACCATTTAGCTACGCAGCCAAGACTTTTTAAATTATAAATTATGAACTCACTATCAAGGATGATGGGAGTAATACATATGACAATCAATGGTCACAAACTTTTCTATCTCCATGATTTCTTATCTCCCATTTTATCTCCTTAGTCTCACATGTCTCTATAAGCTACATTCCCTTAATACATAAAATGTTGACTTATTAAAAATTGTATGCAACTTAAAATAGCTCCTTAAGCATTTTTCCCCAATGACTTAAATTGTGTTTGTTCTGGGTGCATAAATGGGGAGCATGAAGCATTTAAAACACACACACAAGTGTGGTATCAAATGTTTTGTTTTTTCTAAGCTCAAATCACTTTAATTGGCTCTTCCCTTTAAAATATAATTAAAAAGAATAAGCTCACCTATGTAGAAATTTCTCATTTCTTTATTTACCTTAAATCTTTCATGCAAGAAACTGTTAATGTTCTTTGTTTTGTACTAAATAGAAATAAGATACAAAACAATTCTCTAATTAGGATTACATGGGATATATGCCTTACAAGTTTGATTTCTGAATTTCCCCCTGACATTTTCAAATTGAATATCATAGTCAAAATCAATCTAACCAATGAAAAGCAATTTAATTTTTATAATGAACCAAGAGAATATCTAAATTTGGCATATCAGACAATTTTTGTCTCTGCTGAATTATTTCAGGAAATATTTTCGTTAAACTGACTTACAGCTGCAAATTTCACAATCCTTCAAGTAGTATAAGACTGTGGTCCCTAATATAATTATTTACGGCAAAAGCTTGTTCACATCAAATCATGCTTGGAAAGTATCTGAAATACGTACTCCTGTTTGTTCTATTTGTAATACTATTTGTCTTAAAGTTCACATTCTTAAAGACTATAGCTTTTCAATATCAGATACATCACTGGAGTATTTGATTTTCCAATATCCATAACATTGTTAATGATTATTTGGATTTAACAAATACTTCTTTAGTTATATAATACTTTTTAAATGATATAAATGCTTACTAGAACATAAACAGAATAAGTAAATATTTATCATATATTGTCTTTCCCAAACAACACAGGCTATTTCAAAATTGGAATATAAACACACCAAAAACAAACAAACAAACAAACTTTTGTTCTTTCAGTCAGTCAGTCAGTTCAGTCACTGATTCGTGTCTGACTTTTTGCGACCCCATGAACTGCAGCACATCAGGCCTCCCTGTCCATCACCAACTCCCAGAGTTTACCCAAACTCATGTCCCTTGAGTCAGTGATGCCATCCAACCATCTCATCCTCTGTTGTCCCCTTCTCCTCCCACCCTCAATCTTTCTCAGCATCAGGATCTTTTCAAATGACTCAGTTCTTCACATCAGGTGGCCAAAGTACTGGAGTTTCAGCTTCAGCATCAGTCCTTCCAATGAACACCCAGGACTGACCTTCTTTAGGATGGACTGGTTGGACCTCCTTGCAGTCCAAGGGACTCTCAAGAGTCTTCTCCAACACCACAGTTCAAAAGTATCAATTCTTCGGTGTTCAGCTTTCTTTATAGTCCAACTCTCACATCTATACATGACCACTGGAAAAACCATAGCCTTGACTAGACAGACCTTTGTTGGCAAAGTAATGTCTCTGCTTCTTAATATGCTGTCTAGGTTGGTCATAACTTTCCTTTCAAGGAGTAAGCGTCTTTTTATTTCATGGCTGCAATCACCATCTGCAGTGATTTTGGAGCACAGAAAAATAAAGTCTGACACTGTTTCCACTGTTTCTCCATCTATTTGCCATGAAGTAATGGGACTGGATGCCATGATTTTAGTTTTCTGAATGTTGAGCTTTAAGCCAACTTTTTCACTCTCCTCTTTCACTTTCGTCAAGAGGCTCTTTAGTTCCTCTTCGCTTTCTGCCATAAGGGTGGTGTCATCTGTATATCTCAGGTTATTGATATTTCTCCTGGCAATCTTGATTCCAGCTTGTGCTTCATCCAGCCCAGCGTTTCTCATGATGTACTCTGCATATAAGTTAAATAAGCAGGGTGACAATATACAGCCTTGACGTACTCCTTTTCCTATTTGGAACCAGTCTGTTGTTCCATGCCCAATTCTAACTGTTGCTTCCTGACCTGCATACAGATTTCTCAAGAGGTAGGTCAGGTGGTCTGGTATTCGCATCTCTTTCAGAATTTTCCACAGTTTATTGTTGATCCATACAGTCAAAGGCCTTGGCATAGTCAATAAAGCAGAAATAGATGTTTTTCTAGAACTCTTGCTTTTTCGATGATCCAGCGGATGTTGGCAATTTGATCTCTACTTCTTCCTTTACCTTTTCTAAAACCAGCTTGAACCTCTGGAAGTTTTCGGTTCACATTTTTCTTTACGAGATTCCAAAGATCACACTGATAGATGACCAGTGGAAGAGCAAAAATCGTATCTCTGACAACTGTAGTGCTGTGTAAATCAGAAACACTCCACCAGCTCTTTAATTCTGGTCAGTTTCTCAAACTTTTGCTCAACATGACCAAGAACCCTGGAGACAATGGCCCAAAACTGAATGTTTTGACTTTCATTTTAAAACTGCTTTTTCTCCCATATTTACCCTTTTGGTGAAAAGGGTAAGTCATTTTCTAAAGCCATGGGGATATTTTGGACATGTTAAGTTGAAATGTTATTAGACTTGCAGTTGGATGTGTCTGACAACAATTTAGATACGCGTTTGAGCCTCCAGGTTGAAGAAATAAATTCAGGAATCACTAATATAGAGACGGGATTTAAATTCTTGAAATTACCTATATGATGAATATAGATGGAGAAGAAGAAAAGCATGAGAACTGTGCAAAGGGGGAGAACCCCATAATCTACAAGGAGGGGAACTATCAGAGGATGTGGGAAGAAGCACACAGTGAGATGAGCAGGAATCCTGGCTAGTGTGGGATTCTGTTTATTAAGTGAAGCAGATGTTTCAAGGGCTTCCCTCATAGCTGAGTTGGTAAAGATTCCACCTGCAATGCAGAAGACCCTGCTTCGATTCCTGGGTTGGGAAGATTTGCTGGAGAAGGGATAGGCTACCCACTCCAGTATTCTGGGGCTCTCCTTGTGGTTCAGCTGGTATTGAATCCACTTGCAATATGGGAGGCCTGGGTTCAATCCCTGAGTTGGGAAGATCCCCTGGAGGAGGGAAAAGCTACCCACTCCGGTATTCTGGCCTGGAGAATTCCATGGACTAAGTCCAAGGGGTCACAAAGAGTCAGACATGACTGAGCAAATTCAGCATTCAACAACAGCACAGGTGTTTCAAGAAGGAGAGTGATCAGCTCTGTCAACTGCTACTTATAGGTCAGGTTTAGATAGTTAACCACTGGCTTTATCAACATAGTGATTATCAGTGAACTTGATAAGAGCTCTTTAAATGAGTGCTGAAGGTGAAAACATGATTTGAGTGACTCTAAAAGTGGAGTGGCAAAGACAAAGAGATTGTAAGAAATCTCCAATAAAAGGTAGTGGATAATTGGTAACTGGAGAGGGATGTTGAGACAGAGTATTTTCTTAAGATAGAAGAAAATCACATTATGCTTATGTATCACTGGGAATGAACCATTAGAAAGTGAAAATTTGGTTTTTCAGTAGAGCAAAAAAATAATTGCTGTGTGATTCCTTGAGCAGGAAGGAGGATTGGATCCACTTTGACAGGTGAGGGAGACAAGCAGGGGGAGTTCATCAATAGCACCAGGGAGGAGGGCAGAGTTCATGAGGTGGATAGATGTGGTGGTGGCAGCAAATGTAAATCTCTCATCTGATGGTTTCTGTTTTCTTACCATTTAGGTCTCAAGGAAGGTCAAGCCTTCCTTGACCACCCAATCTAAAAAGTTCGCCTTTTCATAGGGTCCCATATAACCCTATTTTACCATCCTTATAGCACTCAAGACTTTTTAAAAAATGTTGTATGATTTGTTTACTTAATTACGTATACATTTCCCAGCTAAGAATTTGGACCTTCCTTCTCTTTGTTGCTATATCCTTAATCCCTGTAACTGAAAAGCAGAGCATACCCATAGCAGCTTAATATATAATTGTTAAATGAATGAGTCAATGAACACTTCAGAGACAAGTACTTCCAAGAATCTGGATGATTTCAAATGTATGATTACCAGTCTCAAGTATTTTTCTAGAGTTATTCATACAGGGAATATAGTATGTGTGTATTTGTGCCTATGTTACTTGCTCTATTGAATATGTATACTCCGAAAAGTTTTGTGATAGTGAATTTCTTCACTCAGGAGCATGTTATAGGTTGCAGACTATGAGCATTACAAAACATGAGCAGGTATCCCCAACACAAAAGCTCCAGCTAGTCTCACTGGAACTGCACTTGACATTCAAGGGAGGGTGCAGAGTGCAGAGAAGGAAGAGATCAGTCAGAAAAGAGAGAAAAGTCTTGGAACTCAGAACCATTACATAAGAGAAAATTATCCTTAAATGTTTTTCTATTGCTTGATATTTGCTTCCCATAATTTTCATTATTATTCCACTGAATCACTTCAGAGCTCAGCTAGTATTATTAAGCTTCATTTTTACAAAGCTGTAAACTGATACTCTTATGAGATCAGAAATGGTGCTCTACCCAAAGGAACTTACCTGCAGCTCCAATAAAGGAACTCATAATCATGCTACCTGCCTTTCTCAGCCCACCTAAAGCTCTCATTCCTCTAAGAGTGGAAAAGTCAATGTTGGATGATCACCAGCAACAGTAGTTAACCACTATGTATTTTTTCTGATACTGATTTTGCTTCTCTGGGTTGACTTGCATTAACCTGAATCAGGAATATTTATATAGAAGAAATAGTATATCCATGAACACCAAGTCCAAATCCTGAACGGAGTGTTATATCTTGGTCAAAATATGCCCCAAAGCAGTTAAACATTACCCAGTGGCCCTGGGTTTAACCCGTCATTTATACCAGTTAGAGGGAATCCATGAAATTACCTATGGCTAGGCACTTTGGAAAGTTTCCAGGCTATTTTTCAAAGGTTAACCGGTACTGCTGGTCACCCTTGCCAAACAGAAATACAAGAGGGAGAGAAATGAGGGAACTGAGAAATGAGGATATAGATATCCTTTTTAAAAAAATACGGTTTTGACAAAAGAAAAAAATACAAGATGCAATCTTGCCCTTTTCCTTTAGTTGTTTTTGTTTGTTGATTTAACTTTAAGTAGTGGAAGAGGCTTTGTTTTGAAGAGTTCATCATCCTTATTTCAAAACTGTTTCCCAAATGAGAAACAACATTCCATTCTTCTCTAAATCTCCAGTGAAGGAGAATTTCACACCCCAGTTCTAAACCACATATTAGAATAATAATATTCTGCCTGAGGTGAGGAATGACAACCCACCTTCCTGTTCACCACACAAAGACTTTTGAAATAAATAGAATATAAAGAGATATTGTTTGATTATGTTCCCCCCAAATGAGGTAAATTCATTTAGAGGGTAAAATCAAAGATCAATTTACAAAATCCATAAATGTGTAAGAATAATCCAGGTTTTGTATCTTTTGTATAATACTTTCTTCTTCTTCCCTCCCTTCTTTCATTTTCTATCAATTTTTATGGTTTTTATGCCAATATTGGACCTTCTAAGTTGGAAAAGATGCTTGAGAGTCCCTTGGACTGCAAGGAGGTCCAACCAGTCCATCCTAAAGGAGATCAGTCCTGGGTGTTCATTGGAAGGACTGATGCTGAAGCTGAAACTCCAATACTTTGGCCACCTCATGTGAAGAGTTGACTCATTGGAAAAGACCCTGATGCTGGGAGGGATCGGGGACAGGAGAAGAAGGGGATGACAGAGGATGAGATGGATGGATGGCATCACCCACTCGATGGACATGAGTTTGGGTGAACTCTGGGAGTTGGTGATAGACAGGGAGGCCTGGCATGCTCAGATTCATCGGGTCGCAGAGAGTCGGACATGACTGAGCAACTGAACTGAGCTGAACTGAAAACAATCAGAATGTGGACTGTTTGTTAATAAATGTCGTCCTTAATCTGACATAAAGAAAAAGGTGGTCACTTTTCATAAACCAGTATCTTTCCAGGTTTGGTCTCTTCTGTTGCTTAGATTATCTTAACTGCTCTCCCTTGACCTTGAAACCTGCTTCATTTTCTACTTCTGGGATTCTATCCTAAGACATCATCACTTTAGAAAAAAAGTTTTGGACAAAGCTGTATCCATTTTATAAATAATAATAATAATAAGAGAAATCTCTCAAATTAAAAGTGCTGCTGCTGCTGCTTCTGCTAAGTCACTTCAGTCGTGTCCGACTCTGTGCGACCCCATAGACGACAGCCCACCAGGCTCCCCTGTCCCTGGGATTCTCCAGGCAAGAACACTGGAGTGGGTTGCCATTCCTTCTCCAATGCATAAAAGTGAAAAGTGAAAGTAAAGTCGTTCAGTCATGTCTGACTCCTAGCGACCCCATGGACTGCAGCCTACCAGGCTCCTCCATCCATGGGATTTTCCAGGCAAGAGTACTGGAGTGGGTTTTAAACAAAGTGAATTAGAATTTACTAAGGCAATGGCACCCCACTCCAGTATTCTTGCCTGGAAAATCCCACGGACAGAGGACCCTGGTGGGCCGCAGTCCATGGGGTCGCTAAGAGTCGGACACGACTGAGCGACTTCCCTTTCACTTTTCACTTTCATGCATTGGAGAAGGAAATGGCAACCCACTCCAGTGTTCTTGCCTGGAAACTCCAGGAACGGAGGAGCCTGGTGAGCTGCCATCTATGGAGTTGCAGAGTCGCACATGACTGAAGCGACTTAGCAGCAGCAGCAGCATTTATATTTAATTATGAAGAGCATTCAATACATATAGGAATGCTTTGGATATTCAATGTTAAATGAAAAAAATAGGATGCAAAATTGTATAACTATGTGATTATAAATATATAGAAAGTAAATAGAAAGTAAAGAATATAATAAAAAGCAGAAATACAAATAAACCTTAAGAGATTAGGTAAGACAGCTGTGTTCTTTTTTTCTGTATTCCAAATGTTCTATAAAGTTAGAAAAAGTTTCAATTAAATTTTTTAAAGAGACTCATGATATAATAGGACTCATGTTTATTGCAATTGTTCTTTTTTCTTTTTAGGTATTTCTTACATCTTGGGATAGATTTTTGTGGGCGAAAAAAATTTTTGGATTAGACCAAGATTTTTCTCTGAGCCAGTGATAAAGGCAGGGATTTAGAAGGGGAAAAAGTTATATAATCAGAATTTTATTAAAACTGTCTGGGATTTTAGAGATCATCTGTTCAAAACTCTACATTTATATTGAAGAAACTGAGAAGGAAAAAGCTAGAAAAATATGAGAAGCAAATCAGTGGGTGGATCCAAATGACATGCTGTAAGTTTAATGAAATTCTATAGTCATAATTACTTTATAGGGCTCTGAATACAGCTAACAGTAGATCTAGGTCTACTGTCTTTCTAACTCACTCTCTCTAGCCCCACTCTTTCCTAGGCACATCTAGCTTCTTGCATCAAAAAATTATGTTTCTTTGAGCAATCTGCAGGGCAACATTTACAAATCCTAGAGATAGACTTGAAGATGCTTATTAGAACTGCCTAAGTTCTGGGAACTATGTATGCAGTCAGTGCTATGGCAGTCCCTTTGCCCTCTGGCTCCCATCACCCCAGCTTCTGGGCATGAAGACTGCTGACTGCCCACCTCGAGGTCCTCTCTATGAATCACCTATGGCCCAAGCTGCCTTATTTATGTATTACTGTGGATAAAAGGTCACAGGATGAGGATGGGATGGGTGGGACTAAGGGAATTTGTCTCAGAAGAAATGTCACTTATAAGACTTAAAAAACAGGATCGACGCTAACAAATGTGGAGCTTAAAGTGCCCAAAACAAGAAGAGTATGAATTTATGGTGTTAAAAAAAGAGAAGTGACATGATTAACACATTTTTGAAGAATTTATATAAATGCCTTCTACCTGTTCTCCTAAATCTCTGACTTGCTCTCCTTCGACCTCCTTTTGAATTCATCTTCACGCTGCTACTCTGGGCCAGAAACTCACTTAGGTATTTTCTTATGTGATTTTATTAATCATGTTTTTCTATCCCAATACTTTGACACCTGAAGCCCCTTCTAGGGCTATCAAATTCCTAGAGATCATAAATGATTCATCTTTCATATGCAAATCAATCAACTGAGAGCCCCTGACCCAACCACCTCCTTTGCCAGTCTACCATTGCATGGCCCTAATCACCCCAGGAGAGTACAACTAAAGACAGTTCCCATACCCCAGAGCCTGATGAATAGCCAGTCTAAAGCCTGCTTACTCTCCCCTGCCCTGTCTTCATGACTGAAACAACAGTAAAGGCTCTCACCCACATTTTTCCCTCTCTCCCTCTGCTGCCTGACCAACCTGGTGCTTCTCCCTATAGCCTTCATGGTGTGGTTCCCCTGATTTTCTTTAGAACTGTAAGTAACAAACTATCTTTCCAATGGCAGTCCTCTCCTGATCTGCTGGCCCTACCATATATGAATAAAAATAAAACCTACATTTAAAACAGTTACTTCATTTAGCTTTTATAACACTCCTGTAAGATGTTTCCCCATTTTTTGAGATGACAAAGCTGAGACTCATCTACCTCAGAGCCTTCCACTTTGTTTATGCCAATATACTGTGGTGAGAAAAGTGTAATACTTCTAGTAAAATAGATTGGCTAGATTCGAATCCCACCCGGTATGAGTTTGGCAATAAAAATCAACCACAAGAATCTCAGTCACTCTACACATAAAATTTATTATCCCTTCTCACAAACCCTCTGCAAGTTGAGATACTTTCCAGGGCAGCTCACTTCCCAGCAATAGATCATGGATTTTTCCAGGTTCTATTTGTGGCTGCACCTCAACACTAGGCTTCCAGGGACTCCAAGACGGACAAAGATAGAGAAGAAATAATTCACAACTGATTGTGAGTAACATAGACAGGAGGTGACCTATGTCACAGCCTTCCAAGGGCCACAGACCAGAATTCGTTATATAACCTAACTACGGTGTAGGCAGGTTTCTTAGGTGGCGCTAGTGGTAAAGAATCCTCCTGCAAAGCAGGAGACATAAGAGATGCATGTTCAATCCCTGAGTCGGGAAGATCTGCTGGAGGAGGGCATGGCAACCCACTCCAGTATTCTTGCCTGGAGAATCCCATGGACAGAGGAGCCCTGCTCTGTGGGCTACAGTCCATAGGGTTGCAAAGAGTAGGACACAAGCGACCTAGCAACTTAGCCAAGAGACTTAGCAAGCATGCAGAAAGTAGGTAGTGAAACATAGTGGAGTATATAGATATTTGGTGAGTCTTCCAGCCTGTAACATACACTTCCACCACTTTCCAGCTTTTTTTTTTTTCCTATCTTGGGCAATATCTTTACCTTCCATCAGTGTATTATAGTGTCCCAAGTGCAAAGTTCAATAGCTACTGTATTGGAAAAATCAGCTGTGAATCATGCCTTCCATTTTAAACACATGGACACAATCATAGCTTAATATGTCATTCCCTTTATAGCCACTCAGAGCTCCAATATATTTTTATTGGTTCAATAACCTCTTTGCTTACTTATACATACAATATAAATTACTAAAATTAGAATCTACTTCACTCTCATTACCACTTTCAACTTTAGTTTTTGGCTTCTTGTATGCTTATATTTGAGATTTTTTTAAGTTTTTAAAAACTTTATATTCTAGGAAGAGAATCACACACAGAAAACTGTCTTAATATCCAAATAGGTCTAAAGAAAACCAGAATCTCTTTTAGGATGCCACAGAAATTAAATTGATTATTCCCCTTTTAAACTACTTTCTCTATCAGCTGCTTCTTCCTATTCCATTATGAGTATTTCTCTGCATGTTTCAAGAGCCCCCAAACAAGGTCATCTAATTGGTTTAGTTAGTATTTTTTCAAATAACACCTCTTTGGGACCAAATTTCATACAGATTCCTCCATAGTTCATCACTCAGGGTATACCAGGTTGCTTTGGTCAGACATGTGGTCCTAATAAAAAGTACTGCCAAAGTTGCCAAAAGGTACATGACCCCATGTGCTCTGTAACTCACCTCTGGAAGCTTAGCTCAGAAGATAGCTTTGGGTAAGGCAGTCTCACAAACATGGATTCCTCTCCAAAATAGCCTTGTGAAAATAACTTTTTTTTTAATTGAATAGAGCTACACTCATCATTTTCAGTCTAGTGTTGGCTTAGTATTTGAGAAGGTAGGAAAATATTGAATCACAGGTTTAGCCACCATGTTATCGGATTAAAGATCTAAACGTAAGACCAGAAACTATAAAACTCCTAGAGGAGAACATAGGCAAAACACTCTCCGACATACATCAAAGCAGGATCCTCTATGACCCACCTCCCAGAATATTGGAAATAAAAGCAAAAATAAACAAATGGGACCTAATTAAATTAAAAGCTTCTGCACAACAAAGGAAACTATAAGCAAGGTGAAAAGACAGCCTTCAGAATGGGAGAAAATAATAGCAAATGAAGCAACTGACAAACAACTAATCTCAAAAATATACAAGCAACTCCTCCAGCTCAATTCCAGAAAAATAAATGACCCAATCAAAAAGTGGGCCAAAGAACTAAACAGACATTTCTCCAAAGAAGACATACAGATGGCTAACAAACACATGAAAAGATGCTCAACATCACTCATTATCAGAGAAATGCAAATCAAAACCACTATGAGGTACCATTTCACACCAGTCAGAATGGCTGCCATCCAAAAGTCTACAAGCAATAAATGCTGGAGAGGGTGTGGAGAAAAGGGAACACTCTTACACTGTTGGTGGGAATGCAAACTAGTACAGCCACTATGGAGAACAGTGTGGAGATTCCTTAAAAAACTGGAAATAGAACTGCCTTATGACCCAGCAATCCCACTGCTGGGCATACACACTGAGGAAACCAGAAGGGAAAGAGACATGTGTACCCCAATGTTCATCACAGCACTGTTTATAATAGCCAGGACATGGAAGCAACCTAGATGTCCATCAGCAGATAAATGGATAAGAAAGCTGTGGTACATATACACAATGGAGTATTACTCAGCCATTAAAAAGAATACATTTGAATCAGTTCTAATGAGGTGGATGAAACTGCAGCCTATTATACAGAGTGAAGTAAGCCAGAAAGAGAAATACCAATACAGTATACTAATGCATATATACGGAATTTAGAAAGATGGTAACAATAACCCTGTGTATGAGACAGCAAAAGAGACACTGATGTATAGAACAGTCTTTTGCACTCTGTGGGAGGGGGCAAGGGTGGGATGATTTGAGGGAATGGCACTGAAACATGTATAATATCATATAAGAAATGAATTGCCAGTCCAGGTTCAATACAGGATGCTTGGGGCTGGTGCACTGGGATGACCTGGAGGGATGGTACGGGGAGGGAGGTGGGAGGGGATTCAGGATGGGGAACACATGTACACCCGTGGCAGATTCATGTTGATGTGTGGCAGAACCAATACAATATTGTAAACTAATTAGCCTCCAATTAAAATAAATAAATTTAAATTTAAAAAAAATTGAAAAACAGATCATTAGTCATTCTATCTCTGTGACACACAGGATTTTTTTTAATGGTGACTTCTAAGATCTTCTAAAATTTTCACTGACTACTGTAATATTGAATTTTGTTAAATTTCATTTTGAATTATTACAGAAATGATACTGTTACCATGACAAAAAACACAAACTGAATTATTCTCTCAAACATACAGGTCACCCAAGTGAGCACAATGGAAAACTATGATAATTGTAAATTTAAGCAAGAAGAGAAAACAGATCAATTTTGAGCAAAGGGCATGACTAATCTATAAGTCACCTTTAAACTATGGAGCATTATGTAAAACATTAAAGGATTTTATAAAGGGTAAAAAATAATTATTAAAACAAAAATTAGAATGTTTCAGCTTTAGCTATAGATGTAAGAAAGACACATTAAAGAAGAAAACCCATCAGTTAATTGGTAAAGTTATTTACCTAGAAGACTTCTTCATTGTATATTGTTATGATCAGAGCAGAGGACATTGGAGGCAACACGTGTCCACCAATGGGAAAGCAGATGAGTCACATGTATGTTGGATGCACAATGTGGAGTACCATGTGGCAATTAGAAACAACAGATGAGATTGAGTCATAGTGACGCGGCAGGATCCAAAACCGAAAGAGAAAAAAGAAACAAAGGGAGATATAAATCATCTGCTCTCCTTGACATAAATTAACAGTATGTCAAAACACAATATGAAACAGAAAGATGCATGTCAAAATTGTTGTCAGTGGTTTTTGCCTATTGTTGCCTATACTTTTCAATAACATATCTGAATGGCACAAGAAAATTTGCTCTGTCCCTAACAAGTCCTTAACAATTACATATTAAGCTGCTATGTGTATGCTTTGCTTTTCAGACAATCTTGTGTGGTATTTTTGATGGTCCAGAACCTGACGAGTAAGCTTTCCTAACTAAGGCTCTGGAAACCCTTCCATTCTGGCTGCTCTACTCTGACGGGAATGGGTGGAAGAAAGAAAAAAGCAGATGAAATTGAAGCAAACAAATAAGCAAATCTCCATACCAGACAGATGCTAATTTATCTACCAGGAACCAAAGAGTATGATTACACAGCATCTGAGATTCTAAAGAGACACAGAGAGAGAGAGTGACAGAGAGAGAGAGCACTCTCTGAACATGATGACATATTTAACTAGACTGTATGTTGGTTTATGTGGAGGATTTTGTTTTCTTTTGTCTATAATAATGGTCCACCTGACTGTCAGCAACTTGAAGAGAATGTAGATACAATACATAGGAAAAGTATTACAGTTAAGACTCAAACCTTAGCAGCCATTCAATTAATTGTTTAACCCTTAGTACAAATCAACTGAAAAGCAATAAACTCAAAACTATATGCTACTGCTACTGCTAAGTCGCTTTAGTCATGTCCGACTCTGTGCGACCCCATAGACGGCAGCCCAACAGGCTCCCCCGTCCCTGGGATTCTCCAGGCAAGAACACTGGAGTGGGTTGCCATTTCCTTCTCTGCATGAAAGTGAAAAGTGCAAGTGAAGTCGCTCAGTCGTGTCCGACTCCTAGCGACCCCATGGTCTGCAGCCTACCAGGCAGTATTACAGGTGATCAGAAGTCAGGTCCCAAACGGTCACACGATTGAAAATGATTAGAGAGTATTCCCTCTGGTAAAGTTTCAGGGCACCAGATGCGACTGAATCTAGCAAAGGCAACTTTTTCTACAATAGCTAAGAGAAAGTTAGAAGGACCTAAGTAATAGAAAATAGCCAAGACTGATTTGGAAGCTTCCAATCACATGTAACAAAGCACAGTCTTTTTCCTGGGGATTGCGGTCAGGTGGGGGATAAGCTTATGAAGGCAGTCTCTACTTGACATAATTTATTGAGGGACCCACAAACTCACTGACATGACTCTACATGATGGCAAGCTGGATAAGTTATATGGCTTTCCAAAGGAGATGCATAGTGGATGAGAAATGGAAATGAGATTTTATGATTTAGGAAACAAATCATAGCCTTCCTGCAGTCACATGTCCAACATTTAATCTCTAAATTATTATGACCAGAGAAACCAAATTTTCATTCCTGCAGAATGAGTGACACATGGTTTAATGTTCCTCTCCCCTCCTGGGAATGTACGTTCCCCAGGAGCCCATTGAAAGGAGGCTTGTCTGGTCGTATCTCTGGAAAGGGATCATTGACTATGCTAGCTTTGATGTTTATTACCTTCCTACAGTGAAGCTAGAAAAATTATTAAAAAAAAATTAGGAGTGAAACAAAGACTGTGTATGTCTCAATATATCCTCATAGAACTAGTTCTGTTTTGGCAGCATTCTTTCCTCTCCTAAGGCCAGGGCTGACATTTACCATATGAAATAGACAGTGTCTCACAGGTACAGACCAAACAAACTGCATAAAAATCAACTCAGTCATACTGGTGTCTATTGGCACAGCATAGCCTGAAGCCCCTTGGAGGTACCTCCCAAATGCTGTGTGCTATGATGTGTGCTAAATCGCTTCAGTCCTGTCTGACTCTACACCATGGACTATGGCCTGCCAGGCTCCTCTGTCCATGGGATTCGTCACACAAGAATACTGGCTGGGTTGCCAAGTCCTCCTCCAGGGGGATCTTTGAGACCCAGGGATCAAACCCATATCTCTTATGTCTCCTGCATTGGCAGGTGGGTTCTTTACCACTAGTGCCAGCCACCTGGGAAGCCCAAACCCCAAATGCTAGAGTCCAATTTTCTACTCTGTTACTGGAGCAGAGCAGTCCCTCAGAATGACCATCTGCCTCTGAATTTATTCAGGGAGCAAGGGATTCAACCCCACTCTGCAAGTACTCTCTTAAGGACAGAAGAAGTCACAAGATCCAAATGTCCACCTACCAGGTGTCCCTCTCCACTCCTGAATTTCTGAAAGGGATTGGGTTAGCGAAAGGTACCAGCACTGTGGTTCCACCTTCAAGGGTTTGACCTCCCTCAAAGGACCCACCTGATGGGCTCTTCCCAGAGGCATGGCAATGTAGGAACCCAGGACCACTTTCCAGGCCTGAGTGTCACTAAAGGGACTATAGGAGAGGGCCCCATGCCCCTGTGTGATCTCACCAGGACTTATGACAAGTCCCTAGTAGTACTGTTTTATTATTGTTTTAAATTTAACATAGATACCACCATTTTCACATTGCTGGGGAGATCTCACCATTTACTGGAACCCTCCGCCAGTGTTTTAAGTATGCACATGTATGAAATCATATGCACTGTTCAGGGGAATGCTCTTCTATCACTGCTTGCTGCTACTGGTAAGTCACTTCAGTCATGTCCGACTCTGTGCAACCCCATAGATGGCAGCCCACCAGGCTCCCCCGTCCCTGGGATTCTCCAGGAAAGAACACTGGAGTGGGTTGCCATTTCCTTCTTCAATGCATGAAAGTGAAAAGTGAAAGTGAATTTGCTAAGTAGTGTCCGACTCCTAGCGACCCCATGGACTGCAGCCTCCCAGGCTCCTCCGTCCATGGGATGTACCAGGAAGAGTACTGGAGTGGGGTGCCATTGCCTTCTCCCTATCACTGCTTACTAATACACATTTTTCTGACCACTTGCATATGAGGATGCTGTTGAATGCATTTAAAGACAGTCATAGTAGAGTAGCTGAGAACATGGCTTCCCAGGTGGTTCAGTGGTAAAGAACCCGCGTGCCACACAGGAGATGCAGGTTTGATCCCTGGGCCAGAAAGATCTCCTGGAGAAGAAAGTGACAACCCACTCTAGTATTCTTGCTGGGGAAATCCCATGGACAGAGGAGCATGTTAGGCTACAGTCCATGGGGTCGCAAAGAGTTGGACATGACTTATCAACTAAACAGCAACAACAGCAGCCAAGAACACAGGCTAGAGCTAGACTCCTATCTTGGCTGGTCCTCTTGATAGCTATGAACGTTGGATCAGTTTCTTAACTGCTTCAAATTTCAGTCTCCTCATCAATAAGTGAGGGCAACAAGATCAGCATCATAGGATCCTTGGGAGTATTAAAGGATTTCTACATAAAAGGTGCTTATATTAATGCACATAGTAGGTATTCCACAATTTTAATAAATGGGATATGACTCCACATCACATACAAAATGCTCAGTTGATTCTGATTACTCCATTTAAGAATCATCAGATTTTCTAGAATCCTACAGACACCCTACCACTATAAATGGCCCCACTGGTAGCTCAGATGGTAAAGAATCTGCCTGCAGTGCAAGAAACCTGGGTTTGATCCCTGGATTGGGAAGATTGCCTGGAAAAAAATATGGCAACCCACTCCAGTATTCTTACCTGGAGAATTTCATGGACAAAGCAACTTGGTAGGCTACAGTCTATAGGGTCACAAAGAGCAGACCTGACTGAGCAACTAACATACACACACCATCATAAAATCTGCAGTCAAGTAGGGGAGACAGACATGTACTCACATAATGCAATACAGAGAGTGATTTTAGATGAGTGATTTCAGATGGAAAACAAAAAATAAGGTATTAACCCAAGTTGATATATGTTTCACACACACCTCTGAATAGTGGTATTATGGGGTCCAAACTTATATCTGATACAGAATCAGACTCATAATTGTGAGCCTTCATTTCCACTGATGGTGGAAGTAAAAACTAGACCTTCTTCATTTTTTTCCAGGTAATTTAGACACTTATTTTTTAAGCTTAATCTCTTTTGGACAGTCAAATTCCAGATTTTCCCCCAATATCATTCTCCTATCCCTGAGGAGTTTACAAACTGTCCTGTCATTAGAGAAAGGACATCTGGTTCTCACTTGGTGTCTGGGCAACAACCAGCTTCCATCCCTGAACTAAACTGTGTGATATTAGTATCTGTGGTCTGATTCTTTAGCATGGAGGTAGTGGCTTGTAAGTGTCTCAATGACCTCTGCCTATATCCTCAAGTTTCCTCCTATACACTAACATGCACAGCATTCTGAGACCCTGAGGTTCAGCCACATCCACATATGGCCCCTGCTTTGGGCTGCTCAATCCGTACTTTCCAGTTTAAGCTGTGGTAGGCTCCTGGCAGACATGCTGTTTTCTAATTCTCAAATACTATTCCATGCTCCAATTATAAGAATTTTAGGAACTTTCCTAGGTCTTCTCTCTGGATCCAAAGGAGACTTGGGGGCCAGGCTGGGTGGTGGGTGGGTGGGGTAGAGGATGGGAGTTTAGGCCTGGTAATCTTATACGTATAAGGTCATAATTTCTGCTCTACTAAGGATGCTTTTTTTTTTTTTTTTTTGAGGAAATCATCTCCATCAAGAGTTCTAAGCTAGATGTGAGAACCAAGTTACCCCTAGTCAATGATTTCTAAAACTATGTGGGGGTCTCAATCCCACCCAGGGCCAAGAACCACCCCCAATTCAGGACTCAATAATCTTGCTTTCCTCCTGTTTTTGTCTCCAGGCTCCTCCCCACTAGTTTTCTTCTATCCTATGCATTGAAAAATTATTTTTGTGTAACACTTGGCATATTCTGTGTTCAGTGGCTTCTAGTAAATCTTTCTTCCTCAATCCTCTAACTTCTTAATATTTTAAGGGAATAGTTAATATTTAAAACAAAGCTTCTGATTTCTCTTTCAACATACTTAAGGTATTACAAGTGAATGCCTTGGCTTTTCAGAACTATTGTCTCTGAAATTTAGCTTCAAGAGCATGTTTTGGAATTCCAAAACTAAACATTATCTCCTTTGTTCGTGGCTGGGTTCTGCCCTCCCCCTAAAGCCATGGATGTCATGACTCAGTGGGTGGGACTCTGGAGCCAGTGAACTAATGAGAATTAAAAAATACAAAAGCGGAAGCTTAAAAAGCGTGCCTTCTTTGCACCAAATTTTTGAAAAGAAATTAATTCCAAAAGATTGGATAACAAAATAATGTTGAGCATATCTGCTCATCTGTTCTCTAACATGCTTTTGCTATCCAGTGGCCTAGAGCATGTCATGAGAAGATGAAAGAACGGCCCACAGATAGATGAAGCTGTATCACTATCCTGATTCATAGAGTGAGTGAACATTCCTGCTTCAGCAAAAGGACGCTTTGCCACTGTCTGCCATAAGCAAGGTTGTTTCTAGAGAAGTAAGGGGAAGGACAATGGAGGAGCTGTGATATAAATGACAGAAGTCATGGATATATATATATATATATATATATTTAAATCTCTATATGACTGCCTATGAGTTAATCATCCCAAATTACCTACAGTTTCCAGTATTAACCTTTTAGGTATTAAGAATCATTGTTCTAGGGCTCTACAATTAACCAAGTACATTCTGGACAGTTATCATATTTGATTCCCTCTATGAAAGAGTTACAGTAACCCAATTTCCATTTGAAGTACCTGGGGCTTACTGACTTTCTTAAAGCCAAGTAATGGTAGAATTAGTAAATTCAGACACCCTCACTCAGAGAGGCTATTTACCTTCTTCATCCTTATTGGCATTTCTCCTTAATTCTTTCCTTAAAATCACCTCTAATTTTTATTCCATGGCTTATAGTTATTTATGATGTTTATCCTTCTCAAATATCAATAGAGTACAATTCTCACTAATGAATGCAGGCTTCTCCCAGGGTTATGTATGGCATACTTTGTTCAGTCTCTCAGTCATGTCTGACTCATTGCAACTCCACAGACTGCAGCAAGCCAGGCTTCCCTGTCCTTTACCGTCTGCTGGAGCTTGCTCAAACTCACATCCATTGAGTCAGTGACGACATCCAACCATCTCAACCTCTTTCATTCCCTTCTCCTCCTGCCTTCAATCTTTCCTACATCAAGGTAAGCATGGCATACCTTGCTTACCCTGAATCAAGCTGCTTACCCTGAATCATGAATCAGTTATCATGTCATCTCAATTTATGTCCTCTGAAATCACCTTTAATGTTGAAGAAGCTTGCACTCTTTATGAGATGCTTCATGGGGTCTGGCTATTTATTCATTGATGTTTATTCCCTAAAGAAGATATTCTCCTATGTAATTTTCCAACTCCCACTCAAGGTATATAAAGTCTCAAGTTTTCCACTACTGATTCATTCTCTCTAGGGTTCTCCTTTCCAAGTTATGCTCTATACATGGGTCATATCTCATTACCCATCTTCTTAAAAAAATATAGTATCAGCTCTTTTAATTTAGCCTATTAAAATTAGTATAGCTAAAATAATTAACTTCTGCTGCATAGCAATCCCAAAATGTAAAGATTTAAAACAGCAATCATTTATTTAGCTCAAAATTCTGCACTTCAGCAAGGTGAGCAGTTCTGGTCTTAGCTGGGCTCAATCAATGCATCTGTGGTCAGCTGGGAACCAGTTGGCCTAGGATGACCTCAGCTAGAATAGCTGTCTAGACTTGTTCATAATCCATGCAAGAGTTTCAAGAGAGCAGAGAGAAAATAAAGGCATAGAAATGGCACAACATCATTTCTGTCACATTCTATTGGCCAAAGCAAATTCTCAGACTAGCCAAGATTCAGTTATTGGGTAGAGACTCTCCATTTCTTGATGAGAAATGCTGCAAAGTCACATTGCAGAAATGAGGTGATTTTCATATCAATCTAAGTATCTATGACTAAAATTTTCAGACCACAAACTTTATTGTCTGGCTACATGACCTACTCTGCTAGGCTCCCTTACATGAATATATATTTAACCGTTTGCCAACCCACGTATTAACTTGGTAAAGTGAAATATTTTAATAAAATGAACTTAATTTCATCAAGTTTGCAAAATATTACTTTGTGTCTAATTCTAAGCACTTAGCCATTCAGGGGACTATACATAAATGAAGAAGTCACTGCCATTAAAAAGCCTGTGGCCTAGGATAGGAAATAAATAGGTAAATATATGCAATAATAGATGTAGAGGGCACTATAGGGTTACAAGGAAAGGATACACAATGCAAAGAAAGTTTCCTGAATAATGTTGTGGAATGTGGAAGGTATCAGAGAAATCCAGAAGGATAAGAAATAGTGCATTCTGTGTGTGTGGACAAGTAGCACCTTATCCATAGCTCCCAATCTTTTCAGAAGGTTAAAAATTACTTCACGATAGACTTGGGTTATCCTGAATAGCATGTTTGATACCAGGGTCTTTCAGTTAGATAGCAATAAGCTGGTTTAGCTTACCAGACCCCTTCTATTAACTATCAGGTAATCATCCCAGGGAAACCTTGGGTTTTGCTCTGCTTAAGTATCAGAAATCAACATTGTTTCTGTCTTACTCCTCACCACTCAGTATGTGCTTGACGCTTGCTCCTCTATTTTTGGCTTTTCAATTCTTAGGCTCGTTCATTCTCAAAACTGAGATGTAACTTCTATATCAGTTGCTTTGAACAGCTCAGTATTAATCCTCTTTTTTGAAGTCTAATACCATTCATACATTCATTTGTTAAGGAGTGTCTATCGCCTAAAATTACTCTTTAATTGTAAACAAGATAATTATAGCCTCTATCCTCATGACTCTTATAATCTATAAGGAGAGGCTGATTTTAAAGCAGAAATTACACAAATGATTTTCAATTATGTTTATATGTCCTATAAAGAAAAGTATAAGGTGGTATGAGAACAACACAAGAAAGTTTTTAATTAGTCATCTGACAGATGAGCAGAAGCTTACCGCAAAAGGGAATTGGAAGGATCTAGGAAAAATATCTTTAGCTGAATACATGGTATCTGCCAGGGTTGGGTGTGAAAGAGCCTGGCAAGGTGGAGGAACAGAAGATGGCCAGTGTGGCTAGAGCCTAGTAAGGAGAATCATAATGATGGTGCTGGAAAGGACAAGAAAATAGTCTGTAGGAAAGGAGTCACTACTCTGTTTAAAATACTTATATCCAAAATCATGCCAAACATAGAATGCATGTGAGTTGACTTCAAAATTAACTCAAGCTTTATAATTATCTATTTCACTTGCAGTTTAACATTCAAAGAGTATCTTAATTTCTCAATCTACAAGTTCACCTCTAATTCTAAATAATTTCAGTTTCTAGAATATTTATTTAAAATAAGGTTGGGTTAACTTGATACAACCAGTTAGGAACTAAGAGGAATTTCTAGGATATAAAAATGTTTTACATGATTCTAGGGATTGAAACCATTTCTATGGGCATCAAAAAAAGGGTGGCAGAGAAATAGACCTAAAATCTGCTTCACTCTGCTTTCTCTCTCTTTGAGGATGTTCAAGCTAAAAGTTATGTCCTACTTCATCATCCTTAGAATCTAAGGAAGGTAGGCTAACCCCCAGAGCATTCTCCAATCCTCTTTTCTGTGCTACTCTCCAAAGCCTTTCTTTCTCTCTAATGTTCTGTTTTAAAATTTTTGAAATTAGAACTTGGAGAAAATATGCAAATACTTGACTATGTCTGTGTGTGAAATATAGTTGAAAATCAAAGCTATAAAAACAAAAATAGAAAACCTTAAAAACCTAAACTCTGTACACACATTGGTCAAGAGTATGTACATGATTGTATGTTCAGAGGTGGCAAGAAGTTACTGGCAGAAAGCAAATTTGGAAGAAGAATTAAACCATTCTTACTACTCAGAGTCTCACATATTTAATCAGATTGAGATTCCCCTCTACACTTTTTCCCCAATCTTCTGTCTAGGCAAAGAATAAATGTGAAATCATTGTTATTTTCCCCATCTCTTCTGTGCTGCTCCTTCTCCAAACCAGCAGTACAGTATGTGGTGTGCGTGCTCAGTCACTCCAGTCGTGTCCAACTCTTTGCAACCCTATGGATCGTAGCCTGCCAGGCTCCTCTGTCCATGGGACTTTCCAGGCAAGGATACTGGAATGGGCTGCCATGCACTGCTCCAGGGGATCTTCCAACCCAGGGATGGAACCCAGGTCTTCCACATCTCCTGCATTGCAGGTGGATTCTTTATGGTCAGACAACAAGGAAGCCCCCAAACCAGCAATGTGTCTGTCCTGTGCTTAGCCACTCCGTTGTGTCTGACTCTTTGCAACCCCAGGAACTCTAGCCCTCCAGGCTCCTCTGTCTGTGGTGATTCTCCAGGCAATAATACTGGAGTGGGTTGCCATGCCCTTCTCCAGAGGATCTTCCCAACCCGGGGATCGAACCCAGGTCTCTCACATTGCAGGCAGATTCTTTACCAGCTGAGCCATCAGGTAAGCCCAAGAATACTGGAGTAAGTAGCCTATCCATTCTCCAGTGGATCTTCCCAACCCAGGAATCGAACCGGGGTCTCCCTCACTGCAGGCAGATTCCCAAACCAGTAGTACAACCACCCTATGCTAGACTCATTCCTATAGTGGGTTTCCCACCCATAACACACACTTTAATTCTTTACTTAATTCAGCATCATTTTTCCTGCACTCACTCACTATATGATACTTTAATCTACAGTGTTCAATTCACCTGTGTTCAAAGAAAACCTGTGCAAACTTTGTGGTCAAATGTTTATGGATCAGTTTTTTTCCCCAAGAAGTTGCTGTATCTGGGACTGTGATGCCACTATCAATTTTCAGAACTGAAAACATAATGTCATATTAAAACCCTCTGCATTTAGAAGCTCAGTTCCTGCCCTGGTACAGTTATTTTCAAACTTTAGTTACAATTTTCCCGGAGGTGACTGAGTTTTCCTCAGTCCCTGGGGGAAGCTGGTGTGAATGATTTTCCAAAAAGCTCTAAGAGTCATGGAGTTCACTTTTTGCAACCTAAGTGTTATAGGCTTAAATGCTTGCCAGGGGCATTCACATCGAAGGAATGAATGAAAATTCTAAATGGAAAGTTTTAAAAAGAATACAGAAACAGGGAAGGCTTAACTTAGAGAGGTAATAAAGTAGAAACAAAGCTTAGAGTTCCAATCTCACCCTGAGCAGCAGGACCCCAATCGAGCTACTCTGGTTTTCCATTCAATAGCCTGGACATCAGGACATTCTTTCAGAGATGAAATGAATTAACAAATGTAATTCACTTCTTGCCTTTAGCTTTCCTGATATCTAACTAGCTGGCATGATAAGACAAGGAGTAACTCATGTTCTGTTTTTTCAATAATCTAATGGAGATTCATTGATTTATGCAGCCAATTATAAATGTGGGCAGCAGCCAAATAGGCAAGTTACTTGAAGGGAAAAAGAAAAAAATCCTCAGGTCACTGAAGCGGCAATTAGCAAGTATTATGGGGAAAAGGAGGGGAAGAGAGAAAAGGAGGAGGAAAAAGGCCTGATGAGGCAAATTGCTTTTAATTATCCTTAAACATTTTCTCATCTTCTTTTGATGCCATAAGACCCCCTGCAGTTGCAAAATAAAATAAACCTGAGTTTTGTTTTGCTCTTTTAAATAGGAACATAATAGCCACTGTGGAAACGTGTTCTTAATCAAAGGTATTAAACTCCTGACTGCTCTCCTTCATTTGATATTGCCTGGGTTCATTATTATCAAGGGGAAGAGAAGTCTATTCACCATTTAGCTTCCTTCTTAGTAAATTAAAATATTAATTACAAAATATGTTATTTTTATCTTATATCTTACGCTATTAGTTACTACGGCTGGAAAAAAAAAAAAAAAAGAGGACTCATTTTGTGTTGAAGTAATTTTCCTAACAAAGCATTCATCATTACTTCTAGTTCTTGGAAATCAAATCCATACATGAAATGCTGTATTTCGAGGGCCATCTGAATAAATTAGATAGCAACTTCATTTATTTTTTTGTCTCAGAGATAAGTGTGCAATTATAGTTGCTGTGTCCACGTGTCTGGGACATGAGACCACTCAGACAAGGCTGTTTGCTGCAGCCAAAGCCAGGCAGAGCCAGAGAGGAAAGAAAGAATGTTTCCTTTTCATTTCTGCTGCACAATGCAGTAATCGATCTTATGCCCATAGACACAAATGCCCAATCTCTGGGAAAGAGACAAATAAAGCCACAGAATAGACATCAGAGCCAAATAAAACCCTTACTGTCCACCTCTTCAAAGACTCAAATTACCAGTAAGGTATTGAGGTGACAGGAGAAAGTCTTAAAAAAAAAAAAAAACACAGACCAATGGCCAGCAAACCCACTGAGCATATGCAAATTACCTGAGTCTGTGGTGCCACATATCAACACAAAATAAACCAAAGTTGGGGTCTCTTTTACAGTTGAGAACTATATGCAGTAATCATGCACTTAAGGGGGTTATTTGGAGACAGTCTAAAAGCCACCATGCCCTTTCCTCCTTTTCCTACTACCTGCATGGTGCCTGAAATGAGATATTTTCCCCCTTACATTGGGAGAATATTCTGTTTAAGGGGTCATACTTAATTTCAGGAACAACTAGAGAGATAAGACTTAACAGCCAACACCATTTATTATGTGCCCACTCCTTACTCAGTACTCTACATATATTATATTCACGAGTCATTACAATAATCTTATGATGAAGACATTTTTTATAGCACCATGTTACTCAAATGAAAACCAAGGCTTAGAAAGATGAAGCAACTTAACAATTGGCAAGTGATACAGGGAAGATCTCAGTCCAGGTGTCTGATTGCAAAGCCCTGGTTCTTACTGTATCTGTCGGCTAATATCTGATAGAATGTGTTGGAGTGCAAGGGACAGACTACTGGACATAACAAAATGGAAAAGGGTGCAAAACCAGGAGGAGAAGGGGCATCAGAGAGAACTGAGAGTCAGCCCTTGGTGTGGTGAGTCTCAGAGGGAGACCCCAGACCGCCAGACAAAAGCATTAATGCTCAGCCTCTCCTCCCTCCCACTAAGCTTTATCCAAGCCAGCATCCTTTTCAGGTCTTTGTACATATGTCTTACTGAATTGCACAATACCCACAGTCCCTGTGGAGGAGCAAGGCAGCTTTAATGTGTTCACATATACTTTTCTGTGTTCTTGGTGAATTTTAGTCATATATCCCTTGCTCTCTGAAAGAGGCAGCCTCACTGATTTCAACACATTAAAAACACGGGAGGAAGGAGAGTACAAATCATAGGGCAGGGCATGGTCTTGCTGTCCATCTGTGCAGCTTACGGCAAGTTACTTAATGCCACCTCAGATTTCTCATCTGAAAAATAGGATCATTAATAGTGCATTACAGTGAATAGAAGATAGCAAGCATTGAACATATGTTAGCTATTGCTTGTAGTAATATACCACCAATTGATTTAATTGGGTAGGATAGCATTCCTAAAGGAGTACTGTAAAACAATTCCCAAGCCTAGGAAGTTTAGAAAACATAACTACTTCTCCTGTTCTTGCAAATGCAAAATACACCTTAATATACAAAAGAATCTTCCAAACTACAAAAAAAAAAAAAAAAACCTATTTTAATATATTTGACATGTTCAATCCCTGAAGTACACCTGAGGGATTCATGTTCCAAAGAATTCTCTAGCGGAACATGAACTAGTACAAAGTAATGTGAACACTAGTACATGTAACTGTACTGGTTTCAGATTCATATTTTGTATGAAGACTTATTTTTTTGGATTCAAAACTCAGCTGGTGACTTAGGAAAACAGTCTTGAACAAGTTGCTCATATTTACATTTGTTGGTGTTCAGGATGTTTGTAGATGACAGAATGAAGGCTCAGCTTAGAAGCTGATAATGTGAAATGATTGATCCAGTGGAAAACTTGTCACTCACTTGATTCAATCCCATAAAGTTTTGCTGAGTCCATGCAAATCCTTCTGGAAGCAGACACTGAAACTTCATTAGGATTGAAAGAGGTTAAGTGGAAGGTATGGTCTATGAAAGACATAGGAGGAGGATGTAGGATTGGACAGGAGAGTTTCAGACTGCAAATGTGTATCTGATACTCAGCCAACCTAATGAGGAGCTCCAGAGCAAATATTGCCCTCAAGAGGTATCTTGCAAACAGCAGAAATGGTCAAGCCCTGGTCTCCCATACCATGTACCTTCAACATGCTCAGTTGATTGGGATTTCCCAGAAGAGTTGGGCTTTGGCTAAAAGGGTGCAATGATGGCAGATCCCTAAATCACTGCAACTAGGGTCTACCAGTTAACTGCTTCCTCACAACTGAAAGCAAATATCTTTATTGAAGGGAGATTCAGCGGTGCACCTCTGTCATTACCCAACAGGCCCCTTCTAGGTGCCTAAATTAGGAGGTTCAGAGATAAACATGGCTTAACTTTTATACTAACAGTAGTGTAATAGGAAAATAAACCAAGTACTTATAATTAACTTAAAAAGCAGTACATAGGTTAGTTCTCTAAGGACACCAAAGTCTGCTCTTCAGTGGTTGATTAACAATGTCTGCAGCGACAAAGGAGAAGACAGTAAGCACACAGACACATGGACTTGCTCTCCCTGGACTACCCCATCTCCTGGGCCGACTGAAATCTTACTCAAGGTTCAGCTGAAGTACCTTATTTTTCAGAATTCTCTTGACTATTTCTAGACATGACTGAGTGACTGAGCATGTGCACATATGCAACCGTTACACTGTAGAGAAAATAGTAGCTGGTCAGTTTGGTTATATGGATCAATTGAAAAACCTTGTTACAGAAATGTATTCTTTATTTCCTTTAGCATTAATGTTTAAAAAAAAATAGTGGACATCATTCTCAGTTGGGATGTGTCTGTGTGTGTAACTGTTGCTTATACTCCTTTTATTGGTCCCAGTACACACTGGCAGCTTGTCGGGTATCTAAGAGGGAAACTGGAAGCTGTAGAAACATTTCTATAACCTCTGTCAAACTGAAGCGTCAAACTGGTCACCATCCTCTAAAGTATCTAATTTTAATTTTGATGTAAATTTCTCTGTGAGCAAAACTTGAAGCATCCTTGCCACCAGTACCCCTTCCATTGATACTACCATCACTGAAATGCACAAACAGAAATTCTGGAGTTTCTTCTATTGCTTTCCTCTGAAATTCATGCAGATAATAGAATGTAGCCTCTAGTTCTATTTTCTCCAACAAAATCCTCCAGGGACTGGTATAGTCAACTCTACTTCCCTTAACTCTTCACTTCTGCTACTTTGGTTCCCATCCAGCCTCTCTCCTAGGATCAACTTTCCAGTTAATTCTGAATAGAAAGAAATGAGATGTACCAAGCGGAAAAAAAAAACAAGGTCAAGAAGAATTTTTTTTTCCTATAAAGCAGTTTGTCTTCTATATATCTGGCTTTATTTACCAGAGGAAAAAAGACATTTGCTTCTAAACTTACTGAAGTTGAATCTACTTATTCAAATGAGTTTACTTTTTTTTCGGTCTTAGTTAAGACCAGTTTGCCAATTCATAACCCTCACAACATTTAAAGTAAGTAAGAGATTTCAAGAAAATCTCTTTAAACTCTATCCTAAAAATTAATCCCCATCACATTCCACATGTTAACATGCTCATAATTGCCATCCTTACTTTAAAGCTCACTTAAAAGAGCGTCAGAAAGTAAATGATTTGCCGGAGGTCACGGTGAATCTGGACTGAGTCGGGAATAGAAGCCAACTGTTTGGATTAGTTGCCCCATGCTCTAATCACCTCAAGAGCATTCATTCCCACACACCCCATTATTAGAGACACTTGTCCCAGACTCCTACCAGACTCACCTTCTGTAAAAGGGACTGTGAACATGTTCAATTCTCTCAATTCTCTCTAACCCTTCTCAGTTCTCACATTTGATTCTGATTCATTGCAAAGTCTCATCACCAAAGAAGCCATTTGGTATCCATTTGGTCATTTTTAGGGCAAATAATCTACTTAGTTAATTGAGAGGATGTATTCTTAATTAATATAAAACTTCACTGCAAATACTAAACATTTTGCAAAACCAAAGGTGTGGAATTTTTTCCCACTTCATATCTTGCTGGTGTGAGTTCATTAAGTGCTCTTGGTGTGCCAGACACTGGGCTAACTAATAGTGATACAAAACACAGCCCTTGGCAACTTACCACTTATTGTAAGCTTACCGGAAACAATTAAGCAGGTGACATAGTATATTAAGCCCATCATACGGGGAAATTCCAAGTACATAAAAAGGAAATTTCAGCTCAGCTTGGGGATCACAAAGACTGCTCGAAGTTGAGTTCTCAGAGAAGATACTTGCCAGGAGTTATGAGTTGAATTCTGTCCTCCTAAAAAAAGACATGTTGAAATCCCAGCTCACAATATTTCCAAATTTGACCTTATTTGGTAGTACAGTTTTCACAGGGATACTCAAGTTAAAATGAGGTCATTAGAGTGGACCCTTATGCATTGTGACTGGAGTCCTTATCAAAAGGGGAATTTGGGGGCACAGAGACAGTCCAGCACAGAGGGGAGATGATATAAAGACGCACAGAGAAAACACCAAATGAAGTGAGGAATCTATAAGCCGAGGAGCACCAAAGATTGACAACAAACCACCATAAGCTAGGAAGAGACAAAGACTTCCCCCACAGGTTTCAACAGGAGCAGAGCTCTGCCAAAACCTTGATCCCAGACTTCTAGCCTCAAGACTGTGAGACAATCTATTTCTGTTGTTTTAAGCCACCCAGTTTGCAGCACTTTGTTAAAGCAGCCTATGGAAACTAATACACCAGTAAAAGAAAAAAAAACAAAGGAGAATTCAAGGCAAGGAAGATCGAAGGCAGAAATGCTTTGAGACTAAATGTTTCCCTATGGCTGATGGTTTGAGTTCACTTATAGTGAAAACCTGCGAGTGAGGCCAGAAACCGAAGGAAGCTGGGGCATGGCAGGAGTCAGACATCAGTTCTTGAATGCTCTGTGTAATATATTTAGTCTGTCCTGTGCTATCATGGAAGCTGTGGAATCCCCAGTATTTCTACTGTGGGGGGAAAAGTTTCTGGATGTTGTATGTTCTGTACATCTGCTGATAATCTGTAAAACCCTGTGTTTCCTCTGCAGTCAGCAGCTTGAAGATTCAGTGTTTGTTTCAGCACCACATCAAAACTCAGGAAGCTTTAAAGTTCATCCAAACACCCAGCTCTTGTTGAAAGAAGGCACTGGGACTCTGGAGACAACCAATGAACTGTCTCAAGGATCCCTTTGAAATATATCCAATAAATGGATCTTTATTATGCCAGTATTCGTGACTGGGAAATCCCAAGGACAGAGGAGCCTGATGGGCTACAGTCCATGGAGTTGCAAAGAGTCAGATATGACAGCAACTAAACAACAACAAAATTTACATCCTGCAATATCCTTTCCTGGTCCAGGTCTACTCCAGCCAGAAATACCAAACACTATGTCAATTTCATCTAAGGGAGAGCAGAATCCATGGCAGCCACAGGATGGGGTTTTGGGGAGGAGCCTGACCATCAGCCCACAGACAAGCCCCTCTGCCTTCTGTTTTGTAAAGAGACATGTGAGGCCATCAACCCGGACCATGCACACATGGTCTCTTGGAAATGGGCTAAAATTAGCAGCTTCTATTCTTCTTTGAAATATCCCCACACTAAAGAAGATATTTTTAGCAGACTTCCCGTAAACTCCAGCTTCCTGCATTTCCTGCTAGACACTTGAATGGAGAAAAGCTGCTGTGATCTACCAAATGAGGAAGCCTGGTAAGTGAGGCAAGGCTTCAAAGTGCCGTAGCTCAACAAAACTGAGAAAGGGATTGGAAAGGAGGAGACGCCCTTCATGAAGGTGTGTGAACATTCAAGGACTTGCTTTTTTCCTTTGATGTGGGAATGTCACCTTAATGAGAGGAGCTGCCTTGTGAAAACACAACATGCCAATAAAGAATCAAATGCCTGCACTGTTTTGCTTTATAGTTTGGTGACAGTCTGTTCAGAGTGAAAGTGTCATGTTTCAACCTTATTCAGATTAAACTCCCACTTGAGACAATGAAGCCTGGAGGAGAAAGGAATGGGGACAGAAAACTGAATGTGCCCCCTTCCTTTACACACGCTCTCAGTCGTGTCTGACTCTTAACAACCCTATGGACTGTAGCCCTCCAGACTCCTCTGTCCAAGGGATTATTGAAACAAGAATACTGGAATGGGTTGCCATTATTTCCTCCTGGGGATCTTCCTGACCCAGGGATCGAACCCTCATCTCCTGTGTCTCCTGCATAGTAGGTGGATTCTTTACTGTTTGAGCCATTGGGAAGCCCATCTACATACATAATAGGTTTGAATTTTCACAGGTTTTGGTTGTAGTTGTTTTTTTTGCTTTGTTATCTCTGAATTGAAGCTAAAGAAACAAATATGAGTTGAGTGCTGGGTGCAGCATCCAACTGCACAGCATCTTACCAGCAGTGAACTTTATTTTATTTTAGTTTTACAGTCATTTTTACTCATAGTTATCGGTATTCACTTTCCCTAATACTCATGAATAGACTTTTCCCGTGAGTCTTTGTCCATAGTTTAGTGAAGAGCTCACCACACGTTATTGTAACTTGTCATATCTCTCCCAAGGCAACAACAGCATCTTAATCATTTTCAATCTCCAGCTCCCAACACAGAATAGATATACCATTAATTCTTTCTAGATTAATAAATAGTACACATCTTGGACAACCACAACACTGCCAAGATAACTGCTATTTCAGCTCATCACTGCTTGACCCGACAGTTGCACTGATATTCCCGCATGTGATTGCTGATAACACAAAGGGGCACAGGTGTGGCCGCCCAGAGAATGCTCTGTCACTCAATCCCAGTCTTTCTCAAACTATTCCCTAGTACACAGAAAATAGCTAATTATAGCTAATTAGGTAAGCAGCTTAGAAGAGGTTATTTTAAAACACAGAAGCTGCAACCTTATAGTATTTTATATTATACAGTTGTTCATATACACATAGTTTAATACTTCATTTATATAAACTGCATGTTAAACATAATTTCTACTCCTTATTTAAATATGTTTTTTGGAAAATGCAATAAACTTCTCAATAATCATGGTAGCTTAACTTAGAATAGTTTGTCTTAGGAAGTCAACGCACTTAATTGGCTTTTCCATCTACTCACTTAATACTCTCATCATTAACAGACATGAGAGGCAAGGCATTGTCCTCATTTGCCTAAGGAGAAAAAGAGTCTGAGTCAATGACTGAGTTTAAAAAGCAGTGATCTGGAAGCCCTCTGGAGTGAATATAGTAGATTTCAGTACAAGGCTGGTCCATCTTGGCTTTCATCCAAAGGGGTTTTGTTAGGGAAGTAGAGTTAATACATCTGTTAGCATATTTTACTGTCAAAACTTTACTACCAGAGTTCAATGTATATGAGACATTAGGGAAATATTCTGTACATCAGTAAAGGAGACAATTATGGTCTGATTATATCATCAACATTAACTGAAATAATATCAGCTATTTCAAACAATAAAATTATAATTCGGAGACTCTTATGGAAAAAAGGAAGGGTAAAATTTGGGTTTGGAGAGTCTGAAAACAGAACAGTTATTGGATAGGCTTCTAGATGTTGGAAGAAATATATGTAAGAAGTCAGTATGTATAGAGCCCAATATCTCCATCTTAAGACATCCAGTTTCCATCCAGAATCTGAAAATAAGTCACCCAGAAACACAGCTATAACTAACCTTCTCATTTTCTCCCATAAAGTTATTAGTCATCCAAGAAAA
Organism: Bos mutus; assembly: GCF_027580195.1. Taxonomy (NCBI): domain Eukaryota; kingdom Metazoa; phylum Chordata; class Mammalia; order Artiodactyla; family Bovidae; genus Bos; species Bos mutus. The sequence continues at coordinate 60,261,243 of NC_091619.1, forward strand.
AAGGTAATGAAGCAGTTTTTAAGTCCACCCACTAAAGAGAAAGACTATGGGAAGGAGAAAACAGGTTTTGTGACCAAACAGACATAGTAGACTCAATACCTATACAAATATGGCTAAATTACCTCACCCACTGGAGCCTCAGTCTTCCTCATCAATAAATTAAAGGCAATAGTATTTACCTTACCGAATGTTTTTTTGAGATTATGTAGATAAAGCACTTAGCACGGTGCCTAATAAATACCAAGTTTTCAACAGAAGAGAGCTATTAATACAGCTAAAATATTAAATTACATTTACCATCAGCACAGACTTGAAGGAAAATGAAATTCAGTAGAATTTATGCCCTTAAGTGATTAGTCCTGTATTAAAAGGATTTCAAATGTTAGCAAACAACTGGGGAGGAAAATATTCTTTCTCTATAATAGAAAACCAGAAAACGATACGTAAAAAATAACTGACTGAAAGACTAAAACTACATTAAAATGTAATAAATCAATCTTTCATCAAGTGTAAATCATTGATACTAGACTCTTTTCAATTTTTATTTTACCAAGGAAGAGAAAGGACAGTTAAAAGCAGGGAAATGGAAGGAAAAAAGGGAAAACAACCTGAAGAACAAAGGGTACCAGAAATAAGAAAATGAGAATGCTTAAATTAAGTTTAAATGATTTAAAGGATTGACCTGCCTCTTGAGAAAGCTGTATGCAGGTCAGGAAGCAACAGTTAGAATTGGGCATGGAACAACAGACTGGTTCCAAATAGGAAAAGGAGTACGTCAAGGCTGTATATTGTCACCATGCTTATTTAACTTATATGCAGAGTACATCATGAGAAATGCTGGACTGGAAGAAACACAAGCTGGAATCAAGATTGCCGGGAGAAATATCAATAACCTCAGATATGCAGATGATACCACCCTTATGGCAGAAAGTGAAGAGGAACTAAAAAGCCTCTTGATGAAAGTGAAAGTGGAGAGTGAAGAAGTTGGCTTAAAGCTCAACATTCAGAAAACGAAGATCATGGCATCCAGTCCCATCACTTCATGGGAAATAGATGGGGAAACAGTGGAAACAGTGTTAGACTTTATTTTGGGGGGCTCCAAAATCACTGCAGATGGTGACTGCAGCCATGAAATTAAAAGAGTCTTACTCCTTGGAAGGAAAGTTACAACCAACCTAGATTGCATATTCAAAAGCAGAGACATTACTTTGCCAACAAAGGTCCGTCTAGTCAAGGCTATGGTTTTTCCTGTGGTGATGTATGGGTGTGAGAGTTGGACTGCGAAGAAGGCTGAGCGCCAAAGAATTGATGCTTTTGAACTGTGGTGTTGGAGAAGACTCTTGAGAGTCCCTTGGACTGCAAGGAGATCCAACCAGTCCATTCTGAAGGAGATCAGCCCTGGGATTTCTTTGGAAGGAATGATGCTAAAGCTGAAAGTCCAGTACTTTGGCCACCTCATGCGAAGAGTTGACTCATTGGAAAAGACTCTGATGCTGGGAGGGATTGGGGGCAGGAGGCGAAGGGGACGACAGAGGATGAGATGGCTGGATGGCATCACTGACTCCGTGGATGTGAGTTTGAGTGAACTCCGGGAGATAGTGATGGACAGGGAGGCCTGGTGTGCTGTGATTCATGGGGTTGCAAAGAGTCGGACAGGACTGAGCGACTGAACTGAACTGAACTTAGAGGGGAAGATGGGAGGCAACATTGCAACATTAAAAAGACTATATTTCTGTCCCCTAAATTTTCCTGATTGAAAATATTAAGATGCTAGATAAAATATAGAATAATTTTTAAATGTATTAAAAGCTAGTCTGATTATATTAAGAAATTCACAGGACTAAAAACAAAGTAACAAGATCCTGGAGTGAAGTGAATTCCAAATTTGGATGCGCCGAGTTTCTTCCAGCTTTGGAAATCTTGGGCTTCATCCTTGACAGATACAGAATTGAGCAGCAGACAGAAGATAAAATCAATTGAGAGATTCAATATGTAGGATCTATTAGAAGATGTCTGCATTGAATCAAATCTCAAAGGAATCTATTCTCAGTGTAAGAGTAAACTTGAAATAAAATATTCCATTCTCTAGTGATTAGCATGGAGAATTTCTTGCCTAATTTTCATTCATGGTGGAGGAAATTTATAAAAAAATGTATAATAGATTGTAAATGCAACTGGGCAACATAAAGATTACTGATCCAAATTTGTGTCACTTAAATGATCATAAAGAAGTGGGTAATTCATACAATATAAAGTGATTCAGAGTTGGTAGTGCCAACAGAAACAGATAACTGCCAGAAGGAAATACAAATCTTCTTTAAAAGAATTAAAATTCACCTGGTTCTCAGAGAAGAGCACTGAATATATCAGGATTAAGGAAAATAGACACTCACAGGGAAAAAAAAAAGGAAAGAAAAAAAAAAAACAACAACAACAACTACAAACAAATCTGAAGAGAAGGAACTATGAATAAGAATCGGGAGAAACAACAGAGAGAAGATATAAGCCTCTAAGGACTTCAGAAATTGACAGTAATGTAAAGAATATAAAATAAGTAACATTGATCTGTTTACATTTTAGAGCAAAGCATGAAAATTGACCAGTTAATGAGAAATTTAAAAGAATGCCCAAACATATTTGAAAAAGAATCAAAACAGAACTCTTATAACTGAAAAAAATATAATGATTTAAGTTAAAGGAACCATTGAATGCTTTACAAAATAGACAGCACTGGAGACAGAATTAGTGAACTAGAAGATAAGAAACACACAGAATGTACTCTAGAAAAACAAAGAAGTCTAAAATGGACACAGGTTGACAGAAGTAAAAAGGAGACAACCTAACCAAACTCCAGTTGGAATTATTAGAGAAAATAGGAAAGAGGCATTATTCAAAGGAATAATGCCTGAGAAATTCCCAGGATTAATGAAATAACTCTAATGATCATAAACTGGAAGCCCAAAAAATCCCCAACAAGCAGTTATAAGGACAGCATACCTAGGTAAAACAGAAAGAAATTGTAGGGCACACACACACCAAAAAAAAAAAAAAAAACAGAGAAAAACAACATCTCCTCTACAAAAGAACAAGGCAGTTAAAATGTTGGCTGGCTTCTCCATACCACCAACAGAGGCAGAGACAGTGAAGCAATATCTTCATCATTTTGAAAGAAAATAACTTTCAGCATAGACTTTTATTTATTTAAATCCTGGAAGGAATTTTCTCAGAAACTGGGAAAGATGGAAGAAATAAACATTCTTAATAAAAAAATTATATTTTTACCATAAAAAACATCTTCACTAAGGGAAACTACAAAGAATAATTTTTTCTAGCAGAAGGAAAGGATCCAAGAAGCAAGAAGAAAAATGTTGAATTGCACATTTCTTCTGTTGTTGTTCAGTCACGCAGTCGTGTCCAGCTCTTTGCAAACCCATGGACTGCAGTGCCTCTTCAAATTCTCCTTGGCCATACCTTTGATCCAGCCATAGCTGCACCAGCCAAGTCTACATACAGACTTCAATCAACTTCACACAGCTACAGCCTGGCAGCACTGTACCTTTCTCTACCTACCCTAGAAATTCTCACACCTGCTCAACAGAAGACTGCTGCTGCTGCTGCTAAGTCGCTTCAGTCGTGTCCAACTCTGTGCGACCCCAGAGACGGCAGCCCACCAGGCTCCCCCGACCCTTGGATTCTCCAGGCAAGAACACTGGCGTGGGTTGCCATTTCCTTCTCCAATGCATGAAAGTGAAAAGTGAAAGCGAAGTCGCTCAGTCGTGTCCAACTCTTAGAGACCCCATGGACTGCAGTCTACCAGGCTCCTCCGTCCATGGGATTTTCCAGGCAAGAGTACTGGAATGGGGTGCCATTGCCTTCTCCGCAACCTAAGACTAGCAAGTAATTAATGTCTCAAAGAATAACCAGAGCTTTTGACCAATGGAAACTGGGAGCCAATGAATAATGCCCCCTATTTCTTCCCCAAAGTGAACACTCTGAGATTCATTTAGTAAGGTTCATCTCATGGTCTAAAAGACTGCACACTCAGTTACCTCTAACCATGGTTAACTCAATAACTTATCTTTGTATTGGCTCTCCCTCCTTCTCTATTTCACTCCACTATACTTCAGTTGGGGCTTCCCTGATAGCTCAGTTGGTAAAGAATCTGCCTGCAGTGCAGGAGACCCACTTCTCTTCCTGGGTCAGGAAGATCTGCTGGAAAAGGGATAGGCTACCCACTCCAGTATTCTTGGGTTTACTCTGTGGCTCAGCTGGTAAAGAATCCACCTGCAATGTGGGAGACCTGGGTTCGATCCCTGGATTGGGAAGATCCCCTGGGGAAGGGAAAGGCTACCCACTCCAGTATTCTGGCCTGGAGAATTCCATGGACTGTATGGGGTCACAAAGAGTCGGACATGACTGAGTGAATAGACATAGACATCCTTCAGTTAACATCCTCTCAGATAAACTACTTACTTGTAAACTCTGTCCGAGGCTCTGCTTTCCAGGTTAATGCAAAGCTATGTAGAACAACGATAATAACTAATTTACTTAAGGTGGGGGCATCAAAGAACAAACTAGGTTGAAAATATTTCAAAACAAATAATGCCCTCTGAAGTCCTTCTATTTTTTGAACAATGGGCAAAACATTGAACAACTTTAGATTTGGTTAGGTATGTGCTTTACAGTAGGTATGAAATCACTAAAGGAAAAGACATAAACCTTAAAAATTCCAATGAAGGAAGAGAGAAGGAAGATTGCAGGAGGGGTGAGCAGAGCAGGCTGGAAACTCATCCAATACAAAATAAGGCAACAAAGGAGCAGGAAAAGGGTAATAGATGGACACGTGGCATTATATATTTGTCCAAACTCATAGAATCTACAACAGTCAGAGCAAACAATAATGTAAACCGTGGACTTTGCGTGATTATAATGTGTCAGTGAAATTTCATCAACTGTAATAAATAAACCACTCTGTTAGGGAATATTGATCAAGGAAAAGACTATGCCTGTGTGGGAATTGGAGTTGTATGAAAAATCTCTGTCTTTCCCTGAATTTTGCTGTGAACCTAAAACTGCTCTTAAAAAAGTAGTCTTAATTTAAAAAAAAAAAAAAGGGCAAATGCACAAAATAAGGAAAAGAAAAAAATTTAAATATACTAATATCATATACATTGCCTAAACTCCCAAATAAAACTAAAATACATGAATTAAAATCCAGAGATATGCAGTTTACATGAGGCATTCCTAAAACATACATAGACAAGAAGCAAACATTTAAGAAATAAATAAGAAAACCAAGTCTGAAATAAAGTAATGTGCCAAAGGTTTCAGGTTTCTAGTGTTCTTTTTTTTCTGACCCCAGCACCAATTGTTGTCCATTATGTCATGCCATTTACTGAGGCTAGAGCCACGATTTTATTCATCTTTATATATCTATCATTCAGCACAGCAACAAAGCAATATCTACTGAATTCATGAAATCAAAATTGTACAAGTGCACAATCCATCAGAAACATGTTGAGCATTCTCACAAAGAGCAACAATGTTTCTTATAATTAATGAAGATTGATGTCTTCTGATATTTCTAACATAATAAATGAGCTTTATTTCTCCCTAGAGGATAAAATAAAGGCATAGCTCAACCCAGGAAATGTCCACATGTGTGGTCATTTTATAAGGTGACAGACATGACCATGAAAGATGGCTTTCATTCATTCATTTATTCTACTTATATTTATTCACCTAATTTGTGCCAGGCACCATGTAAGCATGTGGATACAATGATAAATGAGAGGAACAGGATTCTTAACATTTTGGAGACTGCAGACTAGTTATTATATAGCAAAATTCTGAAGTATTTTAAATTTCAATCAGTTTAAAAAGTTTAAATTTTATTTTAAATAGGAAATTCCTTAACTGCAGTGTAAAATAATTTCAGCTAATCTTAATTTATTAAATAAGTAATCTTGAACTCATCATTCAGCCAGTTAGATGATTTGCTGCTCTGAGGCTCAAGTTTTTTATCTCAAAGTCTGAAAATAATCTCCATGTCTCATTGTGGCAATTATCTGAGATGATGTGCCAGGCATATTGATGTTCAATAAATGCCAATTCTCTTTAGAACCAAATTGTTACTACCATGTCCAAATTTAATATATACCATATCCCATGTGTAAACATTGAACATTATGCAGTCCAGGAATCAGGTTTCAGAAAAAAGGAGCCATCAAGATGCAGCAAGTTTGCTATTTATTAGAAACAGGTTTATTGAGGTCCAAACAGGAATGTAATGTATGTATATTTATTCATACTTTGTATCTATTACATAGATGGTTGACCAGCCACTCTGATTTGAATAATGTACTGGCATTTACTTGTAATAATGATCCTATTATATGCTGTATTGTTAACACACATAATTTAGGGTTTTGCCTCCATCCCCGTACACCAACCAAAAGGATAGGACCTAATGAAAACTTGCAAAGCACTGTTTTGACCATTATTTCCAAGCTTGTTCTTAAGCAGATGGAGAAAAGTATTATCGGATATGCTGCATACAGCTAAAGACTTTGAAATTAATAGAGACCTGTTTGCCACAGGATGCGACTATACCTAATAGGCTATTAAAAAAATGATTAATATATGTCCCAGTGGGCCAACAAAAGGGCCATGATTGTGCATAAAAGTGAATTAATTTGACTTATCATAGCCATGAAAAGGGCTAGTCCAAGTTGCAGAGCACTGACTGTGGGAAGAGGCTAAAAGCTTTGGCTGGTTTTATTAGCTTTGTAAAAAACAAAAATTTTTTAGGAAAAAAACAGCAGAGTTCCCTGGAATGAGCTGTGTGTTTGGCCTTGCTGTTGTGGCTCAATCTTTCAAAGGTAAGTGGTATTTTGCCTTTGATTTGCTGTGTCAGTATGCTGTAAGTCAATTGCATGAGAGGAGCATTGAACGGTGCTTTTGGGAAAAATACTAGTTGGGATGAAAGATGCTTTGTAATTGCAAGAATTTATTATTAATTATTATTATTCAGACTCTCGTTTTCCAATATTTCCCATTATAGATGAACAGTATAAAGTTCCATCTCTGCCTTCCAGAATGCAAACTAAAGATGACTGAATTATTACAAAGCTTTGTGGCTTTACTATTCTGTATTCAGGGCCACATATGAATAGATTATCTGTTCCTTCTCAGCAGCTATAAGGTGAGCCATTAAATCCCTCACATAGTTTGGATGCTTTCATTGTAGAATGAAACATTTTAAAAATTGATTCATTTTATTGTTTCTTTTAAAACTCTTCCTCTCTAGCTTCATCTCAAGTATTACTGATTATTATTATTATTACTTTATAAATATTGTTAGTCAAATAATGAACATTTCCAGAAGCCACACATGATAGAATCAATTGTGGATGTGAAAAGAAGATTGATTATAACAATTGTAAAATTAAAAACATACATGTATATGTATGGCTGAGTTCCTCCCTCTGCTGCCCACCTGAAACTATCATGATATTGTTAATCAGCTATACTCCAATACAAAACACTAAAAAAGAAAATAAAATACAGGTTAAATATCTTCTTTGAAATAAAAGACTGCTACTGCTGCTACTGCTAAGTCACTTCAGTAGTGTCCGACTCTGTGCGACCCCAGAGACGGCAGCCCACCAGGCTCCCCCGTCCCTGGGATTCTCCAGGCAAGAACACTGGAGTAGGTTGCCATTTCCTTCTCCAACGCAGGAAAGTGAGAAGTGAAAGTGAAGTCGCTCAGTCGTGCCCGACCCTCAGCGACCCCATGGGCTGCAGCCTTCCAGGCTCCTCCGTCCATGGGATTTTCCAGGCAAGAGTACTGGAGTGGGGTGCCACTGCCTTCTCCAAATAAAAGATTGAAGATGGTTAAATACATTAATTTTTAGCTAACCATTTTAGGAAATGGAAAAGCTAATCAGAAATATTCAAAGTATTAATGATAAGGTACTAAATCCAAAAGTTTATTCAGTTATGCAAACATTGCACATAATCATGAGAGAGGACTCCTATGGCAAGTTAGAAGACAAGTTAGGGAGCAGGAAAGATCTCTTGAAAAGACTGAAAGGCCAGATTTATAGATGCTTCTTTCTACTGACCTCAGTTATTTCAAACTTTAATTCACATATTCATTCATTCAAGGGAGAAAGAGGACTATATTTAGTGCTTTCATGTGCTAGACCCTTGATATGTTTCTCTTATTTAATCTTTATAAGAACCTGACGAAGCAGCTATTATTATTAGCCCCACTTTATAAATGCCTATTATAAAACTAAGAAACATTCAGTCATTTGCCCAAAGTCACATGGCTGTGTGTGTGAGCTCAGTCGCTTCAGTTGTGTCCGACTCTTTGCCACCCTATGGACTTCAGCCCTCCAGGCTCTGTTGTTTATGGAATTCTCCATGCAAGAATACTAGAGTAGGTTGCTATGCTCTTCTACAGGGGAGCTTCCCAACCCAGGGATTGAACCAGTGTCTCCTAGGTCTCCTGCATTACAGGTGAATTACCAACGAGCCACCTAAGAAGACCAGTCACATGGATAACAAGTGATAAAGTTACATTTTCACATAGAGATCTGATTGAGATCAAGTCTCAGCTCCTGACGCTATTTTATTAACTCATTTATTTTGTTGAATACCTACTATGATCCTGGTTATATACTGAGAATGCAAGTATTTATATTTCTAAAGTAATAGTCAGTGCCTTAGGGAGTCAACAGCTGGATTCTGGGAAGCACTAAAGGAAATAGAAGTGTTTACGCTAGGAGGCGTGGAGTAAAGAGGGAGGGCTGGTCAAAACAGATGTTAGAGAAGATGCAACTGAAACCAAGTCTTCAAATAGGAGTAGATGTGGCCAGACAGGTCAAGAGAAGTCTTTGTAGACAAAGCAGCATTTGCAAAGGCAGACTAGCCTGAAAATTTTTGCTTTAGAAGAAATTTCTATACTATAATATTCAAAGAAGTGGATGTGGAGTTGGGAGAAAGTTCACAGGTTGGATTAGGTTAGTGGTCAAAAGTTTTTTTCCGTCTTTTTGTTTGTAGTTTCCCACACAAAGAAGTAGATTCATAAAGCAGAGAAATCTGTATAAGAAAAAGCAAATAAAATCAATCATCCTGCACAACTGGTCAGACAATGAAGTTAAAAAGCATTGCCTATAAGGGAAGTTATTAAGAAGAGGTGGCAAGAATATACAGAACTGTACAAAAAGATCTTCACAACCCAGATAATCATGAAGGTGTGATCACTCATACTCACCTAGAGCTGGACGTCCTGACATCCAGAATGTGAAGTCAGGTGGCCCTTAGGAAGCATCACTATGAACAAACCTAGTCGAAGTGAAGGAATTCCAGTTGAGCTATTTCAAATCCTAAAAATATGATAATGTAAAAGTGCTACACTCAATATGTCAGCAAATTTGGAAAACTCAGCAGTGGCCACAAGACTGGAAAAGGTCATTTTTCACTCCAGTCCCAAAGAAAGGCAATGCCAAAGAATGCTCAAGCTACTGCATAATTGTACTCATCTCACATCAGAGAAGGCAATGGCACCCCACTCCAGTACTCCTGCCTGGAGAATCCCATGGATGGAGGAGCCTGGTAGGCTGCAGTCCATGGGGTCGCTGAGGGTCGGACATGACTGAGCAACTTCACTTTCACTTTTCACTTTCATGCATTGGAGAAGGAAATGGCAACCCACTCCAGTGTTCTTGCCTGGAGAATCCCAGGGATGGGGGAACCTGGTGGGCTGCCGTCTCTGGGGTTGCACAGAGTTGGACACGACTGAAGTGACTTAGCAGTAGCAGCAGCACATGCTAGTAAAGTAATGCTCAAAATTCTCCAAGCTAGGCTTCAGCAATACATGAACCATGAATTTCCAGATGTTCAAGCTGGTTTTAGAAAAGGCAGAGGAACCAGAGATCAAATTGCCAACATCTGACGGATCATCCAAAAAGCAAGAGAGTTCCAGAAAAAAATCTATTTCTGCTTTATTGACTATGCCAAAGCCATTGACTGTGTGAATCACAATAAACTATGGAAAATTCTGAAAGAGATGGGCATACCAGACCACCTGATCTGCCTCTTGAGAAACGTCAGGAAGCAACAGTTAGAACTAGACATGGAACAACAGACTGGTTCCAAATAGGAAAAGGAGTTCGTCAAGGCTGTATATTGTCACCCTACTTATTTAACTTATATGCAGAGTATATCATGAGAAACGCTGGGCTGTAGGAAGTACAAGCTGGAATCAAGATTGCCGGGAGAAATATCAGTAACCTCAGATATGCAGATGATACCACCCTTATGGCAGAAGTGAAGAAGAACTAAAGAGCCTCTTGATGAGAGTAAAAGAGGAGAGTGAAAAAGTTGGCTTAAAGCTCAACATTCAGAAAACTAAGATCATGGCATCTGGTTCCATGACTCTATGGCAAATAGATGGGGAAACAGTGGAAACAGTGTCAGACTTTATTTTGGGGGGCTCCAAAATCACTGCAGATGGTGACTGCAGCCATGAAATTAAAAGACGCTTACTCCTTGGAAGGAAAGTTATGACCAACCTAGACAGCATATTAAAAAGCAGAGACATTACTTTGTTAACAAAGGTCCATCTAGTCAAGGCTATGGTTTTTCCAGTGGTCATGTATGGATGTGGACTATAAAGAAAGCTGAGCGCTGAAGAATTGATGCTTTTGAACTGTGGTGTTGGAGAAGACTTGGATTGCACAGAGATCCAACCAGTCCATCCTCAAGATCAGTCCTGGGTGTTGATTGGAAGGACTGATGTTGAAGCTGAAACTCCAATACTTTGGCCACCTGATGAGAAGAGCTGACTCATTTGAAAAGACCCTGATACTGGGAAAGATTGAGGGCAGGAGGAGAAGGGCACAATGGAGAATAAGACGGTTGGATGGCATCACCGACATAATGGACATGGGTTTGGGTGGACTTTGGGGTTGGTGATGGATAGGGAAGCCTGACATGCTGCAGTTCATGGGGTTGCAAAGAGTCGGCCACGACTGAGTGACTGAGCTGAACTGAGCTGAACATGGGAAGCTGGAGCAGATCAACCTTCTCATAGTGAAACTGGACCCACTGACCCTGTACACAGTTTGAGCACATACTTTTAGCACCAGCGTATCCTGAGATTTCAGCAAGGGCTGGACTGGCTTTGAGGCAGTCACTTGAGATATATGAACACATCACTGGAAATAGGGAAGACCCATGAAGGTTGTATAGTGTTGCATTCCTATTTGTAGGCTCTCAACCATCCCCTCTAAAGTGGGCAAAGAGTCACTCCATCCTAGCATGACACTAGCTACACTTCAGTGTGCCTTACAGATCCATAAGAGACTGTCCATAAAGCCTGTGAGGCTTTCCTGGTGGCTCTGACAGTAAAGAATCCACTGCAATGCAGGATACCCAGGTTGGATCCCTGGGTTGGGAAGATCCCCTGGATAAGGGCATAGCAACCCACTCCAGTAATCTTGCCTGGAGGATCCCCATGGACAGAGGAACCTAGAGGGCTACAGTTCATGGTGTTACAAAGAGTTAGATACCACTGAGTGACTCAGCACACACACAGGGAGTAGCCTATGGGACTCCCTCTTGGTCTTTTAGCTTAATCTACGCAGTGGTGATAGGAAGAAAGAATGAGGTGATGTATCTTGATTAGGATGCTCTGAATGGAACCCCAGATTGGAGAAACCACTGACAGATTGCTTAAAATTTGACTCCATGGGATCCTTACCAGAAGCTGCTGCAATATTCTCTTCAAATACCATGATTCCCAACCTCTGATGAGATTCCCCAGGCCAGCCTGAGTGAGTCAGGCATTAGCTAGATTTCACATCAGTGAGCTGCAGCCTTTGGGTTTTTAGGTAAACCACTGCGGTTCTTTTTCACTTTTCATTTATTTTTCAAATCTGTGCAGATGAATCCAAAGATGAAGAGTGGTGAACAGACTGACATAACAAATTGTCCAAATATATATGCTTAATCATATAATAACCAGAAATGGGAATCAGGCCACCAATCACATTCAATTCATGCTAACTTGGCAAGGATTGTTCAATTTATCTTCGGAGCAAAAATCAGTCTCTCAGAAGCTAACAAGTAAGATTTTTTTCCACTCCCTCTCTCTCTCGGTCTCCATCTCACTATCTCCCTTGCCCCTCTCTGCCTACTCTCCTTTTTTCCCTCTCTCTGCTTTTGTTTTCTCTCCATCACTCTTCCTTGGCCTGCTTCTCTTTCCTTCTCTTTATGTTCAATTTCTCCAGAATTCTGCTATAATCCTTTAAGATGTATCTAGGTTTATAACATTAGAGCAGCAGATTCATTTGATAGTAAGTTGCCAGTAGATTCTTGACCCAAGTAGGATACACACTCTCAGAATTCAACTATTTCTAGCAATAAAATGAGCTTCAAACATAAATTCTTCTTATGGCTCTTTAAAAATTAAGGGAAATAAACAATCTCTGACAATGACTTTTTGCATCAAAAGATAAAAATGTTGATCAAACAATGTCACAGAACCTTCCCATTTCTTTCAAGCAGTATTTCTTTGTGCCAGATTTTCTTTTGCTTTTTTTGGAAAGGTGGACGTTAGCAAGCTGCCAAGCGCAAACATTGTTTCCCACACATGGGAAAGAACTTTCTTGAGCTGCACACATGCCATATTAAAAAAAAAATTTAAAAAAACTTTTAAACTTGCCTCTTAAACTTTATGAATGAACCCATTATACACCTAATTCTGTACCTTCTTAAAAACAGTTTTGTAATAAGTTATTTTATGCCCCTTAAATAATTTAAAATCCCATTGATGCAGTTTTCAGCAAAGCTTTAACATTCACATTGGTGCTTGCTGCATATATTTGATTGCACTTATTTTGCACATTCAGTTACAGGTACATTTCAGTATTTTGATATTCTCTGCATTCGTTGAAAGAGCTATTTATTATCACAGAGTCATCTCACAGTAAATATTTATAGGCATCTTTATTTCTAGTTTAGGGTTTGAGTATTGTATCTTACAATACGTAAAATAGGTATTGTTGATTTGCTATTTTAGCTTTTGATAGAGAGTGTGTTTATGGCATGGCTGTGGGAGGTTTTTTCTTTAATAATTTACAAAATTACCTGCAGTAAAATCTTCACCTGTTCTTTGTTTTCTTAGCACCACAAAATTGGAATTACATATAAAATCTTTCCTCCAGGAGATTTATGTCTACCCTGGCAAGAAAATCTCCACTTAAATTTTTATGAAACATCAAAATTACGGTCTGCTTTAGCAAAACAATACAAAGGAGGCTTTTGTTGCATGAGGAGTATTTCCAACTTTCGAGGACATCATTCTTTATCTCCCATTTAATTTTTATTTTCTTGTGGCAGTTTCCTTTCAGTTTCTTTGATTCCCCTGTTTGTATGTGCAGTGTGCTAATTTGTCTTTCATTATAGAAAGTTCCAGTGCCAACCACAGAGGCTAACTCTAGCCAGAGAATAGGTCTCACAGACAGTAATGCTTTTCACAGTTTAATCTGAAGTTGTTACATAAAAGAACAGATGACTGCTTGCTTCTCTCGTTTCCCTAGGAGTGGTCACCCCATCCTTGGAGAGGGTAATGGTCCCCACCTGGTGGCCCCAGTTTGGCTGCACGTGGAAGAAAAGAGGCCAAATGCTGTCCTTCACTTGATTTGAACTTAAATCTCTCTTTATTGAATTATGTGTTTTAATAAAGGGTTTATATAACATCCATAGAGCAGTTATCAATTAATTGCCCATGGAAATTTAGGGGATGTTACAGAGTGGTAGTTATTATACCCAGGGCATTAGACATATGTTACATAAAAGATGTAGTCACCTTGAAATTATATTGGCAAGACTGCCTTTTTTTTCCTAGAGAATATCATACATTCTGATGCGAAAAATTGACTTCAAAAGCTATTAGGAGATGGGAATGGTATGTTCCAAATGGCTTAAGTCAGACTTATACACATTTCAGTAAGCGCAATAGAAATGTAGGAAATTATGCCTGGTGTCTCAGAACTTTATAATTGTTTAGGACATTCTTGCCTCCCATGGATTGGGCTTTGTTTTCACTTAAAGGGCTTCCCTGGTGGCTCAGATAGTAAAGAATCTGCCTGCAATGCAGGAGACCCGGTTTCGATCCCTGGGTCAGGAAGATGCCCTGGAGAAGAATATGGCACTTCAGTTCCATGTATTCTCACTCCAGTATTCTCGCCTAGAAAAATCCAATGGACAGAGGAGCCTGGTGGGCTATAGTCCATGGGGTCACAAAAGAGCTGGACATGACTTAGCAACTAAACAATAACAATAACAAGCTCACTCAGAACCTTGGCTTCATCTGATTGCACCCGTAGATTCATCCAGAGAAACTGCTTAGGAGCAGGAGAAACTGTGTGCCCCTCTTGGTAGGTACAGTCCTAAGTCTGAAAATGTCGACTTTACGCACCAGCATGTGAATGCAGGGGTCAGAAAGGACAGAGAACAGTGAGTGAGGGGGAAGGCAGATGAACGGTGATAGGGACCCAGGATGTGAGTGACAGAGAAGGGAAGAAAAGAGACCTTCCAGGTCTCAGAAGAGTGAGAGCAACCATGAGTCAGTCAGGGGTACAGGGGAAGGGAGGCAGACAGGAGCCCCAGTTGGCCCTCAAGTCAGAGAGAAAACTGCCAACAGGTTTAAAAGGATTATCCTACTCTAAATGGCAACCCACTCCAGTGTTCTTGCCTGGAGAATCCCAGGGACAGGGAAGCCTGGTGGGCTGCCTTCTATGGGGTCGCACAGAGTCGGACACGACTGAAGCGACTTAGCAGCAGCATATCTGCCTAAGGACAGCTGAGATGCTCAGCATCCATCCGATTTTCTCTATGTCTGGGATAAAAGCTTATCTCCTTTGGGAACATAGGCTGTTGCTGTTTGTTTGTGTTTTTATTAGGGCTGAAAATTATCTTCCTTCTTGACTGAAGAAGTTAAGAATTTGCACTATTTCTGAAGCTCTACTTTAAGATATCACAAATGCAAAGTCATTGTTTTGGGGCATCGTACTACACTGATTTTTAGAAGAATTACCTCCATAGTTACAGTTTAATTAAAATATTATAAGCCAGTAAAATATTTTCATTTAGCTATTCACCAAATGTATTTAAATAAAAGTGAAATCCAAGATTTACCCTAATACATTGTTACTATAAAAGTAGAAGCAATCCATTCATGCATTCCCACATTCAGTTTGGAGTTCATCCCTCGAGAGTCACTATCTGGAAACAAAAGCAAAGGACACACCCCTGGGCTCAAGAGTAAGGAGAGAGGCAGGATGAAAAGGAATGATTATAATCAAGCTGACAAGTGACCCACCGTACACATGGGTTCCTAATTCCACAAGGCAGATGAATGGTGACAGGGACCCAGGATGTGGGAAGAGAGGCATGGGAACCTAATTCCACAAGCAAAAGCTGCTCAAGGAACAAGGAATCACAGCTGAGCTCGACAGACTGACAATTCAGAAGGTGGAAGAGGAGGTAAATAACACCCCATAAGAGGATACACAAGTCACATAACCCACACCCCTGAGTGCATTCTCCCTTCCTAAACTTTGCTGGGAAGGGCACCTGCAGTGACGATAGGGTTCATCTCCTCTGGCTCATGTTTCCGAGGATGGCTAGAATATTGAAGAAGCCCAGACTTTTCTGGGGGCCAAAACTTTCTCTGAAAAATCCACAAACTCTCATTTGAGGGTGAATATTAAAGGTACTGGGGAATACCATAGATTTTGGCAAAAAATCTTTTCATCCAAGGCCTAATTTGTTCTACTGAAATTTTAGTCACTCGCTGATGTCAAAAGCGCTTAAATGAAAACTCAACTAGGTACTTGTTGTTTCTAAGTGAACTACAATTGACATTAAATAAGGAAGATCATCACACTGAGAATGAAATAAGTCTGAGCGGAGAGTGTTCTGAAGGGCAAGTACAACCGCAATCTTGTTACACAGGCAGATTAGCTGTCAATCCCTAATATTCAACAGGGCTGTCACATTCGTTGCACTCTTAGTATCTTAAAAAAATTCTTGGAAGCTGGGAAGACGGTACTATCACTGCCGTGTAACAATGCAGAAAGGTTTGATGCTTTGCCTAAAGCAACCTTGACTATCAATGGCAAAATTACCAAAAGGTCTGGACTCCTAAATCTGACATTTGAACCTCTATTCTGAGGTACATCCATCATACAAAAAGCTGTGCCAAGCTTTTCCAAATGCAAAATTTTAAATTTGGAATTGTTTCACATATAATTCCATATTACATGAAATTGAAGATTATCCCCTAACTTAATCGATTTTTCTTCTGCATACAAATTTGATGTTTTCTTGTCAGTTCTATAGCATGGAATGATCTGAAATTTTTAATGTAACTCAGAGCATGAAGACATTGTGAGGATGCCCTAGAAAGAAGCTGATAAACTCTTATCTATAATATTTAACAGAGATTTGGAAGATGGAAGGAAATTACTGCTTATGTTAAAATGGAAAAACAATTGACATATAAAATTAGAAAAAGTCAGGAAAGAAGTATAGCTCAAGTAGATAATAAATTTTAATAATTTGGATTACCAAAATAACCCATATATTCTTGGCAGCAGTAATTATTCAGATTTCTATTTTATTTTGTGTTTATTAAATAATTGTCAAAATTGTACTTATTTTTGGTTCATATATTTATGGTTGATATTAATTGTGAATTTTAAACTTTCATCTTTAACAAGTTTTAAATATTACTTTTGGTTCCAAGGTTGGAAAGTAAATACATTACCAATATTTAAATAACCCCTGATCCTTATTCCACACTGAAAAAACACTTATTTGAGAAGTAAATTCAAAGACACTAATGATGTTTTTAAAGCTCTAAGATATTACAAAGGTAACATTTTATGTAGTACTAAGTAAACAATAGACTTACTCTTCTTGTCTTATTGTTCTGGCTTTTTTTTTAAATTTTATTTTATTTTTAAACTTTACATAATTGTATTAGTTTTGCCAAATATCAAAATGAATCCACCACAGGTATACATGTGTTCCCCATCCTGAACCCTCCTCCCTCCTCCCTCCCCATACCACCCCTCTGGGTCATCCCAGTGCACCAGCCCCAAGCATCCAGTATCGTGCACTTTTGATAGCACATTGTATTCTTTGTGCTGGCATTAAAACAATAAGCTGAAGGGTTAGTATCTAGGGCTGAAAGGACAATGGCGCCAGAAATCTGTGAAAGCAAATTTATTAATACATTTGATAGTATAAGGGGATATGTAAAAGATCACTTATCTTCATTGATATGGTCCCTGCATTAGTTTCTAGGGCTGCCATAACAAAGTAGCACAATCTTAGTGACTTTAACAGAAATTTATTTTCCCACATTTCTAGAGGGCAGAAGCTTCAAATCAAAGTGCCAGCAGGGCTCTGCTCCCTTCAAAGCCTCCAGAGAAAAAGACTTCCTTGCCTCTTTCAGCTTCAGTGATAAGTATTAGTCACTTCAGTTGTGTCCAGGTCTTTGCGATCCCGTGGACTGTAGCCCACCAGGCTCCTCTGTCCATGGGATGCTCCAGGCATGAATCCCAGAGTGGGTAGCCATTCCCTTCTCCAGGGAATCTTCCCCACTCAGGGATCGAACTCCTGTCTCCTACATTGCAGACATAATGTTTACTGTCTGAGCCACCTGGAAAGCCCTCCAGCCTAGGTATTCTAGTCCAGGCATTCCTTGACTTACAGCTGCAGCAGTCCAATCTTTGCCCCAGTCTTCACATGGTCTTCATCTCTCTGTTCATCTCTCTTCTGTGCGTCTCTTACAAGGACACTTGTCATTGGATATAAGGCCCACCCAGATAATCTAGGGGATTCCCTGGTGGCTCAGTTGGCAAAGAATCTGCCTGCAATGCAGGGGACCAGGGTTCAATCCCCAAGTCAAGCAGACCCCCTGGAGAAGGGAACGGCAACCCACTCCTGTATTCTTGCCTGGAGACTTCCATGGACAGAGGAGCCTGGTGGGCTGTCATCCATGGGGTTGCAGAATCAGACACAACTGAGCAGCTAATAAAGATATACTAGAACAGTCTCAAGATTCTTTATATTAACTACATCTGCAAGGACCCCTTTTTGAAATAAGATCACATTCACAGATTCCAAGAGTTAGACTACAGATATAACTTTTGAGAGGCCACCATTCAACCTGCTACAGTCACCTTCCCAAGATTTCTGAGAAATGTATTTTCATCCAATGGTTGTTCTGTACAATTACTGGAGGGATAGATAGAATCGAAAATACACTAAGTCACTGATGCCATGACAAAGTCCAGTCACAGTGACCATGTAAGGGGAAGAAAGAGTTCCGTGAAGAGTAACCTTAAATTCACATTTGTCACAGTCTTACTGAGGAACACCTATGTCAGACTGCTGATGTCTGGGGCGTTAATCACCTCTGGTTTCTTTGGCACAAGTTTTATCAAGGAATTTTATCAACTCTTTGAGCCTCTTATTATGGGATCCTTCAGATCAACTATTAAAATCATGTCCCCTCTTACTTGTTCCTTCCTTGAAAATATCTCTTTCCTATTAGGTTAGTTTGAGAGGTTTGTTTGTTTGTTTTCAGTTTAAGGTTGTTAATTCCGCCACCGTACCCCACCCCCACAAGTCTGGGCTTCAGTCAGATATCAGGACGCCCTTACTATTCTGGGACTTTTTTCCCTGTTCATAAGTCCTTTAAAAGTACTGTTCCCTCTTCTTCAAATAAAGAACTCACAGTGGAAAAAATCTATAGCATTTGTTAAAATTTAAGGATATTTCCTGAGCCTAAAGCAGATAAGGTTTTTCTTTAAAAAATATGAGAGGATTCAACATTTTTCACTACAGTTTTGCTACTACATACTAGTATGTAGTTTACTACTATAAGATTTTATATCATTTTATATGTCAGGACACTTTCAATGAAGGGATTCATCTCAAAGGACTGATACATAAGACAGAGAGCAGGTAAGGGTAGGCCTATCTGCTCATGTCATAGCTTCCCAAGATTTAACTGTTCATCTCTTTCCTTCTGAGCTTTTAGCCAATCTGAGCCAAGACTGGAAGATCAGTGAGCTCTCCAACTCCAAAATTAACCTTGCTACCGTAAATCAAGTTAATTGTTTGTTTGCTTTTTAAAAAATTATTTATGTGGCCGTTCTGGGTCAGTTGCAGCACACAGGATCTTTTAACTGTGCATGTGAACACTTAGTTGCAATATGTGAGATCTAGCTCCCTGACCAAAGGTTGAACTCAGGCCTCCTGACCAGCAGGGCAGAGTCTAGGTCACTGGACCACCAGGGAAGTCCTTAAATCAAGCTTCAGTATCCCTGAGATAGACACAACATCACTCATCTGAAACACTGTGCTAGGCCCCAGGGGCACAGCATTTATCTCATGTCCATGTTGACATAGGCTTGGTATTTCAGGAGTAATTTTAGGCAAAGTTCCTTTGTAATAAAGAATGTGACTGGCTTATGTCTCTGGTTCCTGATAGGAAAAGAATTCTTAGAATATTCTGAGTTACTCCTGGTAAGCTTGACCACACCTGAGTTTATGCTAATGAGATGGCTCATGGTGGGCTGGTGAGCCCCTAGATAGTTCCTGCTAACAAGATGACTCGGGATGGGGGCTGGCCACACCAGGAAGAGCAACCATGTGATTAGAGGATTGAGGCTTTGAACCATATGATACTAGTCCAACCTCTGAGGCAGCTGAGGGTTGAGTTTAACCACACAGCCAGTGATGCAATCAATTGTGCCTGACCCTGATGCTGAGAGGGATTGGGGGCAGGAGGAGAAGGGGACGACAGAGGATGAGATGGCTGGATGGCATCACCGACTCAATGGACATGAGTTTGAGTGAACTCCAGGACTTGGTGACAGACAGGGAGGCCTGGCATGCTGCAATTCATGGGTCAGAAAGACACGACTGAGTGACTGAACTGAACTGAACTGAAGGAGGATCCAACAGACACCCTGGACACTGAAGTGTGGGTGAGTTTCCCTGGTTGGTGATGCTTTGCTATTGTCCCACATCGATGTGCTTGAGGTGATGCACCCTGGCTCCAGGGGGAGAAGATGGTAGCCTTTTCACATTTTGGGCCCTCTCAGACTTCACCTTGTACATCTTTCCCTTTCAGTTCAGTCAGTTAACTTGCTCAGTTGTGTCCAACTCTTTGCGACCCCATGGACAGCAGCATGCCAGGCCTCCCTGTCCATCACCAACTCCCGGAGTTCACTCAAACTCATGTCCATTGAGTCGGTGATGCCATCCAACAACCTTATTCTCTGTTGTTCCCTTCTCCTCCTGCCTTCAATCTTTCCTAGCATCAAGGTCTTTTCCAATGAGTCAGCTCTTCATTTCAGGTGGCCAAAGTATTGGAGTTTCAGCTTCAACATCAGTCTTTCCAATGAACACCCAGGACTGATCTCCTTGAGGATGGACTAGTTGGATCTCCTTGCAGTCCAAGGGACTCTCAAGAGTCTTCTCCAACACCACAGTTCAAAAGCATCAATTCTTCTGCACTCATCTTTCTTTATAGTCCAACTCTCACATCCATATGTGACTACTGGAAAAATCATAGCCTTGACTAGATGGACCTTTGTTGACAAAGTAATGTCTCTGCTTTTTAATATGCTATCTAGGTTGTTCATAGCTTTCTTTCCAAGGAGTAAGCATCTTTTAATTTCATGGCTGCAGTCACCATCTGAAGTGATTTTGGAGCCCCCCAAAATAAAGTCTGCCATAGTTTCTCCTGTTTCCCCATCTATTTTCCATGAAGTGATGGGACTGGATGCCATGATCTTAGTTTTCTGAATGTTGAGTTTTAGGTCAACTTTTTCAGTCTCCTCTTTCACTTTCATCAAGTGGCTTTTTAGTTCTTCTTCACTTTCTGCCATAAGGGTGGTGTCATCCGCATATCTGAAGTTATTGATATTTCTCCCAGCAATCTTGATTCCAGTTTGTGCTTCATCCAGCCCAGCATTTCTCATGATGTACTCTGCATAGAAGTTAAATAGGCAGGGTGACAAGATACTTTTCCTATTTGCAACCAGTCTGTTACTCCATGTCCAGTTCTAACTGTTGCTTTGTGATCTGCATACAGATTTCTGAAGAGGCAGGTCTTTCCTTTAGCAATTCTAATTTATATCCTTTTGTATCTCTGATGAAATTGTAAATGTTCAGTTGTGTCCAACTCTTTGTGACCCCATGAACTGTACCCTGCCAGGCTCCTCTGTCCATGGAATTTTCTAGGCAAGAATACTGGTGTAAGTTTCATTCCCTTCTCCAGGGGATCTTCCTGGCCCAGGATGGAACCCGAGTTTCCTGCATTGCAGGCAAATTCTTTACCAGTTGAGCCACCAGGGAAGCCCAATTATATATATAATGCTTTTCTGAGTTTCTTGAGATTTTTCAGCAAATGATCAAAACAGAAATTAATGAGAACTCCTTAATTTGTAGTCAGTTGATCAGATAATACTGATCTCATACTAAACAAGGGGCGGCAACCAACAGTGCCAGGCTGCGATGGCACAGGAGTGGCCTAGAGAAGCTACTCCACATCCGAGGTCACGGGTGGAGGCCGAGATGAGCAACCCCACATCCAAGGAGAGGTGGCTGTGCAGGCACAGGAGGGCCAAGAGGAGCTACTCCATGTTCAAGGTCAGGAGGGGCGGCTGTGAAGAGATATCCCTCGTCCAAGGTAAGGAGCAGTAGCTGCACTTTGCTGGAGCAGCTGTGAAGAGATACCCAACGTCCAAGGTAAGAGAAACCCAAGTAAGACACTAGGTGTTGCGAGAGGGCATCAGAGGGCAGACACACTGAAACCATAATCACAGAAAACTAGCCAATCTGATCACACGGACCACAGCCTTGTCTAACTCAATGAAACTAAGCCATGCTGTGTGGGTCCACCCAAGACAGGCGGGTCATGGTGGAGAGGTCTGACAGAATGTGGTCCACTGGAGAAGGGATTGGCAAACCACTTCAGTATTCTTGCCTTGAGAACCCCATGAACAGTATGAAAAGGCAAAAATGATAGGATACTGAAAGAGGAACTCCCCAGGTCAGTAGGTGCCCAATATGCTACTGGAGATCAGTGGAGAAATAACTCCAGAAAGCATGAAAGGATGGAGCCAAAGCAAAAACAATACCCATGGATGTGACTGGTGATAGAAGCAAGGTCCGATGTTGTAAAAAGCAACATTTCATAGGAACCTGGAATGTTAGGCCCATGAATCAAGGCAAATTGGAAGTGGTTAAACAGGAGACGGCAAGAGTAAACATCGACATTCTAGGAATCAGTGAACTAAAATGGACTGGAATGGGTGAATTTAATGCAAATGATCATTATATCTACTACTGTGGGCAGGAATCCCTTAGAAGAAATGGAGTGGCCATCATGGTCAACAAAAGAGACCAAAATGCAGTACTTGGAGGCAATCTCAAAAACGACAGAATGCTCTCTGTTCGTTTCCAAGGCAAACTATTCAATATCACGGTAATCCAAGTCTATGCCCCAACCAGTAATGCTGAAGAAGCTGAATGTGAACAGTTCTATGAAGACCTACAAGACTTTTTAGAACTAACATCCAAAAAAGATGTCCTCTTCATTATAGGGGACTAGAATGCAAAAGTAGGAAGTCAAGAAACACCTGGAGTAACAGACAAATTTGGCCTTGGAGTACAGAATGAAGCAGGGCAAAGGCTAATAAATAGAGTTTTGCCAAGAGAATGCAGTGGTCATATCAAACACCCTCTTCCAACAACACAAGAGAAGACTCTACACATGGACATCACCAGATGGTCAACACCGAAATCAGACTGATTGTATTCTTTGCAGCCAAAGATGGAGAAGCTCTATACAGTCAGCAAAAACAAGACCAGGAGCAGACTGTGGCTCAGATCATGAACTCCTTTTGCCAAATTCAGACCTAAATTGAAGAAAGTAGGGAAAACCACTAGACCATTAGGGTATGACCTAAATCAAATCCATTATGATTATACAGTGGAAGTGAGAAATAGATTTAAGGGATTAGATCTGATAGACAGAGTGCCTGATGAACTATAGAAGGAGGTTTGGTTCCTGACATTGTACAGGAGACAGGGATCAAGACCATCCCCATGGAAAAGAAATGCAAAAAAGCAAAATGGCTGCCTGGGAAAGCCTTACAAATAGCTGTGAAAAGAAGAGAAGTGAAAAGCAAAGGGGAAAAAGAAAGACATTAACCTCTGAATGCAGAGTTCCAAAGAATAGCAAGGAGAGATAAGAAAGCTTTCCTCAGCAATCAATGCAAATAAATAGAGGAAAACAACAGAATGGGAAAGACTAGAGATCTCTTCAAGAAAATTAGAGATACTGAGGGAACATTTCATGCAAACATGGGCTCAATAAAGGACAGAAATGGCATGGATCTAACAGAAGCAGAAGATATTAATAAGAGGTGGAAAGAATACACAGAAGAACCATACAAAAAAGACCTTCATGTCCTAGATAGTCATGATGATGTGATCACTCACCTAGAGCCAGACATCCTGGGATGTGAAGTCAAGTGGGCCTTAGAAAGCATCACTATGAACAAAGCTAGTGGAGGTGATGGAATTCCAGTTGAGCAATTTCAAATCCTGAAAGATGATGCTGTGAAAGTGCTGCACTCAATATGCCAGCAAATTTGGAAAACTCAGCAGTGGCCACAGGACTGGAAAAGGTCAGTTTTCATTCCAATCCCAAAGAAAGGCAATGCCAAAGAATGCTCAAACTACCACACAATTGCACTCATCTCACACGCTAGTAAAGTAATGCTCAAAATTCTCCAAGCCAGGCTTCAGCAATATGTGAACTGTGAACTTCCAGATGTTCAAGCTGGTTTTAGAAAAGGCAGAGGAACCAGAGATCAAATTGCCAACATCCACTGGATCATGGAAAAAGCAAGAGAGTTCCAGCAAAACATCTATTTCTGTTTTATTGATTGTGCCAAAGCCTTTGACTGTGTGGATCACAATAAACTGTGGAAAATTCTGAAAGAGATGGGAATACCAGACCACCTGACCTGGCTCTTGAGAAATCAGTATGCAGGTCAGGAAGCAACAGTTAGAACTGGACATGGAACAACAGACTGGTTCCAAATAGGAAAAGGAGTACGTCAAGACTGCGTATTGTCACCCTGCTTATTTAACTTATGTGCAAAGTACATCATGAGAAATGCTGGGCTGGAAGAAGCACAAGCTGGAATCAAGATTGCTGGAATAAATATCAATAACCTCAGATATGCAGATGACACCACCCTTATGGCAGTAATTGAAGAAGAACTAAAAAGCCACTTGATGAAAGTGAAAGAGAAAAGTGAAAAAGTTGGCTTAAAGCTCAACATTCAGAAAACTAAGATCATGGCATCTGGTTCCATGACTTTATGGCAAATAGATGGGGAAACAGTGGAAACAGTGTTAGACTTTATTTTGGGGGGCTCCAAAATCACTGCAGATGGTGACTGCAGCCATGAAATTAAAAGACACTTACTCCGCAAAGCAAATTCATGAATAACCTAGATAGCATATTAAAAAGCAGAGATATTACTTTGCCAACAAAGGTCCATCTAATCAAGGCTATGGTTTTTCCAGTTGTCATGTATGGATGTGAGAGTTGGACTGTGAAGAAAGCTGAGCATCGAAGAACTGATGCTTTTGAACTGTGGTGTTGGAGAAGACTCTTGAGAGTCCCTTGGACTGCGAGGAGGTCCAACCAGTCCATCCTCAAGGAGATCAGTCCTGGGTGTTCATTGGAAGGACTAATGTTGAAGCTGAAACTCCAATACTTTGGCCACCTCATGAGAAGAGTTGACTCATTGGAAAAGACCCTGATGCTGGGACGGATTGGGGGCAGGAGGAGAAGGAGAGGACAGAGGATGAGACGGCTGGATGGTATCACTGACTCGATGGACATGAGTTTGAGTGAACTCCAGGACTTGGTGACAGACAGGGAGGCCTGGCATGCTGCAAACCATGGGGTCACAAAGAGTCGGACTCAACTAGCAGCTGAACTGAACAGAACTGCTCAGATGCAAAAATAGCCTGTGAACCCCAAGCTTTCAGCTGAAGTGAGGGCAACCCTCTAGAAAACTGTGACCTTAACTGTGAAGTTTGGCCCAAATCCTGGTAGTCAGTGTCAGAAATCACTGAGCCCTAAAGTCACTACTTGTACCAGGTATTTCATATAATGGTTTTCTATTGTTGCTGTCACCAATCACCAGAAACTAAATGGCTAAAAGCAACACAAATTTATTATCTTATAGTTCTGAAACTTAGAAGTCTAAAGTGAGTTGGCAAGTGCTGCCTTCCTTCTAGAGGCTTTAGGAGAGAAGCTATTTCCTTGTCGGATGCAGCTATTAGAGGTGGCTTGCATTCTTCAGCTCAGTGTACTTAATGCCATATCTCGTTCATTCCTTCTTTGTTGGTTGAAAAACTGGCCCTCATACACAGAGGGCAAAGAGAGATCAAAGAAAGAGGTAGACCACTCCAGATTGGTAGATGCAGAGTTAACAGTCAAGGGAAATTACAAGGCTTATCTTGGTCAGTGACAAGATGAGTGGATCTCTGTCCATGCCTGCCAAATCATAAAAGTTTACATAGAGGCCTTAACCAGGTACAGGCTCCTAGCAGCATATTACTATACTATTTCAAGGCTGTGTTCCTGGAGCAGCTTCCAGCATGGGGTAGGTGAGTGGGAAGACAGAGTGGTTCAGGAGTCACCTAATGCCCAGGTCCAGCTTGTGGGTCACCTGGTGGTCGCATCATCTCGAAGACATTATACAACACTGCTTCTATTGCCACATCACCTTCTCTGATTTTGACCCTTCTGAAGCCTTGTCATAAAAATTCTTGCAGTGGCATTGAGCCTATTCGGATAATACAGGATAATCTCCCATCTCAAGAGCCTTACCTTAATCATGTCTGCAAAGTCTCCTTTGCCATGGAAGTTAACAAATTAACTTAGGTTTTGGGGATTAGGATGTAGGCATATTCTGAGCCATTACTCTATCTGCCATAAATGGCTTTTGCCAGGGAAAGGTGACACACAGGCAGTAGTCTCCACCAGGTTTGTGTTCAGAGCCAAAGCAATACTTCAAATCATTTCAAAAGGCCCAAGTATATTTTGCTAAATGTAATTGGTTTCTGTCTACATATACCTTTCTTGTTAAAATTTAATTATTACTATCCTTAGGGTTGTCTTTCCTTAATTTTTCTTTTTATTTCCTCCTACATACCTATTATTATTAACCCAGATCTCTCACAACAAAAGTTTATATCTGAGAACAGAGAATAGGATTCTAAATCTATTGCTACATTCATTATATTTATTCTTAAAATGGCTTCTGATCCTAACACCCTCATTTTCTCAATAGCAATATAACAGAAAAGCAATAGCAGGTGAGACAATGAGCAGAGGAATTAATTGCATGTGAGTTATAAATTTGACTCCCCTTTTTGTTAGTTGTATGTTCTTGGAGAAACCACTGAATATCTGTAAGGTTCAGTTTCTCCATCTACATAATGGAAATAATAGTTTTGTTGTAATCACGTTAATATTTAGATTGCTTTCAGAATGAGATTCGGCACAGGGCCTTGCACCTAGGTCCAGAAAAGCCCCCTTCTTTCCTTCACCTTCACTTACCATTGCACACTGAAGTAGGGCCTATCTGCTCTTAAGATAACCAATTCACATAATATCACGACATTGTATATTCCATCCTAATCCTTTCTGTCCACATACACACATCACTGAACCTGGGCAAGGTAGGTCTGACCCCAAGTTAACACTAACAGGCTTTTATAAACCATTTAGGCACGCCTTGTGTGACTGTGGATGGGGGGATGAAACATGAGAGGACCTGACCTTCACTGCATTCTTCTACCATCATCTCATTCTACTCTGCAGTCAGCATGACTTTGTCAAGGTTACCTGAAATCTCCACTATAAAGGAAACCATGTCTGTCCTGTCTCTTCAGCAGAATGTGGGGCACGTAGGTACACCTCATTCCACAAATACCTGCTGAATTGAGTAAACTAACAAATGCCCTGTTCCCTCTTGTTTTTTCATTTGACCTTTTTCTCTGCCCTCCACAATCCACTGTTACTTCTCCTCCCTGAAATATGATCATAATTTAAGGACTATGGTCAGTGATTTAAGTCCAAGTTATGATAAGTATTTAAGCCCCAGTACTACTCAGATCTCAGTCTTTGCCCAGTCCACACTGTCTCTTCTGCTTCAAAGTTCCTCCTCACGAAATACAATCATGACCGTGGTTATATCACAACTAGTTTGATCCTTTTGACTGAATGACAAAATTGCTTAATGAAATTGCTTTTTTTGAACAATGTGACTGGTTGATATACTGAATTGACTATACAAAATCCAATTGATATTCACATTTGTAGTTTGAAACTATAAAGTGATATCCAGTGGGGGCCACCAAAAATGTTGCTGGGCTACTAATGACACTCCAAGGTCACATTTTATAGAATTTTTGTCTCAAGTTTTAGGGTTTCTCATTGTTTCTTTCATAAAGTAATCATGCCAAGGTGCGGGCAGGGACTGGGTGGTTATAGCAAATGGCAAACTGTGTTAATGGGAGCCAGGGAAGAACTTAATTATTCTCCCAATTTCCAAAGGCAATGATGTATCACATTAATACTTTTCCTTTGCTTTTCCTGCATACGAATGGCTGAAAGTTAAATGATGTCCCAGTCCCCAAGGTGTTTGCAAAGGTGTCATAAATTGCACCTCTGTACCTTTTCAATGGAAGAGCTGTTTTCTCCTGATGCTGCTTGTCTGCATAGACCATGAACTAATGGTATGGGCTATGAAAATAATGTAGACAATGTGTTATTCCAAATTTATTCTAGGAGCCTTTTTTAAAAAGATTTTTCCTGAATGATTTCCATTAGGGAGTGCTGATGGCTGTTACTAACTGTCTTCTAAGGGCGTGATTTTCTTACTAGCAAATCTGTCAATTTTACTAGGATTCTTTTTTTTTTTTAATTTAATGGATTATAGTTGCTTTTAAGGGGGGACTTCCCTGGTGGCTCAGACAGTAAAGAGTCTACCTGCAGTGCAGGAGACCTGGGTTTGATCCTTGGGTCAGGAAGATCCTCTGGAGAAGGGAATGGCTATCCACTCCAGTACTCTTGCCTGGAGAATTCCATGGACAGAAGAGCCTGGCAAGCTACATAGAGTTGGACATGACTAAGTAACTAACACACACACAGACAGAGTTGCTTTACAATGTTTTGTTAGTTTCTGCTGTACAACAAAGTGAATCAGCTATATGTATACATATATCCCCCCTTTTTTGGATTTCCCTCCCATGTAAGTCATCACAAAACATTGAGTAGAGTTCCCTGTGCTATACAGTAGGTTCTCATTAGCTATCCATTTTATACATAGTACTGTATATATGGGGCTTCCCTGGTGGCTTAGATGGTAAAGAATCTGCCTGCAATGCAGGAGTGTGTGTTAGTTACTCAGTCGTGTCCAGCTCTTTGTGACACCATGGACTGTAGCCCACCAGGCTCCTCTGTCCACGGAATTCTCCAGGCAAGAATGTTGGAGTGGGTTGCCATTTCCTTCTCCAGCAATGCAGGAGACCGGGTTCAATCCCTAGGTCAAGAAGATCCCCTGGAGAAGGCAATGGCTGTCCACTCCAGTATTCTTGCCTGGGAAATCCCATGGACAGAGGAGCCTATTGGGCTATAGTCCATGGGGTCGCTAAGAGTTGGAACGACTAAGTGACTAATCCCACCCCCCCAGCCACCCTCCACACACACACTGTAAATATGTCAGTCCCAATCTCCCAATTCATCTGATCCCCTCTTCCCCACTTGGTGTCCATACGTTTGTTCTCTACTTCTGTGTCTCTGTTTCTGCTTTGCAAATAGGTTCATCTGTGTTGAGGTCCTTTAATGGACTGGAACCTGGTGGTCCAGAGTCGACGATAAGAAAGTAAAGGAGAGAAAGGGCTGCTATTCCTTGGTTTACGCAGAAAGCCAATAAAGCCCCTGGCACGGGGCTTGCTCTGTTCACGGAGGCCTGAGGCACCCTCTCAATGGGGTGAAGGCACAGAGCGCCTTCTTGAGAGGGTCTTAGAAGCCCAGGCAGGAAAGTGAACTCAGAGGGCCTCTGTGCTCCAAAGAAATAAATAGCCTGAGAGAGAGAGAGAGAGAAAGAAAGAGAAAAAAAGACATGGGGACCAGAGCTCTGATGGAGCAAAGGTGTTTTAATCAACATGGTGTGGGCATATATACTGTAGTTATTTTCAGCAAATATAAAGATTAAAATTCTAGACTTATAGAACATAGGCGATCCATATGAAAGAGAGAGAGAGAGTTGTAAATAATCACTTTTACCATATGGTTCACAAGAAGGAAGAAGGCACTTATCACCATATAGAAAAACTAACAAAGGAAATGCCTGGATCCCTCAGCCCTGGGAGAGACTTGCCTCTCCTCTTAAATCCTGAATATTCAGGAATTAATAAGGAACAGAGGATTCCTGACAGATCCAAAACAGCACACAGGAAGCCTCCTGTTAAATGCTTCCTGACACATCTGTACCATTTTTCTAGATTTCACATATATGCATTAATACGTTTTTCTCTTTCTGACTTACTTCACTCTGTATGACAGTCTCTAAGTTCATCCACATCTCTGCTTCACCTCCTTCATTCCAAATGGTACAGCTTCATTCCTAAGAGCATTCTTGAAATCTCTGAAATTTCAAAAAGGATACATCTGCAACTGCAACACTGTGATTGGGCAACTCAACATTTCATCATGAAGAATGTAAATTCCCAGGGCAATGCCTAATGATGTATGACAAGGGCCAGTACCTCTGTGTGTCACTGCATGGTGCACATGGGGAAGGGGGAGTCAAGTGAACTTAGGATTCTCACTGAATCTCAGCTGAGTCCTTAGGATATCAGTACATCGCCTTTGGGAAAATAAGCCCTGTGAGTAGGTTGTACAACTGTCAGGTGGAATCCTCCAATTGGAAATGTTCTGAGAAAGACTAGGTAAAATTGCCAAGCAATAGAAATTTGTAGAAAGTAAATTTTCCTTTGAACTCCAAATTTTATTTGAGACTATAATGTTTAATATAAAATGCCAGTTACGGGGGCTTCCCCGGTGGCTCAGACAGTAAAGAGTCTGCTTGCAGTGCGGGATACCCAGGTTCGATCTCTGGGTTGGGAAGATCCCTTGGAGAAGGAAACAGCAACCCACTCCAGTATTCTTACCTGTAAAATCCCATGGATGGAGGAGCCTGGCAGGGTACAGTCCATGGGGTTGAAAAGGGTCGGACACGGCTAAGTGACTTTCACTTTCAGAAACAAAATAGTTTGTATGGGAAAGAGAAAAAAAAGGGAAAGAAGCAAGGATGGAGGGAGAGCTTGAGGGGGAAGAAGAAGAGAGGAAAAGAAAAGGAGGAAGGGAGGGAGAGTGAAAAAAAATTGATTTTGAGATAGATAAAAAATTTTTTTTAAGGGTGAGTTTGGTATTATTATAATTATTAAAGAAAATTTAAAATACATTGCAATGTAAGGTACTGTCAACTAAATACTACATATACATAAATATGATTTTAAATTGTTTCCCTTGCTCACTGGAAGAAGTTCAAAAGTCTTTCACTTATTTTAATTGGATTAACTGTAAATTAACTATTACCTATTCCCTAGAACATGAAATTTATAGATAGGGTATATTCAGATATGTGTATATACATATATGTATACACACACACACATACCCACACATAATAGATAGATAACTGTGAGTTTACTTAGATAACTGAGTTTATTTGCCAAGTGGAATAAAACACAGAACATGCCCAATATTCTGGATTATGGTGGCTCAGATGGTAAAGTGTCTGCCTGCAATGTGGGAGACCCAAGTTCGATCCCTGGGTTGGGAAGATCCTCTGGAGAAGGAAATGGCAACCCACTCCAGTATCCACTCCAGTACCCACTCCAGTACACTCCATAAAATCCCATGGACAGTGGAGCCTGGTATGCTACAGGTTGAGCGACTTCACTACCTATAAACCAATATAATTTAGAGATAGATAAAATTAATTCTCACTATTGAGACTGTCAATTTCTTTTCTTTTTGCTTATATTTTGAATATCTTATAACCAAAACAGTTATATTTTATGAACATTTTTATTTAGAAATGTCCACAGTGCCAGACATCTCATTACCTATTTTGCCAGACAACCAAGATTTCCATCTGTTTACTTGTTCAAAACAATAGTTCTTGATTTCTTTAGTTTTTTTTTATGAAAAAGTGAATCAAAAATAAATCTGAATTTTACTCTTTTACACTATTTATTGTTTTAATCTCTCCAAATGCTTCAGCCTTATATATCAGATATAAATCTATGGTTCACCTATTCTTCAGTTATTAAAGGAATAAAGGAATTCTTTCTTTTTAGGAAAGTTCAGCTCATGATGGCTACCAAAAGTCAGGTAAAAGATGAAACGCTAGGGTAATAGTCATGCTGGTCTTCTGTTGCTTGCCTCGCTCTTTCAGTTCTCAACTAAAATGTTAATACTGGAAAAAATCATCATGACTTAAGAATGAAGGTAGTGTAAAATAAAGAGAACCAGACATATTGGTCTTGGGAAATTTGGCTTCTGCTCTTGGGTCTCCCAGCTCTACCATCCAATCCTGCCTGTTGTCTCTATTTCCCCAAAAGTACAATAGGAATGAGAGCTACCCTTTCTACTGCTCAGCAATCTAATAAAAGGATGATGGATAATAAGTATGCATAAGTCTTATACATTTTTAGCAAGCTATATTATTACCACATTTATTTTTAACCTCCAACTATCAGTTAGTTTGTGCCAGGCCCTATGCTAGGGACATTATATACAAAATGTGCCTCTTTGCGACCCCATGGACTGTATCCCGTCAGGCTCCTCTGTCCATGATATTTCCCAAGCAAGAATACTGTGGGTGGATTGCAGGAACAGACCATTCTAAAATCTCAGTTCCTTAAAACAACTTTTTTAATCTTCAGACAATTCTCCAGAGTAGCTAATAACCCACATGGTGACTAAAGAATCCCAGTTGCTTCAGTCCTGTGACTCAGCCACCTCAACTCACTGCCTCCCCTTAAACAATGAGGGGAGAGAGAGTGTGTGTGATAGAAAAACCGTGCACATGTTCACTGCCCGATGTCAGAGAGAGACACACAGGACTTCTTGTTTCACTCAACTGCAAGAAGGGTAGTATTCAGTGGTCTTTGGAAGAGAAGAGAATTTCATATTCAAAAACACTGGTAATGTCTAATCTATTTTAATTTGCACATATGAAGTAGCTACTGATTGTCAACATTTTATGTGGCAAAAAAAGTGTGTATAGGGATAAAATAAACCAAAACCTGAAATGTTTATTGGAGTTCACTGATGCTACTTAACCCAGCAATCTAGCACAGAAGTCAGTTACTCAATTCCCATTTTTACTCAATTTCCAAAGTCATTTGGGCAAGCCACATCTACTCAAGGGCCTTGGTTCCTTAAACTATAAACAAGACCCTGAAGTAGTTGCCATTGATGTGTCCCTTCCAGATCTCATTTCATAGTATTTGCCTTGGTTGCACTGTGGACTACGGAAGTCCTACAGAAGAGATGGTCCAAGGAGTTTTGGTTGGACCTCTACTGCCATCTTGCAGGCAGTTCTGCAGGCACTGCAAGTGCAGTTTGAACTGTAAGATCCTGCCAATTCCTATTTCAAGACTGAGGACACTGAGGTCCCACCTGTGTGAGTTTCTCGCTGTGCTACCATAAGTGATTGAATGTCAGAGAAAAAGTTAGTACATGACTCCTAACACTGAAAATGGCGCACTAAATTTTGTCATTTTTCTCACTGTTTTATTATCCTTACCTGTTGAGAGAAAAGTGATTAAGCAGTGAGTGTTAGTTTTACTTGCAGAGTGAGAAGAAACAGTGCATGCGGGTGGAACAACTCCTGCTCTATGATTAGCTAATGAAGCAGAGGGGGGATTGAGTGAGAAGAAATAATAGCAGCAGTCCAAGCCAGGGTGTATTTTGACCACCTGATGTGAAGAACTAACTCATTGGAAAAGACCCCAATGCTGGGGAAGATTGAAGGCAGGAGGAGAAGGTGTGACAGAGGATGAGATGGTTGGATGGCATCACCAACTCAATGGACATGAGTTTGAGCAACCTCTGGGAGTTGGTGATGGACAGGGAAGCGTGGCTTGCTGCAGTCCATGGGGAGGCAAAGAGTCAGACATGACTGAGTTGACTGAACTGAACTGAAGCCAGTGTGTAGCGGAACTAACACATTTCCATCGGGATAGAAACCAGACTGACTTACTGTAAGGAGTTTCATAAAATACACGTGATTTTCATCTTTTTTTTTTGTTTGTTTTTACTTGTTCCCCAATCCTTGAATTCAAGAGAATCATTATGCCATTGGTCCAAACCTTACACCATGAAACACAAATATACATAGTCAGAACATGGCCGTTCAGCATATAGTCTTCATCTGATTCTTAGTATTAGTGTTACAAATGGTATTCACTGCAGTACTTAAATATATATAATGTCTGGAGAAGGAAATGGCAACCCACTCCAGTATCCTTGCCTAGAGAATTCCATGCACAGAGGTGCCTAGCAGGCTATCGCCCGTGGGGTTGAAAAGAGTCATGTATGACTGAGTAACTAACACACACATATACATGTAGTAGTTTGCTTCTTTAAATCCTCACTCCTATCTTGCCTCACCCCTCTCTCCCTGCAATGGAAACCACTAGTTTGTTCTCTATATCTGCAAGTCTGCTTCTCTCTTGTTACATTCACTAGTTTGTTTCATTTTTCATATTCCATGGATAAGTGATAGCATACTGTATTTGCCTTTCTCTGTCTGACATTTCACTAAGCACCACAGCCTCCAAGTCCATCCACTGCAGCATTTATTAATAGTGCATTTAGTCCCATTGTTCTGTGCATATGCTTTTCTAAGCAAATTAAATAGAATTGATTCCTCTTGTCTACATGCCTGCATTTCAGACCACACAATATTAATGTGGTCAAAATAGAATTATCCAACCTGGGTGATATTAGAGCAAAAGCATACCTATTCTAAATAAATATTACATTATATTTTGAGTTCAGCAGTTGTGGTTTTTGTGGAGTGAGTGGCACAGCAGAATAAAAGAGAGATTCAATATCACACACAAGTTATTGTTGTGATGGGCTACAAGGAGGAAGGAAAATGAAAGAGATCTTTGAAGGCTGTAGGGAAGTGTTTGGCAGATCAAGCAGGGGAAACACTCTAGACACAGGGAGGGAAAGGCAAAAAAGGTGTGCAATTAGAAGAAAATTGAGGTATCTCCAGAATGAAGGAGAGCAGGAACTGAAGGAAGGGTGAAAAACTGAATTGAGTGGTAAGAAGATTAGTATGGGAGGAGAGAGAAGAGTGCATGAGGGTGCCAAGAACAACAACAATGAATGAAAGAAGTTGAGAGTTGTATTGCTTTGCTCACACCACCTATTTGTATGGTGCTGTTTCCTTGAGTGCTTAATTAGAAGTACTGATTCTCCAATTTCTTCTCTTCTTCAAATTTCTTGACAGTTATGAGCACAGTACACACACTATGACTAGTGATTTTGTTGTCTGAACTTTTGATTAAGCTCAAAAATTTGCCAAGAAGTCCTCAGCTTTAGAGGAATTCACAATAGTCTGGAAGAGACAGCTTACCTGCTTAACCCGCTCATTTGAGGATCATTTATTGAGCTACTGTATTTGATTAACTGCCCAAGTCTATTTGAATCTTTGTCATTTAGTCACAAATTCAAGAAATATGCTTGGCTTTGTTTTTTATGTTTGAAGAGACCTGGGTTTTTGACAAGATCTTAAAATCTAAACAAATATTAAAATTACAAAAGTTAATAATGTGTATAACCAGTTCACTTCAGAACTTATGGTCAAGTATGTGTGGATACTATTTATGAAAATTTCTACTTAAAAATATATATTAATGAAGAGAAACTTAGCCTCAACTTCCCTTTGCTTCTCCAGGACATACAATTAGAGATCCAATCCTGTGAATCTCATTCCCACTCATCTGTCTCCCACCTAATATCTAAACCACTTTAACCTTTCGAGACTGAAGTTCTCTCCTCTGCCACCTTTTACCACTGGAATAAGAACTACACACAAGGCTCTACGAACACCTGTGGTTGGCCATTCCTCACCTCAGAAACACATAAAGTCCTTCGTAGAATAAAATACGAACTTTTCTTACGGCGTTCTAAATCCCCCACAATCTGTCTTCAGAATGTTTTCCAATAGGATCACCCCCTCTTCTATTCACATTCCACATTGCTTACAATCTTCCTGTGCCTTAGTTTCTACATCTTTGTACTGGATAATAATGGCGCCTCCCTTACAGCAACACTGAAGGAGTAAATAAGTGTCCAGCACGTAATTAGCATTATCTGAATTAAAGCTCTAAATATTTTTATTTGTAATACTAATGTGGGGGCTTCCCAGGTGGCACAGTGGTAAAGAATCCACGTGCCAATGCAGGAGACACAGGAGATGGGAGTTCGATCCCTGGGCCGGGAAGATCTCTTGGCGGAGGAAATGGCAACCCACTCAGTATTCTTGCTGGGAAATGCTATGGACAGAGGAGCCTGGAGGGTTAGAGTCCCTAGTGTCACAAAGAGTGGGACATGACTGAACGACTGAGGATTCACAAACAGTGCTATGTAAGCCCAACTTTGAATATTTGAATGTAAGAGTATATATTTCCCAGTTCTCAACTATATGTTCTGCTAATATAACGAGTTTTATTTGCTGAGATGTCCCCCATGACCAGGCCCTGGGTTAGGCACTGTCATGTTGTTATTTCATTTAATCTAATTTATATGAGCATACATAAGAACTCTGAGAGAAAACTTAATTTTCATACCCCAGAGAGTTCTTTCGGTGGAGAGAATAACTTGCTCCATTTGCTTGATCTTGTAACAAATCAAGTCCCATGTGTAAGTGGACTCTGTAACATTATAGGACTATTTCAGCACAGAACATGAGAGCTGGTTTCATCAAGCTGCTGCTGCTGCTGCTGCTAAGTCGCTTCAGTCATATCTGACTCTGTGTGACCCCACAGACGGCAGCCCACCAGCCTCCCCCATCCCTGGGATTCTCCAGGCAAGAACACTGGAGTCGGTTGTCATTTCCTTCTCCAATGCATGAAAGTGAAAAGTGAAAGTGAAGTCGCCCAGTCGTGTCTGACTCTTAGCGACCCCATGGACTGCAGCCCACCAGGCTCCTCCGTCCATGGGATTTTCCAGGCACGACTACTGGAGTGGGGTGCCATTGCCTTCTCCTGCTAGCGTGTGAGATGAGTGCAATTGTGCAGTAGTTTGAACATTCTTTGGCATTGTCTTTCTTTGGGGTTGGAATGAAAACTGACCTTTTCCAGTCCTGTGGCCACTGCTGCTGGCATACTGAGTGCAGCACTCTCACAGCATCATCTTTTAGGACTTGAAATAGCTCAACTGGAATGTCATCAGCTCCACTACCTTTGTTCATAGTGATGATTCCTGAGGCCGATTTGACTTCGCATTCCAGGATGTCTGGCTCTACGTGAGTGATCACACCATCCTGGTTATATGGATCATGAAGATCTTTTTTGTATAGATCTTCTGTGTATTCTTGCCACTTCTTCTTAATATCTTCTGCTTCTATTAGGTCCATACCATTTCTGTCCTTTACTGTGCCCATCTTGGCATGAAATGTTCCCTTATTATCTCTAATTTTCTTGAAGAGCTCTCTAGTCTTTCCCATTCTATTGTTTTCCTTTATTTCTTTGCATTGATCACTGGGGAAGGCTTTCCTATCTCTCCTTGCTATTCTTTGGAACTCTGAATTCAAATGGGTATATCTTTTCTTTTCTCCTTTGCCTTTTGCATCTTTTCTTTTCTCAGCCATAAGTGATCTCAGCTGCTACATAACCATGCAAAGTCATTGTTTACAGGTTTGAGGTAAGAGGTTGTGAAAGCATGGGGCAAGAGAGCCTGACTGATGCCATCTTGGCTATGTGCTATTTCCCATACTCTTAAAAGATCTTTCTATATCTGAACCTCTTTGTCTACATTTTTAAACTTAAAAAATCCTAATTTTTGTACTTAACTCTTTTATGTTCAGGCTTTTGTTTAGTTTGTTTTGTGCATGTCACCCCAGATGAGATGCTATCCATTTTTCCCCCAAACGTAAAAATATTTCCTACAGTTTTTTAATATATTTTTTACACATTAAAGTACTATATAGACCAAGAGTCTGCTTTAGGAAAAACTCTTTCAATTGGTCTCTGAGTCTATTTTATATCATTTGTAGATAGGTCAGGTAAATGTTTAATTAAATAATTGATATTTTATAATAAATGGGGAATTAAACATGGAACCATAGTCCAGAGAACTTCTGAAAATTATGGTAAAATATACATGACATAAATTTTATCATTTTCACCATTTTGAAGTATACAGTTCAGTGGCATTAAGTAGATTCACATTGTTGAACAATCATCACCACCATCCATCTCCAGAACTTTTCTCATCTTCCAAAACTGAAAATAAGGGGCTTCCCTGGTAGCACAGTGGTAAAGAATCCATCTGTCAACGCAGCAGACATGGGTTCTATCCCTGGGTCAGGAAGATCTCACATGAAGTGGATCATCTACGCTCATGGGCTATAACTGTTAGCTTGTGCTCTAGAGCCAGGGAGCCACAATTATTGAGACCATGTGCCACAGCTACTTAAGCCTGTGCACCCTAGAGCCCGTTCTCTGCAACAAATGCAGCCATTGCGATGAGAAGCCCATGTACCACAACTGGAGAGTAGCCCCTCTTGCCACAACTAGAGAAAAGCCTGAGCAGCAACAAAGACCCAGTACAGCCAAGATAAATTATTTTTTTTAAAAAAACCTGAAAATAAGAGAGAAGCCATTTTTTGTTTTTTGGGGTTTTTTTTGCTTTTGCTTTAACATTTTATCATAGTGCCACATTATTCTTCTCATATGCTCACTGGCATGTATGACTGCCAACCACTATCATTTGCCTTTCTAGAAGCCATTTCTTGAGCTCCTCAATTGGTGAGCAGGTTGATACAAATAATTCCTAGCCCAAATCCCAATGATTACATGTATTCTTGAGAAACAACTCTCCCGAGTTGAGGCAAGATTAGGCACTACCAGGACCTTTGTTGTTTCAGCTTGGTGCATGCATGCTAAGTCACTTCAGTTGTGTTCAACTCTGTGACCCCATGGACTGTAGCCCACCAGGCTTCTCTGTCCATGGGATTCTCCAGGCGAGAATATTGGAGTGGGTTGCCATGCCCTCCTCCAGGAGATCTTCCTGATCCACAATCGAAGCCATGTCTCTTACAGCTCCCGCCACCTAGGAAGCCAGTGCAATTCATGAAAAATAACTGCTTCCATGATGTACTGATATGGTTCTTCCTGACTCTGGCTATAAAAAGTGCATGACTTATGTACATATGCATTGTACCTCCCAGAATGCAATGTACTGGTCATTTCAATATTTTCTTTGCTATGTGCTTTCTTTGATGGATTTGGAAAGAGAAACAGTTGTGCATTTAGTTCTCAAGCCTCATGCAAAAGCAAGGCCCAAACAGTATACGATAAGCCCCTTGGTGTTCTGAGTGGTTTAGGGATGCATGTTTAAGGAGCATTAACTTTTCATTATTGTTTTATATACTCACACCCATTCTAAAATAATTTCAGACTTGAGATTTCCCAATAAAAGCTTGAGGTGCAAACCTACATAAGATCAAACTTGCAGGCATACGTTCTAAGGAGAGGTCCCTGGGCATTGCCTCTGATGCCTGTCCTCAGTGTACCATGACAACTGAATGGCCCAGGTTCAGTATTAGCCCTTGTTTTAAGCATTCAGCTTGGATTAGTTTATCTCTATAGATTCTTTCTCTTAGTTTTTTGCTTTACTTTCTGGCTAGCTCATTCATGCATTTTTAAATATTTTGTTTAGTGTTTTGAACTATGTTCAGTGAGATAACATCTTAGGATATCTAGACCTCCACTGCAAGAGACCAGAGTTTATTAATATATATGTTCCATATATGGGGCTTCCTCAATTGCTCAACTGGTATGGAATCTGCCTGCAATTCAGGAGACACAGGAAACACAGTTCAATCCCTGGGTTGGGAAGATCCCTTAGAGGAGGAAATGGCAACCCACTCCAGTATTCTTGCCTGAAAAAAAATTCCATGGACAGAGGATCCTGGCAGGCTACAACCCAAAGGGTTGCAAAGAGTTGGACATGACTGAGTGCCTAAGCATGCATGTTCCTTATATACAAATATTTAATGTGTGTTCAGTTTGCATCAAGAACTCTGCTAGAAACTTGGATACCAGGAAGGAAAGGTAGGCAAGCTACTTGCTCTAATGGAAATCATATTCTATTGGAGTTAAAAATCACAAATAAGAAATACAGATATTAAAGTGTTTAATTTTCACTTATACTGAAACAAAATCCCTGGCACAGATAATAGTAGGTTGGAGGGTTCATTAAACTGTAGATCATGGTGTCTGGAAGTCAGAGAACCTTCTGAAGTAGGATGGTGGGCAGGATTTAGGGTGAGGCAGCATTCTGGGCTCAGGATGAGACACTGAGTAACTTAGTTAGAAACTAGTGGGAGGCAGGCATGGAGCTCACGTCAACAGTTTGTCTGGGGCGAGTGGTCAGACCATGAGACCTTTGAATGTTAACCCTCAAATTTTATTTTGCTGTTACTGAGAAGTAAGGGAAGTGGGCTCTATCCATGTCAGCTGAAGGTGCAAACAGAGCAAAAAATGGACCTCTCTGGAGCAAGAGGGAATTTTTGAGCCTGATGACTTTCTGACTTAAAGTGCAGCATCAGCTTTCCCCTGGGTCTCCTGGTTGCCTGCCCACCCTGTTGATTTTGGATTTTCCAGCCTCAACAATCATATGAGCTAATCCCTTAAAATAAATATCTTCCTATGTATATTATATACACATCCTATTGGTTCTCTTTTTCTGGAGAGGCTTGCCTAATACAACAAATATCAAAGCATTCATTTTAGTTAGAAAAAAAATCTTTCCTTACCTGGACAGTTTGTTTAGGGAAAAGTATACACTGGTTTTCTGATAATCAAAAGCTCAACTCTATGATAAAACAGTCTTCTCTAAGATTAAGTGGGTGTTAAAAATCCTCAAGGATATTCTATGTCATTTCAAACATCTTTCATTTCATGAAAGTCTTCCTTACAAAATTCTGTTACAGCTGGGTTGAGGAACATTTACAGTGCATCAACTTGTTAACCGTTAAATATTCATACTTGCACTGCCAAGCAATATTATATTTTAATACCAATTGCATTTTCAGGAAGAAAAGAGCTTGAACTCAATGAAACAGATTGCATTCTTGAAACTTCCAAACTTCCATCAAACTCCTCTCAGCTGTTTTATTTTTCTTCAGCATACATTCTCACTTTTCTGCTTTCATTGGCACCGTTTGTATATTAGTCGATGTATGTTGAGGCAATGATAATTAAATTTCACTTGAAGTTAAGAGACAGAGTGATTAAATTTGAACTTAAATCTTTCTGAAATAGGTAGCTCTCTTGTACTTCACAGAGGGAAAATTCTACTTGAATATTGGGAAGAATATAATTATCTTGTTCAAGATACTAGGTCTTTCAAGAAACAATATGGTATTATCTTGAGTAGAAAGAGGATAATCAGAAATTCAAAGGAGGTTTTCTGTAGTTATTTTACATTTTCAGGAAGAAATTGTACTTCCCTCTTACCCAGACATTTGCCACAAAAGATAAGAGAAATGCCAAGGAAGGCTCTGCTTGCTTCCCCAACTGTAAAAGAAAAAAGGGAGAACATGTGATGTCTCTGTGTGGCAGGTGGAAAGATAAGGAAGCAATCTATGCAGCAAAAGCTGCTCCAGTGATGGCCATGATTCACTTTCTTCGGAAGCTGCAAGCAACAGAAAAGGTCACAGCAGAGTTCCCCAGTGGCACGGGCCCTCTGGGGGTCTGGTCACGTGCAGTTAGGTTAGACTGTGGGGAGAGGAAGATCTACCCAGAATTGGGCCTGGTAGATAAGGATTGTAAAATTTTTACAACCTGGATTGTAAAATTCAGCTTTGCCTATCAGGAATCTAGTTCATCTCCTAAATAGAAGGGCTAGTGAGTTTCCTATTGCACTGGGACTTTAATTCAGCAGTTTTCCTTATCCTACATCCTGCATTGATTAAGGAATCTGAATGCAAAAGTCAAAGCTGCATTACAAGCTCAGGCTGTACTTCAGTGCCGGATTGACAATCATCCCTATTCTCGGTGTGAACTGGGAGCAAGCACTAATTAAAATTATAAGCTAGAGAGAACACACATTGAAAAAAAGAAACCATCCCTAACCAATAATTCCAGGGATAAATCACACTTGATTTGCTAACTTACAGAAGTGTCCAGGAACTATGATCTACAAATGTCTTGAATATGATTCTAATCAACCTGCCGAACAACAATCAAGGAGGCATATAATTAGAACAGGTTCACCCAAAGAACAGCACATAACATTGTCTCACCTTGAAACAGTGCATCCTGTCTCAAAAGTAAGAACTCCCAAACAGAGGCAGTATTCTCCTTTGAAACACATCCAGACAGACTCCTAGCAATTTGGGGCTTCAGACCTGTCCTGGTAAAGATTCACTGGGCCTCCTGCTCTTTCTGTCCTCCTCTCCTTTCTTTCTGACCCTTGTCACATCTGCTACCTGAAGGTGGAAAGGATTCTGAACTGAGATGCCCTTTGTGATGATGCAAATACCAGTTGGTGCTTTGCAATCAGTAATGACAAAGAGCAGGCAGGGAATTCCTAGAAAATATGAGTCAGTCACATTCTTTCACAAGCTATTGACACATCCAGCAGTTCTTGGTTGCACATCTCTGTAGGCGTAGAAATGTCTGTTCTTG
Source organism: Bos mutus (assembly GCF_027580195.1). Classification (NCBI taxonomy): domain Eukaryota; kingdom Metazoa; phylum Chordata; class Mammalia; order Artiodactyla; family Bovidae; genus Bos; species Bos mutus. Next base: position 60,303,396 of record NC_091619.1, read on the forward strand.
TTTTCCATGGGAGAGCAAGGACAAGAAAAAACAAAGTTTTGAACACTTACTACTTGTCTTGTCAGACTTCTAAGTTTTTATATGATGGTTCAACATTTACCTCATCAAAGATATTCTTTCTTGATAATTCCAGGTAATTCTATAGCAAATAGCAGAGAATCCATGACTATGACTTGTTTTATCAAAGGTTTTAATAATTGATGGGTCATTGGATTGCTTTAAGCAAATGACTGACTGAGATTAAATATAAGAACCTGCCTTTCCTACTTGTGTCTTACTACCGCGCGGCAGGAGCACGCCGGCTGCGACGGACCACGCAGAGGCGTGGCTGAGAGGAGTTACCACTTGCCCAAGGTCAGGGGCGGCAGCCGTGAGGAGTTACCCCACGCCCGAGGTCAGGGGTGGTGGCAGTGAGGAGATACCCCTCATCCAAGGTAAGGAGCAGTGGCTGCGCTTTCCTGGAGCAGTCGAGAAGCGATACCCCACGTCCGAGGTCAGAGAAACCTAAGTAAGATGGTCGGTGTTGCAAGAGGCATCAGATGGCAGACACACAAACCATAATCACAGAAAACTAGTCAATCTAATCACACGGACCACAGCCTTGTCTAACTCAATGAAACTAAGCCATGCCCTGTGGGGCCACCCAAGATGGGCGGGTCATGGTGGAGAGGTCTGACAGAATGTGGTCCAATGGAGAAGGGAATGGCAAACCACTTCAGTATTCTTGCCTTGAGAACCCCATGAACAGAATGAAAAGGCAAAATGATAGGATACTGAAAGAGGAACTCCCCAGGTTGGTAGGTGCCCAATATGCTACTGGAGATCAGTGGAGAAATAACTCCAGAAAGAATGAAGGGATGGAGCCAAAGCAAAAACAATACCCAGTTGTGGATGTGACTGGTGATAGAAGCAAGGTCCAATGCTGTAAAGAGCAATATTGCATAGGAACCTAGAAAGCAGGTCCATGAATCAAGGCAAATTGGAAGTGGTCAAACAAGAGATGGCAAGACTGAATGTCGACATTCTAGGAATCAGCGAACTGAAATGGACTGGAATGGGTGAATTTAACTCAGATGACCATTGTATCTACTACTGTGGGCAGGAATCCCTCAGAAGAAATGGAGTAGCCATCACGGTCAACAAAAGAGTCCAAAATGCAGTACTTGGATGCAATCTCAAAAACGACAGAATGCTCTCTGTTTCCAAAGCAAACCATTCAATATCACGGTAATCCAAGTCTATGCCCCAACCAGTAATGCTGAAGAAGCTGAAGTTGAACGGTTCTATGAAGACCTAAAAGACCTTTTAGAACTAACACCCAAAAAAGATGTCTTTCATTATAGGGGACTGGAATGCAAAAGTAGGAAGTCAAGAAAGCAGGGCAAAGCCTAACAGAGTTTTGCCAAGAGAATGTAACGGTCATAGCAAACACCCTCTTCCAACAACACAAGAGAAAACTCTACACATGGACATCACCAGATGGCCAACACCGAAATCAGATTGATTATATTCTTTGCGGCCAAAGATGGAGAAGCTCTATACAGTCAGCAAAAACAAGACCAGGAGCTGACTGTGGCTCAGATCATGAACTTCTTATTGCCAAATTCAGACTTAAATCGAAGAAAGTAGGGAAAACTACTAGAATATTCAGATATGACCTAAATCAAATTTCTTATGATTATACATTAAAAGTGAGAAATAGATTTAAGATATAGTGCCTGATGAACTATGGATGGAGGTTTGGTTCGTGATATTGTACAGGAGACAGGGATCAAGACCATTCCCATGGGAAAAAAATGCAAAAAAGCAAAATGGTTGTCTGCGGAGGCCTTACAAATAGCTATGAAAAGAAGAGAAGCAAAAAGCAAGGGAGAAAAGGAAAGATATAAGCATCTGAATGCAGAGTTCCAAAGAATATCAAGGAGAGATAAGAAAACCTTCCTCAGGGATCAATGCAAAGAAATAGAGGAAAACAACAGAATGGGAAAGACTAGAGATCTCTTCAAGAAAATTAAAGATACCAAGGGAACATTTCATGCAAAGCTGGGCTCGATAAAGGACAGAAATGGTATGGACCTAACAGAAGCAGAAGATATTAAGAAGAGGTGGAAAGAATACACAGAAGAACTTCTACAAAAAAGATCTTCACGAAGACATCCTGGAATGTGAAGGCAAGTGGGCCTTAGAAAGCATCACTACGAATGAAGCTAGTGGAGGTGATGGAATTCCAGTTCAGCTATTTCGAATCCTGAAAGATGATGTGAAAGTGCTGCAGTCAATATGCCAGCAAATTTGGAAAACTCAGCAGTGGCCACAGGACTGGAAAAGATCAGTTTTCATTCCAATCCCAAAGAAAGGCAATGCCAAAGAATGCTCAAACTACCGCACAATTACACTCATCTCACACGCTAGTAAAGTAATGCTCAAAATTCTCCAAGCCAGGCTTCAGCAATACATGAACCGTGAACTTCCAGATGTTCAAGCTGGTTTTAGAAAAGGCAGAGGAACCAGAGATCAAATTGCGAACATCCGCTGGATCATTGAAAAAGCAAGAGAGTTCCAGAAAAGATTTATTTCTGCTTTATTGACTATGCCAAAGCCTTTGACTGTGTGGATCACAACAAACTGCAGAAAATTCTGAAAGAGATGGGAATACCAGACCACCTGACCTGCCTCTTGAGAAAACTATATGCAGGTCAGGAAGCAACAGTTAGAACTAGACATGAAACAACAGACTGGTTCCAAATAGGAAAAGGAGTACATCAAGACTGTATATTGTCACCGTGCTTATTTAACTTATATGCAGAGTACATCATGAGAAATGCTGGGCTGGAAGAGGCACAAGCTGGAATTAAGATTGCTGGGAGAAATATCAATAACCTCAGATATGCAGATGCCACCACCCTTATGGCAGTAATTGAAGAGGAATTAAAAAGCCTCTTGATGAAAGTGAAAGAGGAGAGTGAAAAAGTTGGCTTAAAGCTCAACATTCAGAAAACTAAGATCATGGCATCTGGTCCCATCACTTCATGGCAAATAGATGGGGAAATAGTGGAAACCATGTCAGATTTTATTTTGGGGGGCTCCAAAATCACTGCAGATGGTGATTGCAGCCATGAAATTAAAAGACGCTTACTCTTTGGAAGGAAAGTAATGACCAACCTAGATAGCATATTAAAAAGCAGAGATATTACTTTGCCAACAAAGGTCCGTCTAGTCAAGGGTATGGTTTTTCCAGTGGTCATGTATGGATGTGAGAGTTGGACTGTGAAGAAAGCTGAGCATCGAAGAACTGATGCTTTTGAACTGTGGTGTTGGAGAAGAATCTTGAGAGTCCCTTGGACTGCAAGGAGGTCCAACCAGTGCATCCTCAAGGAGATCAGTCCTGGGTGTTCATTGGAAGGACTGATGCTAAAGCTGAAACTCCAGTACTTTGGCCACCTCATGCGAAGAGTTGACTCATTGGAAAATACCCTGATGCTGGGAGGGATTGGGGGCAGGAGGAGAAGGGGACGACAGAGGATGAGATGGCTGGATGGCATCACCGACTCAATGGACACGAGTTTGGGTGAACTCCAGGAGTTGGTGATGGACAGGGAGGCCTGGCGTGCTGTAATTCATGGGGTCACAAAGACTCAGACATGACTGAGCGACTGAACTGAACTCACTAGATTTATTCTTCAGGAGAGACCAATGCAGTTGATTAGGAAACAGCAACATAGAAAAACAACACCTACAAAAATGTGAAGGTGATATTTCAACCCACGTCTCTATAGTTCCCAGCCTGGAATTGGCCAGGATCTCAGTTCCCTTCATTTTCCTCCTTTTTGAACTTAAACACTCCACGCTCATCCCTCATTCAGAACCTTTTGACTTGCTGCTCCTATGTGTGAGATCGTCTCTCTCAAGATCTTCAACCGAATACCTCTCCTCACCAGCCAGGTCTTCATATTGGGAGGGCCTTCACAGGGAGCCTTTCCCAGCACGCTCCCTCTCCCCACCTTCTTGCTGTAGAGTTCTCTGTCATTCACCCTTCAGATCACTGTGTTATGTGCACAAGCTCTGGAGCCAAACTGTCTGGATTTGAACCCTGATTCCTCTGTTTACTAACTTGGGGTACAGACAGGGTACGTGGTCTCTCCATGCTTCAGCATTGTTGTTGTTTAGTTGCTAAGTCATGTCTGATCTTTTTGTGACCTCATGGACTATAGCCTTCCAGGCTTCTTTGTCCATGGGATTTCCCAGACAAGAATACTGGAATGGGTTGCCATGCCCTCCTCCAGGGGATTTTCCGGACCCAGGGATGGAACCCATGTCTCCTGTATTGACAGGAGGATTCTTTACTACAGAGCCACTGGGAAGCCCATGCTTCAGCATCCTCATCTGTAAAATTAGGGTCATGAGAACACCTATGGTACCTAACTCTTGAATGTGTTTTGAAATTGCATGAAGTAATACAGGCAAAATGCCTAGTACAGGGACTGCTATACAGACACTCAGCATTCTATATTTGTTTATCTTCTTCATAGTAGGATGGAGTCTGCTCTGCTCCTTACTATGCCCTCAGCAGCTAGAAAAGCACCTGGAAAATGATAAATTATTGTGTAATGCACTCAATCAATTATTGTTGCCTAGAGATTGGATGTTTCAAATTCCATATTTCATTGCCTTTTGGGCTTTAGAATAAGATGATACTGGATCCAATTCTTAGTTCTGGCACTCTCTAGCTCTGTGATTTTAAACTCATTACTTAACTTTCCAAGTTTTATAATTTGTGAAAGACAGATAAAAATAACTACTCTTAAGCTGGATGAATAATTTATGATGTAGTCATCAAGGGAACATTATGCAGCAATGAAAAGGAATGGACTACAGCTGCATGAATGTACTTTGCAAGCATCATGTTGAACAAAGGAAACCACGTAAAATATTATATATTGCAACATTCCACTTTATAACACTTAAAAACTGTCCAGGTTAATCGATGGTGTGAGAAGTCAGGTAGCATTACTCTTAGGGGGTTAATGCCTGGAAGAGGAAACAAGGCAGCTTCTGCTCTTCCATACTGTTTTCTGTTCTGGGCATTAATTACATTGATGTGCTCATTTTGTGAAAATTTGGAAAGAGCTACCATTGTAATTTGTATATTTTAAGTAAAGATGATGATAGTAACAATGGACTACTTCCTTGTATGATTGTGAAAATTAAGTGAAATACCGTATAATAAATAAGGCATGAAATAATATAATAAAGCACATAGGAGAACTCACTGTACACTAGTACCAATCCCTGTTCCCTCTTTCAACATGGGCATAAAATAGCAGACATCAGGTTAAGCACCCACAGGGTATTCCAGGCCCCTCTCAATCTGGCCTTAATCTATCATCCCAGACTTTTGGTACACAACGTCATACTTTTCCAGCCTCACTGGACTTCTCACTCAAATCATCTCCTGCCTTTTCAAACCTGTTTGTCTTTCATAATTTTCCATCCATCTAGAACACTTTCTACTATGTTCTCTTAGCAAACTCTACTTAATCCTTCTAAACACACCTCCAGTACTATCTCTTCAACAAAGCTTTTCTCAGTACACAATAGTTATATCTTTATCTTATTGTGTTGTAATTATCCTTTTAAATATCCCTTTAATTTTGAAGTATGTTACTTCATTATACTAAGCCTCACTTTATTCACTTATAAAATGTAGACAATAATAGTTTTTATGTCATGGAATTATTATAAAAATTACAATTTTAAATGAAATAATATTCATGAAGGGTTTAAATTCAGAACTTTGCAAACAGTAGGTACAGATCAATATATACTAGTTATCAACATCATTAATTTAAGGGCAGGGACATCCTTCACTTCTGTGTTCTACCACTTACTTTTATGCATGAACATGTAGTAAATACTTAATCAGTATTTATTAAGGAAAAGCAAGAGACTTGTCTATTACTTTGTAAGAAAGAATGACAAGACAAAAGAGAAAGTGGAGTAGAAAAACTGAATGATAAACTTCTTTGCATAAGATAAATATTTCTTAATTAACTAAACTATAATAATATTCCAAGAGACTCATTCCCTTGGCTCTCATCAACCTGGATCCCTGCAGCCCCTGAGTGCTCCTTACAGTCATTCATCCCCTAGAGCAGGAAGCCTAGTGGCTGTATCTGCATTGTTCATGAAAGTGTTACTGACACATCCTGTCCACATGGCTTGAGGCAGATAATGACAATCCAGTTGAAGTCCTGATGACTGATTACTTTTACAAAACTCAAAGTCAGGAGATGTTTATGCTACTCACAGTATCTTCTGAAAGAAAAAAAAAAAAAAAAAGCTACGATCTATTGAGTGCCTATCACATGCCAGGAGCTGTGCTAAGGCACTTTACATACATTACTTCTAATCCGCACAGCAACCCTTGGCAAGGTAGGCTGATTCCAATTTTACGGAGGAGGAAACAATTTGAGAGAGGTTAAGTAACTTGCCCAAGAGAGAGCAAAGGCTTAAACCTATGTCTGTGTGAATCCAAAGTTTCCATAACCGTTAATACCTCTACTTCATTAAATTATTTATATGAATATCTTACCATATAAAATGAACACTAAAATTGGGATAAATATGTAAGAATAACAAGTAAGACTGAAATACTGGAGACTTTTTCAATGCTACTATCTTTGTGGTTATAACTCTTGCTAACTATTAAAAAAGAAAAAAGGAAAGAAAGAAAAATTAAAAAGAAAGATTTTCAAAATTTTTAAAGAATGTGAAGTGTAAGAGGAAAACCAGAAGGAAACTGAAAAGTAAAATTGAGGAGAAATTTGAATGTAAATGACCTTATATTCCAATAAAGAGTAATGGTTAAGACTAAAAAATATTATAAAACACATGGGATATTTTTAAAAAGCCAGATTTTTAAAAGAACCAGAAGACAATGTGATGAAAGAGGAAATTCAGACTAAAATACATTCTAGTAAGAAAAAAGGCTAAAATCTATGAAATGACGTTAAATAAAAGTAGATAAAATGTTTTTAAATCAAGTAAATAACACACACAAAAAAAGCAAGGGAAAATTAAAACCAAAACATTTGAGGAAAGAAACAGAGAAGAAAAAAAAATAAAGGGGGACAGGAAGGAGCCAGGGACAGGAGTAAGGCCCAGCAAGGCTGTGCAGACAGACAGTCCTCAGCTGCAGCGGCGAGGGCAAGGGGTAGGAACCCACAGCACAAGGTCTCCTGTCCCCCTTATCACCATCACCCAGAGCCAGCTAGGTAATGTGCAGTTCCTTAGAAAGTGGGAACACACACCTTTGTGGCCCCGACTGTTGGAGGGCCCCAGGCAACTTGGGTGGGCCAGGCACTCCCCAGAGGCAGAATCCAGAGGAGCCTGGCTTGGGCACCCAGCTAAGGTCTAATTCTCACCCACAGCTGTGCAGTCGGTTAAGGTGACGTACGTAGGGGCTCAGCTTCTTCACTTATAAAAACACTTACCCTCCATAGCTGTGAGAACAAATGCAATAAATCATAAAGCTCAGTATAATGCCTGTCTTTAGACAGTGAACAACTTAACTCACAGAGAATCCCAGGACAGTGAACAACTTAACTCACAGAGAATCCCTAATCTGCTTGTCCTTCTGAGCTCGACACACTTAATTCCAAGGCTCTGCAGAACACTTTTTGGGGAAAAAAAAAAAAAATATATATATATATATATATATACTATTTTAGTCCAAACACTTCACTGTTCACAGGAAAGGTCTCTGGCCAAATGTTAAAGACAAAGTTAGACTATGAACTTGAAACGTCCTGTTTGAAATGCACACATACGCATCCTCTCTCTCTCAAACACACACACTACTTAAAACAACTATTAATTTTTAAAAGAATTGAAGAGAAATCAAATATTGTGATTTTCACATGCCTTTTCCATTATAGTTATGGCTCAGTTGTGAAATAAATAAAAAGCATGTAGATGAATAAATTGTTTCTCATTTTTTGTGGTTATTGATCAGATTGACTAGGTAAACCAGTATTATTTTCTTGGTCAGGTAAGGATTAAAAATGTAACATCCTGACTCAAAATCTTGTGATTTTTTTTTTCCCTACTACAACTGCTTCATGACTGTCTTTTAAGTTAGTTCCACAGGGAGCAAATCAGTAACTAATAAACTACATCTGACTACTACCCAGCTAACAGCCCCACTTCTAAAATCTGAGGTAAATAATTATCTTTTAGTGGGGGTATCTTCCTCTGAAACTCTTTGACCTATTTAAACTGACTTTTTTTTTTTTTAACTGCATTTCTTTTATAACTCTATGGATTCAAAACAAACAAACTTCTCTACCAGCAGAGAAACAGTCCACGAGGTGCAAGAGATATGCTTGGGACCCTGAGTGAAACCAGAGGTGGTACATGTTGGTTAAATGCTCAAACTCTGGAGCCAAACAGATGCTAGCGCAAGGCCTTGAGCAAATTACTTTTCTTTTCCAAAAGTGGATAATGAGCACCCTTCTCAGAGGATTGTTAAGAGGATTAACTGCAATAAAGTATTTAGTATTTAAAGTATTTAGTTCAGAGTGTGGCATGTATGAAGCATTTATTAAATGGTAGGTGCTAGTACTTTTAATCTTGTTGCAATATTATTTAAAGTATTAAATGGGACAAAATCATTGAGTCTGAGATATCTTTAAAAATTAGGAGGCAATTTTGTTTTGTAGCTTCTTTATTACAGTGTTAAAAGGCTTTACTATGTACTACTGCCATGTTTTGGTTAAAAGCCATCTGTTTATTAAGATTGATATTTCAGGAGAGAAACATAAATGAGTCTTTCATCTAATCAATATCTCTGATACCTATCATTGTTCCTGGGTGTTCTATGTAGTAGCTGTCAGTTTTCTAAGAAAAGAACAAAAGATTAGTCATTTTTTGCCTAATAAAATCAAACAAAAAAAGCCATGTTGCTGTGACTGCCAAAATGCTTTTTAAAAGCTTAGTTCTGACACACAATATAAAAATGCTTATGAAAAATATATTCAGTAAACCACTCAAAAATTGATCGTTCATCACTAGTCTCTTATTCTCACCCAACATTGGTTTACTTAAGATTAACTATGCCTTTTACACATTTCTAAGAGCTTTAATAAACACGTAGTAGAAAAACGTGTGAAAGACTCATGGGGCAATTTTTTTCCCATAGTAAAGGGTTTGGTTAGCTCTGTTATACTGAGTTACCTGTTCTGTTGTTTCTTATTTCATAGAGTGATTTATAATGTTAGTGCCAGCATACCTAACAGCATTTCACAATGCATGAATTCAGAAAAAAATACACAAGTTAAAACAATAGGCTTTAAAAGTCAAACTGACATCTGAAGGCTTCTTTCTGAGAAACTTCACACTCAGTAAACAGTAACGCCACCAGGAGAAGGATGGAGACTAAAAAAAAAAGCCTTATTAAGAGATGAGGGGTGGTCTATTGCCAATATTTGAGAAACACTTACAGTATATTTAATTAGTCTGATTACATGGTGCACTTACAGCTTCTTATTAATGCCCTCTGATAGAGATATATGGCCTTGAAAGCTCAGTGCCCATAGCGCCTTGAAATGAACTTGGATAATGTCCAGGAATTTCCATTAGTCCCCATACATTTTGGAACAAAGTACTAGTAAAGTACTTTGGCCACCTCATGCGAAGAGTTGACTCACTGGAAGACTCTGATGCTGGGAGGGATTGGGGGCAGGAGGAGAAGGGGATGACAGAGGATGAGGTGGCTGGATGGCATCACTGACTTGATGGACTTGAGTCTGAGTGAACTCCAGAAGTTGGTGATGGACAGGGAGGCCTGGCATGCTGCGATTCATGGGGTCACAGAGAGTCGGACACGACTGAGCGACTGAACTGAACTGAACTGAACTAGTAAAGTACACAAAATACATGGTGGTCAAAAATGTGGTATCTTTAAACATTCAAGTTTTTGTGTTTGGTGCATTTAGCTAACATAATGTGTCTCTACGATCGTTTGGAGAAAGACTCAGAGTGACATGACAGAAAATTTGCATTTCAAATGATAATTAGGATGGTCATAAGTTAACCTCCAAACCCACTAGTATTCACTCATCCTTGAGCACTAATGCTCCAGGCTGTCAACACATGCTATCAAAGGACTATTCACAATCAACGTGATACTCACTAGCAGGAAGCATACTAATTGTATTACCCAGTGAAGCAATGTTCATCTATATTCAACCTTCCATACTGTTTGAGATTTAACACAACAATTTCATGGAAAGAGAAATATGTGGAACGCAGAACCATGTGAAATCTTGGTACTAAGTTTTATTTTTAAAACACTGCAGGGATTATTGCCTTTAAAGAAAATTTCAGTATCAATAAAATATGAAGAGCTGTTTCATTTCAGAAATTCAACTTGTATGCATTCTTTTAAGTTTTTCTACTTAGAAGGGTATAACTGCAATAAAAATTTTACTAAGTTGAAGTTTTTTACAAAACACTCTATCCCACAAGAACATCTTAAAGGTCAGCCTTAAGCGTGAGGTTCAAAATTGAATTGATGGAAAATTACATTTTCTCATTTATCATTTAAATACATACATAAATCAGGCATCCTGAATACACCCATATAACAAGTGCACACGAATTTTTCTCTTAATATTGGGCAGTGAACTTGTGTCTGATGCTTCTTCCAAGGGGAAACCACAGTGACAGTAACTTTCTGTCAAATAATTATTGCTCTTGTTTTTCTGGTTAATATATATAATTACACTCAAATGAATGTGGATGAGTTGAGCTGCTGACATATTTAACTCATTTATGGGCTTTTAAGGGATTGTCTTCCACATAAATAATTTTGAAAGTCTATATGATGAATATATACAGATGTACAAGCAATAATTTTTTTCTATTGGTGAAGAGAACAAACACAAGCCTTTATTTTAAAATAAAAGCGATCAATCTGGACTAACATTTATTAAGCCAAATCTAAAATAAATAAAAACCATTCCTTATTATTAATAGGCCAGTTGAGTAACTGTCCCTGAGATAAGGTATAATAATGTAACTTTATAAAAATTCACGGTTTTTACTACCACAAAGAGAAACAATTAAGAATGTGGAAATTGTATATCCAGGTGAAGTCTGGGCAGACCCAAAGAAACTACTGGGTTGATAATACATCAGTCAATAGATTAATAATTTTAAACCTAAGAAATTAATCTGTATGGGGGAATCCTGGATAGAATTTAAGGCAACATTTATATATTTTTAAAAGAAAATTCATTTTAAAGAGATTCTTTCAGCAGGAAAGATGAATGATAGCTTCTAAATTGTATTCTCTAATATGAAAACTTGTAAATTAACTATGCTGAAGAGAACATTAACCATTTAGGTACCAAGTACTTCTGCACTAGTTCACGTCATACCAGTTTTAGAACAGCCTCAAGAGAAATACTATGAATTGAATGATCAGTGCTGCCTTTTTTTTTTTTTTTTGGCAACTCATCACTGAACCAACCTAACCATAGTTGGTCTTTATACTAGGAAGTACAGATCATATTACATTGTAAAATTTCACACTTGCACAGGATAATATATAGCAAAGCAGAAAATTAAAATGCTTGATTATATAATGTCCTCTTCTAGCAGATAAAGGTTTATAAATTCCTGTAAAATTTTACCCAAGGAACTATGAATACCCTTCTCAGAGGACTGTTAAATCTCTTTGAATATTAATATCATTTTTATGGTCAATTTCCAACTTGTTAGGAATTAACCGTATGTGAATACACTCCTCCATTGTGACCCTACTAAATACTGATAATATTTTATTACATAGTATCTACCTTACTACATTCACATTTAGATAAGAATACTTTAAAATGTTTTTCTTATTACTCTTTTTAAATAGGCATGACTAAGTGTGTCCACATGAAATAAAGTGATTTCTAAGTTGGTGGAAGCACTTGAGAGAACCAATAAGGTTTAGAAGAATTTGGTATAAATGCTGATGATGTAGACAGGAAAAATCTATTTGATGAGATTCAATTATATGATTTTTGAACCTTCCCACGATAAAAAAACATCGTCATCTGTAGCTGCCTACAGGAATACTTATAATCTTTAAACTCTAAAAGTATGTTTTAGAATTTTCTTCTCAATACTGCTGAAAAGTTTTTGTTTTGTTTTTTTAAAGATTTGGAAAATTTCCAATGCATCTTTTTCATTTTTATTTGTTTTGGCTCTGTTGCAATGCAACAAACACAAGTACTTTCAGTATACTTCCCTATTGAAACCTATCTGCCAGATTTTGTGCATTGGTAATTGGCAATTAGAATACAAATATATTCTTTTCAGCACATAGAGCCATCAGGCAGCGGAAGTATATTCTTTTGCATATTTGTGGGTTATACTGTGAAAGGACCTAGTATACCCAAGGTGAGCTGGGTGGCAAAGTATTCATATATTAAAGCCAATTATATGTCATACATAAAAGGGCACATTAGCTACTTGAAAAAATTCACATTTATTTACTGTCAAACCGTGTTAAACTTTACACTGGATATTAGTGATGGGCTCATTATTAACAGGTTTACACAAAGGGATGAAAAGAAAGGCAGAATTTTGCTGAAACAATTTACATTTCATTAGAACTTTATCATAAAATAAATTAATTACTAAATATAGGCAGAAGGAATATGGAAGAGTAATATTTATGTTTTATTTCATTTTTTAAAAAAGAATAGGCACCTTTTGTTCACTAGAAAGTTTGTGAGAAGTGCCCAGTGCCCTCGCTGCCCCCTGTTCAAGAACAAACAGAGGGGTGACACACAACCTTTTCTAGATTTCACCACATTTGTGCAAGGCATGGCATAACTGGCTTCAAAGAGTTTTTTCCCCCATAAAACACGCTCTTTTGGCAATAAGAAATTTAAATGTAAGAATAAGGACTAACATGTCAAAGCAGAACACTGTATACAGTGGAAAATAAGTGAAAATGGGAAGAACTTACCATGACAAAGTGTAAGGAAAAACATTTCATAACATATGTGCAACCAAGAGCTTTTCACAATATTTTCTTCAAACTCTTTAAAATTATTTTTAATGACAATTCTATTTCAGTTGGACACAAATGTATTTATTTTACCCTAGCAATAGAACAAAATATAATTTCTTTAGCCATTTTTGAAGAGTTCATTGTACAGTTGAGGAAACATATGAAATAAGGCCTGTGGCTTGATTGCTAGTGGTTAAACATGTTTTCAATCTTTGCCTTAATGTAAAAGGTTTGCAGTCAACTGCAAACTGCTGCAGAATATCTCTCCTGCTTTTCCAAGTCTTGTCAGGAACAGTAAGGTACAGTAAATTTGTCCCACAGGATTTTAAAGCCTACGTCTTGTATATAATACAATGCAGGCCTACAAAAATGGTGCAGCCATATTTACAAATTTAGTTCACAAACTGCTGCAGTAAAATGGCTGGAAAGTTCTGTTTTGCTTGTTTCACAATTTCTCTAAACAGCAGCAGAATCTTAAAATACCTGGTTGGCATCTCTTTTCTTTGTAACAAATAATTCATTTTAGTATACTCTGTGTATATACAAAGTTTTTTTATGTTTTATAAAAATTCACAGAACTGCAAGGTTCAGTCATCTTTTTTTTTTACACTGGAGAACCACAGGTCAACAGGGCCATCTCTTCAAGCGGAGTTTGAGGGAGCTGCATAGGGCCAGTGGAGTCTGTCTGTATTCATTACTTGCATGTGGCCTCTGGAATTCCTTAGTGGCACTATTAGAGACTTGTCACCAGCTGCATTTGTCCTTCTCTGACGTCTCCTTCTGGAATACACCCTTCTTTGTTAATGGGGATTATGTAACCATCGCTATTGCCCCTGCTGATCTGGTAGCACATCTGAAGCTGGTGGCCAGCTCCAAGGTTTGGCATGCTCTTATAGTAGATGTCCTCATTCTCACTCCTCCTGGACGGAGACAGGTCTTCTTCCATGTCGGGGCTGCTCTCCTGATAGGGAGAGTCCCTAAGGTTGGGCATACTTGTGTACAGAGAGTCTCTGTTGGGGGACTGGAGATGGTCCTCGGCCTCGGCTGTCAGCTGGGATACGTAGCTGTCAGTCCCCTCAGGCTTTGCTTTCTTCTGGGGTTGGTACAGAAGGGAGTGAGTCCTCTGAGGGATGAGCGGGGCCTCGAGTTCTTTGTGATGGAGCTCCAGTCCAGGATTGTCACCATGCATGAGAGATGAAGCATCTGCCACAATAGCATCATCTTCGCTGCTGCTCCCTCCAATCACAGGCTTGACTGGTAGTGTGAGCTCGAGGTTGTGAGCCTTGCTGCTGCCCCGTAGGTTGTTGTGCACTAATTCTGAAATGATCATCTTCTCAAAAGCAGTATCATTCAGACTTAGTCCACAGTCCACAACCTGCACGCTGTCATTATAGTCCCCCTTGCGCAGTGAGTAGCTGTTGTTAAAATTACCATTTAGCGGTAGAGTATCCATGGCACTTGTATCCCTGGCATTGTTCAGTGAATGTCCTGAAACAGAAAAGGGAGGGATCCCATTACTGTCTCTGTTCCTGATGAGAGGATCGTTACTTCTTTAGAACAAAACTTTTTAATGTCGTTCAGGACAAAGTTGTATTCGAAAGCTAACACTTGGGAAGTGTCAGGCTTTCCCGCGTTCCCAACTGTAAACAGTTGCAACCCCTTAGATAACAGGAACAAGTGTGAAAAAATAATACTGTTTTCTGGGGAGGGAAGAGGGCATACAGAATGTTGATTTATCAATTTTGAGGAGACGGTATTTATCAATTGATTTTTGGTCAAATCTCTAACACTCTTACAAAGAAGACTTCACTCCATGCCCTTGCATAGTTAATGCAAAGCAATTCATTAGTGACATTTACATTTTAAAGTACGAGACTATGGTTTATAAAAATAAAATTAACAGAATTTGTCCTAAACAACACTAAATTAAAAGGGAATAAGTCACATACAAAAACTGAAGGCAAATGTACAACATAAACCCACAAAACTGGCAAGCAACTCTTTAAACAACATTCTAACATTTCCTTTTTCTGGAGATGAAGTAAAAAAAAAAATAATGAAAAAATGGACAGACACAAAGATTTCGTGTTAAACAAAGATAGCCATCTCTCACACTGACTGGACCAGGGGCCCACAAGCACCATCCAACAACACGATAGACAGCAGGTGGAATGACTCACTTTGGACAACTCACATCATGTCTGTCTGCTCAGGCTATCTGGCCTAAGAGTAGCTGATATACAAAAAAAAGTAAAATGATTTATTGTAACATGATGAAGAATTTCTGAGCTTCTCAGCAACTTAGTCAGAGCAAGGGTTCAACAAATTAGATTACCAGCAATAGCAGCCTTTTGCTTTTTCATTGAATATTTCTTATGATTTTGAACTTTTGTTTTGGTACTAATACTCTAATAGCAATGGCCCCAGGCTTCTAATGGTCAAAGTTTGCCTGCAGCCCTGCAGTCTGCATCAGTCACAGTGACAGCTTCTAATGAACCAGCAGAGTCTACTGTACGAGACTGGCCCACAGACACCATGGGCATGGAGGTTAAACGCAGAAATGTTAGGAGATTTCTTAAATATGGGTCACAGAAATTAAACCAAGAATAAGTATTAACTGTGGAATGGGAAAAGGGTGTCAGCCTTGGCTAATATATTTTTATCTCTAAAGGAATGAAAGATTGGATACATCTGCTGAAGATATGAAAAGAGGTTCAGGAGGAAAAAAAATATGATAACATGCTCTCTTTGTATTTTTCTAGACACATAAACATGTAAACTAAGACATCACAGTGCTTCTCAGGCAGATGAAAAAAAAAAGTTTAACAGAAAATTAAATGGTCTGTACCATGGAAAGTTAGGTTATTCATTCTCAAAATCCTAGAGAAAAAAATCACTTGTCTACAGATAGGTCTGAAAAAAAAAAGAATGAAATGATGTTATTGAAATGAAACTGACCACTGTGAGGCTGCTGCATTGTATGCAAGGCTTGGAGGAGTTTAGGAAAAAAAAAATAATTCTTGGAAAAAATAGGAAATTTCCCTTTTTAGTGCTTACTCCACTTATGAAGCTGCAGATTATCCTAGAAAACTCATTGTCACAACCAATAAATAATTCATAATTGCTCAATTAATTATCATTAGCAGAAAATAAGAAAATAGGAGGGATCATATTGTTGACTCATGCTATTTTAAAAATTCTGATCCAACTTCTACATTTGAGAAATTGACAGTTCGGTTCGTATTATGCTCCGTGGCACATATAACAAAATGAAGTAATGACAATTCTTTGCAAGGCTTCCTTCAGCCTGGTTGACATGATTCACTAGCTTTATAAATTCATATATGTGCCACAAATTTTAGAAGATCTATTACTAGGAATCATCTGATGTTTTAAATTACAGTGACACAGGATCGGTCACTAGCATTTGTTTCCTCCTTAGAGGTATGATCTTGTCATTTTTCTTTGTATTGTTGTTTAATAAATATAAGAATATATACTGGATAATCCAAAAGGTGTTTTCTACGATATACTGCAGATCTAAGCACATCTTTGGCTGGTTTTGAAGAGGCAACTTTTTCTGCCCAAGTTCAGGTAATTCACTGGAAGACTTTCCACAGCCTGTAGCAAGATTACTGTGGGAATGCAGAAATGATAAGTCAATTATTCAGCATTCGGGTTGACAGTACCTCAGGCTTTAAGAAGCAAATTATTTCAGCATTGCATGTACTTAAGTATGAACAGCATTTGCTACAGACCTCTATTACTGACAAAAGGCAGTACATGTAAATGTACTGTTTGAATTTGGAAACATGTGAGTTGCAAATTGTGAACCACTTGCCCGCTGAGTCTACTTCATGACTGCTACTTATGTTTTAATTGTGCCGGTTAAAAATCATGCTGAAAAAATTTACATTTGATAGGCAAAGTTAAGTTTTACTCCCATACTTGTCTCTCTGTAGGTTGCTAGAGGAAAGCATAAGGAAAGTAAGAAAAACAAGAGAATGAAAAGAGAAGCTGCAGTTACGTTAAAAAAGAATTTCAAGAAAAAAATGGAAACGAAGTTCTGTGTTTAATTTAGTGACAAATATCAATTACAAATAAAAATTTTATGCTAATAGTAATTATGTAATAACTTTCCCCCAAATCTTGCAAATTCTGTTAATATTAAATATATTTTTAAAATAAATAAGCTATTAGAAAACATAATAAAATACAGGATGGGTTAGTGACAATCTCTCCTCCTCCCCCCAAAATAACTACAGATAGAAACTAACTAATATTAACTTTACTCTCAAAGTTTTTTAAGAAAAAAAGAAAAACTACCATAAAGCTGCACTATACTATAGTTTGGTT
The DNA here is from genome assembly GCF_027580195.1 of Bos mutus. Taxonomy (NCBI): domain Eukaryota; kingdom Metazoa; phylum Chordata; class Mammalia; order Artiodactyla; family Bovidae; genus Bos; species Bos mutus. The sequence continues at coordinate 60,320,824 of NC_091619.1, forward strand.
AGATTGATAATGCTGGATGCAGTTTTCTATACCTAGGCATCCAAATTATTAGCTAAGTCATGCCAGAAACAAACTCTCTCAGCAAGCTTTAGAGTCAACTGAATAGTATATTACATAGATAGGATACCTCTAAATGATATAAATCTTGAAGATGGGCTCTCGGACCATGTGATGTCAGTCCTGTAATAATATATTAAGATTTATGCCACCTGTGTCAAAAACATGGATAATTATTTGTAAATACTATCACGACTGAATTTTTACTATACTATAATATAGTGCAGTTTTAGAAGCCTGGCATGGGCAATACCATAATTCTTTTTAATTGAGAAATTAAGGATATAATAATAAATATATGGCAACTTGAGTATTCTAGAAAAAGGGTAAAGATCAGAGCTCTGTTTAGCAGCAAAGAAAGGTAGTTGTATTCGTAAGTATAAGCACACCTGGTGAGTTAAACACAGGAGCTGAAGGGGCATTACATACAACTGTTTCAGCGAGCAATGTGTTATAGGGGTTGTTAGTGCCGTGGGGTCGAAGAAGAGGGTTTGTTAGTAGGTAATTGCCAGTCATTCCTAAAGCAAAGAAACAGAAAAAAATACATCAGTTCTCTTGTTTTAGTGTTACAGTTGCAGTAAAGTACTTTTTGTATTCATCAAGGGTAGTGGATAAGTTGGCAAAGGAAAATCTGCTGAAATTCTCTGATTGTATTTGAACTACTAATTTGAAGGAGAAAGGGGAGAGGAAAGTTAAATTTCAATAATTCACAGGTGCTTTGTAAGTCCCCCAAGTAAACACCTGCTGAGGATGACATTTACTAATTTATACAAAATCACTGTTAAACAAAAATGGCAATTAAATGCACAGAGATCAACATTATGTTTCGAGATGTTACTGCTTAATATTAAAAACCTAACCACTGAAGCCCAGAAGAGGGAATCTCAAACTTTCAGGATTTACAGGTGTGGGATTATCCCTCATGAAAACATCTGTGTTAATACCAACTTTGACACAAGCAGGAGGAAAAACAACTTTCACAAACACGTAAAAAGTATGACGCATTGCACCAAGCTTCTCTTAGTAAATGCAAGAGCACACATGCTGAGGGGAAAAAAAGAGACTGCATATAATGAATTATTAGACCGTTCACCGATTCTATGTAACAAGACTTTTCCTTCTATGATCTTATTTGCCAGGTTTCAAAAATGAATCATTGAATAATTCATTTCCTTTTTGATACTCATCTTAACAGAATTAGGTAAAACATCAGAGCAATGGAATAAACACACATTTCACTCATTCTAATTGACAAATTACAAACCTTTCAATACTTATCAAACATATGTTTTGCATAGCTAATGTAATTTAGCTAAAAATATTTTAAAATTCAAGTTGGCTTTGATGCCATACATATGCTTTTTTCATTTTAAAACAGAATCTCATCAGAACAATGCCAACAATGAAAAATGTCTTTAATATTTCATTGTGATAAAATATATTAAATTATAATAATACATTAAAACTGAAATTACTTGATAAGTTACCTCTAAGAACATATAAAATTTTTTTCATAATACATTAAAATTTACTAAGCTTATACTCAGGAATATGTGTCTGTAGATGCACTTGTGTCCTTATCTTGCTCAGTTATTTTATTTGCCATATTAATTTAAGTTAGAATTATACTGATTATGTGATAAGGCTATAATTGTAGACACATTAAAAATAACAATTCAAATGTAAAAATTACTTCATAAGTGCTCATGTATTTTAATTATTTATGAAGAGTTACTATGTTTTTAACATTTACTTTTTGAAAGAAACAAAAACAGAAGAATTTTACAAATAAGATTTTTTACTACAAAACTGGCACTGTTTAATGTGAGCAGTAGTTATTCTAATTATATTAATTTTTTAAGAAGAAAATTTTCATAAATGTACATTTAGAAAGGAATAATTTGTATCCCTAGGAACATATTTTAATCTGTGGCAAAGTATGCTCTCAGAAATTACATTTTCCAGCCTTATTCTATTAACGTGGAGTTTGAAATTATACTTTTTGCATTACATTACTGAATAAAAAGAATTTATATGTACTTTAATAAAGGATAAAAGATGACTCAGCAGGTTTAAGAAAGAGCTTATGATATAAACTCATTTGAGAGAAAAAGTCAGTGTTTCCTCTAGAATTATTGTAAATTGGCAAAAGGCACAAAATTTATATAGTAAACTCAAATTTTCCTAGTAACTGACCTTGATTAAGTGTTGAAGTGCTATTGATGTCACCTGAGATAAAAGAAGATTCAGATTGTTTTCTCACAGTGTCATTCCACATCCTTCTTATACGACTCTATTAACATAAAATAGCAAGACACATGTTATGTTAGCTTTCCCAAGCTTACCTTACATTAAAGAAACACAAAGATTTACCTTAAACAATCTGTGCAGGATTATCTTTTGACTTAAAAAAAAATGTGTATTGATTCTGTTCTTAAACTAAGGAAGTCTATATTGCTGTGTTTCTTTATTAAGGAGTATTTAATTTTCTAATCTTAAAGAAATTTTCAATTATTGTCTTTGTTTAAAGTGGAGATGATGGTTGACTAACAAATGTTTATTGAATGCTCCCTGAGTCCTGTATTATGTGAGCTTAGGATATCAAACTATTGTGATGTACTTCTTAAAGAAGTATACCTCTCGAAAAAGGATGTTTATACCTAAAGAAACATCTTGCAGAAATACTTAAGAAGATATTAAAACCAAAAAACTAAGAGGGCAAGTATTTGCTACCTAGATATTATACTGAGAAGACAATTAGTGCATCTGAACAGAACATGTCTCAGAAGGCATTCTATAAAGGTTAATTAAAGATGCTGTCAAAGTCTTTGTTACCTGTGTGCCAGAGGAATAGCGAGCACTGGTTCTGGTAGTGGATGCCTTCACTGAGCTGTGGGGACTCTCAGTCGGGAGGCCGCCGCAGCAGTATGAATGTCTGAAGCACTTGCCATATTCTTTTCGTACCTGCATGGAATAACCGTGAGACCAAGGGATTAATATAAACATACTTGCTCCTCTTGCTCTCTAATTAAATGAGCAGAGGAGATGAAAAGTTCCACTAACCCTTTTCCGTGGAGATTACAAAATCAAATTCAACTGAATTGGTAATCGGAAAAACACCTCTGTCCACTAGACAGTCCAATAGGATTTTAAAGTGTGATATAATATGTAGAAATATGCTTTCTACCCTATTATTATAGTGCAAATGTTATTAATTAATACAATGGCAATATTTTAAAAGCCTTATTCTAGCAATAGCCTTAGTCAAACCAATTTTCTATCTCATGTCAAGAAAATAGGATAAAAATTTAGTATTTTCCTTGCTTAATTACATTTAACCACTCGTAATTCAGTCATTTAAGTTTCATATGCTTTATGTCCTCTTAGGTAGGTCAATACATAAACTTTAACTGGATTGCACAGCGTTGTGGGTAACTTCTTTATAATGAAAGACTACATTGGCATAAGAATAAAGGGGAAATAATGTCCTTTGATACATATGCCATTAATTAGGATGGAATGTTTTCCTCATTTTCTGAATATGTCTAGCTGTTATAACACTTAGTGTAGAGAGTCTAAGATGCTTATTCACTTCATTAGCACATAAGGGAACTATTTATGCAATTTCCATTCACATTAATGAGTTACCCACGTAATTTCCCTTTTCCCCTGAAGCTTGGATATATGAATAGATAGAAAAGTTCTTAGGCCTAAATGAAAGATTACACTTTAAAAAGTGGAGTCCAAGCAATACTAAATAATAGGGCTCCACTTAGGTGGTCAAGAATTGGGAGGAGTGGGGGATATTTCTGGATTCTGTGCAGCTATATTTTGGCATACAAATATGCTTCATGTAGCTAAGAGCCAGACTTTGAAATTATAAGAAGGAAGGATGAAAGGCTGCACATGAAATTATTTTTTTCTGGTAGGTTTCAAAAAACACTCAAAGCCCCCTGACAACCCTCCACACCCCCTCCCTGCAGATCATAGTTCTGTGAGCACTATCATTGCAAAGACCAAAACTCTTGACACTTATTACTTGGGAAATTAGAGAATTAAAGTCACTAATGACCTTTTAGATCTAAGTGCACTTGCATTTTCATTCTCTTAGCTTTATTTAATTATAGCTATTAGAACAAATAACAATGTGGTTAAACTTTTAGACAAAGTATTTCCTTTGTCTAAATATATTCACTCAAGCAGTTAGAACCGTATTTTACCTAAATCATCTTATATTATGTTCTAACAACTCATCATGGCAATATCCAATACAACGTATCCAAGACTAAGTAGAACTTGTTCAAATGAAGTGTAACACAATAACTTAAAGAGATAATTGTTAATTAACAAGCACAGCAAAATCTCTGCAAAATTAATACCCAAACCCTATGAGGAAATAATGACAATGTCATTCTTTTTCTTCTAAGTTTATGCTTTATCAGAAACATCTGACAGAAGTTATGAATATGTGATCATCTGCATGTATATAACCTGCTCATCTATGTAGAAAATATATAAAAGCCAAAGTAATTACAAGGTCATACCTATATAACGTTTAGCAAGTTAAAGTTCAGTGTTATTAAATAAGACATGATACATCAAAAAAAGTTTTGTACATTTAATGGCTATTAACTGCTCTGAAATGCTATATAACCAAGACAATGGCAATCACAATGGTATTTTATCAAAATAATACCCTCTGGTGTTGGTTTTGCCTAATGCCTATATTGCTATGAATGTATATTATCTGTCAGTATTGCACATTCCACTGTCATTATCTCAAAATTACAGCTTATTCAGAACTGATGGAAATAACAACACTATCATCTTGTCAGGACTGAAAACTTAATAGTTTTCACTTTCACAATTCTATTTCTCTGTTCAATTTAGTGACCAACTAATAATAACAGAATAAAAAGACTACATTAGATATACAGACGGGGAAAGGATGATAACTAGTGAAAGGATGGAAATTTTAAACTTAAATGGCAGCCAGTTTATTCTCTTAGGTTTACATCTTACAATAGATTAAAATTTTTCACCTGCAACTTTAATTTTTGAATCATTTTTGAGGACTCCACTTAACATTAAATCAGGAAAAAATAATAAGATGTGAAATATGAAATTATTGGGTTTTAAATTCTTTCAAAATTACTCAAAATGCAACATTAATATTCATATTTATATATCTTATGCTTTTAAAATTTACACCACTTAACCTTATACTCAATTTTTGTTTTGAACTACTGCATTCCTTATATTGAGAAAGAACAAGATTATTTAATTTTTTTTTTATCTTGTATACCCTCTGCACAAAGCACTTTTGTAGACTTTGAAGAAAAAATCTTACAAGTATCTAGTTTATAATATTGCCAAATTGAGATTCAAGAGATGACTGGTGTTGACATCTCTTACATGTGAAGCCTGAACCTCCTGACTTGCATTACAATTAATTTATGAGTAAAATATGATGCTATTAATAATATGCCAGTGGTAACTTAAAATCTCTATTAAATGTATTATTTTCAAATCAAAGAACAAGTAAGCAGAGCCTCCAAGTGTTGTCACTTACTTTCTTTTGGAGAGCACAGTGAAAGATGAAAATGAACACTCCCTGGAAAGCATTAAAGATGGTGAAGAGATATGCCATCACAATAGTCTCCTCATTAATAAAAAGCAACCCGAATGACCAGGTTAGGCCAAGAAGACATAGAAGAGCGAATGCGCCAAGCACCCAAGACCTGAAAAAATAAAGTGAATTTTATTAACAGATTCAATGAGAGAACAACACATATCACACTTAAATATTAGCATATCATTAGTAGCAGTTGACTTTCTCTATATTCATATTCAAATTCAACAGCATTTTGGCTTTAACCTTTCATTGATTAAAGAAAGAACAATAGCATTTAGTACTGCAGTCTCCAGTGAAAACAGCAACAGCAGGTATGACCTTTTCTTATTCAGAATAAATAAGTATGAAAACTATATTAAAATACAAGGTATAAATTAACCCCCATGACTTTATTGTCTTTTATGTGCATTGTGGTAAAAGAAATTAAGGAGTCCTTAATTAGTTTACTCCTATATTTTTATTCCTGTGGTGCACTCATGACACTGAATAATGTGATACATACAGAAAGGTTAAATGGCAGATAATCACTTAACACCTGAACTTCAGATTCTAGGAAACTAATCTTAGGTGAACCTAAGGTTTTATAACTAAAGCATGAAGAAGCCTAGCTGAAATGGGACAAAAACATGAGAACAACTTCAAAATAAAATAATTTTGGAGAGATTTCATCATGAATAGCTTAAGGAGAAAAGAACTGTAGAAAATAGGACGGAATGAGAGGATTTAAAGTCAGTGCATTCCATGTCTAACTAATGATCTTACTTGATAAATGGCTTATTATCTTCATAGCTAGAAAGCATTATAAGCAGAAAAGAGAAACAAAATTATTAGACAGAATTAAAATAGAAAGTAATAAGAAAGCATTTATATATTTTATAAAATTAGTCAAAATTAAGAAAGTCAAAATGCAGAGGCAAGCAATTAAAAAATAAAGGCATATTATAGTTTAAAATACTCTAGCAAATAAGATATTCCAAAATAATTATAGAAATTAAGGGCAATTCATGATATTGACGGATTTGTAAAAATATAAATCATGCCATAAATTTGTTAATGTAGGATTCTACCTTACCCAGGTAAGTCCGTATTATAGTAGCCATCACAAACACGGTAATTACTGGTGTAGATGAGAAGACAGAAAGAGGAAAAGGAAGAAAAGAGAGAGATGCTAAAGATTAGCTCTCTCTCTTACCATGCAACATGCAATGAAGCTGGCACTAACCTATCTAAAACATCTAATTAAAAAAAAATTACCTTTACTATAAGATCTGCCATTTTTAACATTTAAAATATTTTCTACATCCCATTGTAACCAACGTGAACAATATCTCCTCAGATTTTAAATTAACTCATATTTAAAAAAATAACTCTGAAAATGCTATCAATTTTTTTCAACAGCTATCGATTTTTTCTCATTAGATAGCACTTTTTCCATTGATATTTCCATTTTTTCAATCCTGAATTAAAGTAAACATTTATTTAATTATCATGAAAGCAACAGATAATCTCCAAGTTAACAACAGTAATGGAGCAAATTCTCTTAGGAAAACAGGATTAGAAGTAGAAACTGCTCAGAATCCTTAAATCAAAAAGTCATTTAACAAAACAAACTTAATATAATCATATCAGTCATGCAAACAGGAACATCATTTTGAACTGCATTTTAAATTTAAATGAGATTGCTAGTTTATGGAATTTTCATAAAGGTACTAAAACAGTTTTTTGGCTCTAGATCATGACAGAAATTATTATCTAATTTCTGACCAATGTCTGTGACATGGTAACAGTGAGGTTCAACCTTGATAAGTAAAATTTCATTCTGAATAATTTCTACAGTTGAAAGATGGTATTCATGAATTTGCTGTGGGGAATATCTTTCACTCAGTTTGTCAAGCACTAAAATTAAAATACAAAATACTTACTTAATGTTTTCCAACCTGCTAGAATCTGGTTTTAATGTGTTCGAGTGCTTCACCATTTTGCATAATGTGATCACCAGAAAGATAATATTTAGCTGTTACAACAAATAAAGAAGGAATTAGATAACTATGAGAAAAAGTTAAATACATCATTACAATATACTTAATGGGTTAATGCAATTAAATATCAAAAACATGAATATGTGGTAGAAACTGACTCAATTTTAGTTTACTTATCATTACTTATGCAATAATCAAGTTGAGTCTACATGAAAAATTTTCTGGCCATGTATGACTGATTTTTTAATAGATCATTTGACATGAAATTGCAACCTCATTAAATAAGTATCATGTGGTGATGATTAAATAAATTAGAAAGCCTAGTGTCTTTAGATAGAGGTATCCCAGGGCCTAAAAACCACCTAATGAAAATATGAAGTGAGTTCTTTAGGAGGGGCATTTATATTATGCAGTTTATAATGGAAATATCTCTGAATTTGGGACCCTAAATCTTAGTTAAGAGTCTAGTTCTTGATTTTGACTGATAAAATGAGGAAAATAATATTTGAACAATCCTTTTGTAAGGTAATGGTTAAGGATCAAATGAGATAACATATGAAGTATGGTCCCTGGTTATATAAACTAAGACAGACTTTTAAAAAATATAAATGTATTTGCTATTTTAGTGTTAAAGGACATCATTTCTTTTTTCCTGATGTCTCTACATTGAATGGAAGTAGGTAAATTCTAAAGAAAGGCTGTTTCGAGTCCTTCTAAACACTCAGTTATGCAACGAATACTAACTAGGGAAGATGGAACCTGACATGGAAGAACAGTCTGGGGAGGCAGCTTGAATGAACTTCAGAAGAAAAAGGGGTATGTTTTGACTGAGCAGAGTTAGGGATCTGTAATTTGCATTTGCTTCTATGGAAGCCTGGCAGAATGCTACATGGAGTGAAGGCAGTTCCACTTTTATGCTCCAAAAATAAAACTATGCTAAATTGCTCTTGGATTTTTTTTTTTGACATTTTATTTACTTGAGACTACTACTTTAAAAAAGACAAAATGAAGTTATTTTGTGAGCATTGTGATTAAGTGCAAGCACAAATGGTATATTTAGAAGTATGTTAAGACAAAAGCAATTCTTTAGTTTTAAATAATCTACATAACTTTGTTACAGTAACATAATTTTTACTGAGTCACAAAACTATCTGATAAAATGATAAGACTATTTTACTCATACATCACTACTTCCGATTTTATAATTAGGAAAAATGATGTAAGGCAATAAAGAAAATTTCCAAGTCCTTCCTAATGAATTCAGGAAAAGAGCAAAAGCTTTAATCTAAGCTGTATATCAGTCATTTTGCCTACTGTGCCTTGTTATTTCTCTTAGACATAGAATTTCCTCTTAAGGACTAAAATGAGGTTAATGGGAATAATTTGCAAGTGCTGGCAGATTGCATTCCATTGTTTGATGTTAATTACTTGAAGACAAAAAAGCTCTTTGCTTAAAAAAGCACTTAAAAATTAATTTCTTAAAATATTGGTCTAGAGAAAAAAGTAAATAATTTTGTAAAAAAAGAAATTTCTAGCTTTGTATTCTGGAGGTTATAAAGTCCAGTTAGTCATATATAAATAAAAGCTTATATTTTCAGGGATATTACAGTATCATGCATTTCATATTGACCTTACTGCTCTACACAAGAACATGCTTATTGTATTGTGGGTAAGACACAGTTTTTTGCCTTTGAGAAATTAGGGACATCTTTCTGATAGTACAATAAATATTTAATTTGGTTTTTAAAGAATCATGGTACAGTTTACCTCTATAATTTTTGTAAAGGCAAAATCAGCCATGTTTTTATTTTTTATTTTATGTAACAGTAAGCCTTAACCAGGACAATTTAAGAATGATTAAAAACAAGTACTCTACATATCCTAAAAACAAACAAACCAAAACCCATTTAAAGAAACAAACTGATTACAACTCTTAGGTAAGAATGGCTGCCTTAACAGCTTCAAAGTTAAAATCAATTAAATGTTTTGACCCTTCTTTTTGAAGGTCCTGATGAAACCATTTATTTATTACAAACTTACAGACTTAGGGTTGCGTCTCCACTCTAACACTTTTTTAAAAATAATTTTCCAAAGTACAAAGGGCCACAGTTTGGAGCTAATTACTTTCTAAGCATATTAACTACCCCCTCAGGAATAAAATAGTAGTACATTTAAGGAAAGAAAAGATATTATCCACTGTCATGTCAAAACTACTAATACAAAGAAAGAAAAGAATGTGAATGTGAAAAAATATGGATGTATCAAGTATTATGCCATAGAAAGAAAATGAGTAGAAAATGTGAAATTGTGGGGGTGAATCCATCCAAACATATTTTTCAGTGAAGAAAAACCAAGGAAAAAAATCAGTTATTTAAGAACTAGCTCATTTTCTAATAAAATTGAAATAAAAATGAAGTGTACCTATGTAAAATTAGAGCTTAAGTATGATACAAGGACATTTTTTTCTTGTTAAGATAGAACTAACCAATTTGGAACTGCCACAGAAAACATATTTCATTTAATCCTTAAAAAATATCTTCCCTTCTTTTCCCTTACCCTACTGAGGGTTTCTTAATATATATATGTTCAGTGTTTTGTCCTAGCTGCAAACATGCACAAGACATAAAGTTCAGACAATATAGAAAATTACAGGAAAAAAGAAACAGCACCAAGAACCTATAATCCTATTCCAGAAGTGCGTGCGTGCTAAGTCGTTTCAGTTGTGTCCACCTCTGTGAGACCCTATGGACTGCAGCCACCAGGCTCCTCTGTCTATGGGATTCTCCAGACAAGAATATTGGAGTGGATTGCCATGCCCTCCTCCAGGGGATCCTCCTGACCCAAATATTGAACCTGCATCTCTTAGGTCTCCCGCACTGGCAGGGGGGTTCTTTACCATTAGTGCCACCTGGGAAACCCATTGAATTGATTATTTTACAAATTTGTGATGTTGAGTATGTCACCAAAGACTACTCAGCTGCAATTAATATAGTGTCAATGCTGAGATTCAATATACTATCTTCTAGCTCCATGGCCCAATCTTGTCAATAAAATAAATCAGTTTATTCTGGTTGAGAAAATTAGGAATCTCTAGCAAAACAAAGATAAACTATACAAAGAGTTTTGTATATTTTTTAAAAAGGTTCCACTTCTCTATAGAGTAATCTAATTTACAAATCAATAAGAGATGATAAATGAAGATATAATATTAATTAATATATAAAATTAATACATAAAATCCTGTATGAATGACATAAGAAGGTGTGCTCTTCAAATGATTCCTACTTGATGGACTTGCCATAATAACCAATTCTCCATTCCCTTTGCAAAACACAACCATCCATAATCAGCAAATGGCTAAAATGCCCACATGCTATTCCTAATAGCCAAACTGTATGTTGAATAGCTTTGTTTTCTTAAACATGATTGTGCTAGTTATATGCACACACAGATAAATATCACACAAACCAATAAAATCCTAGTGAGGAAAAAAGCTGTTGTTTCTAACTTATTTAAAATTGCTTCCAAAAGGTGTTTTTAAAGTGAGTCTATTTAAAAAAGAAAATCTAAAATCCTAGAAAAATAATCATAAAACCACAGTAGAATTCTTGTATCAGATTCTTTCACAAGTGCCTGTGAATTCTCCAATTTACAGAAACTGAAAATAAAAATTTAGCCAAGGCACTAGCAGTCAGGTTGCTAAGAAATTTAGTTAAATCTGACACTCATTTAGTCTTTGAATTATGATGATACACAATTAATGAGACAATGGTATCTTTATTAGGATATATTATCATTATTTTAAGATAAATTATGAAAAAAGACATGCAAGACTTATTGTGAATCATAAAAGTAAAAAGTGCTAAGTGTGAAATATTTTTCTTCAACACATTAAAAATCACTTATATGATTTCTGAAAAAATATGTCTACTGTCTAAGAATTGAACATTTTAATACATTATCACCAAAATACATGAGTGAAATATTTTCTGAAATTAAACAGAATATTTACTATAGTATAAACAAATTTTTTAAATTTTGGTTTAAAGTTCTTGTATTTTCTTCAGTGTCTAAAACTGTAAATGCTAATTTTTAGTGTCATTGATAAAAATTGTTCCTATGATCTTTCTCAAGAGGCAATGCATTCAAATAAGTCATAATTTTGTATAATAAGACATTTCAATAGATTTTTTTTCTACTCTTGTTATTTTAAAATATAACTATGAGAATCAAAACAAGAAACAGAGCAGCAAAAAGAAACATCTTTGACAAAATCTATTGTTCAAAATAGTCACTTGAAGACTGATAACCTTAGTTTCAAATGACATACTGAGTGTTTTTGTCTTAGCATTTTCCCTATGACATAAACGGCTCTTTCCAGCCATATACCTTTGTGCCTTTTATTTTTCTATTTAGAGTAAGTGATTTCTTTCTCCTCGCTTTTTTCTTTCTGATTTATTTTCCTGCCTTTCGTATGCATTTAACAAATAAAAGAAATCACAACCATCAATGAGGATTTCTCCACTGGAAGGCAGGCAAAAGTGATGAGAATTGTCTTCACCATCCAACCACTCTTCTTATCCCTTCAAGTCCAATGAAACCATTTTTTGACCTCATATTCTTTTTCTTTCCAACATAAATGCTACTAAGTTTAAACATAGTATTTTGGGATAAGTTGAAAGGTGTTATGCATCACTAAGAAATGAAAAAGATGGAGTTACAGCTATGTACATAAAGATTTGTCTATAGCTGGTATATATGTTGGTAATCATTCATGTAGAAGCCTCTAGTAAGTACAAAGTAAAAGAGTTGTGTTACATGTTTTATGTTAATTCACCAGCCTAAATGTCCATAATGAAGATTAAGTTTGGAGATGAAGCAACTCTTCCAGGAATTAATCAGATTTTAATTCTGCTCTCTCTATGTGTGTGTACACAGGTAAGTAGATAGTTATCTCTTAATAGAATTCTATGTGAAAGAGTGAAAGCAAATTGAAAAGAATTTCAGCTAAAAAGTGTTAAATCACTAAACAGGGCATTTTCTCTTCTAATAACAAATAATACTCTCCTCCCTATCCCCTCAAAATATTTCATAAATTACTGCTAAAACACTCTGCCAGTGTAATTTGCTGATAGAATTCATCACTACTTGATGATATAGCCTAGCTAATTCTCACTCACATTGATGATCATGAAAATACAAAGAAGTTTAAAGAAAGAAAAAGGTACCATACATTACAGAAGTGCACGGTTTGTTTTATAGCCATCCACCTGCTCAACTGAATCATATCCGTCTGAGCTTAGCAGCTTAAAATTCATTCCACAGCTTGCAGTGCTGACATGGATATGATAAGACAGAAGAACAGAAACACCACTCTGAAGTAACCTAACTGAACTGCACATGTTCTGACCCTTTTTGTCCTCCCTAGAGCTTTTGCTACCTAGCAAATGCAACTCTAAAACTGCACTTGTATCTCCAGATCTTTGCTGTTAGCCAAGCAGAAACCTATTTCTCCCTGGGACTAGCAGCCAGAGAGGTGTTCTCGGAGGAAGACTTCTAAATGAGTGTGTGAGCTGAACTCTTACTGAACTGAATTAATTATTAATGATGCAGATGGAGCTGTCCAAATGATAAGAACAGCTCCTGACGTGTCATGATCCAAGCTTTCATTAAACTATTTCAGGCATACTAATGGTTTCCCACTGCTCATTACTTACAAGCACTTTTCTCATAGATATAATAACTCTAGTGCCTGTAGGCAAGACATCCTATAGAAATACAGAAGTAGGAAGTTTTATCTCCTATAACATGTTTTTTTTTCCTTCATTGAAAATGATTAAAAATGTACACTTCTTTAATACTACTAAAGTTACATGATTTCAAATCAGAAAGCTGGAAATACAAAACTATGCTTTCTAGGAATATCAATATGTAATTTTTGTTACTCCTTAAAAGGGTAGTATACAATATAATTTATTTTGTGTAATTTGCTAAACTGTGTCTGAACTGAATTTCAAATGATCTATATCACCATAAGGATATATATATACATATACATATATATATACACACACACACATTAATACTAAACAAACATGTGCTGAAAAATCATATATCTCACTTTAGGTTACATTTGAGATAATGCTTTACACTTCAATACAATTCTTTGTCTTTCTATGTTGGGACGATTAGAGGGCAAAGCAATTGAAGGAGAATTACTCCAAGGATCTGTACTGTGATTGCAACCTGCTGTTTTGTTTTGTTTTTTAAGTTGAGAACACTGTTCCCCAAAGCCCTTCACATCTCAATATAAATGATTTGGTAGAAGATAATAAGGACAAGGCTATAAAATAATAGTAGGCTCTCACTATAAATGGGCAACATAATAAAACATCCTTTATTTCTTTTCTTGCTGGAAGCTGAGGATAAATGAACATTAATTCCTTTTGCCAAGTGAAAGGTTTTTTAACATTCTAAAGTCAGTATTTATCTTCTGATATAAAAAAAAGAAAAATAAAGAAAAACTGCAGTAAGACAGACATATAGATCAAATATCCCTACAATGGTCTTTACAATTTTCAAGGTATCAATGTTTGGCCAAGAGTTCAGGGAAAAAAGAAGCCTGTGTCTTTGAGAACCATACCTTTTTAACTCAGCTGTTTGTCATTTAAATCAAGATAGGCTCAGGCTGTGTTAACTTAAGTAAACCAAGAACAAACACTGGGGCAATCATCTCGATTGAATAACTTTGATGAGAAATCAACTTTCCAAGTAACACTTGGGAGTGTTTTACTGGTGTGCTTCCTACAGGCATTCATCTCAAATTTTCATTTTACTTTTATAAGTAACTGTATAAAATAATTCATTTTAATGACAAAAGTATATACACTTGAGATAGTTTTAAGTGTCCTTGAACTACTAAAATTTTTTCTTAATTTATTAAAATACTAGTAACTATAATTATGATACTACTAACCATAGGAAATATCTTAATAAGCTTACTGTGTCATTTTTTATAGAAAAAACAATAGAAATAAAAAGACATAGGTGATATATAAAGTTGATTATGCCTCATTTTCAATCTTACAATAGTCAGAAACCATTATTTGTAACAGCATGATGTTAAAACTGAGTGAACAGCTTTGAAATGCTGAAATCCAAATATTTTAGCTTTTATAAAAATTTCAAATATATTTCAAATATTTGATTAGCGATAACTTAAGTAAAGAAATCTTAATGTCTTTTACTTAAGTTGTATTAAATTTATTTTAAAACTAAATTTCTTAGAAACCAATATGTGCATTTGGTATTTTAAGTCTCAGAAAAATAATTTTATTTCTAATGAATTTAAAATTTATTTAATATTATCTTATTACTCTAACTTAAAAAAAAAAAACTGTTTTCGTCTCTTAAAAGAATCTGGGTGTGGAATTTATTTAAAAGTACTAAATTACTATGTAGAAATTATGATAATAAACATTAACCTAATTTTCTTTTACTTCTATAAAACATTTATTTAATTCATAAATGCTATACAGGCTTGGTGCAGAGCTAATACTATAGATTCTGAAGACATAATTACCTAAACTAAACCTCTTAGTAAAAAACTCCACTAGTCAAAAACAGAATATGCTACACGTATTATCCCTAATTCTCAAACTACTTTCAAATCATACAATCTTAACATGGCTTTTATATATACACTTACATGTATACATATATTAGATTATGACATCACATTTCTGCAAACTAAATTACAAATGAAGAAAAAAGTACTTCTTAAAAGAAAGGGTTTTCAGAAATAGTACTAATTAGCACGTATATAAACTCTCAATAACTATATCATAGGTAAAATATACTACATTATTTTATTTTGTAAGCTAGACGTGTTGAAAAAATCTTTGCATGTATAGACAAATAAACAGTAAAACAAATTATCCCTACTTCCATTGTACAGCTAAAAAGACAAGAATAAAAAGGAAAGCAAAGCAGAGTCTGCTTACCAGAATAATGAAGGTAACAGGTCCAATGAAACTCCATATAAAATAGTTATCAACATGAAGCCAGCAACTATTATGAAAAGAAAAGAACATTAAGTGGATCCTCAAATCACAAGTAAGACAGAATTTTAAAAATCTAACAAGCAAAACTATCTTTACAATTGCCTTTAAAAATTAATTTATCATGGACAAGAACAATTTTAATAACTGAGTTGTCTCTGACTTAAAGAGTAGTAATTATTTACCTCAAACTACTGTTCTTCATTTCAGGTTTTAAATCTGATAAAGACATACATAATTGTGTTGGGGAAACAATAACTCCCACCCTAATCCTGAAATGTTAAAACCTCTAAGTTTACTAAGAAAAACTTGAAACTCAGCATTCCAAATTGTCTCATTGTTCTAAAGTTCTTATCTTCAAAATTTGCCTTTCAGATCTACATCTGAGCTAAAATGTTTCACCCTATGGCACACAAAGGATAAAAATAAAATAAAATAAGTGTTCAGATGTAATGTTTGTTGTAAAACAGTGTATCACAAATATAACACCTCAATTGGGAATGGATGTATACTAGGGGAAAAAAATTCAAGCACAGAATTCATACATCATTAGAGTAAATGATGCATAAACTTATTAAGACAGACTTTACTTAGTAGTTCATTCTTCATATAACATTGAATCCCCAACGAATTTCTTTTGTCTTTCATCATCTGTGTAGTCAAAAAGCTTTCTTTAGTCCAAAGAATCTTTATATAACTAATTTTATCAAAGGAAAAAATAAACAGAATTGGAAGGCAAATTCATGCCTCTAGCAAACAAAATCCTTAGAAACATGGCTATGTCTACCTTCTGTCACTTTCCATAAATATCTGTATTTTTTTTAATAAATGAATGACAGTCACTTATTTTAATCCTTTCAAACTGCCTGATAAAATATTATCAAAGTAAAACATATGGGATGGAATGTGGTACTGTCACAATTCAAAACGAGAGTTAGCTAGAGGGTCGGCTGCACAAAGAGAGCTAATGAAGCATTAGCTTAAAAACTCAGTAGTTAAACCTGTCAGATGCTTTAAGTTCACAAGAATTTTTTGCTTAATATCTTTCTAAGGCTAAAAAGTTATTTACTTTTTCAATTTGTTTCAGGTCAATCTTTTGTGTTAAAAAGAAAGTCCATAATTTAGAATCTGCCTCACCAGAGTACAAATCCTCTGAACCTAGAAAATTACAAAAGACTTGATTGTAATTTGTGCACGGCATGCCCATTCTCTTACCAATAAAGCTTTCAGATGCTATTTTAGTCTGTCAGGGACCCTCACTGACAGCTAACAGGCTTTAAAAAAATTATTCACTTGAAAAACACTCAGGTCACTTGCAATTACTTACGCTTTTTCTGTTCCATAGCTCTTATAGTCAATAGCAGCTGAAACTCCAACCACTGTGGCAGGAAACAAGTAACCGGCAACATAGTAGTATTTCTTTCTTGAATATTCACTTTCAAAGACTTCAACTAACATTAGGTAGAGCTGTACACCTTCTAGACACATCCAAGCAAAAGCAGCCAAAAAGAAAAAGTGTAACAGTCCTGCAAATATTGGGCATGCAATCTATAAAGGAAAGAAGCAAAAACCCAAAAGGGAACATGTGAATACAAACAACCCACTCCAAAACTATACAGTATTCACTGATAATGCCTATAAGATACATCATTATTTAAATGACTGCTTCTTAAAAACCTTTTAATAAGTGAAAATACTGCTAAATATGACTCAATGCTTTTGAAGTGTAATGGTAGGTGTGCTAAAAATATCATCACTATAAGACATTTATATTTTTAGTAAAACTAAATGCAAATAAGAAAACATTAATTTCTCTTCTAGAATTACATATTTTAAAATCTGATTCTATTTGTAGATAATTTGTTTTAAAAATCTTTACAAAAACTGTTTCCAAAAACATAAGTTCTATTTTTTTCTATTACAGAATTTTAAAAATTTTGCTTTAATGGTAAATATACTAGCTCTAATTAGTTAACATCATTTTCCTGTCATATGTGGAGCATTCTCAAATTCATTCTGTAGTGTAAAGCATTAACTAAGTTATCTTTCTTACATTGAGACCTCATGATAAAGAATAAATTGCTCAGATTATGAGGAAATGATCACTGGTCAGAATGACTAGGTAAACAAAATGAAAAATTTAATATATTTTCTTTTTAGTGTCCCCAGCATTCTTTGACTCAAATTACGTGTTTTATTAAAACCCAGAAAAATGCAACTGTACCTTAACATAAGAAATGAATTAACCCACAATATTACTTAATGATTGGGTTGTCTTTTATTACAAATTATCCTTAAGTATTGCCATGTCAACTATATTATAAGCTATAAGTTACTATAAGTTATAAGGTCAAATATTAATAGCAGCATATGTGGATAACTTGTTATAATAATAATTTTCAGAGATCCAAGGTCAACAAATGGAAGGGGTACTTACCATGTATTTTGTCTTATCAATGCCTATTAGGAAAATAAATTCAGCAATAAAAAGGTTGATACAAAGGTTCTTGTGAATGGTATTACGGTCACTCTGTAGACCACGGAAAAAGCAGAAAGTGAAGATGCAGATAGCCAGACAAACAAGGGAAATGACAATTCCCACCCAGGTGATGACTGTAAGGAGTAATTCATGAACTCCATCTTTGTACTGAAAATAAAAAAAATAAATATGAGGGACTTTAGTATTCCTATGTTACATTAAATAAATATAAGATGAGTTACACATGTGAGAGTTCATCTTTTACCTAAACTCTGAATATTCATGTGTGTTCAAATGGGGCTCAATGCTAAAACAAATTTTTTCAATCATGTAATAGTTCCAATATTATCTTACTGATTTTTATATTCAAAGAATGATCTATGAAAGTAGAAGATTCTACTTAGAAAATGACTGAAATTATTACTTACATAAACACAGAAAATATTTTATAATAAAGACCACTTAGTTATTTAAAAATAATTGGCATTTTATTGAATTTCCAGACTAAAAGGTCAAATTTTAAGTTTTAATTTTCTTCTTGAGATTTTAATTACTAAGAGTTAAGTATATAGTAGATCTGAGAGTTTTCATGCTGTAGTTCTTAAAATATTTTTATCTTCTGGCTATTGTTCTCTTAATCAGAAGAAGAAATGAATTATAAAATATCCCAGAAATCTTTCTGATCTTTTGAAATTTGCAGTCTTACAGAGTGTGCAAAGTGCTTGGGAACTTATAGAAAAGTTTTGAAATGAGATTCAAACATTTAAGATGGGGAGGGCAGGTTAATATTTAGAACCCTCTGTCTCTTTTTTATAATCTATTGTTGCTGTTAGCTTTTTAAATCCTTGACGCCTCTGCTTAACACCAGACCACAGGAGAAAAACTGAGAACAAGTCTATGAAGTACATGATTTTGAGAAGTAACAATACAGTGTCGAAACTGCTTAAAATATATGGACAGTGGAGAAACAATTAGAAATCCACATTACTTTGTTTGCTTTTTAGTTACGATAAGCACCCAAAGAAGGGACAATTACACAAGCTGTTTTGAATCTCTGAGGTTTTTCTCTGCTACTAATTAGAAGTGCAAATACTTACTGCAATTTCCCTGTGGGCCATGAGAATTGCAAAATTGGTTAGGTGGCTGCATGCACACGTCGTACGAGTTTTATTAGTGTCAACCAGCTTGCAGCCCTGGGTAGACCAATATCCCATCATAGTTCTCTCTGAGTAGTTCCAGAAGGAGCAGTTTGCATTGAAATAATTGTCAGGCTGGGAAATAAAATGACAAGATAAAATTAGGATTTTATACTCTAAGATGGCAATAGCAATTGTTTAATATGTGTAAAAGGTAATTTAGATTAAACTTTGCATGTTTCGGACTATAAAGTTTTTCATCAGCAAAATTGTAGACTATGTTATACAAAGCAGATACCTAACTTAAAAGGGGCTTTATAGTCCGAAACACTCTAAAATGTACTCTAAATTACCAAAGACCCATTTTACACAATTACAATTTCCATCTTCTGATTTTACATACTGATGGTAATCAGAATCATTTTTTCTTTTCTGACAAAAGTTGCTCTGATAAATTCTATAAGGACCAAGTGTTTAAAAATCCATCTTGTTTTGGGCCCATTTTTGTTCTAAGGGACACAATAGAGATGACTCAAATCCTATAGTTAGTATGTCAAGGCTCTATAGAGAGTGAAGCAAACTACAGAAAATATGAGAAGAAAATAGCCACACAAATGTATTGAACTTTGCCAGTTCTGGAGATTTACATGGCTATCTATGCCCACTTATTCACTCTACTATAACTACAGCCAAATTCAGCAGTCAGTCTTCCAACACAGTGCAATTATTTACTAACTTACGTTCTAAGGTATAGCAGAGGAATCACATCTCTTCAATTCTATATTGTTAAAAACACAATGCTTGATAATGATTCTGTTAATATGATCAGTAAAACAAACCAAAAAGATCTGCCACATGAAAAAGGCAGAGTCCTAGAACTCTGTTATCATGCTGGTAAGGTAAGGGTTAATTTTCATTCTAAAACAAATTACAGGTATTTACATTTTCCTGTTGATTACTGAATTAGCTTTCATTAAGAATACACTTAAATTCTAATAATCACTGAACCAGCCTCATTTTACGTTCGCAGACTTAAATAAACTTGTGTCTCTGACCTGTCCAACATTTGAAATTCAAATAGGAAGTCTTTTCTTTCCTCTCTGCCACTTCTCCATTCCCCTTCTCTCAATCCACAGCATGTCAGTTTTGCTTTCCTTCCTCACTGGTTTTATAACCTTCCATTACTTCATTAGCATACATAACTTACATCAATGTGTGGTAGGGTAAAAAGCACAGGATCTGTCAAGTATACTCGGCTGGATTCTTTATTGATTGAAACCGAAATGACGTGAGAATTCACTGCAATGGTGCTATTTCGACCAATAAAGTCAGCACCCAGTTTTATGGTTGCATTTTCGGTACTAAGGAACTGTCCCAAACTCCGGTAAATGATGAACACCAACTTTGCAAGACCTAGGAAGGTAAAAACAGTCATATGTCTTTACAGAAAATATGCTTATGAATAAGATAAGACACAGTAAATAACAAAATGAAATCCTTATGAAATCTTTATTCAGATTAAGTTTACTGGGAAAGAGTAGATGTTATTTTAAATCTGCTTTTAAATGTTAATTTGTTATATTAGGAGTCAAGTACTCAGCACTTTAGAATTAACAGGTTTAACTGAACAAAAAAACCTATCAATTTTTAAAAGACTTTGCTCCATCTTACCATTCCTGCTGTTCTGTTTAACAGTATTTGCAGAGAGTTGGATTGAGCTGCCTGCTCCTTTGATGCCCAGAGGAAATTTAAAGTCTTGGACCTGTCCTTCTGTACTGAGTACTGCAACTTCCAGAACTGGATGAGGTAAAAGATAAAGGAGGGGAACAAAGGGGCATTCTTTATATTCACCGACAAAAAGGCAAATTGCACAGAAACCATTATTCTATTTTTACTATTCTAAAAACTTCAGTGTTCAATTACAACAAAATTATGAACAAACAACTAAATTATTCTAAGAGGTCTTAAACTTTACTACTTTAAAAATTTTGGTATAATCGTTTTAAAATTTTCTTTAGAGTTTTACTTATCTTTTGTCAACTAATTCTAGTCTTTTGGCCTATGAATATGAAGTGTCTGATTTACAGCACACAACTATCAAAATTTCAATTCCAGCAATGAAATTAAAAGACGCTTACTCCTTGGAAGGAAAGTTATGAACAACCTAGACAGCATATTAAAAAGCAGAGACATTACTTTGTCAACAAAAGTCCGTCTAGTCAAGGCTATGGTTTTTCCAGTGGTCATGTATGGAGGTGAGAGTTGGACTATAAAGAAAGCTGAGTGCCGAAGAATTGATGCTTTTGAACTGTGGTGTTGGAGAAGACTCTTGAGAGTCCCTTGGACTGCAAGGAGATCCACCCAGTCCATCCTAAAGGAGATCAGTCCTGGGTGTTCACTGGAAGGACTGATGGTGAGGCTGAAGCTCCAATACTTTGGGTACCTGATGCGAAAAGCTGACTCATTGGAAAAGACCCTAATGCTGGGAAGGATGGAGGGCAGGAGGAGAAGGGGACGACAGAGGATGAGATGGTTGGATGGCATCATCAACTTGATGCACATGAGTTTCAGTGAACTCTGGGAGTTGGTGATGGACAGGGAGGCCTGGTGTGCTGCTGTTCATGTGGTCGCAAAGAGTCAGACACGACTGAGTGACTGAACTGAACTAAACTGAACTGATCAAAGTTTCACTGAAATCATGTTAAACAAAAATATTTCAAAATTATTTTTTGGCTCTATGTTAAAGTAATTTTCAATGACCATTACTTGGTAATGGTAAAACACAATATGAAGTATAAAATCTGAATACCTCTACTGCATGTAGGTATCTATTTCTATGTATTGCTACATAATGTATTTTAATACATAAGATTACATAGGTCAATTTTGCAGTAATAAGTTTTTGATAATTTCTAAAAGTAGTTGCCCAGCATAGCATTATTTATGAGAAAACGTCTACGTCTGGCATTATGTTCAAACTTCCCATTAATTCTCACTAGTACTGATCAATTTTTACATACTCAAGTCGGGCAATCTGGTCTGCCACTTGTTTGGGTAAATAATGTTTTACTGGGACACAGCCTCAATTATCTATTAACATATTGTCTATGGCAGTTAAGTATTTGCAGCTTAGGCCACATGGCCTGCAAAGCTTAAAATGTGTACTACTTGGATTTTTATAGAAAAAGTTTGCAAACTATTGCAGTACGATCCAAAGTTCACAAATTCTAATGAGGTAGGAACATAAGCAAACATGTTAGGAAATGAAGTCAAGTCAATAAATAAACATTAAGAACATTTATATGATCAGCAAGACTGTTTAAAAAATACTGCTCAACTCTGTTTAAAAAATAAAATAGTAATAGTCTCAACATAAATGTGTCTACTATAAATCCAATAAAGATTATAATACTTTATATCAGCATACTTTTATTAGAAAAGAATGAAAAAATATTATTATTTATACTAGAGTAAACTATTTCATATTAGTACTTAGAATGTGCCATTTACTGATGAAATGAGAGGAAGTGGATGGAAAAATTTTCATTTCAGGTATTTGAATTTTTAAAAGTAACACATAATTCACTAAATACAGTCCACATACTTTTCTCTAAATTTTACCCTCTCTGATGGCATATATCCTTGAATAGCTATTTCTGTACTTAGATAACACGTATACATATGTTTGTATGTGCATACACAAGCACATGCACATACACACAGAGTTAATGTGTGCATGAACGTGAGTAATGAATTCACTCTTTGCCTTTGAGGAAAACAAACTCATACCATTAAAGAATAACTCTTGGATGCTATTTTTTTTTAATCTTTCTCAACTTTCGTTTGTAAAATACTTACAGATTCAACTATAAATACGAAATCATAACATTACAGAGATTTTTATAAGCTATGAGGCCACACGTCAAGCACCTGAAATATAAGTTTATAACGACAGACCTCTAACTCTTAGAATTCTACCTGCTGCAGAAGCTGGTTGAGATACTTTGCTTAGAAAGATTAAGCAGGTGGGTATGTAGATGATCACTTCCATGTGTGTGGGTAATGATTTGAAGGAGACAGGATGAATGATAAAAATATACATCAAAAATATACCTCCCTCTTCTTCACACTGAAAGGGGTTCTCAATTATTAATTATTCTTAAAACAAGACAAGACAGAGTAGTCGGAAATCTTTTAAGCTTTCATGAAATATCCCAAATATATATGAACAAAGAGTTAATTTCATTTAACATATAATAATGCTTAAAATAATGTTGATAGTAAAAATAATTTGTTTGAATTTTCAAAAACAGGATCATTACTATAGATCTTAGTAGAGATGCAATAATCGACTTTATACTACAAATAAAGATAGACAAAGGGGAAATTTCCTAGAAACAAAACTGACTAAAACAAAAATTCAAGTTTATGATCACTTAAGAAAATGAACTCATGGTTAAATATATACTGAATCTTTAACAAACTGATCCAGTATGTGTTAAAAAAATGTTTTTCAACTCATTTGATAAGATATATATAATCTTGATGCATAAAACAGTAAAAAGAAAAATTACAGAATATTCTCACTTATTTAAACTATGTAAAATATTTAATTATATATACATGTTAAGTATATCTTAAACAAATTGAGTTTAACTGAAAAAGGCATACATAAATTAATGCATTAGAAAACATATTAATGTCTTTAGCCAAATGAAGAAACAAGAAAAATATTAAAGAAAGAATTCAACAAATTTCAACATTCATGTAGTATAAAAAGTCTTTATAAAACGAGAAGGATAAAACAAAAATTCCTTGCCCAGATAAAGGCTTAATTATCAGTTAAGGGTTAGTATCCAACCTATAGAAAAAAATGATGAAAAACTAGAAGCATATTTTTAAAAGTCAGGTTGATCCCTATCACTAAGTTTTACTTAGCACTGTATAAAAGACCTAGCTAAGATAGTAATTTAAGGATAACAAAAAGGTACAAAGACTAGGAGGAAAAAGCAATTTGTTAATCATTTACAGAAAATATAGTCAACTACACGGTAATGTGAAGAAAACTATACTATCAGAAGGAACATAATTTAGCAAGCTGCAATCAGCAAAATCAACTGTATACTAATAAACAGTCACAATATATAACTTTTTAAAATACTATTTACAATAGAAATAGTGTCATTTCCTAGAAATAAGCCTAGATGTCCCAAGACATTTTTGGGAGAAATATATAACTTTCCTAGGAAACCTAACAACAGATGGAGAATTCTATCCTTCTCCAATCTGGGAGAACTCAAGAGATAAATCTGTGACACTTCTTTCAAAGTCTATCTACAAACTCAGTATAATTCTAACAAAAACTCCCAACAAAAAATTTTTGAGTATGTGGAACTTGACAGGCTGATTTTAAAATGCACATGGAAGAGACATGCCAAAAAGCAGCTAAGAGGAATTCGATTCCTCAAGGAGCAGGGTTGAAAGAACTCACCAGATATTAATATTACTAAAAAAAAAAAACAAGAACGTAAAACAGACACTCCCAACATGTACAGAAACTTGATATACGACAGAGATACCTTGACAAACCATTGGGGAAAGGAATGGATTATGTTTTGGAAGTGCTGAAACAACTGATTATCCATACGGAAAAAAATAAAATTAGTTCCCTCACTAGTATCATAAATAAAATAAACTTCAGGTTGGATTAAAAACATGAATGCAAAAAGGCAAAGCTTTTTCCTTTCTAAATAAAGTATAAAATCTTTATCACTACAAAGCAGAGAAAAATTTCTTGGTCAGGAAACCAAAAGAAAAAACACACTGTATTTTTAAACAAGATTTCAAAAGTATCAACAAATTAAGGGAGGTGGGAGGGGGGTTCAGGATGGGGAACACAGGTACACCCATGGTGGATGCATGTTGATGTATGGCAAAACCAATACAATACTGTAAAGTAAAAAAATAATAATAATTAAAAAAATTTAAAAAAGTATCAATCTTAAAAGAAGAAACTCATAATTTGATTTTATTATTCTGTAAAACAATATTAATATGCAAAGTAAAAAAGAGAAGACACAGATAAAATAAATATTTGCAAAGTAATCTTCAAAGAATTAGTTTCCAGAATGTTCCAGAATGCATTACCTAGAGAGAAAGAAATAAACAGGAAAAAATGTGGAGAACATATTCACAGGAGAAAAAATTAAAATACCCAAATAAATGCATTAAGTAATCAGGGAACTGCAAATTAAAATATGTGATCAATTCAGGTCTATTAGAATGACAAAATTTATATCAATAATAGAACTTTGGCAGAGAGTGGTAGGGAACAGTGATATTACTGATAAGAGTGTAAAATTGGTAAAGCAGTAGAAAGCAATTTGGCAGTATTTAGTAAAGTTAAACATGGGTATGCTCTATCACTCCAAAACTATTTCCAGGTTTGTGTGTGTGCATGTATGTGTGTGTGTGCATATGTATCTAGAAAGGTATAAAGTATGAGTAAGAGACATAAAAAAACTTTCTCCTCAGTTTTTCTAATATCATCAAGAAGCATAAGCTACTAAAATATCTATCACAGGCATAGTTAAATAACTGTGCATTCTGAGGACAAATGAATGAACAAGAGATGCACATATCAATGGGCATAAATATGAAAAATGTAGTTATATTTAGTGTGAAATCATTAATGTTAAAATATGAAAGTGAAGTGAAAGTCACTCAGTTGTGTCTGACTCTTTGCGACCCCTTGGCACTCTCCAGGCCAGAATACTGGAGTGGGTAGCCTTTCCCTTCTCCAGGGGATTTTCCCAACCCAGGAATTAAACCAGGGTCTCCTGCATTACAGGTGGATTATTTACCAACGGAGCTATCAGGGAAGCCCTAAAATATGAAAAGTAGTTGCTAAACACACATACCTGTAAAGCATAAGTAAATAAATAAAATTTACTAATGCTTACAAGAATGATGGCTACCCCCTTCTTAATCTGATTAGGAAGGAGGGGCCCAGAGGATTTCTAGATTATATATACCTATTTCTTTCCCCCAAACTTGAAGTAAATACGGTGAAATGCTATGATGTGGCTCAGTGGGTGGCTGGTACACAGATGTTTATGATCTTCTCTATACTCTTGCATACTTCAAATAATATATGCTTTGTTCAACATATGTCCTAAAAGTGAATACACTTGATCCGTAGGAGAACTACTTGGAGCCAGTGCTGTTGATGGGATTTTAATATAGTTATCTCTCCTTACATTTG
Organism: Bos mutus; assembly: GCF_027580195.1. Classification (NCBI taxonomy): domain Eukaryota; kingdom Metazoa; phylum Chordata; class Mammalia; order Artiodactyla; family Bovidae; genus Bos; species Bos mutus. Next base: position 60,347,434 of record NC_091619.1, read on the forward strand.
TCAAATTCATTTCTGAGTAGTGGCTGCAGTGAGTGGAAAGGGGAAGAAAAGTAAGAGAGTGTATAGGAAAATCTAGGACCTCTGGCAGCCGACCAGCATTGTACCAAGTTCCACTAGCTTGAGTCCCAGGGTAAAAACAACATGGAGTAGATGGTACGGAGCAGAGCAAAGTCGAGGCTCAGGTGACATGGACTTAAGAAGTTATAAACTTTATTGTTTAGAGCTGCTGTGACTCGGGGTTTTTGTTACCACAATATAACTAGGCTTAAATTGATATATACAATCAAGTTGGCTGCTAAGCACACTGAGAAAATAAACTATAGGAAATTTTATAATGCTGGAGTAGGCTGATAATAACTAAACCACCTAATCAATCTTAAGATCATAAAGAAAGACAATCAAGTATGTGTTTCTTTTCATAAGAGGCAAAGAAAATTATTGGTGGGGAGGGACAGGTAGAGTGGAATTTAAATTGGAGGTTATTAGATGAGCCAAAGAACCTAGAAAGTAGAAGGAAAATTTTTTTCTCTCCTATAGGAGCAATGCATCAGTCAGATGTAGATGAACTTGTCTGTGTACTGGTTAAACAAACTGCTGCTGCTGTTGCTGCTAAGACACTTCAGTCATGTCTGACTCTGTGTGATCCAATAGACGGAAGCCCACCAGGCTCCCCTATCCTTGGGATTCTCCAGGCAAGAACACTGGAGTGGGTGGCCATTTCCTTCTCCAATGCATGAAAGTGAAAAGTGAAAGTGAAGTCACTCAGTTGTGTCTGACTCTTACCGACCCCATGGACTGCAGCCTACCAGGCTCTGCTGTCCATGGGATTTTCCAGGCAAGAGTACTGGAGTGGGGTGCCATTGCCTTCTCCATAAACAAACTAGGCACTAACAAATTTCCAAAAATTAAATAATTGAAATCTCTTTTTTATCATGTGCACCGATTTTTTTTAAATTTTTTAAAGTATGGCAATGGCTTATGTTCTTTTTTCTTAAAGTCTAAGATACATATTAAATAATTTATAGTAATAATGTAATATTAGGGTTTGCTTTAATAATACAATGGTGAGGGAATAAGTGAAACCAGATTAGCTAGATGTTGTTGAAGCTGGGTAATGAGGAGTTTTTATCAAAATTAAAAACTTTTCCTTCTCTCAGGATATCATTAAGAAAATAGAACGGAAAGTCACATACTAAGGGAAATCACTCAGCATATACATAGATTGACAAAAGATTTGTTTCAGAAATATATAAATAATCCTAATAGTAAAGCATCTGCCTACAATGTGGGAGAATTGGGTTTGATCCCAGGGTTGGGAAGATCCCCTGTGAAAGGAAATGGGAACCCACTCCAGTACTCTTGCCTGGAAAATCTCATGGATGGAGGATCCTGGTAGGCTATAGTCCATGGAGTCGCAAAGAGTCAGACACGACTGAGTGACTTCACTTTCTTTCACTTTCACTTTCTACAATCCAATGATAAGATAAACAACTAAAATGGGCAAAATATATAAGCAGATACTTTACAAAAAGATATATGAATAGCCAAAAAGCATAAGAAAAATTCAAACAGTTTTCAGTAAAATGTAACTTAGCAACCTTATATATGAAAAGTAAAACCAAAATGAGATTCCATTACAAACCACTAAAATGGCTTAAATGAAAAAGACATTTGAAAACACAATTGTAAATGCTGGTGAGAATGTGAGGCAACTAAAACTCTAATTGTTGTTAGGAATATAAAAGGGTACAACCACTTGGGAAAATAACAACTTGACTAGTAATAGTCAAAAACTGGGAACAACCTAAATGTATGACCAACCAAATGAGTAGATACAAAAATAGGGTTGTGTCCTTAAAATGGAAATTCAGCAATAAGAATGATTTAATTACTGATGCTGGCACCAAAACACATGAATCTCAGTAACATTATACTGTGTAAAAGAAGCAAGATCAAAAGGAGCATATAGTTTATGATTCCATCAACTGAAGGTCTAGAGAAAGCAAAATTATAGTGACATAAAACAGATCAGTGGTTGCTTGGGGCTGGGAATATGAAAAAAAACTATCCAAGACTATAAAGGACCCTTTTGAGGTAGTTGAAATATTGACCAAGCAGTTGGTTAAATGGGTGTACATTTGTCAACACTCATCAAAAAGTACACTTAAAACAGTTGCTTTTATTGTATATAAAGTATACCTCAAAGTGGATTTAAAAAAGCTATACTCAGATATAATTATAACATATAATTTTACCATTTTATGAGGTCATGTATAAGGGTAAATCATATAATCAAGTGAAAATAGGGATTCAAGGAAAAACCACTAAGGAGGAGAATCAAATTGTCTTAATAAACAAAGATACTGTAGCCACACTATAAATTTAGATAAGAACATAGAATGAAGACATAAAAGGATAATGGGATATTTTAGTCCTCATATCTAAAAAGAGAACAACTCCTAGGAAAAAGTTGAATCTTGAATGTCATTAAATTATGGGTGATATTTTTCACAAAATATGAAATAAAAGATATAGGAATATATTGGAATATGTAAAATGATCTTCATAGCATTAATTCTTGGGTAATCAATAGATGAATACATTAAGATCAGGACCTTATTTTTTTGTATTGAGGTATAGCTGATTAACAATGTTGTGATGGTTTTGGATGAACAGAGAAGAGACTCAGCCATACACATACAGGCATCTATTTCACCTAAATCAAATCCCTTATGACTATACAGTGGAAGTGAGAAATAGATTTAAGGAACTAGATCTGATAGACAGTGCCTGATGAACTATGGACGGAGGTTCATGACACTGTACAGGAGACAGAAATCAAGACCATCCCCAAGAAAAAGAAATGCAAAAAAAGCAAAATGGCTGAGGACGCCTTACAAATAGCTGTGAAAGAAGAGAAGTGAAAAGCAAAGGAGTAAAGGACAGATATACCCATTTGAATGCAGAGTTCCAAAGAAGAGCAAGGAGAGATAAGAAAGCCTACCTCAGCAATCAATGCAAAGAAATAGAGGAAAACAATAGAATGGGAAGGATTAGAGATCTCTTCAAGAAAATCAGATACCAAGGGAATATTTCATGCAAAGATGGGCTCAATAAAGGACAGAAATGGTAGGGACATAACAGAAGCAGAAGAGGTGGCAAGAATATAAAGAACTGTACAAAAAAGATCTTCACGACCCAAATAATCACGATGTGATCACTCACACTCACCTAATGCCAAACATCCTGGAATGTGAAGTCAAGCGGGCCTTAGGAAGCATCACTACCAACAAAGCTAGTGGGGGTGATGGAATTCCAGTTGAGCTATTTCAAATCCTAAAAGATGATGAGCTGAAAGTGCTGCACTCAATATGCCAGCAAATGTGGAAAACTCAGTAGTGACCACAGGACTGGAAAAGGTCAGTTTTCTTTCCAATCCCAAAGAAAGGCAAAGCCAAAGAATGCTCAAACTACCGCACAATGGCACTCATCTCAATGGCACCCCACTCCAGTACTCTTGCCTGGAAAATCCCATGGACGGAGGAGCCTGGTAGGCTGCAGTCCATGGGGTTGCTAAGAGTCAGACACGACTGAGCGACTTCACTTTCACTCTTTACTTTCATGCATTGGAGAAGGAAATGGCAATCCACTCCAGTGTTCTTGCCTGGAGAATCCCAGGGACGGGGGAGCCTGGTGGGCTGCCATCTATGGGGTCGCACAGAGTCAGACACAACTGAAGCGACTTAGCAGCAGCAGCAGCACATGCTAGTAAAGTAATGCTCAAAATTCTCTAGGCCAAGTTTCAGCAATACATGAACCGTGAACTTCTGGATGTTCAAATTGGTTTTAGAAAAGGCAGAGGAACCAGAGATCATATTGCCAAAACCCGCTGGTTCATCGAAAAAGCAAGAGAGTTCCAGGAAAACATCTATTTCTGCTTTATTGACTATGCCCAAGCCTCTGACTGTGTGTATCACAATAAACTGTGGAAAATCCTGAAAGAGATGGGAATACCAGACCACCTGATTTGCATCTTGAGAAATTTGTATGCAGGTCAGGAAGCAACAGTTAGAACTGGACATGGAACAACAGACTGGTTTCAAATAGGAAAAGGAGTACATCAAGGCTGTATATTGTCACCCTGCTTATTTAACTTATATGCAGAGTACATCATGAGAAACACTGGGCTGGAAGAAGCACAAGCTAGAATCAAGATTGCCAGGAGAAATATCAATAACCTCAGATATGCAGATGACACCACCCTTATGATAGAAAGTGAAGAAGAACTAAAGAGCCTCTGGATGAAAATGAAAGAGGAGAGTGAAAAAGTTGGTTTAAAACTCAACATTCAAAAAACTAAGATCATGGGATCCGGTTCCATCACTTCATGGCAAATAGATGGGGAGACAGTGGAAACAGTGGCTGACTTATTTTTTTGAGCTCCAAAATCACTGTAGATGGTGACTGCAGCCATGAAATTAAAAGACGCTTACTCCTTGGAAGGAAGTTATGAACAACCTAGATATCATATTAAAAAACAGAGACATTACTCTGTCAACAAAGTTCTGTCTAGTCAAGGCCATGGTTTTTCCAGTGGTCATCTATGGATGTGAGAGTTGGACTATAAAGAAAGCTGAGTGCCGAAGAATTGATGCTTTTGAACTGTGGTGTTGGAAAAGACTCTTTAGAGTCCCTTGGACTGCAAGGAGATCCACCCAGTCCATCCTAAAGGAGATCAGTCCTGGGTGTTCATTGGAAGGACTTATGTTGAAGCTGAAACTCCAATACTATGGCCACCTGATGTGAAGAACTGACTCATTTGAAAAGACCCTGATGCTGGGAAGGATTGAGGGCAGGAGGAGAAGGGGACGACAGAAGATGAGATGGTTGGATGGCATCACCGACTCGATGGACTGGGTAGATTCTGGGAGTTGGTGATGGACAGGGAGGCCTGGCATGCTGCAGTTTATGGGGTCGCAAAGAGTCAGACACGACTGTGCAACTGAACTGAACTGATTTTCCCTCAAACTTCCCTCTCGGGGCATTATTTTTCAGAAGTCGGTAAAACATGTACTATATACACTATGAGATATCTATGCATAACGTTCTTTAATTAAAAAATTAACCTGGCCTATCAAAACTTCTTGCACTCTTGGAAGCAGCTTAAGTGGGAAATTTTAGGGTTTTTTTTTTTTCGGGGGGGCATTGCTTTTAAAATAGTCTTCAAAAGATTTAAAAAACAAATGGAGGTCCCAACACAACACTTCAAATACTTTTTATGATTTATCTTCTGAGATAATCAAGTCTACACTCCTTTAACCTTATAGGCAAATCCCTGAAAACATCTGAGAAGAATTGTTTAATGTGTATCTTAGGAAATTCATTAGACTACTAAATAAATTAAACTCAGAAATAACAGCTCTAGACAGAAAAGAGAACCTTTATTTTCTATTTGTACTAAGCAATGGTAGACTATCACTTTCCTTGTGCTGCTCTCCCAAAGCAAGCCATATTATTTTGACTTAAAATTAAGTTATTTATCACTTCAAAACCTCATAAATAAAAATACAATTTTAATAATATCCTCTTTCTAAAAACTCACTTATTTAAAATTTTGTATCTAAATCCATGTATCATAATTAGATTTATCTCTATTTTTCCCATACAACTTGCTTTTCTGCATTTTTAAATATAAAGTCCCATGTTTCAGTAGGTACGTTAAGGCAATAAGATATGGCATCCTAGATAGCAGAACTTCATTCAATATCTGCTGCTCCAATACATTTTTTCAATGACAGAGTAGTCTGTGTTCCCTTTTGGTTTTTTTTCACATTTACGCTTTGGAAATTTCTTTACTTTACTAAGGGATACTATAAACTTCATCTGAGCCCAACCACACTGAATAACAATTCTAAATCAGTCAAGCCGATACTGACTGACAAGTCAATTCTATATTGATTATAGTATAATCATTATATATTTAGTATATATACATTATATATTATAGTATAATCAGTATAGAATTATACTAATTCATTAGTATAATTTCACTGAACTTATGGAACTTCTTTCAAATATCATCAAAAGTGAATTCTTGCCTCTCACTGCCAGCATTTAAATTCTAAATGATCCCCCAAAACTATCTGCAGCTATTTTGCAATCTGTAAAGCATGAACATTCTGCTGTATGGGGGATGTACATCACTGACCACATTTTCACCTGAAAGCAGTTGTGTTTAATATCAACATTTGGCTCACATATCTGTGTGCCTAAAATATTTTTGGGAGAACACATTCCAGAAAGTAATTTAAATTCATTAGGAACATATCATATAAATGGAAAAGCATTTGCCCTAGTTCCATAGCAAGCATTATCACTACTTAAGCAATCCATATTCTGGCATTTAAGTACTCTAAACCCTTCTTTCCTTTAATGATTTTTTAGTTGGGAAAAAGTACATCAAACCAACTTTCATAAGACATAGACTTTGGCTTTTGCATTAATTTTATGAATGTGATCAGTTATATTTCTTATTAAGGGACAAACATAACTTGACAAAAGAAAAGCTTAGCACTTGGAAATAACTCAAAAGATTCACAATGGAATCATAATTCTCTTAAACATCTATCTTCTAAATAAAAATTAAACTTGACAATAGATTCACTCACCAATATTTTCTGTGGGCATTGACACCCTGGTTGGTTCTACGAGGTTGTCAGCCAGGACAAACGCTCCTTCTTCCAATGTATCCAGCAACATCGTTGCAGTATGTGCTTGTTCAGAAGAATTCATGTGTTTCCATGATTCCAAAGCTTCAGGTCTCAGAAGATTGTCCACTGTATCAACAATTGCCTGCATCCATTAGAAGACCATCATTAGTATTGACTGCTTCTAGTACACCAAGGTGATTTTCAATCACTGACTAGTGAAATTGTAATATTTATCAATCTTGTAATATTTATCATATTACACATACTTTATTATATCAAGATAAAAATATGATGATTTACTCTTATGGAAAAATACCTGGACAACACACTATCTGGCCAACTTGATGTCTGACCCTTTCAAAATAGAACTAACTGAAGATTAGTAAACTACTATTTCATTATAAAGACTAAGTATAAAGAGACAGCTCATTTCTGTTTATCTAATCATATCTCAATCATTGAAAAGAAAGAAAACCAGTGTCAGCTCTTAATCTGAGGTATTACACATACATGCATGGTCATTCCTACATATAACCTCAAGACTTAAATGTTCTAAATAGAAAACATTGGTATCTCTAGAGTAGCCTACTATATTTGCTTGAAAATTTAAATCATGTTGGTTTTGGGAACCTGAACTAAAATAGTGTCCAAATTTGTGCCTTATAACATTGTCTACTATTATCACTGAGAAAAAACCAAGATGACTTCACAGTTTATAAATTATTTGTGAACATTTCCACTCTTCCAATTCCCTGGCTAGCTAAAAACACCAGAGAGTATACCATCATGTGTAAACAATGATCTGTTTTTAAGGGGATCAGGAAAACAGTCAAAATATTTAAAGTCTGACTAATAATTTAATAAAAACAGAAAGGCAAAATAAAGTCTTTATAAATATGTTATAAATATTCATATATACAGGTTTAGTGTATTACCACGCAAAACAATATAAAATAAAAATGTAACCCAGTCAGTTATGAAATTGAAAGTTGGCTTTTGCACTGATACTTACTGTAGCTGTACACTGACTATGGCTTAATAACTGAAATCACTAAGTTTATTTACTCTTTCTCCATGTACTGAGTCATAGTGCATCATTAAGCCCAAATATAAATTGCTCTGATCTACTGGCAATCATTGAGTAAAAAGAACATACATTGTACAAACACAACAGAAATGGCCTGTTTGAGGTATTGTATTGAAATGAGTAGGTGGAAAAGTTGTTTGAGGCTACTGTCAGATTAATTAGCTTAATCCATCTTAATATCCTTGTTTTGTCTGCCATGTGAGTCACCAAGACCTTCCTGGCAAGTAGAAGATACTTGCAAGTGGAGTCCAAGGCTTTTCTCTATCTCTACTGGGAGATAAAATTGTCAAAATGCTCACATTGATACTGTTGCATCCATTAACTGGAGTGGAACAGAAAGTGGTCTGCTGAGGCCAGATTCAATAGTTACCAAGAAATACAGACTGGAGCCTCTAATATAAGCTACAAATGAATCCTTTGTCATAAAGCAGGAATTTGTTTCATTTGCATAGTGTAAGTCAGCTTCTAATTTGTAATTTAAGGTGTTTTATTAGTCTTATCTGAACAGAGAAGCTCATTTGAGACATACTGAAAACGACACTGGTCAGAAATTAAGGTCATGCTGAAATTTACTACCTATACACATAACTTGCTGATGGCATGCTTTCATTAATTTGAATCGCTCCTTATTTATTATCATTTGTATTTTTCTAGTGGAATCAAAATGATCATTATGCTAATCATATTCCTGAAGTAGTCTCCCTGCCAAAGAAAAAAAGCTGTTCTACTCCCACTGAGATATACATCCTGGGCAACATACCAATTATTACATTTCACACGTTAACTAACACCTTAAAGGTGAGCTGAAAATTTCAGTATGACAAATTCTATAAATTTCAGCATGTAATTCTTTGACCCCATTAAACAGTCTAATAAGGGACTTTCAAAATATTAATACCTAAAAAAAGACTTTCCCACTGGTTTTTCTTTTAAAGTTCTCAGATCCAACAATGTCTATTACTAGGTAGTGAAATGCTATTATTTCTCCAGATCTTGCCAACCAAAACTGGTGAAGTCATAGCTTCTGACTAATCTCTATTCTACAAAATTTACAAAGTTCTTTTGTTTTGTTTTCATTCGTATATAAACAAGTTCTTCAAAGTTTGATTGACTAGGAATATGGTCCCCAGATGAGTAAAGTTAGAAAGTAAATATACCCAGCAAAAGGAACTTCTAAACTTCACAGAATAAAACAAAATGCAATGTAGGATTATTATTTTGATCTATCATACAGTTAGCTTGGCATAATTCTATGGTTAGCCTCACCATGTTTCCTATTTTACTTGTATATACCAGCGAGGAAAATTGGCTTCAGTAGAAAAAGATTCTGAGGCAAACGGTGGCTTTCTGTTCCTATTATCCTTCACAAAAACATATATATCTACAGTACAGTCACATTACTTATGTTTTATTCCTAGTAGCCCCTCCCAATATCAACCTGATTCTAGTAATGACACCTAAAATTTCAAAACAAAGCCTATTTTATTCAAGAGTACACCACAGAGATAAGAAAGCAGTGACTTTTTCATGCACATACATTATGACTATACAGTCTTTGATATGATAAACTGCCAAGAATATATCATAGCTGTTTTACTGAAGTTGTTTTTAATCCACAGAGATGACAACAGGGGATAACAAGACTTTATGATTACTTTCCAATTCAGAGGATATTTCATTTAAATTCCTGTATGTTTGGATGAATGCAAAAACACCAAAAAATATAAAAATAAGCTATTTGCTTATTCTGAGAGTAATATACCTGGGAAAAGAAACATTTATACAGCTGATATGGGGCACATTATATAATTATCAAAGACTGAAATACATTGGTTCATGCAGCAAGATGATAAAGCGTAGCAGGAAGCTGAAGAAGGGAGAAAGCAGGGTGACAGCACAGGAGAGATACCTTAAGGTAAGCCCTGCATGTCTTCTCTCGTTTTTGGAGCTTTTTAGTAAAAGAAAAGAAAATCAGAGGTTAGATTTTCATCTGTTGCATACGGGGAAAGAAGAAGAAATCCTACAAAAAATTAAATGGTGGTCCTGAGCTCAGTGTTTATTATGTACTGTAGTCCTCTGGATTTCTGTGAGTCTATACTGACTGCCAAGACCATGCATTCACAGCTTTTAGCTTTATTTTACTAAATATAATAATGCAAAGTATCTTGATAAAACTAGAGACAAAATATGTGATAAAAGCAAGAAAAAACCTATAAAGGCGTTTTAGCCACAGATTTCAGATTCATATGAATTTCATATAAACACTTTATAGTATGGTTAAAATAACTATCAAATTTTTGACAAGGTAAGAAAAATTTGTAGCACTAACACACTATACTTCTACCAAAAAAAACTTGTCCTTCTCCCCAAACCTAATATTGAAAACAACTTTTTAGTATCTAACACTCCTATATGCATTACAATTTTGTTATAATCACAAGAGTTGCCTGTATTAGTATATGAGTTGTTTAACACAATCTCTCCGATTGCAGATAATGCCTTCCAGAGTGAGAGCACTGACAACAACCAGGTAGATGAAGTTTACCACCGACTAACCTTTCCTCAGGTAATTAGCATCATCTTGGGGGCAGCAAGGGGAGTGCATGTTGCTGCTTTCACAACTACAATTATTTCTTGAGATATGAACCAAATTAGAAGTTTTGTTTCTATTCGTGTGTCATCGGGACCAAAAGTTAGGCAGTCAACTGCCGAAGAATCCAGAGCAGACATACAAAATATCTACTTTAAAATAACAGAAAGCTTCTACCTACCTTGTTATAACTCCGTCCAGCTGAATCCTTTTCACTAGGTTTCAGTTCCTGCAGCTGTGCATCAAGAATGTCCACCAACTGCTCCATCAATCTCACTGAAGAACTCACATCACCAGCAAACACTGGCCCTTTGGTATGTTTAGCCAGTTCATTGGCAAGGCTAGCAGCATTTTCTCCGCTTCTAATCTGAAATGAGAGTTTATATTATCTCAGTAAAGATTTCTTGTTGTTTGTGGCTTCTTGCTCTTTTCCCTAGGATCTTTGTTGTGGTGAGAAAAATATACACAGACATGTCAAAATCTGCAACTAACTGAGACCAATAACTTTCTCTTTATTTCAGATGATTAAAGGTTCTTAGATCCTCAAAAAGAAATTCTTAGGCAGGCATTTAAAGGGAACAAAAGAGAAAAAAAGTCCTTTAAAAATTTTTTGAGACAACTCTCTCATTTCACTGCAACCATTTTAAACTGCTGCTTAAAAATCTTATTAATTTATTCCAATGATCCAGAAATTTAAGTCAGAATGTAATCAGTATAACACTGAGGGTTATTATCTACTGCTTGCCTTTCAGAAAGGTGGTAAAACTAAAATGTCACTACATTGCACTGTATTAAAGTTACTAATGCCTTTAAAGTCATTTTTACTTATTCTGTCATAATCAGCTGTGATATGAACATCTGCTTGCATTCTGTGGATTCAGTTGCAAACTTAATGATATTTGATTTATTAGGCCAGTGCACTATTTGTCTTACGAACATCAAAAGAAACAGAACAAACTAAATATGAATGAAATTAAGCAAGTATGTACTCATTAAAAAGCTTCACATAGAAAACAGCATGCCCTAAAACATATGTAACTTTGAATAAATAGTTTACAGACAAAACTATGCATAATTTTTTACTTTCATACTGAACAAAGAACATCGAAGCTGGTCTTAACATACAAAGCTAAATTATTTATGTTAGAAGTTAAAGCCCTTAATCACCAATGTGTATCATATTAAAAGGTTCCAACCAACCTTCTGAGCCAGCTGATTTACCCAGTGTGAGGTACAGTTGCTAAGATCAGGGCCCTTAGGGTTCCATGTTCCAGTGGAAAGCACGCAGAGATACGAGGCAGTTCCTACAACAGATGCAGAAAACAACAGTGAAATTGAAACCATTTTTCCTGCATGCATTCGGGAAATCCACTATGATGATTCTACTCCATGTGTTAAATTTTGAATAAACGCTAATGGAAGTAGTTGACAATAACTGACAAAGAGCAGAATATAAACAGTAAATATAAAGTCGGCACAGAAATATCAGACATTTACAGCAAACGAACAAAAAGCCCTTTTTCTTGGGACTCATCCAAAATGATACTTTGCAATGAGAAACACAGCTGTTAGGCAGTCTCACTAGAGAATCCATGGGCCTAAATCTCAGGCTTGACCTAGGACTTGAAGAAGGAGCAGGAATTCAAAGCCTGATCTTAAAAGACTTTTATAGTTTCAAAACTTTTAAGTTGTCTACATGTGCTATATTACTAAAGTAACAAAATAACAATTAAGTTAGCTATTGTAAATATCTTTTTCCTCAAATAAAATCACTTCAGTGTAATTCAGAACCTCCTTAAAGTTTTAATAGTATATGTAGTATCAATATTTGACAGAAATACCTCTCGTTCCCTTGGGACACGGTCGTTCAACCATCATTCCCCTTTGTGTCTGAGGCCACCTTATCCCCCTCGCGTCTAATGCTTCGCAGAATCTCTCTGGCAGGGGAAAAATATTTGTTACAGGAGGAATTTTGGTTGTAGAAACTGCTGGAGGTGCTTTTGTCCCTTTGCTTCCTTCCTGCGATCCAGCTACAGTTGTGCTCATGGGGCCTTTCTGTGAAGTAGTGCTTGTGGTTGATACTGTGGTTTTGAACATCTCAGCTGAAGAAGTTATTGTCACAGCTGTGGTAGGCACTATGGAAAAGAGATGAGTATGTTAATCTCAAACACACATCACATTCATGTGAACGTCTGCACAGGCACACACACACACACACACACATACACACACACAAAACACAACCATCCCAAACCAACAAAATGGGATCACTGAGAATATCCACAGGGTAGGAAGAAGAATGAATCTCTTCATTTATTCCAACTCATTCATATTGTTGGCTAAGCAACTGGCAGTTTGGGTTCTACCCTAGATTTTGCTCTCTGACTGTGTCCTAGGTTTACTTCTCAATGAAATATTTAGTAATACATTTTATGTACAATTTCAACATATATCATCTAACAGGAAATGCAGGATAGTTTAATATAAAGTTTCAATATACATATCAAATATGGTGTCATATCAGATACATAATTTAGAAAAAGCCATTTATATACAAATTCATACTCTGAAACAATAAAATTCAAAGTATCAACAAAAGTCTGACCATTACATATAATTAGGACAATAGAAAATTTCAAGTCACCCACTCTACATCTTACAGGGAAACAAATACTGTGACATCTTTCCACCCAGCAGCCATTCTTGCTTGAAAGATTTTTGAGCATGGCTGATTAGATCCAAACAGAAGATAAGCTTGGCATGCTTGTTCTGTTTTACTAAGGAAACATCTGAGGCTTTGACATCTTTACTTTTGAAAACATAGATATGAAAAGAAACTAGTTCTGATCAGAAGTTATATTGTAATCTCATCAAGATAACAAGTTGGACCAAATTATGCCTAATTCAAAACCAATTCTACATATTAACAGAGAGTTTAAAAGGACCTACAGTTAACTCACTTACAAGCAGAAATTTAAAAAGAAAAAAAATTTAAGGTTATTCTGGACTTCCAACATTATTTTTAAACTGTTAAATCCATTAGGTTAAAATAAGAATGGAGTTTAATGTTTTCCTTCATTAATGACCACTTAGTTTAAAAAACAAAAAAATTCTGTCAGTAAAACTTTAATGGCATCGTTTAAAATCTATTAGGTGATCACACTAAAGTTTTATCAACATTTAGATTACTGAATCTTAAGACTTTATAATTTTGAGGCTTTAAATTTAAATCAAGTAGAGCAAATTAAAAGTAACTATTTTTAATGATAATCTTATAAAACATTAAGTTATTTTATGGTTTTACTACACATAAGAACCAGACTAGAACATTAAAACTTCTTAGAAAACAAGTTCATATTATCACTGACATAATTAGTATTTTAAGCTCTGGTCCCTAGATAGTTTGCATAATTCTGACTCTATGACAGAGTATGCTAAGTTTATCAGAAAAAGCAGTGTACACCTATTTCTAGTTCTTTAGTTGTGAGAAACTTCTTGTTACCAATAAGTGCAAGATACATTTTTGACAGTCTCTTTTCACTAGAGAAACTTCTTAACCAACTGGTTTATTTCCAAGGCATTGGTTACTAATCATATGAGAGAATCCTTTGTACATTAGTCAAGCATCATGCCTAGCCAGCTGTTGCAGAAACCTATTCAAACCTGTTTATCTTTTTTCTGTAAAGCACTTGCCTGACATCTTGTTAAACCTCATAATTTTCTTTTGATTACAATGCAGCCAAGTTTTCAGTGCTTTCTCAATTAACATTTGTCAAAAGCATCACAATCTTTTGAAGAAGTGTTAAATGAATGTTGTTGAATCAAATCTTAAAGGGGGTGGGAAATCGGAGCAAAGAGAAAAGGGCAGAGCAGAATGGTTTAATGCTACCCCATCTGATGTATCCCTTGACACTGTACTAATTAGTACATATTTAATGACTGAAATATGTATTAACAATATACAATTAGTGATCTGTTAGCTAAGCATCAGTAAAGATTCAAATAAATGAGTGAAGGTAGGCAATAAAATGACCTCTATTAAATGCACAAAACTTTCTGAAATATTCTGTAGCCCATTTCCATGTGTCACTGATAATATATTTTCATATCTTTTATCTTTTGTTCATTAAAAGAAGTTAAACTTCTTTAAGCAACACATTCTTCACTTGTGAATCAATGAAATTTTGGGGTATTGAACATCAACTTTAAGTGGCAAAATGTAACCCTTTAGGAGGACAACTACAAAACTGTGCAAGGACAAGATTTAAGAACTTCAATAAAAAGCAATTTTCTAATACTGAAGCTAGAGATGAGGAGATATTTATAAAAATTAATGTTTCTTTCCTTAGATGAAGACAGGTCACAACAGGGCACCCCATGATGATAAAAGCTTACATTTACTCAGCATTTATGTACCAGATGCTGTGTTAATCATCACTCATTGATCATCAGATCATCTTATTTAATCCTTACCACAACCCCATGAAGTAGGCACTATGATTATCTTTCTTTTACAGAACAGAAAACTAAGCATTGGAGGAGGTTAAGCAGTTTGTTTAAGGTCACTTGTCCATAATGCTCTTAAATGTTATGATCTTACTTTTCTAGACAAAAGATTTTAATAGACTCTGAGAAAGTATGACACCCCACAAGCAATATGTCCTTATTTTGGAGCATTTAACTGACACTGTGCTCTGTGTAAATCTCTAAAAGAAGAAAAAATGTGGGAATATAAGGTACTAAAACAGTAATAGTAAAAAGTTTCACAATGAAATGTTTGTGGCAAAAGGCTCAAAACTCAAGAACTTCCTATAAATGGTAATAGGAAACATGACAAGTCACAATAGAATTATATTGTAAATCTGAACCCTACTGTACACAGCCTTCCCAGAGTTATCAGGTGCTGTATCAACACACAGATTAAATGACTTAGCATTCTACCTACCATATATCATTTAAGTACAGAGACCTAGAAACAGTGACATTAATGCTAATACACATATATATTAATAAGTACCCATGAAAACCTCAACAAACAGACTGGTTAAATTTACTATGCCAGTTATTTATTAAGAACTTGCTAATTATTATCAGCTTTTTCCCATGTGAAAACATTTTAAGGATAATATGTATTTATGATAAATGAGAGGGTAGTTATTTCCCTCTTCCAAGGCCCCAAATTCATCCATTATTACAAGCTAGAGTGAGAATATAGTCTAGTAAGGCAAAAAGTGCAGCAGATTTATTAAATTTACCCTTATTCAATATCTAAAAACACCAATCATCTTTTAATTAACCATTCATTATCAGCGGGAAGATGTTTTAAGAAATATTCTATATTAAACACTTCTTAAATAATAAATCTAACTGGCTCTCTTAAAAAAATGTCCCTCATGTTGTTTGCCATGCTTCATTATTACTCTAAGTCAGATATTCAGAAACCATCAGAACTCAAGACAATATTTTTCCATAATGTTTCGGATAACAAATCTGCAGACAGATTAAGTAAGTATAAATCAATTCAGATTAAGACACAGAAAACAGTTAATATATGACCAAAATGGCTTTTTTTCCCTAAGCCAACATTATAGAGGAAGAAAGCAAAAGAGAAAAAACAGATCTAGTTTAGGATAATGGAGCAAATTAACTAAGTAGAGAAGACAGAAAGCTAAAAATTTAAAGAAAACAGGAAGATGTATTTGAAAGCACTATGAAGGCAAAGTAATAACATACTTGTGCTGTTAGGAATGGAAGGCATGGATTTATATAGGGAAAAATACTGCAGCTAATACAGTGTGAAACAGTCCATAATTAAAATTATCCATTTAACAACACAATATATATCTTGGCTACATACATGATAGCAAAGCCAGTACATAGACTTGCTAGCAGTGGCTTACTGGTTTGACCTAAATGTATGGGCCAGAATAGTTCTGCAAGGCCCCATTTACATGCAGTTAGATATCAGCACACATCTTGGACGAGCAAGGCAGGAGTCTCTCTAAAAGCATTTGAAGATGAGTTATGAAGAGCAAGCAAATAAGAGAATATGCTTCAAACATCAGCAAGAAAAATTTAGGTCAAATAAAACTTTTTACCACTAATGGTTTAATAAGAAGTCAGTATGGACTTTCACCTTCTGAGAATATATGAGAATGGCTATTTTGGATAACACAACACTGCTGTAGGAATAAAGCTACCACATATGGCAAAGTTTCTCATTTTCAAAGCTAGTAACTGTTCTTTTCAAAAATCACCCAAAATTATCAAAGATTTTTTCATCTGAAATGGGTCAAATTATTTACTAGAACATATGCCACAAGTGGAAAGTGACATTATTACTCATCTTGTATTCCATAAAGTGCTCTGTGACAAGGAGGCGGGCAATGATTCCTTATTGAGCTCAATCAACCTGTACTCAACTTTAGGAGTTATTTAATTATAATCGGCATTAATTTTTTTTTTTTTTTTTACTTTTTTTTCCTAATGGAGGGGAAGAGATTTACTGCTACCCAAGAAACATTTAACAACTGTGAGGGCAATACAGGTTACAAAAAAAGATTAATACATATTCTCCAGGCAAGAATACTGGAGTGGGTTGCCATTTCCTTCTCCAGGGCATCTTCCAGACCCAGGGATTGAACCCAGGACTCCTGCATTGCAGGCAAACTCTTTACCGACTCGGCCACCAGGGAAGACCCTTTTACAATGTCAAGTTCTGTCAATTACTAAACTTTGCCTTTTACAAAACTATAGGATATGAGAGAACCATGGTACTAACTTTTAGGAAAACAGCTGAGATATAGGAACTATCCCTTGCTGGCCTCAAGAGAAAAAGATATGTCTGAATTTAAAAATAAAGGATACTAAGATAATATCAATAAAGATTTTCATGACCTAATGGAAGATTTCATTGTTGAAAGTTTATCAATGGCACACTACTACAATTTTTAGCCAACAAATTCTAGATATACATGAATTAAACAAAAAGAGGGCTTGCACTGGTGGCTCAGATGATAAAGAATCTGCCTGCCGTGCAGGAGACCTGGGTGTGATCCCTGGGTTGAGAAGATTCCCTGGAAGAGGGCATGGCAACCCACTCCAGTATTCTTGCCTGGAGAGTTGCCATAGACAGAGGAGCCTGGCAGGCTACAGTCCATGGGGTCACAAAGAGTCAAACATGACTGCGTGACTAAGCACAGCATAGCACAGCACTAAAGCATGTCATTACTACCCATATGGTATGAAGAAAAATCACACATTTCATATTCTATAACTCAAGTTAGAATTCAACTACAATGGCTCATGCTTTTGTAGTCCTAAGCCTATGACAATATTTAGGACTTGGTGACTTACTAAGTCACTTACTTACTGACTGACTTAATAAGTTACATTATTCCTTAAAAATATGTACATGTATATGTAGCTGTGTTTAAGCATATGGTTATATATTGCTTTAACAGAGGAAAAAGATATTAATTCCTGTTCCACCTTGTTGAAGAGATTGATTTAGTTACTCCAAAGAACATTCTGGTTCCTACAATTCTGAAATAACTCAATAATGTGAAAATTTCAATTAACTCATAAAATTGAAAAAATAATTCAGATCTTTTAAATACAAATATTATTGTTCAACTAGAAAAGACTTATAATTAGGTAAACTCCATAATAATATATTAAGAGATCATTCTTTTATCATGTGTATGAGGTAATCTTATTTTAATGAAAATTCAAAACTTAATTTACCCTCAAAACTTGTTTACTGCAGAACTGAAGTAACTTGACAAACTAAAATATATTTCCAAAGATTTATAAAGCAATGATCCTTTATAAAGATACTTAAAGAGAACACAAATTTTAAAAATGCTAGCAGAACTGTCTTCATAAAGCAATACTTGGGATCATCTAGTGCTTAGTCCATGTGTAACAGTTAAAATCCAGAAATATTGACCTAATACCATCACAAATTTATTGGGAAATAAAAACATGTAATTTTACATGATGATCTAGAGACAGCAGACACCAAAACTTTAGAACACTTATGCCTGGCACTGTACATCAAGCCTAGCAATCCTCCTGGGACTTCCTAACACACATTTCCTTTAACCACTGGCGCCAAGAAGTTAAGAGGTCTGCACACAGATTCTAATCAATTCAGAAGTCAGGTAGGAAAAAAACACACAAAACTAACAGGTTTGTAGTTGGCAATACATTTTTAGCAATGGAAATCTAAACCGACGAAGGATGTGACAATTTTTTGAAACCAACATTTAAATGAAATTCAGAAAAAGAAAATGGACCAAAATAAGGCTAAAATGTACACACTATATGACAATTTGAAATGCCACAATGTTATCACTTGCCCTTTAACTACAAAGAGGGGAAGAAAATAAAGAGGGATAAATTAAGTCTTAAAAATAAACTGTTTATAAAAGATATAAGCATTAGCAAGTAAAATTCTTACCTTGGGCAGGATCAGGTGGACCAAACTCCAGAGAATATCGTAAAATGAAGTTATTGTTCCACACATAGAGTTGGTTATCTCTTGGATTGTAATCCACTGCAGCAATATACTGGTACTGGTTGGGGAAGGGAACATCTACATATTCTCCTCGGTTTAATCGGGTATTGTAAATATAATCAATTGCATTCTTGCCTGTTTCACTCTCATTGTCTTGATAAACTGACCTGACCACATAAAGGACTCCACAGATCATAAAAGCATTTGAGGCAGCTCGTTTGTCATATACAGTCTCCCACGTTGCTTCAAATCGAAGAGTGTATGGATTCAGTTGGCTAATAACTATCATTCCATTGTTCTGCTCAGTGGCATAAATGACCCATAAGCCGTTTTCATCAACTGCTAGGTCAATATCAGTTTTTCCTCCCCATCTATATGGTGAAGTATCATGATAGTTAGCATAGTTAATTATGGCCTCTCCACTCTTAATTCTAGTCCTCAAGTCATATTTCACAATATTCCTTGTTCTTTCTTTGTTAAAGAAGACAGCACCATCATATACCACAAATCCAGTACCATCTACTCGATTTGGAAGTTTATAGGTTGTTGTTTGGCGACTGTTTTGGAAATCTTCTAAAGATGCATATTCTATTAAAGTATCAGTACGATAGGGAGTCCAGGGCATGAAATAAATTTTATCTGCAGCCTGAAGAGGGTCCTTGCACCAAGCACCTGCCTTTTGTTCAGCTTCATATATACATGGTGAGTCCACAATTGCTTTCAAGGTCCCAGGGCACACAAAAACTATCATTCATAGAGAAAAAACAAGAATTAAGCAAAGTTAAAAGATTATACAAGCAAGCATAAGTTTCAATGATTATAGGTCAAAAAAGAAAAATTCACCTTATTAACACTTAATTTTACCAAAATTTATACTTAAGACAAATACTACCTTTCTTCAAGTTGCCATAATCAATGCACAAGTTTATTTTCACAAATACAAACCAAAGTTTAAGATCATTCATAATCGAGCTAACAATTTATACTTTTGCTATGTGTTTTATCTTACAGTTCTTTTATGTTTCAAAACTTTGTGCTTTGTGCATAAAAGTGAACAAAGTACTTTTAGACCAAACTTTGCACCCTCCCTCCCTTAGCCCACTTATAACCCGCAAAAGCAAAACACCAAAATAAAGCAAATAAAACAAAAAGTCCAGTGTGAAGGCTTATTTAGAACTTCTACGGAAGTTAGACTGAAAACAAGAGTACTTCAGTTGAAGGAACATAAATATTCAGAAAATGCAATTAGAAGCAGAGAAAAGTAAATACAAGGAAAGCAGTGATGAAACGACCAGGAGACCCTGTAACCATGGCATGCTATGGAGAGGGTTCTGGAAGCCAGGCAAGATGACACTTTAATAATAAAATATCCAAGGGGGTCAGAAAAAGAGGTAAAGGGTGAAAAGAAACAGAGAAAGGACAGCTCCCCCTCGCCGACTTCAGAAATTTTACCCCATCACCAGATTTAGCAGTCATATAATTTCAATGTAAACAGTTGACTTCTTTATGAGGTGCATTTATGAGATCCTGCTGATTGTGTTTTAATGTCAGGAATGTTGTGGGGGAAGGGAAGGGAGGAGGTAACATCCATAAGGCACATAACAAGGAGCTGGGGTTCAAACCGTATACGTTATTTACCTTTTTGCTCCACTTCTATTTTAAGCATCGGAAGAAAAAAAAAAGTGCAAGGAAAAAAGAAAAAAGATTAAAATAAATTGACTATTAGTCTAAGACTGAATTTGTAATAGATGCTAAATATAGGAAGAATAAGAGCTGCACTACTTTGGATAAAGAGAAACACACAACAGGAAAACCTAGCAGGAGAAAGATACTAAAGTTACATAAAAGAACATGGATCAATCATTTTAGTAGATTAAGGAGGCAATACAAATATGTTGGCATGTTGTTTCACTTAGTGTACCTGAATAAATAATGAGACTCTTCACTAATGTGTGGTATACAGACTCTTGCCTTTCCAAAGTCACTCAGCATTCTTACTAAGTTTTACTTTAAATAGGTATGCTACAGACACAACTGCATGCATAGATTGTGTTATTTCCATTTATCTTATCATGTGAACTCATTATTAAGCTGACTAAAATTAGGTAAACATAACAACAAGGATATATGTTTACAAAATGGCAATTCAATTTTGAAGCTCAGGTCAAATGTAATGAATACCGGTATTTTTACATTTTTCAAAGTTATGTATGTTAGAAGAAATATATAATTATGCAGCTCAGTATGTTTCAATTTTTTCTATTAAATTCTGCTTCTAGAAAAAACCATCTTAACTATAAAAAATTAGCCTCCTTTTCAGGAATATATAAGCCTCCCCCTTTATCCCAATAGTTATATTAAAGGGTGGGGTAAGATAATATACTTTTCCTCCCCACTATAATTAGTAACTTTACTTATTTACACATATATTTACTTAATATTATAAAATTCTCATTAAATTCTCTACATCACATTTCCTAAACTTGTAATACAAAATCTATTTTTAAAAAAAGTAAGCAAAATACATACAAGGAAAAAGCAAGCACAGTAGGCAAGGAGAAAAAGGAAGAAAGAATTATGGTTAGCTTATTATGACATTGTCTACCATCATCAATTTACACAAAAGCAAGCTAGCATGCAACAATCATACTGAGCATTCAAAGCAAATACCTTGATTTCCACAGACCCCATGAAAGGTAAATGCTTTCATAAAACAAACCTGATTAGTAGAGTTACAGGAGAAAAAATCCTCCCTTCAAGATATTTAAAGAAATAGATTATAAAGTTACGAAGTGTGCTATAGAATATCCTTGCTGGTAAACAATATTTAAATAATTATGAACTATAAAATATTATTTTAGATTGTATGTAGGCTTTGAAGTATGTTGCCTGAATTTCATAAAGTGATCAGATTAATGTCTGTGATTCCCCCTCTTCCCTTATTAAAATGCATTAGGGTGTGTCAATACTGTAACTCCAAATGGGTACTCAAAGATACTGTAGTTGCACATTTCATTAAATGCCTTAGCTTGATTAATTTTTCTTAAATTGCAATAATTCATCAAGATTAAATACTGACCTCCTGAAATACCTTAGGGAAAAATGAGTTTTGTCATAGGAAACCTTCCACCCACATTAAGAGACCCTGCCCCGATCCAACTTGGTCAATTTAACCACTTTCAGGAAACATACTTGCTTTATTAATGAGTAAATCTGACTACATCCAGTAAAAATGAAATTCAGTGTTACTGACATGGAACAATTCTTTTCTTTATTAACCACTAGTCCTAAAATTACTGCTCAGTGAAGAGCAATATTATACCTGCATAGAATCAATAATGGAAGGGGCGTGGTGGGAAAATAAGGATAAAAGAAATCATTAGTGGTGAGTTTGCTCAGACTAACTCTATATACAGCTATATTCTTTCCTTTTAGGAAAGGATGATTTTACTCAAATAAATCAATTAAATGCAAAGAATGGAAATAATAAATTTAAAAATATGTTATGCATCTAAAACAGAAATTAAAACAAGTTCAATAAAGGATGTAGAAAGTATATTTTGTTTTCTATTAATTGAAAATGGCTGAGTTAGTTTTATTACTTGATACACTAAATCGACAGTGCAGTTACTATGCAAAATATTAAATTGGTAAGACTTCATTTATGATTTAACTGGTATCATTTATATAAAAAATAAAATGGATATATATTATACATAAAATTTACAATTTTAATGAAAACTGAGAAGTAACATCCAAATGTAAAAGTAAAAATAAATTAAAACCTTTGATGATTGATAAAGTGTATAAAATATGGATATTTAAAACAAAAGACCTCACATTATGATTTTTATGACAACCTAAAAGATATATAGCTCTGTCAAATTAGTCAAAATTTCATCAACCCAGAAAAATACAATAAAGTTAATGAAATTAGTATTTTTATCACAAATATATGCTGTAACTTTTCTTAAGAGGCTGTACGAATTAATTCATAACAATACATTTACTATGCTATAGAACAAACATAAACACATGACTCACTAACAACAGTGGAGGACATAGTTTTGAAGACAAGAAGTCGACTGAAACAAAACCTACATACTCTGTATCTGAAGTGACACACTATTTCATTCTAAATAATCTTGTTTATTCATTAATAACAACATATCAATAGTAAAAGTTTTTTTTACTCATCAACTAAAACATAGCTAAATTTATGGTATAATTTTAAAAACTTAATTTGAAATAAGAGGATTCAAAAACCAAAAACAAATCATGCCTATGGGACACGGAAATTTTGATTTGATTATTCTCCTTTATGCATAGGATCCTTATGACTTGTTTTAAATGCATATTCATTCAATTACTAATCAACTATAATACACGTGTCTGTCTATAAACATACAAAGTAAAACAAACTACAGCATATGTAATGGACTCTGTTGCATAAATTTACTATAAAATTTTCAGAGATCATGGAAAATTTCTGAATTTTTGTTTTTAAACTAAGAGAAAATAGTTTGGGATGGATATGTTCCTGAGGCATTTGCTCAGGATAGACAGTGGCATAAAGCCAGATGATAACAGACACATAATAAATGCTATTTGTTGGTGACAGTTTTTATCAACTAAGCAAAGGATAAAAGGAGTATGCAAACATTACAACCTACTAAAATACTATTAAAACAAGGGAAAAGTGAAAGCTAGGAGATTAAAATAAAACCAAGTATGAGAGATGATTATAACAGACAGAAGCATGAGGAAAAGAGATTGAGGAGATAACACAGACCCAAAATAAGATCAAAACTATCTAAAAAGATCATTGGCAGTGAAAGTCCTGGAATTTATAGTGTGTCACCACTGTACGGTATATAGGAAGTATAATTACTTCTATTCTTTAGCAAGGAGTAGTTTCTACAAAGCCACAGACTTATTTCTGTTTCGTGCAAATATCTAGAAAGGTAACAGCAAATTGATTACTGTCTTTTTTTTTTAAAGGACAGACACTAAAAAAAACAAATACTTCTCTTGAGAATAGCTATTTGCAAGTTTGGTGCACAATGTACACCACTTCTGGAGAACTGAAAAAGTAAAATTTTGAAAGTTAGATGTTCCAGAAGATATCCACACTTTCCTTTCTTAAAAAGCACAAGAAATAACTTAAAAGTCTGAAAATAATATTTTCTTAACACTGTTCTTGATCTACAGACTAGGTTACAGGAACTGGCTCCAGAGAGACAATTCTTGGCAGCTCTGACTGATTCCACTGTGTGGGAATGGATGCTGTATTCCTTTTCTAACTTGAGGACAGAGACCATGCTAAATTCACGCGAAAGTGACTTTACGGAACAAAATTTTGGTTAGCTCCAAAGAATACAATGTTCCTCTAGTGGCACAGGAGAATGATTATGTGAGCCACCAACACTACACACAAGAGAAATGATATAAAGATCAGTGCACTCAGTAGGCTTCCAATCCTACAAATGGTATAGAAAATACTGAAAACATAAAAAGCATCCATTTCACGGTAACACAGGAACACAGAGCAGGAATGAAAAGAAAAGATAATCTGTGTTTGGCCTTTGATCCCCCACACAAAGGCAATTTATCAAAACTGCGGGCAGAGAAGAGAGACAGCGCCTTCACGGGATGTGTAAGAATGTATCACTACCATACTGGACATACTATAGTTATCTAAAATTGGCCCTTTGTTTTCAGAAATATTGATAGTTTAAGCATAGCAATCTAGTTTTTAAGGTTCTGGAAAAAGCAATTTCACTATTAGAGTCCATCGTTTTTTTAAGGAGGGAAGTCCTCCTAAAGCAAATCAATAAAATTTCTGCTAAAGAATTCTTAACTCAAATGCCTGTGAATTAAGGTGACATGACACATATATATATTTTTTTAATTTAAAAAGTAAAGGTGATAAGAACAATACCAAACAAAATATATTTAATCTTTTTAATCATCTAAAGTGCTTTTTCCTACTGAAAATGCAGAATACAATTCTAAGTATGAATTCTGAGGTTAGAAGGAAAACTACACAAAATTACACTATTAGCTGAAGCCTACTTATGAAGTTTCCAATTAAATTTTAAATATCCTGCTAAAGGATATTACTAAAAATGGATGTTGAGAAATTAAAAATGTGTTACATACTTGTTACATCTATTTTTTTTGGTTAAGATTTTATCACCAAATCTGGTAAAGGACTGCTCCTTTAAGAACAAGGGACAAAAAGGAAAGCACTTGCCTCAGTTAACTGCAGTGGTAGCTTTTACCAGGCATTAAAGTTACCACAACAGCAGGTAGCCATTCAAGTAGCTTACTATTAAAACTGAAGTCAGTTCCTTCTTTAGAAAACTGTGAGCCAAACCAATTTGTCAGCAACTGGTATTGGGCAAAAGTACAGATTTCTATCAGCCCTATTGAATAGCTAATTCAAGTTTGTTTTCTGGAAAAACACTAGCCTTAAAAGCCAAACACTTAAGAACACAGACAGACACTTGGCCAGCTTCACACTATGGCTTCCTTCCACACTTCATGAAGCTTAATTGGAGGCCCAAGTCTGTTAGTGCTCTGCATGCATAATAGTTCTGTAGGCCATAAACATATGCTTCTTTCATATGGGTCCTCTTTCAGCATCAATGAGAAATGCTGTAGAAAGTGAAAAATATAAACTTCATACTTACTGTAAGGGACACATTCATATTGGACCTCAAGATATTTGTATGTTCCGGGACATGGATCAGGAAATACATCTGACCCAGTAACTACTATACACTGTGTTCGATTGTTGCACCTGGAAAACAAAACAAATCAAACTTGTGTAATAACAATGTATTTGTTTATTCTTAATAAAAATATAATAGATAACTGATCCATATTGTCTTTAAGCAACTAGTACCATAACTTTTAAAAATTCTACTGATAATAGCTTACTATAAAGAGATACAAAAAGTCCTATTTTATTTATGTTGTCATACCTCTGTATCATGGGTCACAATGAATTTTTAACTGGAAATAAAAAGAAAATCACTGATAGTTTTCTGTTATTTTAGTATACATTTTAATTGAAGTTTTTGACATGTTCAACATGTACTGAAAATAAAACTTACTTGGTTTCCTACTATATTTAAGAATTAAAATTGCACCTAGAAGAATGGAACTGAACAAAAGATGGAGTCATAAATTGAACAGCGTGGAAATAAATTTTGAAAACATATTAAAACAAAGAAAGAGCCAGGTTTTTAAGTTTATTCTCTAAATCAGGTTTTTGTGTTGTATTCTATTACAGATATTATACACTCTTGAATACCAGATACCAAGCCAATGGATTACACCTTCCGTGCTTTTGGCCTACCTATATGATAGAATGCATTGAAAGCATTTAGCATAGTGTCTGGTACATAGTGAATGTCTAAGCATTGCGTTACACTCACTATTTTCACAGATCAATATATTTTCAACATATGATTATACAGTCACTTTTTCTAAATTAACACTCCCTGAAATACAACATTAAAAAGAATGTCACTAATATGAGACCTGGAATGCCATATTTATTCCTATTGGCAGTATTTTCTTATTTTGTGTTGTCAATGATTCATTGTCATTGAGACTATTAGAATTAAGTTAGAATTCTAGGCAAGATGATTACTTATTTAAGTTCTATGAATTTGTCCCAATGATCTTGTTATAAGCTATATAAAGGCAAGAACTATTTCTTTTAAATTTAACTTTCTTTTAAATTTAATTTTAATTTAATTTCTTTTAAATTTGACTTGATTACAACCCAATGGAACGTTTGCAGGGTTCTTACCATATTTTCTGTCAGTATATAAATTAGGAAGACAAAGCAAGCAGAACAACAGCATTTTAACAAAATTTACTTAATAATTTGAGTGTAAGACATTCCATAGTGCATTACTAGACTACAGAATGGCAAATAAAGAACGAAAGCCTAGTTTTTAGCACAACTAAGTCAAGTAAGGGGAAGGAGAACTGTGTCAGAGAGGAGTGGGTATGTAAGTCATGAACCTTTGAGCCACTTCAGCTCAAACCAGGTTGATTTTCCCTGCAGAGCAGCAAGACCTAAAAACTTCTATAGGATCAATTATGCAAATTTTATAGGTCAAGGTATAATAAAATGAACTTCAAGTGGATGCTTTAACTATTAAGTAAATTATAACTAAAATTGCTTATACAAATATTAAACTAATGCACAAATCCCTTTATTCAGTAATTCTCTTAAATGGTTCAATCATTTAAAGAAATTTGCCAGTGCTTCTCCATTTAGTGTAAATGAATTATTTTAACATGACTCATGGAAAATTTTGATATCCTAAAATTTTAAATCACCAATGGATTTAAGATTTCTCAATAGATCAATGTCTATTATTTCAATTGGTTCATTTTCTTCTTAATTTCATAAGAGTTCATCACTTCTTTTAAAGTTTCTTGATCTCAAGAATTCTCAACCACTAATCTAGTCCCCATCAAAAATTAAAATCGTTAATTTCCTTGCTTGTACTTATTCATACCAACAAAGATCCTCCCTTTATCTCACCCTCAGACTTCTCAAAAACAAAGAAATCTAAACTCCTGTGGGTTAGATACCCCTTTTATATACCCCATCTATATACATGTTATAGCCACTCAACAAAGCTCTGCCATGTTTTAATATTTATAAAAACGATCTTAATATTTATTCAAAATATACTCATGATAGAAACCTGATAAAATAACAATCAATGTCACAATATGTTTGCAGGAAGTATATAAAAGATAAGTAGTATTGCTTCCATTAATTTGTTTAAAAGAAGATAAACACCATAAAATGAAAAGTAATTGCTCATATTTACTTTTTCTGAATAACTCTGAATTAGTCATTTGACCACAATTACAAGTTCAAATTAATGTCACAAGCAATTATAATAATTTATATCACACAATTTTTATTTCACTTAATAATCACATTGCACAAGACAGCAAAAAGTACTAATTTTAGAGCTAAGTGTTTAAGTAAAATTGAAAAGGTTAAGAAACTTAATGGAGTTCCTACAAATACAGTTATACAGACTTCTAGAATTCACAGCCTCCTAAGATGTCAAAAAGGTTTATTTTACGTATCAGAAGTGCAAGAAAATAATCTTGAGGGAAAAAAAAGGAATATGGGTACTAAAATAGTAAAGGGTCAGCAAGAAGAGGAACACAAAGGTGCAAGAATATCAGATTTGCATATCAGTATCTTGATTGATGGGAAAGAAAACCTAAAATCTTAGAGGACCAAATGATGGAAATAAAAATACAGACTATGTACATTCTTTTATGAATGAAGCAAGTAGTCTTAAGTTTCCAAATACAGAAAGTGTAAGGGATCAAGGAAAAAGGAAATACCCTATGTGAGCTGTTAGTACTAAGAAAAATCCCAAAATTCCTTCACCATTATGCTGTTAGTAAGGCTGTAAAACTACAAACTGCTATTATTTAAGAAGACAGGGAAAAAGAAAGCAATTAGTTAGCCACAGAGGCAAAGTAAATTCCCACCAACGGCTCAGCTTCAAGTTTTCATTCTAATGAAAATAAAAAGTCACAACTAAGCCCAGAAAGGAAAGGCATTCAGCTGTTTGCATTCTCAGCCCTAAGAACATTTCCAGGCTTGAGCTTTTCTCTCTTCCTCCAGAGAAAAAGATTTATCATAAAGGTATGGCTATATGAACAATGAAAGTATCAGTATATTTAGTAATACCATGGGGACTCATTCTGTTAAAAATTTATACTTTTCTTAAATGCAAAACATAAAAATTCAGTATGAATAAGAACAAGGCAGAAGAGGATAAACTGGGTTTTCTAAATAGGTGGACTTAAATTATGACTTGAAGGAAATGGAATTACTGTTCTCATAAAGAAACACTTCAGCTTTTAAATAACTGAACTTATTTTATTAGATGTTTGTAAGGATACACAATGAGTTAGGATAGTTAAAGCACTGGTTCTCAAAATATGGTTGTTAGACAAGGAGCATCAACTGGGATCTTGTTAGAAATTCATTCTCATGCCCCACTAAAGACTAACAGCCTCAGAAACTCTGGAGTTAGTACCCAGGAATCTGCTTTAACTAGCTCCAATGATGATTCTGATTTATGGGGACCACTGGGTTAGAGGCAGGTTTAGGTACCTAAGTAAAGACTAGATTATATATGGGAACACATGCTTTTGCTCTATAAGTCTTAATAAAATACAAGTGACATAGAAAAGCCTTTAGTGATGAATATGATTTATGCAGCAAGTACATGGTACAGTTTACAATGTTAACGTATCTTCTATTGCTAATTTTGATCATAAGAATCAAGGATCCCTTGATTCCTAACCTGAGAGGTCTCAGTAAGTACAAATTCTAAGCACATGTATATATCATATGTTGAGCCCATTTTCAACAACAGAGGGAAAGTGTAATCTTTTCCTAGCTAATGAAAATATATAATACTAAATACACCTGGAAATAAAATTTTTGGTAATCTGTAAAAATATGTTATGTTTCCTAGACACAAGATGTCATTAAAAGTAACAGAAATCAAATCAAAACCCAATGAAACCACTGCAAATTTTTCTATATTTAACCTTTGACTTATCTATTCAAACACA
Organism: Bos mutus; assembly: GCF_027580195.1. Taxonomy (NCBI): domain Eukaryota; kingdom Metazoa; phylum Chordata; class Mammalia; order Artiodactyla; family Bovidae; genus Bos; species Bos mutus. The sequence continues at coordinate 60,376,992 of NC_091619.1, forward strand.
TTTTAATAAAGTAGCTCAACTACAGGAAAACATACTATTTATTGTTTTTAGAAAGAACTCAAGGGACATAAAGGCAGTCCTTACAAAAATTTACCTTTAAGCAATTTCTTGGATATAATATATGATTTAACATCATCGAATAAGTAAATGTAAAACTATATATGTACTCAAATCTCAAATTCTAAGCATATAGTCATGTTTAATGTTCTAATGACATTCTAAAAATTTTACAAAGTTCACATGTTTAGGTAAAAGGCTACACATTATTTCACATCATTGGTTTAAAAGCACCATTAAAAAAATCACCTATGTATTATTTCTATGCATTATTTTAGGTTACAACTTTCTATCATATTAAATATTTCTTCCTCTAATTTTCAAACCTAAAATATATAAATAATGTAACACTCATCCTTAGAATTCCATATGTAAAGTAAAATAAATCTAATAATAAATACTTGGTAACATGATCAAGTTGAGATACTAGAATATAGTTATTTCTGATACTAATATTCATAAAATTTACATTTTAATCATAAAACCCACCACACAGAAAATCCAAAATCCTGCTTTAAAGGCCAGAGAGCTGCTTTAAATGGAGCAAAAACATCTGAATTTAAAAAATTATTTAGAAAATCATTCCTGTCTTTCTACTCTAGTGGGAAAAATTATATTCAAAAATAAAGCTAAATGTACATCTCAAAAGCTGAAGAAAATAAAACAAAAAGTTTCGGAGATTAATGGTCTATTAGATTACTTTCCATGTACAATGGAGTACCAGTATACCTGCTTATTAGCAAAACTTAGAGTATGATATTTAAAGTCAGTGATATTGTCTAGGTTTGTGCAGAGTATGTAAGAGAAAAATACCTTCAGGAATATCTAGAGTATCTTTTAACCATCACAATTAGCAGATGGTAAGAAGTTCAAAGTATTATAAGTCTATTTTATTTTTTAGAGGTAGTCAATGTTCTTAGGTTTCAAAATTAAATTCTAAGATATCTACAGTATTTTTTGAAATTAAGATAAATGTTGCCAAGAAAAATGTGTAATTGATAAAAATGTCTTTTATAAATATATATTATCATTAATTTACATACTAGTATATGGAAATTATTTAGAAATTATCAGCACAGATTAACAGTGGTATTTTAAAGAAACACTATCTTTTTATTTTGTGGACAGTAGTGCTTCATCTCTAATGAAACATCAATAATGCAAATAAACTATTAATATGTTGCTTTCCTTAATCTTTTAAAACTGTAAATGAAAGAAGGAACAGTGCACACATTACTTATTATAATCTGAGAATAAAGTATATAAAAATCATCAGTATACCATATCATTTGATGCTGTTCAGAAGCAAAATTATTTGCTAATTGGGGAGATTAGTGCTTAAAAGCTGAGGCTTTAGAATAAAACAGAATTGAGGTTTTAGTTCCAGCCCTGCTGCTTACTTAACTGTGAGTCCATAAGCAATGTACTAAACCTTTCAACCTTAGCTTTCTTATCTGTAAACCATAATACCTCCTTTAGAAGTTTGTCATTAAGGTTAAATAGGATAATGTAAAGTAAACCCTTTGCACAATCCCTCAACAAATATGAATTACCAGTAACAACAAAAATATCAGTAAGAGTAAGTACTCCTTTATATAAACCGGACATAGATTTGCAAACCTTAAAGGTGCAGAACATCTTTTGTTCTTCCAGAGCATCCCCTGTATTTCCCATATGATTTCCTGTGTATGGCTTTAAAAACAAGCTGAAGTAGTCAGCAAATTTGTTTCCTTTCCAATTCTAATTTTGAAGTGTACAATGCCCAACAAATTGCTTTTACTCTTCTTTTGATTATCTTCTGCTCATTATTACACTTTACCAAGTGCAAAGTATGGAGATGAGATTCCATGTGTAATCTATTGTGAGAGGTGTTTTAATCAATAGTCTTGTTCTGCTGATTAAGCAGGGGCTTCTGTTTTGGCAAGATAACATTAGTCTCTCCAGTCATGCTCCAAAAACCATTGGGAATCTTCCCCAGATCATTAGATATGCTACAAAAAAGCTTTGGCACATTCTCTTTTCTTCCTTAAATTACTTCTTCACTGTCCCATCACTCCTGTTTCGATGGCACTGCATTATTATTGCATCTCCCCTGAAACTTGCTCTAGAGCTATGTCTCCAGGCCATAGGATGCCATTTTCCATTGAAGATTCTACTTGAAAATATAAATTAAGAAAATTTCATTATCTCCTGCCAGGGGCTATTATTCACCACAGTTCTAAGGAAGATTAAAAATGCAAAATCTACCGACTTGAACAAATACTCCAGCATTCAACAGAAAAGCTCAATGTATCATGACAGAAACTAAAAATTAGTGTTTGCTGAAATTTGGAGTCACCCTCTAGAATTAGACCAATTCTTTATTGAGAATGTATGTGTAGTGTAGATTGCTCCAATAATTTCAATTTCTTAGTGGCATCTGTTATTTTTTAAATTCAATTATAAAATACGAGTAATAACAAGTCTGTTTCTTTCTTGAGATACCTTCTGGAGATGAAATAAATGCTTTCAAGGAAAAAGGGTAACGTGATGATATTCCTTTCCAAAGGGCCAAATGTAAACACCACATTCACAGGGGTACTTTGGAAGAGTTTAAACCACATCCAAATGGGGAATCTGCACTTTTCTAACTGGACAGAATGCCTACAGTTGATACTATAAACCCATCCCCTAATTAACAGACTAGAAATGATATTCATTCTTGAGTCTCAATTACCAAAAAATTATCATATGTCAATAAGTAAATTTTATTATCTTCAAGCACACAAATTTTTAAAATTTACAAACATTACTAGAGAGGACAGAAAAATAAAATGAAAATAAAGAAAAAAGGTAACTGTCAGGCTATACATTTTTATTGGAGGTGATTATATGCCTGGTACATAATAACAATTCAGTAGTTGCTTTTGAATGAATAATGATGAATGGTTAATCTGATTACTGCTGCTTGTAAATAAAGTTATTAGAAAATAAATATCAAACATCTAATTCTGCTTCAATCAGCTGTACTTGATTCTCAGAGAATTCTGTCAATTTGGATAGAGTTTTGTATCACAAAAGCCAATAATACAACACTAGGGAGACAGATCTAATTTAAAGGGTGGAGGAAAAAGTACCTTTTATCTTCCAAATAACTTTTGCATGCACTAACAATTCCAAATGATCAAGGAATGCAGTACTCCAGGCACTGGGACCCTGTCTTTCTGAGTCCATATTTACTGTATATTTTCTACACACATAGCAGATAACCTTAAAACATGAATAGTTACGTTCCCAAATAAATTTTCTCAAACAAAGCAATCAAATAAAGTGAGGGGATAAAAAGAAGTTATGACCCAAAATATAAAATTACAACGATCCTCACAGATAAAAGAGGGAAACTGAGTTTTTTTTTTTAAAGCCTTTTTTTTAAACTGTATAATGAAATGCTCTTTTATCACCTAAACTTCCATTCTGAACAGCTAAGGAAAGTGGGTCCTGCTTTCTTTAAATATTTATTAATGATGATTTGTGAGCCTAACTAATTGCTATATAAACATAACATTAGGAAGCTAAATGATGTGTAATTAATATGATAAAAAAGAGGTCTCCTAAAGTAATGTTCCCATTTGTCACATAACTATGTTCTCATAATTTATTTAATAATTTGTGTATTGTAGAAGATTTCTATCCATCATATAGTATTTAATTCTTTAGGCATGTTAGGATGTTACACTCAAAGAATTATATATTGTGCTTTCTAAAGTGTTCTAAAATCCTTGAAATGAAACTGAATTATTGAAATGAAGTTGCTACCCTAATCTCTAGGAAAATATATTTGAATGCTGATACATGCGTGGATACATAATTTGGAAAAATAATATATAATTTTATTGCATTCCTTTTCCTATATACTGGTATTTTCAAAAATTTGAAATATAGTCCTAATTTTTTAAAAATTGTGACTGTGATTTAATCTTTGCAATTGTATTTGAAAAAAAAGTATAGAAAAAGTCAATTTATTATTTAAATAACTATACGCAAAACTACAAATTATTTTTCTGGCCTATCAATTTTAAATATAAACCTATTTGACTGAAAAAATTTATCATATGTAACAAATATGTAAGAATAGAAAATGAAAAAAATAAGTATCAGGTAACCTACAGAAAATCAACAAAAGCTTGATATAAAATCCTGTGTAGGCTTTTATCCAGAAGGTTGTCATTCTAGTTTTTACTGTGTTGAAAACAGGGATAACATGAAACTGATACCTTCCATAATCATTCTGTATTAGGAATTAAAACCACAAAGTATGCATTCTTTAATATTTATAGTTAAATTTGCATCTCAGAAACTCAAAAACAACCCCTCAAAAATTCCACATTAATTACTAAAATAAGGTTTTTGAAATGGCAATGCTGATTTTCTAAAAACAACTCTCTATGTTTTAGGAACCTTTGAAATTCCTTGCAGTTTTTACTGGACCTTGGGGTCAGTTTAATGCAAATTAGGCTGGACTCAGAGCCTTATTAATCCAGTACAAAATCTCTTGTTTGTAGAAATGCATATTCAACAAAAATGCACTTGCTTTTAATAGCAAAATAAGAAATATTTATTTACAAAGCATGCCACTGAGACTGGTTCATTCACAGGGTCATCAGGTCTAACTACTTAATGAAAAGAACAAGATAATTTAAGTGAGGATAAAAACTATAAATATTTGAAGTACTTTAAAAATACTGCTTCTGAGTCCAAATTTTCAAGACCTCTGCTTTTAATAATTCAAAAAATTATGACCTGTATCAATTAAGAACAATTATTTATAAAAATGTTAACCTACTATAGTTTGTACTTGCAGAAACTATCACATTTTTTTAACAAGGGAAATGGGAAATCACTATGGGATGACCTAGTTAGATTAAATTTAGCAAGAAACTTGTTACCAGACCATATAAAAGACACAGCATAATAAGACATGACCTTGCAGAGCCTTGGAGCCAATCTATGATGTTTTTCCTTTCGATAACCCTTGCTAATTATCTGCAAAGTTACAGACCCTTTTGTCATGGGTTATTTTTCCTCAAATTGTGAGGGGATTTTTGGTTCCTAAATATTTAATTAGTCTTGTTATTAGAATTGTTGTATATTTCAAGCATTTTGATTTTCATACTCTATTCCTTCTAATTATCCTCAGATTTAGACTGGTCATCCAAAATCTTTGCCTTCTGTAATTATTTACTTCTTAAAGATCATTCCGTGAAGAAATATTTTCACTCTTATGGCTCTTCTTTTTCACAAATGGCTTTTCTGGTCTGTTAATTGCCCGCTCAGAGGATTAGAGTTTGAAATAATGCAAAAGAACATGCAACTAAAAGGAGTTTTAGAGGGCAAAATTGAGTAAACTAGATTTTTGTTGTTCCTATTTTAAATTCCCCTTAAAGATAACACCCTTGGTTTAGATGTGATTTTGACAAACAGGAAAATTATACCATAAATATTTTTTTCTGCCTCCCAAGATGTTTCATGAGATGTCATTTATTCAGTCTAATATAAATCTCTGCATATAAAAGAAATTCATCTCTAGTCTAATTGACAGCTAATAAATTTCTTCTTTTACAGACCTCACTTTGATTACAGTACAGCAGCTAATGTTCACACAACTTCCTAGGTAATCAAAATGAAAGCACAGAAACAAATTCATAAGACTTTTGGTGATGTGGCCTTAAAAAATCTACTATCTAGGCAAAAGTAATGTCAAAAAAATACAATTTTTGTTAAAGTATTTAAAATTGACTCAGGAAATTTTTTTTTGCTTTTTATTAAAATGACTACATTCTGTATGTGCTCATTTTTTTTTTAATCAAGAGGCAAGAAAGCACTGCTGTTCTTTACCCAAAATGAATTCTTTCAGTAAGAAATCTTTCACAACTTTTAGTACATTCTTTCCTCATCAAACTTGTTTTTCAGTTAAATGCACTTTTTATTACTTTTATTTTACAGTAATTTATTTTCCTCATGCAACTTATAAAGCTTATAAAAAGTATATAGAAATGTTTTGTGTAAAAGGGAGACGAAAAAGCAAAAGTGAGCAGTATCTTAATAATATGAACTGAACTGATACATTAATGCTGGAGGACAGGGAAATACATAGTGTTAATGGTCAACAAAGGGATAACTCTCGGAAAACAAAATGCTATGCAATTATTCTGCAAGTCATGAATCTTTTTTATTAATTATGTGGTCTAACTTTGTGCCTCATAAAAAACATAATCTTGTTATCCTTATGTTATTCTAATTTAAAAAGATGCATCTGAATTCTCACAGAAAACACTGTCTATACACTTCTTGAGCTATTTTTCCCTTATGGAAGAACCATTTGAAGAATCTTTTCTCTGAGGGTAGAGCATTTTTTGAACTGAGGACACCAGACTAATAGTCTGAGCATCTCCTATATTCCAACTCACAGTGATGCCCTTAATGCAAGCCAAAGAAGAAACGCACATTTGCAAGAAGCATGTACTAAGCAAGAGGAAGAAAAGGCTAGCACATCAACTATTCTGGCCAAACAGTATTCAACTCTTCCCCATTTACGCGAACCTGAAGCGATCTTTCTCTCCTTTCCCTATGGCAGTTAACTGTCTATATAATTAATTTGGCAATTAATCATATTCTGCTTTGTGGCTCTATTCTATATTTTGCATACAATTGTTATTTAACTCACCAGTATTTTCCATGTTTAAAATTAAGCTGTAAACTCCTTATGTTTTTGTTTATATTCTTTTTCAAACACCCCCAAAGAGTGTTAGGCACTTCATTGTATCAGTTCTCATACCATGAATGCCTTCAGCTGTTTCTAGGACCCTAGTCTTATCTCCACAGTTAGATACTGTTAGGCTTCTTTTAAATTCCTTGGAATGCCTAGTCCTATTTAGGGCAAAAAGTGCTCACTCAGTAACTACTTCCTAAATTGGAATTCTCATTCCTCTATGTTTTACTGAGGGTTTTTTAATTGAAGGAACAACTGAAAATCTCCTGTTGGTACATACTAATGTCATTTACATTAATAAAAACTGCAGAAATTTTGTAGAGATGTTTACCTAAGTATTCTGTAAGACAAGAGACGAAAAACAATAAAAACAAAAGCCTGGAACCACAGACTCATGGGATACTCAGTAGTAGAGCAGGTGCAGAAGGCTAAAAACAATCTTTAATACTCATAATCTGAATATAAACAATCAAATTCATCAGAGAATTATAAAGAGGTGGATACTCTGTGGTTCATACACTCTCAAAATTAATGGAGTCTCACCTAACTGATAAATATATGGCAAATTTCACTGGCTTACTTCTGATAAATCAGAACTAATGTTTAATCATGACAAAATATTCATAATCTAATCCTTTTATCAAACTGACTATCACTGCAGGAGTCTCCTGTGTTTGCACAATTAAAAACCCCATGTTAGCTGTATATAATAAGGCATTACATTTGATGCAAATCCTTTTCTATTGAAAGAAGTGCCAAGCTGACAGCAGGAAGTAGCTGATAAGAAAGCAACAAGGCATTGCTGATGGCATTCTCCATAACTGAACACCTACCCATAAGCATTCAGTCTACAGTGTATTACCAAAAGTGCTCGTTTTTTAAAAAAGCACAGATCAAGGCAAGTGCCCTCTGCTACATCTCAGTCACAAAGGCAAAAATTATCTAAAATCAGATAGATAAATGATAGATACCTAAACTGATAGAAAGAAAGAAAGGATGGAAGGAAGGAAAAGATAATTTTATATCCACTGGTGGTTCCGGTACTAGAAACAGTGATACAAGACATTATCTGCTGCTATACCCTAGTTACAGAATTACCTACAATTTGAAAGCACAGTTATACACTTATTATACCACATCCAAACAAAATCTAAGAAGCAGAAAATAAACATATGGATATGAAATTATGTTTTACCATTCTCTGTAAGTGAAACTTTGTTGTTCTCAGAGTCCATATGAAGGGCTTAAAACCCTAGTGCTATTTTTCTATATTACAGAGTTTAAAATTTTAAATATAATATTTTATGTAACTATTTCTTAATTTTGAGAAATATATAAAGAACTCAATCTTTGAAAAATCCTTTCCTGTGTAGTCTAATTGCAAGAAGAGAATTCAGAACACCCCAAAGGAAGGAGAACATTAATAAGATGCAGTGTGGTCTAGAAAGTTTAAAAAAGTGAGGACAGAAGTTGTATAATTCCTTTAATAGACCTACTCAGTACTCCCTCAACATTTTCCTACCTCACTGCATTGCACATCCCTTTCCTTTCTCTATCAGTTTTTAGACATCTACTGTGCTATCTGAAAGATCTGGTATCAGAGTTATTTCTGTATGTATCTAATCTTCTTTACAGATTATAATATCTTGGAAGGGGGAGCATATGCTTTAAGCATCTTTGAACCACATTGTGCTTTATTCTAAAACGTACTGACTTCAGAAACGCCAGTGTGTACACTTAAAAATATATATTTTCTTACCAATTGTTCCCAAATATCTTAGCGTGTTTGACACATTAGTTTGCCCACCACACAACTCAGTAATTACTTGGAAGCATAAATCAATGAATGAAAGATAATTTTCAGAAGTGAAGCATAGTTCTATAACCATGTAAAACTCTGATTTACATGGTTTGCTTAAGTTTCTAACAGTTGAAGGCAGAAGGCTTCCATTCCATGTAACATTCCTAGCCTAAATTAGCTTCATATCAGTAACTAAGCTCAGTTCATAGTGAAAGCTCAGTTCATCATGAAAGCTCAGTTCATCATGAAAGCTCAGATCATCATGACCTATAAAATGTTAGACTCAAGAGTTTTAAATACCACTAACACCATGTAAAGGCTTTGGGAGTACAGGGCTGTGTGCTGTGAAATGGCAACACTGCTCTTCTGAAGCTAACATGCCCTCTTAGGCCACAGACATAAACAGGGTAAGCATACTCAATAATGAATGACCAGGAAAACACCTTTATCACTGCAAATTAAAGATAAAATGTCTACCTAATTATATTGTACACATTAAAATGAGGTGGATGAAACTGGAGCCTATTATACAGAGTGAGGTAAGCCAGAAAGAAAAACACCAATACAGTATACTAACGCATATATATGGAATTTAGAAAATGGTAATGATAACCCTGTATGCGAGACAGCAAAAGAGACACAGATATATAGAACAGTCTATGGACTCTGTGGGAGAGGGAGAGGGTGGGATGATTGGGAGAATGGTATTGAAACATGTTTAATATCATGTAAGAAAGAATTGCCAGTCCAGGTTCAATGCAGGATACGGGATGCTTGGGGCTGGTGCACTGGGATGACCCAGAGGGATGGTACGGGGAGGGACGTGGGAGACGGGTTCAGGATGGGGAACATGTGTATACCCGTGGCGGATTTATGTTGATGTATGGCAAAACCAATACAATATTGTAAAGTAATTAGCCTCCAATTAAAATAAATAAATTTAAATTTAAAAAAAAATCTACTGCTATTTTTAGATTTTAATGTCTTACGAAAAATACAGCTAAATACAAGATTATCTGTAAATCTGTATCTGAAGTTGCACATTTTATAGCCAGAGTTTTAGAATTATTTACAAAAAGTAGTCTAATACTTAAAATAGTACACTCATACATAACACTACATATTTTGTTAGAAATAATAGTTTATTAAACATACTTGATGTCATTATTATGAAAAGGAACACTGGACGATCTTGCTACTGCTCTTATCTTTGACCCTTTAGCTCTTCCATTTTAGCACCTTCATTACTGTCAAGATGCCATTAGAATGTCTGCCACTTATTTACATCACTACATCCTGGACAAGAAAAAAATCTTCTGGGTTCAATCAGTAATACTTTCCTTTTGTATTCAACTAAAACGCAGAATAGCATCACACAAAGGACAAGATGACAAAAGATAAACTTTAGAATGTAAAATGTCACGTTTTAGACATGAATTGGGCATTTTTAAAATGTGGTTTAAACTGTTTTAGTTTTTAATCGTCAGACTTCTTTAATATCTGTAACCAATAACACTAATAGGACTTGTTTTTATAATTACTACTACTACCTTTCTTAGGTTGGCTAACACGGGAAGCAAAATTTGAGCCACAGTCTCTGAGATGCTTATAATGTCCTTAGAACTATCAGTGAAGCCTTAACTGAAGCAGGATTAGGTAGTCTGAGAAGTACAATTTGGCTGCAAATAAAGGCTTAGCAAATTCCTCGGGGGTGGGAGCTCTGAGCTTGGGACAGCTCTTCAGGAACGTGTTAAAATGCAGCAAAAATGAGGAGGCCAACCTTTGGCACTCTGGCATTCAGTGGAATTCCTCTAGGGAGAAGGATTTATATCCCTTTAGCCCATGGCAGTTCCTGGGCAGGGACTCACTTTGAGCCCCTCCTCAGGTAACTCCCTTGACAGCTGAGGGGGAAAATGGCCTGGTCTGAAGCGGGAATCTGGGGGGCATACCATAATATCCACTGCAATGCTATAACTGTAAAGAGTTTAATGGACTGTTTGCAAAAACAGTTCTTTTACTACCACTTCTCATTTTCATGGTTTTTATTGTATTTTATCTTCTTGTACACACTGATATGTCAATCCTGTTTACTAAGCGATATTCAATGGGTTTCCTATGGAGCAATGAACCTTAACAGGCAGTTTTTAATTGGCCCACATAGGAAACCACATTACTATTAATTCCACAGCTACAGCATAAAATAAAACCAATGCTTCTCAAACTCTAGAGCAATTAGACCTCTCGGCTATTTGGCTAACTCTGCTTCATGATACCCAATGCAGTTAATTATATTTTTTGATGTTAATAGTCGCTGTCAGTCTCAAGCATAACTTCTCTTTGATGAATATTTAAATTATATTTGAATAAAAATAATCTTGGTTACATTTCATATTCAGTAATCATCACAGCTTAATAAAGGTCTACTTGTCAAGGGTTGAAAGAAACTGAAATGCACATATAAAGGTTCTAAACCAAAGCATCAGATAATATATTTGCAATGACCATAATCTATATCTCGACCCAACATACCTGATTATATAGTTTTAAAAGGTATAGACTCACCCACACAATGACTTGCAGCTAGACTTCAAGTTACTTATAAACAGTCTTTCAGATTATATACACAGAATTCTATTAATTAACAATGATAACATCTTAGGACTGTATCATAAAATAATTTAATGTGTGGAATAAAATGAGAAAATTTTTAAATGTGATAGAAAATTTAGAATTCATTCTCTTCCATCCTCTTGCTGTATTGTTTTGAAAAGTTCTGAGAGTAAAACTAAAAACAAACCTTTGATTTATCAAAAGATTTTTGATGATGTTACAGAAATCCACTGAAATCATTATTAATCATTTAATGATTACTATGAAATCATCATAATTTAAAAATTATGTTTTCTGTTACATAAAGGTTTTAATAGGGGTCGGAAGTGGGGGTGAAGGAAATTTCCAAACTTGGGAAACTGGACAGTGGAAAGAAAATATAAAAACAAAGCCCATTAGTATAATTTCTTGAGTGCTTGTTTAAACCTCATATAGCTTAAAACTCCCTTAGTTTATATTATAATAGAAATGCTTCAAACCAAGCATTTAACAAAAAATGTAAAAATGCTAATGTTTTCCTATCTCAGCCCTTTTATTGAATGAATACATATTTTGCTATCTACTTAATTAAATTAATAAACTGATTTGTTAAAATTTTAACTTTTCAATTTCTCCTTTCAAACCCTAAATCTTTGGGATATAAAGGAGACAAAATAAAATACAATTAAAAAGAAAGAAATATCCTGAAATGCACACATTAACCTAAGACTGTATAGTGGAAAAGTGTGCCAATTTCTAGTAACACATTATAAATAAAATAGGAGTGGATTCTAGTTTATATATAAAGTCTACATCTTATAAAACAGGGTTACCACTTTAAGAAAAAATTACAAGTAGAAAATACAGTACCAAAGTGAATAATTATTTAGGAAAAAAAGGGAAAGCACAACAAACATCACTAATTTTTAAAAGCCTACAAGTATCACAGTAACAAACCACAGAAAACGAAAATAACATTTTAATAATTTAATTGGTTTCCATTCATTTACAATACTTTCCTTAATATTTTTTTCACCAAATATCTCAAGAATGTCTCTTCACAATTTCATATTATTACTTTCTATAATTTTTCTTTTCTACCTAAACTGCGGATCAAAATTTATTTTTCATTATTAATGGTGTGGATACATTAAGTAAAAACCTACAATGTGCTCATATTCATTGAAATGCTAATAGTATGTGCTCCACAAACACAGGTATTCTGATAGATTTTGTTTTATATGATACTCATTAAAAAAGGAGAACAGTATGGTGCATTTATAATTATACATACTACCTTTGATCTGTTCTCTATGTTCTGTATATAATCCACCAAGAATATACAGGAAAGAACTTCAGTTTTGATTAGTTATCAATAAGAACCAAATCTCCCACTTGCAGTTTTACACATTCAATGACTAGAAGAATTTTATAGTCTAGCTTTCGATTCCATACATTTTAAATATTATTCCTCTACCACCTGACATATATTATATGTCCCAAAGGACACATTCAAATTGTAATATGATATCTGACCTTCCACCAAAGAGCCTCTTGATGAAAGTGAAAGAGGAGAGTGAAAAATTTGACTTAAAACTCAACATTCAGAAAACTAAGATCATGGCATCCAGTTCTATCACTTCATAACAAACAGATGGGGAAACAATGGAAACAGTGACAGACTTTATCTTTTTGGGCTCCAAAATCACTGTAGATGGTGACTGCAGCCATGAAATTAAGATGCTTGCTTCCTGGAAGAAAAGACATTACCGACAAAGGTCAGTCTAGTCAAAGCTATGGTTTTTCCAGTAGTCATGTATGGATGTGAGAGCTGGACTATATAGACAGCTGAGCACCAAAGAACTTTTGAACTGTGGTGTTGGAGAAGACTCTTGAGAAGTCCCTTGGACTGCAAGGAGATCCAACCAGTCCATTCTGAAGGAGATCAGCCCTGGGATTTCTTTGGAAGGAATGATGCTAAAGCTGAAACTCCAGTACTTAGGCTACCTCATGCGAAGAGTTGACTCATTGGAAAAGACTCTGATGCTGGGAGGGATTGGGGGCAGGAGGAGAAGGGGACGACAGAGGATGAGAAGGCTGGATGGCATCACCGACTTGATGGACGGGAGTTTGAGTGAACTCTGGGAGTTGGTGATGGACAGGGAGGCCTGGCGTGCTGCGATTCATGGGGTCACAAAGAATTGGACATGACTGAGCAGCTGAACTGAACTGAAGTGACATGCAAAGTATGTGTTCAATTAGATATATCAGTAACAGCTTTAATGGTTATTTACTGTACTAAGGTTCAAGAATTTGTATTGTAACCTCCCAATCCTTGGACAAAGAGAGATGTTTGTAATTCCAGTTAGTTGTCTTAAAACAAACTAAGCCAAGAGAGAAAGAATTAGCGCAAATCCATCACTCAACAGAAAATAACCTAAATACATCACATAGATGATGAGTTAGTAGTATTTATTTATTTTTCCCCAGATGCATTTTATCTTAATGGAAAATGGTTGATAAACTTGACAACACAGATAAAAACACTTGGGATAAACAGCATAAAGGTAAGACTGCAGTTTCTCAGAAATGCAGGCTTAAACCCTATGAGAATGAAGAGGTTCACTGAATAAATATACTAAGCAAGAGAAAGCCATGAAATTAAAAGACGCTTACTCCTTGGAAGGAAAGTTATGACCAACCTAGATAGCATATTCAAAAGCAGAGACATTACTTTGCCAACAAAGGTTCGTCTAGTCAAGGCTATAGTTTTTCCTGTGGTCATGTATGGATGTGAGAGTTGGACTCTGAAGAAGGCTGAGCACCAAAGAATTGATGCTTTTCAACTGTGGTGTTGGAGAAGACTCTTGAGAGTCCCTTGGACTGCAAGGAGATCCAATCAGTCCGTTCTAAAGGAGATCAGCCCTGGGATTTCTTTGGAAGGAATGATGCTGAAGCTGAAACTCCAGTACTTTGGCCACTTCATGCGAAGAGGTGACTCATTGGAAAAGACTCTGATGCTGGGAGGGATTGGGGGCAAGAGGAGAAGGGGATGACAGAGGATGAGATGGCTGGATGGCATCACTGACTCGATGGACATGAGTCTGAGTGAACTCTGGGAGTTGGTGATGGACAGGGAGGCCTGGCGTGCTGCTATTCATGGGGTCGCAAAGAGTCAGACACGACTGAGCGACTGATCTGATCTGAAGCAAGAGAAGGGTACCCCTGACTAGCAAGTATGGATAATAATACAAAAATAAAATATGCCAACCCCTAAAATATTATAAAACATCGAATTAGATAAGGCAGATTTAACTAATTTTTCCCACTAAAAATTAATATGAAAGGGATATAAATATCTTAGACAGGTTTTAAGTTTATCAATACCTATAAAGAGATCAGGGAACAAAGAAATAAAACCTCCTTCATATAGCTCTAACTTACACATAAAGTTTCTTTATAAAGACTGAACCATCAGTATAAAATTGGAAAGGGTTTTATGTCAAGGAGAGCATGCCTACACTGAAATCTATAATCATTAAAGTTAGCCAGAGAACACTTGTAGAATTGCAACTGGAATTTAATGAATTTTCTTGTTTAACTTCTGAGAATCTTCTAACATCCATCAGTTGTCATACGAGGGTTTTGTGTGGAACTGTGCATGCATTTAAGTATCTCCTTTCTTTAAATATTTTATACACAGTATCTGTTAGTATACTTGAAAACAACAGAAGTATATATACAAAACCTAGATAACAGAATTATTTTAAAATGATTATTAAATATTATTTAAAATCAATTTTCATGCAACTAGGATATTAATGAGGTTCCAGATATAGATACTTTGAGGTTTTAGCCTCTGAGACGAATAATTCAACCTTTTTCAAGGTTCACAAAGTAAAAAGAGGGTATCATATTGCCCATTTCTTCCCAAGGATATTTTAAAAATAAGTGAGGAGAATATATGTGCTACAAATGTGAATGAGTGCTTTGACTGCAATGACAGTTGACTTTTCAGTGTGAAATGAGAGAACTACAGTATGATGAGTCCCAAATTTCTCAGCAGTTCCAACAATCTGTTATTCAATAACTCTCTTAAAATAGAAGCAATGGCCTACGTTTTTTCCTTCATAAAAAGGGTCCCTAGTTGTCTGTCCTGCTTCATAGCAAGAAGAGAGGTGAAAAAGTTAATGTGCGCATTTTTTCAGTCTAATTCTATGACCTACTGTAACATAAAGAATCATGGAACAGAAAACAAAAAAGTAATGCACATATATATAAAATGACACCTTTTATCATATGCGCATGCACACAAGAAATCATCACCGTTTGAATTGCTATTGTATTAACAATGTTAAAATGCAATTATCAAATTTAAAGATAATAGGTTGGGGCATTGAAAAGTTTAAAAGAAGAAAATTCAAGGATACCGAAGTTATTGAATGGGGTACAGGATGGGAATACATTAATTTGGTCCCTACTCATCAAGCTTAGTTTCATCAACCCAAACTTTTTAGACAAGATCTAGGCTCTGAAATCAGTTTTGTCTCTTACTTAATTTATTAAATTGTTCCCATGTTCAAAAAGCTAGACTTTTTTCCCTTAAGTTAAGGATCTCTGAACTGTACTCCTACTTCATTAATCTAGTGTTTATTCCTTTCTTGGATGCCTGTGACTGTAGAGTAGTACCTAATTCTTCTGGTCTATGCAAGGCTGAATGCTGCTTTGCCGATTTCCATGCTGAAACTCTCCTATCCTGAAAATCCTAGTATGTTCTTTTATTTAAGTAGAATAAAATTCTTCAGCATCAATAGGGGAAAAAATGAATCTCTCTTATACTTTAGTGCTGCCTTGTGGCTCAGATGGTAAAGCGTCTGCCTGCAATGCAGGAGACCCAGATTCGATCCCTGGGTCGGGAAGATCCCCTAGAGAAGTAAATGGCAACCCACTCCAGTACTCTTGCCTGAAAAACTCCATGGACTGTCGCCTGAGGAGCCTGGTAGGCAACAGTCCATGGAGTCACAAAGAGTTGGACACGACTGAGCGACTTCACTTCACTTCACTATGAGACATTACCCTCCTGTTCTCATTCTGGTTTCCTAGATGGTACCTTTACCTTTTCCCCTTAAGTGTAGGGGTTCTCTAGAGCTTTTGCACATACCAACTGCATAACCTCTGTACTGTCATCTATTCAGCTAAAACTACCAACCTTACATTTATGTTTGCTTCATATGTATGTTCTTCTTTCAACACTCTTTTGAGTGCCAGATCTGTATTAACAATGGATCGCTTAACTACTTATTTATATTCCACCAGGCTTCCCAACTTAGAGGAATTTAAATTGGTAGTTTAACAACCAAAAATATAATCAATTTTATTTAATAAGAAACCTACTGTAGTTGTTCTATGAGGTTCTATCCAGTTGGTATCTATAAGTGGGCTTAAAAAAATTGGTTAAAATCTTAAAAAGAATCAGGCTAGTTCCCTAAGCCTAGGGCACTATTTTACTTTCCTTGGGTAATTTCCACACAAACAAAAGGACTTATCTTGGAATCAGTTACCCAAAATATACCTTTCCCACCACAGGGAAGAACTGAGGAATATTTTTACCATCTTCTCAAGGGCAGTACAGATTACTTTTAGAACCTCTCTGCAATGAGAAAGGTACACTGATGTACATCTAATAGTATGAGTTCAGATTCTGAAAAACTGAACCTACCTATGCCCATTCGGAGAAGGCAATGGCACCCCACTCCAGTACTCTTGCCTGGAAAATCCCATGGACGGAGGAGCCTGGTAGGCTGCAGTCCATGGGGTCGCTAAGAGTCAGATATGACTGAGCGACTTCACTTTCACTTTTCACTTTCATGCATTGGAGAAGGAAATGGCAACACACTCCAGTGTTCTTGCCTGGAGAATCCCTGGGACGGGAGCCTGGTGGGCTGCCGTCTATGGGGTAGCACAGAGTTGGACACGACTGAAGCGACTTAGCAGCAACAGGAGCATGCCCATTAACCCAATATTTATTATTTTTTTTAAACGCAGTAAACATTTACATGCTTTCTCACTTTCCGATCTCTTGACCAGAGTGCTAAAACAAACGTTAAGGGCAACTGCAAACCATAATCTAAGGCAACAGACTACCTGGATGAGAACTGGCAAATTCTTAGAGTGAAGAAATGAACAGAGACAGTTATAAAAAATTAACAGAAGAGTAACTTAGAAACAAATTTAGCACATCACTTTAACTAGATTGTACCCAATGCTACAAACAAACACTATTTTTAGCAAAATTCTAATTTACTTATTCACCAAATGCTTTCGAGTACTTGATGAGTAGTAAGAGGGTTTTTGTTTTATTTGCCTTAATGAATTCAAAGTGTTGAAACTATTTCATATTTAAGTGAACTCACAACAATTATCTTCACAGTGCTAAAAATTATCTCTAATGGTGATTATTTTATAGAGTATTAAAACACTTATCATTTAGGAAAGAGTTTTATTTCTTACTTTTCAGGATGAGCCATTCAATGTACTTAAAAGATAACAGAATCAGTTACTAAAAAATTCTTGGTTGCATAGTTTTAAATAAGCAGGAAATATAAAATGGAGAACAAATAACAATTATTAACACTTTTACCACAAAGAATTACGAGTGTATTTATTTAGTTGACTCTTAACTGGTGAAGTGATGACAGTGAGGAAGGCAGGTAGGAAAGCCTTGAAGTAAAATATAAACATATATTCATGGCATTGAAATTTCTGTGTTATCTATTATTATATGCAAAAAGTGGGGAGTTTCAAATACAATAGAAAAAAAAAACTCTTTCCAAAAAGGAATTTCCTACATTAAAGAAAAAAAGTCTGATTTTAAAAATTATTAACATATCTTTTGATGATTATAAATGGAAAATTTTTGCCAAATTATTAGGATTTGGTGAAAAAGCTCTTACTTTATTTGTAAATACTGAAAGAGTATCTTTAAAAAGGGACAAGTATTCTACATAGTCAATAATTATTCTGTAATATTTCAGTTGCAAAAATATTGTCTACCTATTTTTCTCACAGTTATTTGAAACTATATAACAGTCAGATATGGTAGACTTCCTTTAGGGTTTTTAATCTAACATACACAGAATGGAGTACTGATAAATTACCACTGTGAAACTCATTATTTAAGTCATCTTAACACTGTATTACTTGTCAATAAAATGTTAACATTTTAATCGTCACTGTGTTGATTACATAATTATAAAGCCACTAATTGGAGAAGGCAAAGGCACCCCACTCCAGTACTCTTGCCTGGAAAGTCCCATGGACGGAGGAGCCTGGTGGGCTGCAGTCCATGGGGTCGAGAAGAGTCGGACACGACTATGCGACTTCACTTTCACTTTTCACTTTCATGCATTGGAGAAGGAAATGGCAACCCACTCTAGTACTCTTGCCTGGAGAATCCCAGGGACGGGGAGCCTGGTGGGCTGCCGTCTATGGGGTCGCACAGAGTCGGACACGACTGAAGCGACTTAGCAGCAGCAGCAGCAAAGCCACTAATATAATAAAACAAATTAAAAATAGAGTTTCTATAGGCAGTGTTAGAACTCTTTATTTTCACTAACACACCATAAATTGATAAGAAATTTTCATAACAAGGAGACAGCAGTACCCTTTCACAGGATTTAATATGCACAAATTTTAGTTTCGTTAAAATGTGTCATCAGGGTTTCCCTGGTGGCTTAGTGGTAAACAATTTGCCTGCTAATGCAGGAGACATGGGTTCGATCTCTGTTCCAGGGAGATTCCACAGGCCACAGGGCAACTAAATCCATGTGCCACAACTACTGAGCCCATGCTCTAGAGCCTGTTCTCTGCAACAAGAGCAGCCACTGAAATGAGAGGCCCATGCACTGCAACTAAAGAGCAGCTCCTGCTTGCCACAACCAGAGAAAAAAATTCAACCAGCAACGAAGACCCAGCCCAGTGAAAATTCAAAAAAAAAAAAGTACGGTAAAAAAGTAGCCCTGCTTTTATAATATAATAAAACAATGAAAATTACTTGCTATTTTATTTTGTACATTTACTATAACATGTCATTATATTTAGAAGTAGGATAAGGCTTATGTGTTGTGATAGATACTCAACCATGTATTTAAATGTATAAACTCATAAACAAAAGTTACCTACAATGTACAATTCCTCAGAGCCAGGTCTTTCAGATTCTCTTTGTACTAACTCCCACTGCTTTTTGCCTGCCGGGCTAATAAAAACACGTAATTAAACATAATCATTTTTCACTTCCTATTTCTCTCTGGCATAATTTTAGATGTTCATCTCATATCACTACCAATGAACAGTAGGATCAACATGTAAATGTCCACCTAATATAGGCGGTTCCCAATTTTTGAAATACTGTGTGCAAATTGTTCTATTACTATCTTATTGGAGCACAGAATTCATTCCTCCAAAGAAGGTAAATTATGTTTTGCAGTTTGTTTCACAAGCTAGATTTCAAATCTAACATCGTCTATAAAGGACTTTGGTGCAAAAAAAAACAAAAAAACAAAACACATTTACGCAGTGCCATTTGTGCAAATAAGATTTTACTTTTTTAATAACTACTCTTTTCAAACTAAACATAAAAACATTTTGATGGCAATCTTTCAGAAGTATTATATATTCTCTTATTTATTAAAAATATCTTGATCAGTATCAACATTAACAAAAAAACCTACTTACTATAATGTGCTATCAATAAAAATGTTAATATGTATTCTGCATGAAATTAGAGATTTTACAACAATTTGTACCCATATTCTTAGGGACTGGATTTTTTTAAAAATAGTTTTTCCGTTATTTCCTTCATTGCTCTTATCACATTTGGATGTTTTCATTGTGCCTACACTGATCAGACCCCAAAAATCTACTGTTCTACTTTAAGGTAGACTATGGCAACCTACTTCAGTACTCTTGCCTGGAAAATCCCATGGGCGGAGGAGCCTAGTAGGCTGCAGTCTATGGGATAGCTATAGTCACAACTGAGTGACTCCACTTTCACTTTTCACTTTCATGCATTGGAGAAGGAAATGGCAACATACTCCAGTGTTCTTGGCTGGAGAAGCCCAGGGACAGGGGAGCCTGGTGGGCTGCTGTCTATGGGGTCACACAGAGTCAGACATGACTGAAACGACTTAGCACAGCAGCAGCAGCAGCATATAAGCTACAAAACTGGACAAAAGATTGTTTTCAGTGGAGGAAAAGAGTCAAGAGGAGAGAGTAAAGACTTTGAATAGAAAGATAAAGGGCTTTCCTAGTATTTTTTCTTAAAAAATCTAAAATCAATAATAATAAACTCTGTCAAACTTGTTTTCCATCAGAGTTTTTATGTTCTGCTGCTGCTGCTAAGTCGCTTCAGTCGTATCCGACTCTGTGCGACCCCATAGACGGCAGCCCACCAGACTCCCCTGTCCCTGGGATTCTCCAGGCAAGAACACTGGAGTGGGTTGCCATTTCCTTCTCCAGTGCATGAAAGTGAAAGTGAAGTCGCTCAGTCGTGTCCGACTCCTAGAGCCCATGGACTGCAGCCCATAGCTGCTGCTAAGTCGCTTCAGTCGTATCCGACTCTGTGCGACCCCATAGACGGCAGCCCATCAGGCTCCTCTGTCCATGGGATTTGCCAGGCAAGAGCTGGAGTGGGTTGCCATTGCCTTCTCCTTTTATGTTCTAAATAACAGGAAATGCTGGATATTACTGTCTTAGTTCAATCATAACTAAATCTTCTTTTAATATCTTAAATATAAGAAAACTCTAATGAAGATGCCACGAGTACTAAACAAAACAAAAAAAGATGCCAAGAATTAGGTAATCTGTGTTACGGCAGAGAAAGTCCATAAACATTAGCAGCAGTTTTTCATATTCTATTTACTTGTAGGAAGGTAATGCTCCAGTTAAGAGATATCATTCATATGTTTTATAGTTTATAATACTTTCCAGTACATCAATCTTAAAACCCAAAATTAACCAATTGTATATTACCCAAATATCTTTCTGTCTTCCTTCCTTCCTTCTTTCCATTCTCTCTATCTATTTTCTCTCTTGGCTTTCCTGGTGGCCCAGTCAGTATAGAATCCACCTGCAACATACAAGACCCAGGTTCACTCCATGGGTCAGGAAGATCCCCTGGAGAAGGAAATGGCTACCCACTCCCATATTCTTGCCTGAGACAGAGGTGCTTAGCAGGCTATAGTCCATGGAGTCACAAAGAGCCAGATAAGACCTGACGACTAAACTATCACCATTTTCTGTCTGTCTGTCAATCAAGAAAGAGAGAGAATGAGCACTACTGAGTTTTCTTAGCTTTCATAGTGTGTTGTTTTTATCTTGTTTGCTTTGTTTAAAACTGAGCATTAATACAAGTCATCGGTTGAGAGGAAATATTTGCAAAAGACATATGTAAGAAAGGATTCTTATCCAAAATATATTTATTAAAAAAAAAAAAAACTCTTAAAGGGAATTCTCTGCTGGTCCAGGGGTTGGCACTCCATGCTTCCATAGCAGAATGCATGGATTCGATTCCTGGTTGGGGAACTGTGGTCCTGCAGGTCTTGCAGCACAGCCCAAAGAAATTAGAAGTAAAAATAAAAAATCTCTTAAAGCTAAACAATAAGAAAACAACCCAATTAAAAAAGTGTAAAGGACCAGAACAGACACTTCACTAATAAACATAAATAAATGGTGAGTATGTATATTCAGAGATGTTCAACATGATATGTCATTGCATGCATGCGTGCTAAGTGGCTTCAGTTATGTCTGACTCTTTGCGACCCCTTGGACTACAGCCTGCCAGGCTCATCTGTCCATGGAATATCATGCAAGAATACTAAGAGTGAGTTGCCATTTCTTCCTCCAGATTATCTTCCTGACCCAGGCATAGAACCTATGTCTCCTGTGTCTCCAACACTGGCAGGTGTATTCTTTACTGCTGAGCCACCTGGGAAGCACTCACTGCATGCAAAACATTAACAATAAGTGTTGGTGAAGGTACGGAGCACCCTTCATTCATTGTCAATGGGAATGAAAAATGGTACAGCGACTTTAAAAGACATTTTGGCAGTTTCTTACAAAACTAAATACACTCCTACCATAAGATCCAACAAATGATGCTTCTTGGTACTTGCCCAAATTAACAGAAAACTTATGTCCACACAAAAACCTGAACAGATGTTCACAGAAGCTTTATTCCTAATTGCCAAAACTTGGAAGCAATCAACAAGTCCTTCAGTAAGTGAATGGATAAACTCTAGTACATCCAGACTATGGAATATTATTTAACACTTAAAAAAAATGAGCTTTTAAGCCATGAAAAGACATGGAGGAAACAACTGCACATTACTATGTGAAAGAAACCAATCTGAAAAGGTTACATACTGCATGATTCCAACTGAGGCAAAACTGTAAGAAAATAGTAAGTTCAGTGGTTGCTAGGGGAGGAATGAGCAGGTGGGACACAGGATTTTTAGATCAAAATGTTTTGTATGATATTGTAGTGGTAGATAAGGGTCACTATAAATTTTTCAAAACCCACAGAATGTACAACAGCAAGAGTGAACCCTAATGCAAATGGAGGATTTGGGTGATAATGATGTGTCAATGTGAGCTCATCTATTAAAACAAATGTAACACTGTGGTAAGGGATGTCGGGATGTCAATGGTTAAGGAAGTTACACATATGTGTAAATGGAATATGATAATTCTGTGTACATTCTGCTTATTTTTGCTGAAAAATGAAGTTTACTCATTAAAAAAATTAAGAAGCAATTACTGCCAAAGACCGAGACACTGAAGCATTCTTGATATTATAAAATATTTCAAAATTTTGAAGTCTTAAAAAACTAGACTATATTTTGATTACTCTTTATTGTATGATATATAAAAAACATATAATAATTCAGTCTATTTCATTATCTATGTCAATGTATAAATATGTCAATCTATATAAAATGGAAATCAACATTAGTAGGAAAACTCTAACTCAGTTTAATGAATACATTGAGATATGGACAGTGTCCATCCAATATGGAATTATGATAACACTTTCACTAATTTGGATGTTGTAGCTAAAACTGGATATTAACACATGAACGTTTACCTTTGAGTCATAATTTTGAAGGCATCTGGGAGGTAGCAGTCTGTATTCTCCATCTGAAATGGGTCAGCATCACAAATCTTGTCGTCTGTCCGACCATAATTAGCACTCTCAATCATTATAACATCACTGCCTGGACATCGCAGATCTATAGAATAACCTTCACAGGATAATTCTCGACGAACTAACCCAAATGGCAAAGCTGCTCTGCTGAAACCTTAAAAAAGAAAAAAAAAAAGTTAAAATGAAATAATGTATGAAGTATATTAATAAATTATTTTCAAGAAATATTACTCACATCTATATCTGAGAGGTATCAAACAAAGTATGTTTTTCAAACCATCCATTCATACATTTATTAATTAATTGCCAGGACCTTGACTATGAATCAGCAATTTATTACTAGATTTTTAAAATATATATTTAGCTGGAGTATTCATTTTATAAGAATTTTAAATTACTTTAATAAAGTATTTTCTGTATAGCCTAGTCACATTTGGAAACTGAGTGGCTCTTTTTGAGTAAATCCAAAGAAAAACAACACATTTGATCAATCAATTTAAAAGAATGACAAGATTAACAAATACAGAATGCAATATTTAATAAACGAACACTTAGATTTATAAATGAAATCAAAGCTGTGTTACACAGGACAATGGTGTATATTATGTTGCTTAATGTACACATATTAATTGCTGTTATGTTGATTATCTTAAAATACATTTGTCTTCAGTTCAGTTCAGTCGCTCAGTCATGTCCAACTCTTTGCGACCTAATGAACTGCAGCACGCCAGGCCTCCCTGTCCATCATGAACTGCTGGAGTTAACCCAAACTCACGTCCACTGAGTCAGTGATGCCATCTAACCATCTCATTCTCTGTCGTTCCCGTCTCCTCCTGCCTTCAAACTTTCCCAACATCAGGGTCTTTTCAAATAAGTCAGCTCTTCACATCAGGTGGCCAAAATATTGGAGTTTCAGCTTCAGCATGAGTTCTTCCAATGAACACCCAGGACTGATTTCCTTTAGGATGGACTAGTTGGATCTGCTTACAGTCCAAGGGACGTCTTCTCCAACACCACAGTTCAAAAGCATTAATTCTTCAGCGCTCAGCTTTCTTTGTAGTCCAACTCTCACATCCATACATGACTACTGGAAAAACCATAGCCTTGACTAGATGGACTTTTGTTGACAAAGTGATGTCTCTGCTTTTTAATATGCTGTCTAGGATGGTCATAACTTTCCTTCCTAGGAGTAAGCGTCTTTTAATTTCATGGCTGCAGTCACCATCTGCAGTGATTTTGGAGCCCAGAGAAATAAAGTCAGCCACTGTTTCCCCATCTATTTGCCATGAAGTGATGGGAACAGATGCCGTGATCTTAGTTTTCTGAAACTTGAGCTTTAAGCCAACTTTTTCACTCTCCTCTTTCACTTTCATCAAGAGGCTCTTTAGTTCTTCGCTTTCTGCCATAAGGGTGGTATCATCTGCATATCTGAGGTTATTGATATTTCTCCCGGCAATCCTGATTCCAGCTTGTGCTTCTTCCAGCCCAGCGTTTCTCATGATGTACTCTGCATAGAAGTTAAATGTAACTCATATTATAGAAGCAGGGTGACAATACACAGCCTTGACGTACTCCTTTTCCTATTTGGAACCAGTCTGTTGTTCCCTGTCCAGTTCTAAATGTTGCTTCCTGACCTGCATATAGGTTTCTCAAGAGGCAGGTCAGGTGGTCTGGTATGCCCATCTCTTTCAGAATTTTCCACAGTTTATTGTGATGCACACAGTCAAAGGCCTTGGCATAGTCAATAAAGCAGAAGTTGATGTTTTGCTGGAACTCTCTTGTTTTTCCATGATCCAGCAGATGTTGGCAATTTGATCTCTGGTTCCTCTGCCCTTTCTAAAACCAGCTTGAACATCAGGAAGTTCACGGTTCACATATTGCTGAAGCCTGGCTTGGAGAATTTTGAGCATTACTTTACTAGCATGTGAGATGAGTGCAATTCTGTGGTAGTTTGAGCATTCTTTGGCATTGCCTTTCTTTGGGATTGGAATGAAAACTGACCATTTCCAGTCCTGTGACCACTGCTGAGTTTTCCAAATTTGCTCACATATTGAGTGCAGCACTTTCACAGCATCATCTTTTAGGATTTGAAATAGTTCAACTGGAATTCCATCACCTCCACTAGCTTTGTTCATAGTGATGCTTCCTAAGGCCCCCTTGATTTCACATTCCGGGAGGTCTGGCTGTAGGTGAGTGATCACACCATTGTACATTTGTCTTAGTATCTCCCAAAATAACTAAGACACTGTGCCAGTATCACCCTCATGGAACAATGTGTGTGCGCTGTGCTCAGTTGCTCAGTCATGTCTGACTCTTTGCAATGCCATGGACTGTAGCCCGCCAGTCTCCTCTGCTCATGGAACTTTTCAGGCAAGAATACTTAAGTGGGTTGCCATTTCCTACTCCAGAGGATCTTCCTGACTCAGGGATCAAACCTGCATCTCTTGTGACTCTGGCCTTAACAGGCAGACTTTTTATCACTAGCACCACCTGGGAAGCCCCTTATGGCATACTAATGCCTTTCAATTTGTAGAGCCTTTACTGAAAACTCACATAAGTGAAAGGATTGAGACATAAGTAAAAGGATTGAGCAGATGGGTATTCATAGGACCTAGCACTGCTCCAATCTAGTCCAAAAAGTTGAAAATTTCCAAAGGGGCAAAACTTCTGAGATTTAGTTTTGTCATTTAAAAAATGGAGGTGAAACATCTATGTAACACCTATGATGTTACTTTTCCTACCAGTGTGACTCATTAATGAGATACGTGCAGAAAAGCATTTAATTGAAAGTGCCACATGAACTTACGTACGGTGTATCAGGCTGAATGTAGGTAATCACTGTTCATGAATGTGATAAAAAACAATTTAGAATAGAATAAAAAATTAGGATTTTAAGTTTTAAAAATTTCAACCAGGGGTCCTCTAATAATACAACAGAAAACAGAGGAAAAAGCCGAGAAAGCCAAGGACAGCCAAGAAGCGCTATGTGTAGACACAGCACATCTATGTGTGTTGGTTGCTACCTATGGGATACCGACCACATCAAAAACTTCTGCTAAGCTGCTAAGTCACTTCGGTCGTGTCTAACTCTGTGTGACCCCATAGACGGCAGCCCACCAGGCTCCCCCATCCCTGGGATTCTCCAGGCAAGAACACTGGAGTGGGTTGCCATTTCCTTCTCCAATGCATCAAAGTGAAAAGTGAAAGTGAAGTCACTCAGTCGTGTCTGACCCTCAGCGACCCCATGGACTGCAGCCTACCAAGCTCCTCCATCCATGGGATTTTCCAGGCAAGAGTACTGGAGTGGGGTGCCATAACTTCTACATTGACCCAATTTCTTATTTCAGTTCTCTAACTTGTTGCCATCTATAGCATTCCTGTTATAAAAAGATAAGCATTAATTTTAGTATTTTTTATCTCTATAAATTATTTTACATCATATAAGCCTTCCCTCACATCCCTTTTTACTCGAAAAAAAATTAAAACGATATTAAGAAGTAAAGTGTCCCAAGACATAAACTTCCAAGTTGAAAAACTAGGTTCTGCCCAGGTCAATCCAATGCAAAAATCTGTTCGCTTTAACTACTGTACAACGCCTCTCACTAAATGAACAAAACTAAGTGTCCTGGATAAACAAACATGCATCTTCTTTCTAAGATGCAAATAATCCTGCAAAAGGATTACTGGGTCACACGTTGGTATCATTTAGGAAATAAGCAAGTCTGAAACCTGGCTGAGTTCTCAGTTCTAATGAGAAAACAAAATGTAATTGAAATGGAGAGACATGAAAAGGACACAGTTTAGAGCACAAAAGTCTTCAGAGGATTGAGGCAAACATCAACCTTGGTAGGTTTTTACTAAGAAGATTTATGGTCTCAATGACACTTCGCCTTAAATCTTAAATGTTCTCTTTCCTAAAGTCTTGCTCAAAATCAGGTGGGAGAGCAAGAATTTAGGAAAGCGAACACTTATGATTTAAGACAATGAACATCACAGTATTAAATACTATGAAGAAGCTGACAGAAGCTGACACTTATTTGTGTGACGAAAAATGCTGTGTGAAAATTCAAACAAGTGACATTATATAAAATTTGGGAGCAAAGCATATTTTAAAAGCAGAGATGATTTGCAATTGTAATTCTTGTAGATCATATTTTTAGAGAATATTACAAATGAGAACGTGTTATTGTAGGAACATGTTATTCTGGCTTGGAGTCAAAATTCATACGTTGTAGTATTTGTCAAAAATATAGAACTCATTCTGAAGCGCTGTGGTTCAGCTTTAATTTTTGTTGATGATAGTTTGCAGGATTATAGTCATGATTCTAAGTGAATTTTCTTCTGCTTTTGAAAGATATTTGAAAAATGGCAGAAGTCTGGCTGTTAGTTCAGATAAAAGATTTTTAAGCCTTAATATTAGTCATCCAAAAAGATAAAGTATGAAAAATAAAAGGAAAAAAATATAAACATGTAAACAATTTACTAATATAGATTTCCAATACAGAGTCTTCTGAAAAAAAGATAATGGTACTTATACTTTCACTGCATAGAACGGAATGAATTCTTCATGGTGAACCTTGATTTATTTAATACTACAATGTTCATTGTCTTAAATCGTTAAGTGTTCTCTTTCCTAAAATCTTGCTCAAAAACAGGTGAACAATGATTTAAGACATCATAATATTAAATATTTTTTATCTAGTTACTTGTTATTAAAATAGTATTAACATAGCATGTTATTAATATTATAGTATTAAACACTTTTTATTCATAGTATTAAATACTTTTTACCACATGGTGCTGTTATTACATTCATTTTTAATGTATGTCTTCCTTGCTAGACTGTGATGATAGTTATAATTCCAGTGCCTAGATTGGTACATGATACATAATTCCAATAAATTCTGTCAAAACAAATTGCTAAACTTAACAACTAGTATTTGTCTGAAACAATATAAATTACAATGTGTTTCCTATTTTTTAAATTACAGTATGTAATCTATTTTCTTTGGCAGTGAAAACTGAATGTGCATTGAGAAAAAATAAACTATAATCAATAAAATTATGTGTATCCTCAAAACAAGAAAAATATTTAAATTCTGCCAATTTATTATTTTCTAGGTACTACTGGGGTTCATTACAATTTCTCAAAAGAGAGATGTCTATGAAGATTATCTTATTTAACTTGATTTAAATCCTATGGATAAACATTTATATTCATAAAAAACAAATCTGAAGAAATATATTTAGTGGCTAACATTTATATAGCAATTATAATGTTTAGATACTGCCCTAAATGTTTTTTATGGATCCCCCTTTTTTATGCTCACCAACATCATCAACAATTACAACAATAAAAGAAATGAAGTAGTTACTGTAATAATACCAATTTACAGAGTATGAAACTAAGGCATCAAATAGGAGGCCATTCAAGGTTTCAAGGATTTACTGTGAGTTAGATTTTAACACAGGTGAGGTTCTCAGATTCCAGAGCCCATGCTCTCAGTAACAGCCATGAACAGAAAGGGATTCTGAGACTTTTCAAGCCTCCATGTCAATAATATAAACAAGATTTATTTTATAATTTTTCATACCATCTGAAATTCATCAAAAATATTAGTGAACTGACAGGAAACAATTATTTTAAAGGTTCACACAACATATAGATAATGATGAAAACTATATTTATGGAAATGCAGTGATGTGTGCCATAAACTTATCAAGAGAGCAACATCTACATTGCTCATGTATAGACATATATATAGTTCAGTTCAGTTCAGTCACTCAGGTGTGTCTGAGTAGGCGACACCATCGACTGCAGCACGCCAGGCTTCCCTGTCCATCACCAACACCCAGGGCCTGCTCAAACTCATGTCCATTGAGTCTGTGATGGCATCCAACCTTCTCATCTCCATTGCCCCTTCTCCTCCACCTTCAATCTTTCCCAGCATGAGGGTCTTTTCAAATGAGTCAGCTCTCCACATCAGGTGGCCAAAGTATTAGAGTTTCAGCTTCAACATCAGTCCTTCCAATGAATATTCAGGACTGATTTCCTTTAGGATGGACTGGTTAGATCTCCTTGCAGTCCAAGGGACTGTCAAGAGTCTTCTCCAACATCACAGTTCAAAAGCATCAATTCTTTGGCACTCAGCTTTCTTTATAGTCCAACTGTCATATTCATACATGACTACTGGAACCGGTGTCTGGGTCAGACTTGTGAACCTGGCTGAGTCATTTTATTTTTATGGGTTTTAATTTCTTTTTCTGAAGAATGAAAGTCATTTCAAAGTCCTATCAAATTTCACCAATCTATGATTCAAAACAAGCAAACACCTTTTAATCAAGTATACATGCTAATGAATAAATTTGTTGCTCATAAACATATATGAGAATGTTAGCTAGGATGGACAATGGCAAATAATGTAGATTGTATGTACTGCCATGAAAACTCTCAAAAGCTCCTGAGATGAATTAGCCAAGGTAGCTCAAATGCTAAAGAATCTCCCTGCAATGTGGGAAGACATAGGTTCAATCCCTGGGTTGGGAAGATCCCCTGGAGAAGGAAATGACAACCCACTCCAGTATTCTTGCCTGGAGAATTCCATGGACATAGGAGCCTGGCTGGCCCCAGTCCATGGAGTCACAAAGAATAGGACACAAATGTGCAACTAACACACACACACACATAAACCACAAGCAGAGATCTTTCTGCATTAACTATTTTAATCAAAAATTTATTGGAAGAGAGAAAATAAACATGGCCAATTATGAAATCAAAAGAAAAACATACATAAAATTTTTGGGGGGGTTCCTAAATTTTATTCAGGAACTCATAAAAATATTCCAGATAGCTGAGTTTTAATTCTCATCTTCCTCCTCTAAATAATCTAAAAAGTAATGCAAATTTTACTTTTTACTGCAAAAGTAAAATTAATCTAAAAGTAATGCAATTCATAACTTTGTTGTTAGCAACTACACATAACCAAAAGGCACCTTGCAAGTTACAGTGAACTTGCTTTCCTTTTTTCTATCGTTATAATACCTCCACCAAGATTCCCAGCTTTTCCATTCACTTTGATTCTCTCCTGAAGAAATAGCTCGAAATTGGCAGCATCCATGCTTCCATCTTCTATAAGATGGGTACATCAAGAATAAACTTCAAGACCTGCTTCCTGCTTTGCCACATGCTTTTTCACAGGCACCATGGTGGCAGAGGACGGCAGAAAGCATATATTTTTTAAGAAAAATGTAAATTGTTACTCTTTCTTTGGCCTTTTCTCCCTATTTTCCTGTACACGTCAAGGGGTATGGCTTAAAACTTAAAACTCTTTCAACCAGCAAAGAACTTCAAAGAAGTTTGGAAAGTCTTAAATAAAACTATTGCAATTAACATTAATTTTTAAAATTCAGTATTTTCACTAAGTAAAGCTTGTGAAAAGGCAGAACAAAACTTACTCCTAAAAACATGTATCTGTCTACATTGCTATTTATATCACATTAATGACTTAGTGGGGCACTTCCCTCATAGCTCAGTTGGTAAAGAATCTGCCTGCAATGCAGGAGACCCTGGTTCGATTCCTGGGTCAGGAAGATCTCCTGGAGAAGGAATAGGCTACCCACTCCAGTATTCTTAGGCTTCCCTTGTGGTTCAGCTGGTAAATAATCTGCCTGCAAAGTGGGAGACCTGGGTTCAATCCCTGAGTTGGGAAAATCCCCCAGAGAAGGGAAAGTCTACCCACTCCAGTATTCTGGCCCAGAGAATTCCATGAACTTTACAGTCCATGGGGTTGCAAAGAATCGCACATGACTGAGTGACTTTCACTCTCTAAAGACTTAGTGAGTCAAAAGAAGAAATCACCAGAGTTGTAACCACCTTATCTTAATTGCACTTTCTTCCTTTTGAGTTCAGAGTTGTTTTGGAGCCTCCATGGTGCCTCAGATGGTAAAGAATCTATCTGCTTGCAATGCAGAAGACCTGGGTTTGATCCCCGAGTTGGTAAGGTCCCCTTGGAGATGGGAATGGCTACCTACTCCAGTATTATTGCAGAATTCCATAGACAGAGGAGCCTGGAAGTTTAAAGCCTGGCTTTAAACTTGTGTGTACTGCAAGTTCCATCAGCTTTTCATAAAGAAATCCTTCCTGATTTCTTATTTGGCTCTAGTTAATTTCTAAAGCCCTAAAATGTGGTTGTTGACAATTTTGTTCAGTCCATGGGGTTTCAAAGAGCTGGAAATGACTGAGCCACTAATACTTTCTTTTACTTTTTTATATTAAGCATTTTCAGAACAATTTTTAAAATAACTGGCTAGGAGTATATGACTGACTCCCAGATATGAATTTGCATCAGAGTCACCTGGAAAGTATTTTTTTTTTTAAAGACAGATCTTCAAGCCCTAATCCAGTCCTACTGAATCAGAATCTCTGGGTTCAAATGAAGATAGGATGGATACCTGTATTTAGTGAAAATGTATTTATTTGTAACACATTGATATAATAACTAAGATGTGCTAAGAATTTCTCCAAGGCTTTTTAAAAATGGGTTTTCTTTATTACATATTTGTTAGGTCATCATCATATTTCCTCTTACTACTACTAAGTCACTTCAGTTGTGTCCGACTCTGTGCGACCCCATAGACGGCAGCCCACCAGGCTCCCCCATCCCTGGGATTCTCCAGGCAAGAACACTGGAGTGGGTTGCCATTTCCTTCTCCAATGCATCAAAGTGAAAAGTGAAAGTGAAGTCGCTCAGTCTCGTCCAACCCTCAGCGACCCCATGGACTGCAGCCTTCCAGGCTCCTCTGTCCATGGGATTTTCCAGGCAAGAGTACTGGAGTGGGGTGCCATTGCCTTCTCCTATTTCCTCTTAACTCTCTAATATAGTTTTCCTTTGATCTGTGAAAATATTCATAATAGCCACTATGAAATGTTTATCTTGTAAATCTAACGTGTGGGCCCACATCAGAGGTAGTAGTTTGTATTGAATGTTTTTTTTCTGCAGTATGGGTCAACTTCCCTGTTTCTCCTGTCTTGTAAATTTTGTTGGGTTTCTTGAAAACTAAACATTTTAAATAATATACTGTTAGCAACTCTAAATTTCTTTCCCCTGAGAATTGATGTTGTTAATATTACTTTCCTTTTAGTGTTCTGACTGAATTTAATCTGCTGTCTTCTGTCTTCCCGGTGACTCAGCAGTAAAGACCCACCTGCCAATGCAGGAAACACGGATTCGATCCCCTTCAATCTCCGGGCTGGAAGATACTCTGGAGGAGGGCATGGCAACCCACTCCAGTTTTCTTGCCTGGAGAATCCCATGGTGGGCTACAGTCCATAAAGTAGCAAAGAGCTGGACATGACTGAAGTGACTGAGCACACACGTACGCACACTTATCCTGTAGCTAGAAGGTGCTATGTCTATGTTCATTATTGTTATTGCTGTCATTGTTATTTTAACTTATTTTTATTTTCTAGTCTGAGTTTCTAAGGATTACACCTGTCCCTGCATAGCTTAGTGATCAGCCAATGATTGAGCAAAGACTTCCGCACAAAATCGATGAACCCATAATAAGGTCACCACCCTCTGATGATTGATCTGTGTGTTAGGCAGACTGTTCAAAGTTCAAGCGCTTTTCAAGTCGGCCTTGGTTCTTTCCTTTCTGCAATATCCCCTCACATCTCCTCTGCTATGTGTACAGCTTTCCAGTCAGTCAAGAATGCACAGAACGTGTGTTTGGCTCTTTCATTTCCAAGGTTTCCTGGTTATGCTTCAGACTGACCCTCAGTTTCCCCCACGGGGACCACAACCTCAGGTTAGCAGAGCTAGGGGGTTTCCCTATCTGTTTTCCACAGTGTTTACTACTTTTACCCCTAGGCATGGGTTTCCACCCTCTACTCTAAATCAAGCCAACTCTTCCAGGCAGTTCAGTCATAGATTTTCAAGACCTGCCCTCTCTGATGAAACTAACCACAATGAGGTAGCCAAAGAATGTGGCAGGGGGTGGGAGGGGGAAGGGTTTTAAGGACAGCCCAAGGCTAGAAGGCTTTAAACGTCAACTGTGTATACTGCAAGTTCCATCAGCTTTTCATAAAGAAATCCTTCCTGATTTCTTATTTGGCTCTGGTTAATTTCTAAAGCCCTAAAATGCGGTTGTTGACAATTTTGTTCAGGTTTATACTTGTTGCAGGAAGAGGAACTGCTACTCTCTTCATCCCATCATCACTAGAAGTCCCTTTAAGGACTTTACAAATATTTACTACTGACTACAAATCCTCAAAACAACCAAACAAGATAGGTATTATTATTACTATTTTACAAAGGAGGAAATTATGGCACCGAAAAATCATGTTTTCCAAAATCATACATCAGTAAGAATGGAATCAAGGTTTGAAACCCCAGTACTACAGCTCCCAAATTCATGTTCTTCAATGTAATTTTAATGAGCATCCAAATGATAATGGCAATTAGCAGCAGGTTTGGGGACCACCATTGGAAAGAACATAGTTAGGATATGCTGGGTGCCTCCTAGTGCAAGAAGGGCAAGAAAGGAAATAGTTCTCTGATGGTCAAGTAGTCAACGAATTTGCTTAATCAACATCAACAGCATAAAGAAATGTCCAAATTAAAGCTCTTTAATCACACTATGACATTTATTCTAAGCTGTATTTCAATCTATTTCTATTTCAACAAAGAAAAAAGTAAGCATCCCAACAAACAAAATATAATCCAATCCATCTTACAATTCTGACAATTTAAGAAAAAATTTATGGGAGGCCCTGTGAACAAAACATCAATATTGCTGCTGCTCTGTGCTGTGCAAATGTGAACAGTGGCAAATAGTGGTACTTGGAGTAAAATAAACTGTTTTGCTCCATTTTCTCTACTATAAACAAATGATTTTGAAAAGACAGTCCCCCCTCCCCAAGCTATAAAACGTCAAGCGATAACTCTCTGTGATTTAGGCCAGTGATTGGAATAAATACCTCCTGGCAACAGGTGCAGTGACTTAGGACCGAAATCATTCACATTCACATTCCTAATAAACAGACGTACTACTATGAGATGGGAATTTGTAAGACCAGAATTGGAATTCTAACACTGGATTTCACATCATTTATGAGCATTTTTGGATGAAAAATATGTTACTCTGGCAATAAATAGTATGCTGTGATAAGCTTGGACTTCAAGCTCTTGATTAGGAACATTTTGCTTTTCTAACATTGTCTCCATCAGTCCGGTCTTTGGACATTTCTGTAAAATCATACATTTCTAAAAAGACTTCTTATTAAGCTATAAAACCAAAACTTCAACTTTGCTGGTTTTACTTTGAACTAAACCTGGTCATGGATGCTCCTGCTCATGGCAGCTAGGGTCCCTGTTCAGTTCTGACTCTTTGTGACCCCATGGACTGTAGCACGCCAGGCCTCCCTGTCCATCACCAACTCCCGGAGTTTACCCAAACTCATGTCCATTGAGTTGGTGACGCCCTCCAATTATCTTATCCTCTGTCGTCCCCTTCACCGCCCACTTTCAATCATCCCTTGTAAGCACCACTTATTTGATTATCAGGGTCCTCTATGGGACTGAGGCTGTGACTTCAAGCCCTACAGACATTAACGCGGACCACAGTCTATTACCAGTATTGCCATATGAAATCCTTGATTTATTCTGTTTATATATGTTAATGAGTTTCATTCCTAAAATGGAAATAAGAAAAATACTTGATGAAGAGATTTCTACCAAGCTAAACTCTAGTTTAGAAGCTTCCAGAAAATTTATTTCCATTTCATTTTAATTTGGTGAAAAGAGAATGTTGAAAGTAAACCTAAAAGGTAAATTATTTCACTTTGCTCAACTTTTTCGTTTATTACTGCATATTAATGAGATTATTATAAGTAAATTTTAAAAAAAGGATTTGTAATAAAACCTGCCTTTGTATGAAAATCTTTCAAATTGCCAACATCCGTTGAATCATCGAGAAAGCAAGATAGTTCCGGAAAAAAATCTACTTCTGCATTATTGACTACGCCAGAGCCTTTGTGTGGATCACAACAAATTGCAGAAAATTCTTAGAGAGACTGGAATACCAGACCACCTGACCTGCTTCTTGAGAAATCTGTGTGCAGGTCAGAAGCAACAGTTAGAACTGGACATGGGACAACAGACTTGTTCCCAATCGGAAAAGGAGTACGTCAAGGCTGTGTATTGTTACCCTGCTTATTTACTTATATGCAGAGTACATCATGCCAAATGCCGGGCTGGATGAAGCACAAGCTAGAATCAACACTGCCGGGAGAAACATCAATAATCTCAGATATGCAGATGACACCACCCTTATGGCAGAAATTGAAGAAGAACTAAAGAGCCTTTTGATGAAAGTGAAAGAGGAGACTGAAAAAGTTGGCTTAAAATTCAACATTCAGAAAAGATGATGGCATCCGGTCCCATCACTTCATGGCAAACAGATGAGGAAACAACGAAAAGAGTGACAGACTTTATCTTTTTGGGCTCCAAAATCACTGCAGATGGTGACAGCAGCCATGAAATTAAAAGACACTTGCTCTTGGGAAGAAAAGCTTTGACCAACCTAGACAGCATATTAAAAAGCAGAGACATTCCTTTACCGACAAAGGTCCGTTTAGTCAAAGCTATGGTTTTTCCAGTAGTCATGTATGCATCTGAGATCTGGATTATAAAGAAAGCTGAGCACCGAAGAACTGATGTTTTTTAACTCCGGTATTGGAGAAGACTCTCGAGAGTCCCTTGGATAGCAAGGAGATCCAATCAGTCAATCCTAAAGGAATCAGTCCTGGATGTTCATTGAAAGGACTGATGCTGAAACTGAAACTCCAATAATTTGGCCCCCTGATGTGGAGAACTGACTCACTAGAAAAGACCTTGATGCTGGGAAAGTTGAAGGCGGGAGGAGAATGGAATGACAGAGAATGAGAAGGTTGGATGGCATCACCAACTCAATGGACATGAGTTTGAGCAGGCTTCGGGAGTTGGTGATGGACAGGGAAGTCTGGCATGCTGCAGTCCATGGGGTCACCAAGAGTCAGACATGACTAAGTGACTAAATTGAACTGAACTGAACTGAATCTTTATATACTAAAGGCAGTGTGTTAAAAACTCATTCCATGTAACTTTGCATAATGTCACTCTATTGTTTTATTCTGTTAGTTCAATTTAAGAAATAACTTTTATCAATCAAACCCTAAAATAACTAATTTTTGTGTTCATTAACATATAGTTCTTTAACCTGTTACTATTATGTGAAGAGTCTAAACCACGACTTATGTAGAATTTAAAACAATAACAAAAACTACTTTCACCTCTGAACTTGTGTTCATGCCAAGAATAGAGAAGATAAAGTAATGCAATGTCATTTTCCGGCATCCTGGCCTTGTAAATGTTGCAATTTGTGTGTTAATAAGCTTAGTTAGCATGAAACACTAATCCTTATAAATATTTAAATTTCTTGTAAAACAAAGTGTTCAAAATATTTAAGATCATGAAACCACAAAACTGGGCTTCCTGGGTGGCTGAGACAGTAAAGAATATCCTTGCAATTCAGGAGACCTGGGTGGGGAAGATTCCCTCCACTCCAGTATTCTTTGATGGGAAATCCCATGGATAGATGAGCCTTGTGAGCTACAGTTCAACAGGTCGCAGAGTCAGACACGACTGAGCAACTTTCACTCACTCAACCACAAAATAGTCAACTCACTATATATAAGCAATATGACTTAACTTCTTATGTTGTTCTGGTTTCCAATTGTTTTTATTTTGGATATATTTAAAATTATAAGGTACTTTGAACAAGGATTTTTTAAGATGAATGTTTACAGTTTCAAGTAAAACCAATTTATACGCAAAATACTAAGATTTACATAGGAATACACAAACATTCCTAATAAATATATGATAAAAAATAATGCATAATTAACTCCAATTACATAGACAGCCAGAAAAAAACTTTGTGTGAATTGCTAAAACAACAAAATTCTGGACACTGTAGACACTCAAAAGGTAAAAATATACTGTCAGATGCTATCAGCTTCTAGGTTCAAATATGACTACTCCAGAAAAGGCTTTCAATATTTTAAGGAGAAAGTATGCATTATAAGTCTTTCAAAACATTTGAACATTAAATTCCTTATTAGAAAGAAATCGATCTCTCCCACTTAAATCTTGTAAATTATCCGCATTGATTAATAATTCACAAGTGCTATTAATACATAGCAATTTAAAAGTTATAAAATACTATCAGTTTAATACTGAACTTTAAAATAAAAATCCCTTATGTTTAATAAGAATAATATATGCTACAGATAGATTCTTTTAATAGCCTCAGCATACACTGATAGCTACAACTTCTGGAAAGTTCATAAACATACAATACTTTCATTCTGATCTACTTTGAAATACTAGTGAATATTGCATTAAGCCTCAATATTATCCTTACCACCCAGGGCCTAAGCCCTCTGCACAGGATGTTCTAGTCATTTTTCTCTTAGGAAACAATTATTCTCCAAAATCCAGTTCAAGGATTCCCAAACAAAAGGGAAAGAAGAACCTGAGCTCAGGTTTGGGTCATCCGTTTTCTTTCTTCCAATAAATATTTATGAACACCTAGTCTGTGCCTAAGCACTCTTACAAACACTTGGGATATAACAGTGAAAAAAATAACAATGATCCCTGTGTCTGGGCAGCTTCCATAGAGAGTGAGTTCTCCTTGAGGAGTTATCTTACATATTTGGTTCACCGATACAATGCCAAGCCTAAAAGAGTCAGCTTACAGTGGTCTCTTTATAGTGGATATAAAATAAAGACATGTTAAACAAATAGGTGTAGGAATGAAATGAGAGAATGAAAAATTATGAGCTCCACTATCAGAGCACTCAACATGTTCTTTACTTTTATTCCTCTCCTACTAAACTCTGAGCTGATGAATAGAAGAAAGTGAAGCTTATTTATTTTTGTATCCTTAGTTTCCAAAACAGTGCATGGCACATAATATTCAACTTTTGCTTAATTTTATTTTATGCATTATTTTATTCATAATTTAAATAAATTAAACATACTTTAATTTCTTGTACAGTTTAATATGTCAAATATACCCAAGAATATAAAATGAAGATGTTTTTATAGAGGGGGAGAAAACACACAAACCACAATTGTTTTTTTTTATATATGTTAAAGTTCCTAGTTTGGAAGTTTAAGCTAAGTACATTATCAGAAAATGTTTTATTTAGAAATCCAGATGTCAGGAAATATATACATATATATATATATATAAATGTAACTAAGATGACATCCTCACCAGAGTCCCCAAATTATAGGACTCAACTATGAAATGCACCCTTACATGACTGATCACCTGCTAGAGTTCAAAATCATCCAGGAGTTGTGGTCACTGGTCACATAAAATCATCAAAGAAACCAGAAGAGCAACTTTACCACTCCCCCTTTTCTTCCCTCAGTAAACAATCTTCATATTTATTATTTTTATAACTGCTAGTTAAAACCAGTTTAACATTAAAAAGTTACTATAAGAAATGCAATTTATCAAGTAGAATGACTAGAACTATCAAATCAAAATTCGTAAGTAATTCTATATGAATTATTCACTGACAACAACAGCAAAAAAACTAGAGAAAAATCACAGAAAGTAAGAAAATAACAATATTATCATCTCTTTTGATATAACTTATTTCTACTTTCACATTGATTATTTAC
This sequence comes from Bos mutus, assembly GCF_027580195.1. Lineage (NCBI taxonomy): Eukaryota > Metazoa > Chordata > Mammalia > Artiodactyla > Bovidae > Bos > Bos mutus. The sequence goes on from NC_091619.1 coordinate 60,416,126, forward strand.
TAAAAGTTTTCTAACAGTTCTATTATTTTTTGTTACTCTTCCTATTATCAGAAATTCCTTTAGCTTGCCTCACCCCACCCAACTTTAGAATATACATTCTTAAAAGCACTTAAACAAAGCAAAAATATGAGTCTTGTTCCTTCATCCAGTGACTCACCCCAAGCCAACCAGCTAAAGGACCCTATTCCTTTCCCATCACTGTATTAGTATGATGAATACAACTACCAAGGGGTGAAGACCTTATTTAAAGTACTCCCCAGGAAGTTCTCTCATATCAGAGAATCAAAATCAGATTTTAAGTCTTCTTGTTAATATCTTCTATTTAAACATAAACAATATTTAAAAGCCCCACACCAACAAAAAACTATTAACCGTAATTTAATTTTTGAAAAGGTACACTTTAGTTGAATCACAAGAAGGACAACAATGTGTGTAAGACTTTCATGTCAACTAACTTTTATTTGGTAACAATAAACTCTAAAGCTGTGAAGAAGTTACCAGCGTTACAACTGGCTTCCTCACTAAAGGCATCTATAACAGGGGCAATTAATACCAATTCTGAGTTAACTGCACTGAAACTGTACTGAAACCACCCACTCATCTCTCTCTCTCTCAAACAGGGATTCAAAGGTAATCACATTCACTACTGCTGACTCAAACAAGTATCCTAGAAGGGAAAGGCATTGTATCTCCACAAACATTCATATGAGGTATTTCTCACTTCATGTAGGAAAGATAACACAGCCTGAAACTAGTCTGAACTCTTATCTTGACTTTTTCACAAACTGATAGCCACACTAACACTTTGATCATTAAAAAAAAAAAAAAGTTTCAAGCATTTAACCTTTTCCTGACTGAAAAAGGGAAAAATTTTGTGTCTTTCTTCCAACATGCCATAAAAGACTCTTTCCCCAAAACATAATTTATTTAATAAAAAGAAACCTCTTGAGATCAAAGTTGACTTATTTAATTTCCTCCCCTTTCCCCAAAACAATGTTTAAAATTTTATTATGAATTATATTGCAGCACTTCCCTGGTGGTACAGTGGTTAAGAATCCACCTGCCAACGCAGGGGACAGAGGTTGCATCTCAGGTCTGCTGTGTGTACTCAGTCACTTCAGCCATGTCCAACTCTATGACCCTAAGAACTGTAGCCTGCCAGGCTTCTCTGTCCATGGGATTCTCCAGACAAGAATGTTGGAGTGGGTTGCCATGCCCTCCTGCAGGGGATCTTCTTGACCCAGGGATCAAACCCACGTCGGTTGGTCTCCTGCATTGCAGGTAGTCTCTACTGCTGAGTGGGCTTGAAAAGATCTCAAATGCCAAAATGCCAAGCCCATGCTCCACAACTACTGAGGCTATGTGCCACAAAAAAAAAATCTTCCATGTCTTTAAAAATAAATACATAATTAAGTTACAGTACATATATGGAACTTTTTAAACCCCAAACTAGTATTTTGGTATTACTAACAGGTATTACTAACATGTAACTCTCCCTTATAAACAAAGGCTATATTTTATCTCATGAACAAGTTGTAAAGTTAAATTTATACAAGATATACAGAGCAACTGGAATAACTAACCAAGTTTATTTAAGATATATAAAACAAACATTTTTTAAAAAGTTAATCCAGTGAACATCGTAGTAGTGTGCCATTATATTTTCCAATGCTCCTGGACCAGTTAAAAGCTATAAAATGAATGAAACCAAACCCAGTCCTCAGCCCATTTTGTGAACTTCATTTGAAAATGCAAACTCGAATAATCAAAACCACCTCCAAACGGGAATCATCATTTCTGAAGTTATCTTTTACTAACATCTTTGGCACCTCCACCTAAACACATTTATTGCTCAGTCATTCATTCACGTGTATTTGTGTTGTCAGCATATTCTAATTTCTCCACCAGACTATTCTGATATGAGCCACAGAAACTAACAATTCTCAAAAGCAAAAAAAAAAAAAAAAAAAGGAAAGAAGAAACGAAATTCCCAAGTTGGAGTCAACTCTACCACTTCCACAAACCACACAAAGCCCATGCAGCAATACAATTTATCTCTGACAAAGAGACAACTTACACAAGTATTCTACTGTGCTACTCTTAGTGAAAACAGAAACCACTTCCCAAAATGAAGGTATGAAGCTTATCATATAACTCCTTAATTGACAATATAAAGACTGATTTCACGGTTGGTTTCGGTGTTACTATTTACGTTGTGATGTTGAGCTCTGTTCAATTTTTAACGGAAAGATGAGGTTTTAAAGAACATACTCCAACTATTCTCAAATCTGTGTCACCAGATCAGTCAGGGAGGGAGGAGGGGATGGGAAGAATAAATTTGAACTGACATTGTACAGTGAAAATGCTGCCTTAAAAAACAAATACTACTACTTTTCTGCAGTTAAAATTATGTCCTTTCTTGTATTTAACTGCTAAACTGAACATAAAGAGAACAAGAAAAGCACGGTGGCAGATCCAACTGTGTACAGACCCTGCCCTTACATACACAGCCTGGTGTCATCTTTCATACTTGTGCCCTATATGAACCAACAGCACAGAGGCAACACAGCAGTTCCAACTTCTATATTCAGACATTTTAATGAATTAAAAGGAATTGTAGGGGGAAAAGGCTCTTAGGAATCCTGTTTCAGCCTATATTGCTGTGACTCAGTATATTATCTAATGTCCCTTCCCTGGTAGTTTAAATGTTTATTTCCCTTTAAAACTTTGAATACTTTCAAATTTCACCCTTATGAAGCTGAATATTGCCAGATAAAGAAAGCTCCCTTATTATTAAAAAAAGAAAAAGAAGAAAGGCTTGATAAAGGTCTTAGAAACAAGCACTTCTTATCAGAAAATGAGAGCAAGTTTGGGTGAATCTGATTTATAATGACAACAGGCATGTTTTAGAAAATTACAACTCCCAAGATAAACTGTCTAAACAAATACCACAAGGTTTAAATACTTTATATAAGAAGTGCTTACAAATCATGAGAATCAATTTAAAAGCAGGTGAAGGAAAACAAAGGAAAATGAAATAAACATAAGTAACAAACATATACAATGCTCTATTTAACTGGTAAGAACAAGGAGGCAAAAAATTAAAATCTGATGAAATCTTCTATCAAATTACCAAAGATCTATTTGCTTGAGAATTGTAAAACATATAGCCTCATGTATTTCTGAGATTACAAACTGATACAATCTTTCTGAAAACAGTCTAATGAATTTCTTTTGCAAAAAATACGTTCTGAAAAGAACCCAAAATTTGACACTAATTTGGATAAAATGATGCTCGTAACAATGAAAAAGTTATGCAAACTAAGGAATCAAAATAGTAAAATGGCTCAAAAGTACATTGATAAAATGGAATGATGCAATCCTAATAAAAAATTTTATAATTAATAAGTGATAATAAATACTATAAATAAGAATTTAATAAGAAATATTTACTGATTTGGGAATGTGTTTTCAGAGAATAATGTAAAATAATATACACATAAACATGTAGGAAGAAAAAGAAACCCAGAAAGCAGACATCCTTTTTTGGGATAAGAATGACCAACTATTCAAGACCAACTGGGCTCAGCTGTCAAGGAGGTGATGAAAACCAACAAACCAGAAGTGCCAAGAAGCAGAACTTGGGTTAAAGTGAATGGGTGAACAAAATGGCACTGTGCCGAGTAGGATAATGAAAATCCTGTTCCCCTTCTGGGGAATGATCTGAAAATATACCATCTCTCACCCTGAGAATTAAAGTGTTTCCGAGACCTTTCTTGTTCTTAGCTACCAGACTTTGTACCCCAGATGCCTATACAGACAAGGTGGTTTTTCCAAAGACTGAATATGCCCCTGCTCCTTACATCATAATTCCCTCATTGCATCAGATATACATTTTTCTTGGGTGGTCTGTGCCCAAACATATTGATTCAATAAGGAAAGAAGTATTTTGCTAAAGCAAGGCCTGCCTCCTATAGATTACATGAGTTTTTCCTACTCCCCACCCCTTACAGCTCATAATGACCCTGTTTGTTTCAGATTTCCCCAACCCAGTCTAGGCTTCTTCCCAGTATACCCTGGATGCCACTCTGTTTTTGCTCATGTTAACCCTTATATGAGGAAAGGTGAGTGAGTACTCTACTTTTATGGAATTAACTATTTATAAAAAAGAAAGAAGAAAATGATACCCGTGGCACCAAGGTGTTATTTAAGAAAGTCCAGTAATTTATTTTTTCATACAATTTATTAAAATGTACAGTTAACCTACTTGTATATGGAACTGACTCAGTAATATATTCATAATCTAAAAACATAGTTTGTGTATGACTGCTTTTGCAAGTTTCTGCATACAGAATTTTCTACTGCATGTATGTTAATTTTCCAGGCTTCTTTCTTATTTAAGGGCTCAAAATCTCCCTTCTCTTAAAGCTCTCCCTAGCAGAAGACACAGCATACAATTATCATGAAACTAACAAAAAATCAGAGACAGAATGATATTTTTGAACTTACAAAAATTATGTACACAAGACTCTCCAAGTCATGTTAACAAATGTTTATAAGTTTTTCAAAGAGAGATAAGGTGTTCACAAAGGAAAAGAGCAGTAAAGAAGGCTCCCTGGTTATCGTAGTGCCCTGCATGCACCATTCTTCTACTCTGAGTCCTCCTAAAAAGGCAAACAGAAAGAGCCAGCACATCCAGATTCCTCAGGATGCTGTAAGAATGCAGAGACAAAGAACCACTCCTGCCCTTTAGTGAGAGGCTCTTTCCATCTCCCTGGTGATGTGGACTTCTGACATCCAGAGTCCGCTCTGCTCTGCAACAGTATTCTATAAGCTTGTCAATCACAATCACTTGTAGAAAAGGATCCACTTATATTGCATAAGCTGGCTAATTGCTTCCTTCCTGTACGCTTTAAAGCCTAGTTGTTGGCTCCACATATATCTTAAAAGTCTTAATATTCCAGAAAGAGAAGATTTATTTCTAGGAACTTTTTAACTATATTCGATTATGTGTATGTACACTGTTTAGCACAGAACATCTAGATTTGAACCTAGCTCCTGTTTACTAGATGTGTGATATTGCTCAGAAGTAAAAATCTGTACTTCAGATTTCCTTCTCTATAAAATTGGGATAATAATTCCTAAAGGAAATCAACCTGATTATTCACTGGAAGGACTGATGCTGAAGCTGAAGCTCCAATACTTTGGCCACCTTATGCAAAGAGCCAACTTACTGGAAAAGACCCCGACTCTAGGAAAAACTGAAAACAGGAGAAGAAGCGGGCGAGAGAGGATGAGATGACTGGATGACATCACTGACTCAAAAGTTTGAGCAAATTCCAGGAGACAGTGAAGGACAGGGAAGCCTGGCATGCTGCAGTCCATTGGATTCGCCAAGAGCCGGACATGACTAAGTGACTGAATAACAACAAAAAATAGTTCCTACATCTCATAGGGTTTTGTGAGGATTAAATAAGTAACTGTATGTAAAGTATTCAAAAGTGTTTGACAAATATAAAATACTCAATTCAGTCAACATACTTTCCTTAAAAAGTGGTGCACTTGATACCTGGTATAAGCTCTCAGTTTCATCTCCAGTAAACTAAGGAAACAGCCTAATTGGTTAAATTATAACTCAGATAAAACTGAATAACTCATTATATGTAGACAATTTGAAGATTATGAAATCATAATTACAGGTAACGAGAAATAAGGTAGTCTCTATTGTTTCCATCTGTCTCTTATATACTTTAAGGGCAGAAAGTTCATTTGCCAACTGTGTGTGTGTGTGTGTGCGTGTGTGTATGTGTGTGTGTGTGCGTGCACATGTGTGCACGCGCGCGTGTGTGTGTATGCACGTGCACATGCAAGCATAGTACACTAGCAGATACGTAAGGAAAAGGGGTTATGACACACAAAGATTTAGAATATTCTAGACACAGTGTACATTATCTCACCCCATTATCAGTATGACTTGGCTGAATCCACAGAATTCTGGCTTTTAGCGAATTCTTACTCATCCTTTTTTAAGATTAGAAACGGGATGAGTTTTCTCTGACCATAACCTAAGCTATCCCACCTCACTCCCTAAACTATGTCATAATGTTGACAATACATCAATGGACACTCTTCGCACTATCACAAGGCTTTACACTTATCTATTTATGTCTCTCCTTTTAAAACTAAAAAGTCCTTGAAGACAGAAATGGATACTTATTCCTATTTTTATCCCAAGCATCTATCAGAGTGTCTGGTTATATTATTAATAATAGTAAGCACTTAGTACACATGTGGCATTAATTTTACAGCTCAGAAAAAGGAGGTTTTGGGTTATTTATCCAAGGTCAATTTACTACAGAAGGAATGTGAAGACTGGCTGTATTGCTCCTCTAATTAGACCATGGTACATTGTAAAGTAGTAGTTATTTTTGCGCTTTGAGGCCACTTCACGTCAGCACCTGGACAGCAGATTTTACCATGGACATCACTGCAATTCTAAGAAGTCCCTCACAACTTTTCCTAGGCGTTTAAAATACATCCATCAGATTCACATTAAAATGAAACATAATAAATTTTTCATAGACTTTCCAGAGGTTACATTAAACTTGTTTTGTAAACTATATGTTTGAGTATATGATTTCCTTACCTAGTAACATTTTTGTGTGATAACACAAGCCAAAATTTTATTTGGAAATCTGATAAGCAAAATTTCAAAGTCATTCAAAGGTTATCAACAAAGATTTTAATGATGAAAACTTCATTACATTATTATAATTTTTTCTGAGCATTCAGAGGCCAACATCTTTTATTATCCAAACTAAATGATCAAACACTGTAAAAAAAACAACAAACAAACCTCTGCAGGATTCAAAAGAAATAGACTAAAAAGGTTCTATATTCTGCTCTATTGCCTTGTTCACCTTTGCTTTCGGTGTCCAGCGCAAAGTCAGCTTGTTGAATAAATTAACCTCTTAATAAAATTTAATTTCATTATGTCTGAGAAACACGCTTGCCCACACATCCTTTTGTAATAAGTGTCTATTGGAAGTCTGTATGGGTATGCCCTCTGGAAACTGTAAAGAAAGAGATCATTCTACATGGGGAACTAAAGGTTTTCCTAAGCGATACAGCTCGCACAGACTGTGATTCCTGGAGCTGGAAAACTATTGCTTATATTTTTAGGTAGGGTTGTCATCTTTCCTAGACCCCTGTATCTTAATCTCCTATATTTTACTATTTCATCAAAACCAAAATAATCACATATTTGTTTCCCACTGTTGCCAAATATTCTTACCATTCACTTTTTCCCATTTGATGTGTTAAATGTTATATGATCTGCAAGAATGAGAGATACCATGATGTCAAAAATCTAGTGCTAGTAACTTCAGTATGTCAAAAATCTAGTGCTAGTAACTTCAGTAACAGAAATTACATAACTAACAGCAACTCCACCACCTTTTTACCTAAAGCCAGACATCCTGGAGTGTGAAGTCAAGTGGGCCTTAGGAAGCATCACTAGTGGAGGTGATGGAACTCCAGCTGAGCTATTTTAAATCCTAAAAGATGATGTTGTGAAAGGGCTGCACTCAATACGCCAGCAAATCTGGAAAACTCAGCAGTGGCCACAGACCTGGAAAAGGTCAGTTTTCATTCCAACCCTCCAAAGAAGGGAAATACCAAAGAATGTTCAAACTACCACACAATTGTACTTATTTTCATTTGCTAGTAAAGTAATGCCAAAAATCCTTCAACCCAGGCTTCACCAGTATGTGAACCAAGAACCAATGTTGAAGCTGGATTAAGAAAAGGCAGAAGAACCAGAGAGCAAACTGCCAACATCTGCTGGATCATACAAAAAGCAAGAGAACTCCAGAAAAACATCTACTTTAGCTTCATTGACTATGCTAAAGCCTCTGAGTGTGTAGATCACAACAAACTCTGGAAATTTCTTAAAGAGATGGGAATACCAGACCACCTTACCTGCCTACTGTGAAACCTGTATGAAGATCAAGAAGGAACAGTTAGAACTAGACACAAAACAACAGACTGGTTCACAATTGGGAAAGGAGTACATCAAGGCTTTATACTGCCACCCTGTTTATTTAACTTATATGCAAAGTAAATCATGCAAAATGCCAGGCTGGATGAATCACAAGCTAGAATCAAGATTGCGGGGAGAAATATCAATAACCTCAGATATGCATATGACAGCACCCTTATGGCAGAAAGCGAAGAGGAATTAAAGAGGCTCTTGATGAACATGAAAGAGGAGAGTGAAAAAGTTGGCTTAAAACTCAACATTCAAAAAACAAAGATCATGGCATCCAGTCCCATCACTTCCTGCCAAACAGATGGGGAAACAATAGCAACAGTGACAGATTTTATTTTCTTGGGCTCCAGAATCACTGTGGATGGTGACTGCAACCATGAAATAAAAATATGCTAGCTCCTTGGAAGAAAAACGATGACAAACCTAGACAGCATATGAAAAAACAGAGACATTACTTTGCCAACAAAGGTCCATCTAGTCAAAGCTATGGCTTTTCCTGTAGTCACGTATGGATGTGAGTGCAGGACAATAAAAAGTGCCGAGCACCAAAGAACTGATGGTTTTGAACTGTGTTGCTGGAGAAGGCTCTTGAGAGTCACGTAGACAGCAAGGAGATCAAACCTGTCGATCCTAAAGCAAGTCAACCCTGAATATTCATTGGAAAGACTGATGCCAAAGCTGCAGCTCCAGTATTTTGGCTACCTGATGCAAAGAGCAGACTCACCAGAAAAGAGGCTAATGCTGGGAAAGATTGAAGACAGGAGGAGAAGGGGACAACAGAGGATGAGATGGTTGGATAGCATCACTGACTCAATGGACATGAGTTTGAGTAAATGCCTAGAGATGGTGAAGGACAGGGAACCTGGCGTGCTGCAGTTCATGGGGGGGTCGCAAAGAATCAGCTAACGACTGAGCGACCGAACAACAACCACTACCTTTTCAAGTATAATTAGGAATTTCTTCATGATATCTTCCCAGCAGCCACCATACTATAATTTGAATTCATATACTTTCAAGATTAAAGATGGAAAAGTCTGTATGATGGTATAGATTCTATTCTGTTCACAACATAATGACAGCACCCAACAAGGTGAGTATTTAATAAATATATATTAACATGCCAATATAACCTATCATATGTCTAAATGCTATCAGATCAAATTTTAATTTCTTGCAATAATTCCATTTTAAACCTTTCAAATTCCATTTTCTATGAATAGCCCTGTTCTTACTGTATATTTTGGGTTTTTTTTGGTCATTTGGGCATCATTGAAACATTTATGAGTGAACACCATGTGCTAAATAAGCAAGACAATATACTAAAAATACAATTTTCAGTTTCTACCTTTAAGCAGTTCAATCTTAAAAGTATGACACAGAGCACCTCATACAATGAGAGAAAGGTGGATGATAGAAAACTATGTCAACAGGAGAGTGTCCAGGAAGGTTCCTTAGGAAAGATAATGTTTTAAAATTGCCAGTATCAAGAAACAGGTAAGGCTCTACTCATAAATGAAATGATATAAAGACCACATCAAGGTCACGTATTAACCTATTACTATTTTTAATTGTAAGAACATTCACTAAAAAAAAAAAAAAACTACAATACATGGAATGCATAGTTGAAAGTGTCGCATCAAAACATTTCTTCTCACTATAGCTTTTGAATCAAGAAAGCTACCTCATTTCAGTGATTCAACATTTCATATATGTTTGCTTGGTTATTTTGAAGTTATCAAATAATTCTTGGTATTTCTAAAATATTAAAATAAAACTCAGTGTACTAAGAAACTCAATAAAATTCAATTAGTGTGTGTGTATAAAGACTGTAAAACTGATTTTTATTTCACTATTTATCAAGAGGTCTTTCTGCCTCACTGTTTACAGCCCCACCCTCATCATTTCATGAATGGCTCTTCTGAAATTCTCTCATAACTCATTATCTCTGTGCTTTTAGTCATTCTCTACTTCAGTTCAACAACCACTCTGCTACCTTTATCCTTCTAAAAGCCGATCTAATTCCAGCAGGTTTAATAGATTTGACAGCACTCCCAGGTCTTCTTGATAAACTTCAAAAGTCCAAGTATGGCATGTAAGACCTCTTGACTTTCTAGTCACATTCAAAGTATCTAGACCCCTTTCAATTCTCTACCCCAAGTAAGTAAAACGGTACTCATCTTTCAGTGACATACACTAACATCACAGGGTATTTTCTGAACCTGACTACCTGAAATAATCACTTGCTCTGTATGCTCTCAGAGATTTTAGAAAGACCTAAATTATCACATTTACTAATTAGGAATAATTATATTTTTATAGGTACTATTTTAGAATATCAATTGTTGCATCTTCCTTATTTGTCTTTTTATTCCTAAAAGTATCTGCAAGTGATAAGTTCCATTTTTTTTTTAATTTCAATCTAAGAAAAATTTAAACATCTAAAATTTCATTTGGGGATGTTGGAACTGGGAGGGCCTTTTAGGATTATCCATCCAATTATTTCTTTACACACACTCACACATAAACTATACCCACATGTATGATACTATATATCAAAACAATATTCCTATTGGGTTCACATATAATTAACACAAATTTCAAAAATGGACTCATTACAATGTCGTTCATGTGCTATTTTAAGTGCTGATCATAACCCACTAAATACTATCTTCACAATTGTTAATGGGTGGCGGTGGTATTTTACAATTCAAAAAGCACCAATCTAGTCCAAATCCTTAAATAAAGAAATAAGATCCCAGGATCCTTATGTGAATTCACAGAAACTCCTGAACTAATGTTAGACACAATATTCTAAGAGACTGGTTACACTGCCTAGGCAACTGTTCTGCACATTCTCAATATGTACTTTGTGTTTTACCAATTGGTTCGGTAAGAAATCTGAAGCTTCCAATGGGCACTCAACGTTTTATTCAAGATAAAATAATGATCCTCTTCGCATCAAATATCTATTTGAATATACACTTAATAATCCCTATTAAACATACAAAACATATGATCCAAATGTCTATCTTTGGTTAATTACACTAGGGGGCACTTTTCAACGTCTCTAGACTTCAGGACTAAGTGCATCTTTCTGAGAAAGTATGTCACATTCCTGGAATTTCAGAGCTATGGTCTTTTAATCCATTACCAGTTTTCTATCAAGGGATTACTGTCTTGTTTTTCTTACATTAATTATATATAGAATCCTCAGGCAGAAATTCTGACAGAAAGAATGTAAACGAGCTAAGCAGATGCCATTTTAATTAAAAAGAATATATACAAATATTTCATTTTGAATAGGAATTCAATAAAGGCTTAAAATTATCCTTATTTGGCAGTTTTGTTGTTTAAGTAAGAACACATTTAAAAGCCTATCACATTGATTATTAATAATGTAGAATAACTAGTCAACTTAGAGCTTCGTTGGCCAAGGCAGTGAATATCTGAGGAATACATAGGAAGAGAAGACAGAGGAAATACAAAAGCTGATGTTTAACTTGCTCTAAGAATCTGAACTTTTGCTTTCTAGCAAAGAATTATCTGATTACTGCCAGATTTAAAAGTCTGGGCATTTATAGTTTGGGCAATATAAAAGGTATGTAATTATGCAAGTAACTGCAAAGAAATAACATGTATATTTTACATCTAAAATGATACACGAAATACAAATCATATACAAACTATTTTAAACTGCTTTCAACAAAAAAAGGTAAAATTTACTTGTTGCAAACATGCTTCTTTGAAGATCTCAGGGGCATTGTTAAATATGAAGTTTTTAATTAGTGTTGATTAACAAACATTCCAACATAAGACCCTTTTAGTTTTAGGTAACTGCTAAGTGACCTGCCTAGAAATTCACAAAGTAACAAGGCATGCTTAATTTGTCCCTGTCTTCAAGTAACATCAGTTCCGGACTGTTTCAGTGTACACTTCTACAACAGTAATAGGGTATTCAAATTAGGGGGGCAGGGGGCAGAATTTATGGAAATTCCAGTGCTTAACTAAATCACAGAATGAGGTTTTGAAATAGTAAATAATAAATCACAATGAATCCTCAATCGGGTTGTCAAGGAAACTACTTTGCCTTTGCCATAATTGCTGCGATCCCCATCTTGCCCCCTTTGACACCAATCCTTATCATACATTCTGGTCAGAGACTGAGAAAGTAGCTTTTCTATTCCTCTCAGGCAATCATGTAACATGCATTGAGCTTGACTGAACAGGGCCATGCGACCATACAAACGCTGAATTCAAGGCCTTTCCTTTTCTATATAGAGACAGTAATTAACTAGTAAGCAGCAGTATATTTCTACCAAGCTTTAGATAACAATAACATGTCTCCATGGCATGTTTTAGTAGCTGTGTGTGTAGAAACTTTGTACTAACTGATTTACTGTCACAAGATCTGTTTGTGAACCAGCAATCATTAATGTCTTAGAGGTAAACACAAATTTTTAATCCCTTTGAAAATAAAGATCAAATATTACATTTAATAAGACAAATATTTACATTTAAGCATTAATATTTATAAACCAAATATTATAAATAAAACAGTAAAAGCAGTGCCAAATATGTATTATCAGCTAAAATGGGTTACTTAACTTTCTCCTCCTTCTGTCTATTTTCATATATCGGTCACTTTTAGTAACTATTATAAAATAAAATCCTGAAGTAAATGGGCAGTTTTATGTCTCTAATTCTATACGCTGCTTCTATTGCTTTCTATTAATTATTTTGACTTCCTTAACTGTATTTTATTATCACCATTTGTTTTCTAATATAATTCTCATGTGCTTTCAAATATATTTCTTGAATTCAAATTGCTATGTATTCTGGAATGCTCAATTAGATCACTCAGTTTTGAAGCTTTCTCTACTCACTTCAACTATTAAATGGTATAAAAGTAAAATTACCTGTGTACTTTTTAATGCTATCAGTCTACACTGAAATGAAAATTATCTTCCTTATCAGCAGGAAAACTTCCAAAATTCAATGTACACATTCATTCTTTTCTCTTTTATTTATTTAAACTCAATATTGACTCACAAACCATGTTTCTCTAGAGCTTGTCACACTTAACTAGCAATAAAGATAATAACACTGACTATACAGTATTATATGAAAGAATGCACACATAATGTTTAGCTCTGGTCAATAACTGTTTACTCAGAAAGCATTTAATTAAATTTTAGCTTTCAACAATATTAACAATTTTTCCATTTTCCATTTAAAATTAAAATATCAGGCAAGTAAATTGTACAATTTGGAAGAACAGGTCAGAATGTTTGCTAAAACATAAAAGAAAATTCTGCAGTAGCCTTTACGCAACTATATTCTCTCAACATATATTGCCAGAAAGAAAAAAGTGTCAGAATTCTTTAACAAATCATTCACAAACACAGGGTTCCTTAATTCAGATAAGCGATGGAGAAATAGTTTCATTTGAAACCAGACAAAAAGTGTAACAATCAAAACACTTATGAGTACAAAAAAATAGCAACTAAACACTTTTTCTTTTAATCTTTGTACTGTGTCACTACTACTGTGGTTATAATTTTTATCTCAAAAATACCATGTACCTAAGTTTTTAAAAAACAAAGAAAACTGTCTTGAATAAGCATCTAAGCAAAGAAAGTAACTAGTTTAAACTAATGAAAAAAAGTGTAATAATTAAGAAATTCAGGTAAAGAATTAGAAATGGAAAAATAATGAAACTAAACTGTCTGACACCTGGAAAAGGAAGATCTAGCATCAAAGTTTGGTACAAATATTAGTAGAAAATCAGTAAGTTGCCAGGATATATTAATCTTATATTATGAAATTTATTACTTAAATATTTTCTCTCCATTTCTTGTTTCAATTAAATGGATTTATTTATTTTCTTTTACAATTAGTAACTACCAACTATCCTTGAAAATACAGGGAGTGGGATATTTGTTTCTTCAAAAACTTTCATCAAAGCAATATAGTCAAACCTTAAATTATTAATGCAAATAGATGTGAAAAGAACATGTCCCCAAATGTTCCTACTGGCTCAACTACAGTTAATCTGATATTTGAATACTGGTATCTGATTTTCTTGATTGAGCTGTTAACTTAAAAACAAAATTAAAGTACTTTTGTAGTATACTTTAGTACTCAGGTTATATTAGAATGTAATACATTTTTAAAAATTCTCTGCTTAAGTTCTCTTCTAATTATGCTGAAAATAAACTGCATAACTTCTCAGACTAAAGCAGCATGCCCCATAAAAGCCTTACTCTCCAATGAAACACACCATACCTTAACTGGGGAAGTTAATTATGTGCTTTGGTTTCACAAACCAACTGCTGTTGCCAGCTGCATTCTAAATAAAAGTAAATAGAGACAGTTTGAGCTGCCAACAAAAGACATAATTAAGTAGAAAAAATGCTGTCAATAAAACATGGCTACAACATTTTAAACTTTGAAAACAACTAGGGCCAACCAGATTTGGACTACATCGTATAGTCAATACATCTTAACCACTAACCATTTGGGTCAAATAATAATGTAGAAGGGGAAAGCTCATAAAAACATATTTGTGGGGAAATAAAGTTTTATGTAAATGAAAGTTAAATCAGATGGTTATTTATTTGTTTATTTATTTATTTTAGCTTTTCTCAAGAATTCCACAAAAGAATAAAGCTCATAAAATGATCCAGGGTCTATTTTTCTAACTCTGCTCTTCTAGCTACATTGGAAAGAAACTGATTCATTATATCCCATGGATATGTAAGGTCTAAATTATCCCCTGGAAATAGCTGAAAGGGGCTAGTAAAGCATCTTATGAGAACTGGCTTCAGTTTAAAAGATGTCATGAACACAAATGGCATTTAATGCCTCCCTCAGGGTTATCTTCTAACCAGAAAGTTAACTTGTATATTTACAATGTTTCTAAGTTTTCAAAGTGCTTTCACATTTGCTATGTCATTATATCCACATAAACAGCTCTGGTTGTTTGGACATACTTTGCAGAAAGCATGACTTTTTTTTTAACTGCAAAATAAAAAAGGGTTGTTTCTTTTTTTTTAATTGTAATATTTGAGATAAAAATGACTTTTACCCTGATGAATACCAAAAGAGCTTAGAATCTATGAGTAATTATGAGCAGTATAAGTGGATGACAAAGTCTTTGAATAAGTTTGCTAGAAAGCAGTGTCTCTTAGTGATAATAGAAATCAGTGCCTCTTAGTGATAACAGAAGTCAGTAAACCTTGCAAGCCACAAGGATTATGTGAAAAAACCACCTCTGACTACTGAGCACCAACCTGATGTTTGGATGTTTAACCAACTTTCCCCATGTCTAGCTCAAATGTCTAGATCAAATGTCATGAATCATCATTTCTCTTATCTTCCCAATTCTCCCCAGATACCTAAAATCAGAAAATAAATTGTACAAATTGTATATAAATCTAAAGGTTTCCAAAGTACATCTATGTTGGCATAGCAGAAAATCAGGGAGATCAGTTGATACGGTGAACCCAGCAAAATGGGTGTTGATCACCAGGAAATTTTCACCCTCAATGAAAGAAAATAGATAAAGAGAAGAAAGAACAAACTGATGAATCAATCAATATTTACCAACCACCACTTGGTGCTTTAGCATAGTCCAAGGCAGCTTTAGGGCAAGATGAAAACAATCTCTTGTGTCCGCATAAACAACTCCATCCAAGGAAATATATATAAGTAAATAATTAGGGGGCACAAACTGTGTGGTGTAAAAACTGGGATAAAGGCAGATTCATAAGAACTGGAACTGGGAAAGATGATGTTATGTAGGAGAGATTTCAGCTTAACCCTGAAGGATGAACAAGATAGATAACAAAGGAGGATGGACAACCAGGAAGAAAAAAAATTTCAAAGATGGCTGGCTTGCTTGCTTATTACTAACTGCTATTTGTAACACTTCAAAATAACAGAAGTAATTTGAGAAAGAAATATAAGGCTTTACACCCCCCACCCAAAGTTCTACCACATCATTTTGTGGCCTGGATCCATTAATCCCCATACCATTTCATAACGATATATAGTTTCACAGTAGCATATAAACCTATGTATCCATAGTATGCAGTCTGAGTATATTTCACACAAATGTAGAAAGAAATGAGGTTGGTTCCACGGGGTAAGTAACGCCACCACAATGTTAAAGACTGAGAGATGCTCTTGTAATTAAAGGCAGAATTTGAAGAGGCAGGGCTAAGAGATTTTAAACTTTCCAGAGAAACCGCTATTAAGAACTTATGCTGACTTAATTGTGCATCTCTGTAAAAATCCGATCAGGTTGTTTCATCTCTTTTACTTTTCAGGAGACAAAGAACATCCAACTACTTGAGAAATACATCCTCCAACATTATCTAAGGCTCAAGTAAAATGCTAGAAAGCATTCCAATAAGGGCACTTATAAGGATATACATATAGTCACTCTTGGAAAAGGGCAAAACATCAAGATATCTCTTCAGACACAGTGAAGAACTCAAAGTATTATTATGACCACTGTTCAGATGAGAGACCAAATCTAAACATATTTAAAGGACTTGTTTTGTTCTATGTTAGTAATTAGAGCCCCAAATCAAATTTATTTGTTTGATGTTTTACTTTCTGTAACACTTGATTTTTTTTTACTAGAAGTATGAAGAACAGTCATTGTAAGAAATTTACATTTCATTACAGATATACCTGGCTCACTTGTCAAATGCATTTCAAAACTTTCATTCTGAATTGAGCAATTCATCTCCCATCAATTAGTTACAAAGCTTAAAAAATGGCCTTAAGATTTGTCTAATCCAACTGGCTAATGTTCTAGATGAAGAAATGATAGCCCAGTTCTAAGTCTCTTGCCCTCGGATACAGATTTAGTGGCCATTTAGTGGCAGAGAAAAGTCAAAGCAAAAGATTTACCTGCAACTGTAATGATTCTAGTTTTTCAAACATTTACTCCTAAGTATCCTTAATTCTCCCAAGTTTTTTCAATAATGACTCTGTGTTTTATGAATAGTTCATTTTCTCCAGGAATTTCCTAATCATACTGACTCCAAATCTATTCATCTATATGTTGAATTTCTAACCCTATAATGCTATCTTCAGTCTGGTACTACACTGGAGATAATTCAAGCCTCAAAGCCAATCAGAGGTACAAATCACATCTTGAGGGGGTTGAGGTGTGTGTAAAAGGAAGAGGCAGGTAAGTTATTTATTATATGTGATTTCATTGATTCGATTTAATTAAATGGTTTTAGGGAGAGGTTCCTTCTTTCAAAATGTATTAAGCTTTAAAACTGCAAACTTTTGATATGAACTAATTGTACTAGAATCCAGTAGAACCAAAATACACATAGTATATGATGTGTATCCTTTTAAGAAAATCATAATTTCTAGTGTTTTCAAGAATAAGACAATAAGACAAGTTGAAAAGAATGATCTCTTAATTTAAAAGGGACACATTATAACATTTCTCTCTGGTATGATACTATTTTAATTCCGTTTGTGAAGACACTCAAGTTGGAAAATAACCATCTGTACTGAGGTTGCATTATTTGGACAAAGTAATGAATAAATGTCCTCCTTCACTCCAAGAAGACCATTAAATGACAGAAATTCAGAAAAAGAAAAATGAATCAGATTGATTCAGTGCCATGAAAAAAGTATTCATTTATTATTTACAACTTTCAAACAAAAGAATAATCTTTAAACACATGCTTTTTTAAAAGTATAAATAAATTTTCTAAAATCTAGCTTTTATACTAAGTCAAAAAGTATATTAGCAAACAAAGCAGACAACTAGAATTCAAACTTCCTATCAATTCTTATTGTGATGTCTTCAAATTTATTCATACATATAGATAGGCTATGTCCCAAACAATAATATCTTATAAATGTATAATTTAAAAAACATATACAGTAACTTAAATTTCATAGATTGTTAAATTTTCATCTATTTTGAAACATTTTCCAAAAATATACGTTGTCCATATTCACTGACTTGGGAAAAGAGACAAATGTTTATTTATAAATATAAGAATGTCAAATCAAATAATAGATTTCTGACCTATACTGTTAGTAATTATTAAAGTAATTTCTATGTATGTGTAATACGGAACCTATAGCAAGTGCTTAAACTGGGTACCTAGTGAGAAACCATCATCCTAGGTTATGTTACGGAAGAAGGGCAAAGAAGGCTACCATGACAGTCTTCTAGTCTTCCTGCAAGTAAAGGATGGGCTTTGAACTGACCAGATTTACTCACATGGAAAACCATGGCTTCCTTGAATCCCTTGACGCTTACCAAAGGAGAATAAAACTCCCATCCAAATTATAGTACAATTTTAGAACCAGGAACTATAAATGCCTATTCATTGAAATTACACAGTATTTTAATACAGTAAACAAATGGAAAACTATAGTTCTTCTAAATATTCCTAGTCTGTTATTAAATTTGTAAACATGATTTACGGGATTTTTTTCTTTCAAACACAGTTAAACTACCTTTGTCAAGCCTGACTTATGACTAACACCTGGCAAACATTATAAAGAGTTTTGATTAATACTAAGCAGATAAGCCAGCCATACACAACAACCTCTAAGGGCAAGGTCCCTGGTTTGGGATCCTCCTAGAAATACTATTATATCCTCATTTTAAAGATAAGTAAAACAATGCAAAAGAGGTTAACTGGCCCAAGTCACCAACAGTTGAGCACTCCTATTAAAGGCTGAACAGGTTGAGATTCATATTCAACCACTCTGGCCCCTATGCTCTCAAGCACTATGGGATGTCATCTTAGTCATGTCAATTGCAGCAAGCCATTTTCATGCAGAGATAAAAGCAAAAATTTTTTAGTTTGTAAGTGAATGCTGAGAACCATCCCATTTTATGTCATCTTAATGTGAGAATACCTATCTTAACAAAACACTGTTACTTCACTGGCACTCAAAAAATTATTATGAAGGGTGATGACTAGGGAGACAGAAATAGGAATTAAGACTCAACATTATAGGATGAGGTGTAGAACAGGAGTGGTTAAGATGAGCACCCAGAGAATCCTGTCTCAGGAAAAGAATTAATTGCACTTTTGACTCTGCTGCATAAGAGACTGGTTGTGGTAATACATATCCCACTTGTCCATAGGTTGGAAACTACAGCTGAGAATTTATCAATCAGTGAAAAGTAGATTAGCTGTATAAACCAAGGGCAGGAAGTAACACTCTAAGTCCAGAATTTTTAACAACTTTCTCTCTGTTTGAGTTATCTCGATTCAGCCATTAACTTACTATGTTAACCTAAATAAACATCAAGTCATGAACCATTTTTCAAACCAAAAATGAAGGGGTTGGATCAAATTATCTCCAAAACAAATTATCTCCAAAGTCCCTTTTAAACTTCTATAGACTTTAACTTAGTCACTCAAGGTAAACAAAAATTTATTGACAGTCAAGTAACTCTACTTGTTATTATTACATAAAAAGCTTGTTAAGAATAAATCAGGGATTTCTCTCATAATGTAAAATGGCCTAAGCAATGGAAAAAGTAATTTCATAGCACTTTGAATGAGTGTAAAAGATCACATATTACCCACTTTAGTATTATTAAGAGCTTTATAAGAAAATTATATATATAAGTACAGCCTTAAAAACAGGTTGAGATTTTTAAATATTTCACAGTAGACTACATACAATGTTCTGAGAAGTGAATGAGACAAGAGATCAATATACAAGCATCTTCATTAAAAAATACTTCAGGAACATATTCAAAGCATATGATAAAATCAACTTGAAGTCCACTTTAAGGAAGCACTAAAACCTTTTCATATTTGTGAATGCAGTTATATAAAGTCACATGTGGAAAGCAGTTTGATAGGCTTTTCTCAATATTCTAAAAATTAGCTCAAATATGCTAATTTTTTTTAGAAATGTCAATTTTGTGAAGTATCTTTAACCGTTCCTCAAAGACATAAAAATGTGAAAATTCTCAAGGTCTAGATTCTTACTCAAATGAATAAGGGTTTATTCCACAAACACTTGATATACAGTATTCTCCTTTATGCACTTTAAAAAGTTGAACTACTACAGCAAATGAATAATTGATTTATGGGGGAAAAAGTTCAAGTGAAGGACATATTATTAACTGTGCAATAAAGAGGCTGGTTGGAAGAAAATGTACCTCTCTGGAACATTTTAAAAGCAATATTTAAAAAATGCAGATGCCAGATAAGGGCAATGTTCTTCATTTCACATCAGCGCATAAGTCACATAGTAAACCCCAAGTCCCCCTCCAAAAACAATAACAAAAGGGCAAATTACATATCAAGCTGAAAATAAAATGCAAATCTTTTTCCATGTGAACACGTAAAGAGAGTACTGCACTCAATTACTATTTTAAAGAAGATTTAACTGTTATTCCAATTTTCCCAAAGTACATCAATAATCTAATCAAACTATGGTACAAATACTACCTAACAGTGAATAGTATAATTAAGTCTATAGGAAGTAATGTTATTCACAATGTTTTGGTTACTCAAAAGCTAGGTGCTTTAATTTTACTTGGGCTTCCCCTGTGGCTCAGTGGGTAAAGAAACCGCCTGCAATAGGGGAGACCTGGGTTCGATCCCTGGGTTGGGAAGATGCCCTGGAGAAGGGATATTCTGGCCTGGAGAAGTCCATGGACTGTACAGTCCATGGGGTTGAAAAGAGTCAGACACGACTGAGCGACTTTCATTTTCACTTCATTGTACTTAATAATTCTGTAATTTTAATGATAAAAATGTATCTTTATTTTTTTATACAATTTTGCCCATATCCTGAGAAATACCTAGTCAGTCAACTTTTCAACCAAACAGCAGAAGATAAGTATTATTAGGGAAGTGGGCTGGCAGCTGGACAGTGTTCACTCTGCCCGCCATATTCCATTAATGAAACTCTGATTTGCCTTTGTTCTGACAGTAGCCAACAGCTGCTTGTAAATAAGCCACCTTTCCTAGGCTGCCTCCCATTAGTCCCCACTTCTATTTGACAAGGTCACTTGCTGCAGAGATTTGTAGAAGAAAGTGTGTGCAGCCCATAGAATTAAGACTTCAGAACACAGGCAAGCAAGCATTTTTCTTTTGGTAGCTTGAGCAAATCAAGACTGAAAGTTTTCTCTCAGTACTTTAAACATTTTTCCTTTAAAACTAACTGGCAAATGACTTTTCCATTAAATCTTCTTTCCTTTACATCTACATGACATAGTATAAAATACAGATTTAATCACAAAATGGTATTTACAAGCACATATTAATAAATACTAGGGCTTTCCCAGGTGGCTCAGATGCCAAAGAAGCCGCCTGCAATATGGGAGACCTGGGTTCAATCCCTGGGTTGGGGAGATCCCCTGGAGGAGGGCATGGCAACCCACTCCAGTATTCTTATCTGGAGAATCACCATGGACAGAGGAGCCTGGAGGGCTACAGTCCATGGGGTCTCAAAGAGTAGAACATGACTGAGTGACTAAGCACATTAATTAATTCTAAGATGTTGCTTCTCTGTTGTTTCACAATGAGAAACTTCAGATCTAATTGATAATATAAAGCAAGGCGCACCTTTAATTTTCAGCTTGACCTATGATGTTCAGAAGGGCTTAAGCTACATTATGACAATATCATACAATTAAGTTGCTTCCAAACAGAGGCATGCAGAAAAGGTGGAATGGCCAGTTTTCAATGCCACAGATGAAAACAAAGAAGGCATGTTGGAACAGTCGTCATACAAGATGAATCATGACTTTGTGGTTTTGAAAGTTTATGAGTAGGAAAAGATCTAGGAAACTCTTCATATATTCTTAAGATTAAACAACTCAAACATCTAATAACAGTACTTTGGAATTAAATAAGTATTCAAATATAATTTTCACCATCATATCTTTCTAGTCATATTTAAAATTACAGAGTTTTAATGTTAGTCTTATCTTGACATACAATCATTACAAGGAAGGTGAACCCATAGTAAACTTTATTAAAGGATAACTAAAACAAAACTGAAGTTCTTTTTAGAAACACTGGCACTTTGGATGTGAACACTGTCGAGAATCAGATATTGCCATTTTGAGGGGGGCACTAAGAATCATGTGACTATATCTAGTTCCCTCATTCTCTCCTCAGAGACTACAATACCATCCATAGAATATATAATCCATGTTTTTAAAAATTTCCAGGTTCATGCTATCTAATTACACTTGGCAAGTTTTACCACTATTAGGTCATGTGGAAGGCATGTGAATTCTAAAAATGCTTTTACTACTTTACCTAAGTTGACTTTCTACTTAAAGGCTACTCCATTTTCTTTCTAATATTTAGTCATAACCTTGATCTACTATTTATAATTTTCAAATAAAATAGGTTTTTCTACATTTCAATCAGTATGTGTCAAAGCATTTTCACCACTATTATAGAGAAATATTAATGATTATATAAGTATTTATTTTAATGGAATTATATTTAATCATCTAGTATTAAGAAGTATTCACATAATAAATAATTAAAATACACTAATAGTAACCCCTTAAAACATCCTTTACTTTTTAGACAAAGGTTTGAACACTCTAGTAGTTCACTATTAAAAGCACAGGACAGATTTTCAGCTTCATTTATATTCAGAGGCAGGCAAATCACCAAAACTCATTTACATCCTTTCATTTTCCTTAAAGCATGTTAACAGCAGGTGTCTATCCATCCCACCTTTGAAATAGGTAGGTGGCTGAAAATGCCTCTACTTTTCAGTCAAGACCCTGAATTAAAAATAAACTTGAGCTCTAACTTCATCATTTTCTCTACAAGATGCGGTAATACAGAATAAATATAGTACTTAGTTTGTTCTTATTTTAATCCATACTCCACATACTGTTTTCACACCACAAATTTGCTTATTTTAACCCTGCATGTTCTCTGAAAACTTGAGCATTCAAGCTAATAAAGCTGACAAATGATCTAGCAAGAAACTATAAATGCTCCTTATATTCTCATTTTATTTTTGCACACCATAGACTCGTCAGCATTCCTTTACACTAATGAATGCTAAAATATTTTTTAAACCATCACAATGGGAAAGTCATTATTATATTAGCTGTATACTAGCCCTACATTGTACAAAATATATCTATGTAGATACACGTATAAAAATATCTTCGCATCTTCTGTTGGCAATTTTCCAGAAATAAAAATACTTAATATTTAATATAATTTCCAGAGACATATACCTCCTTCAACCTAACTTGACATAAGTATTCCAAGAACCAGACTGAAACACAAAACTCAGTCAGAATGAATACTTAATACAATGTGAATAAATTAAGTCTTTGTGAGAGTCTTTGTCAACAGAAAAGAATACAGAAAATATTCAAATCATCAGCATCACAAGCATTTTCAAAATAAAAATACTAAATACTAACCTAACATGTTTTATAAGTTGATAAAAATCTTTTTCGGGAGACGAGGTGATTTGAAAATTTTCAGACTAAATCAGCCTTTTAAAAAACACTGTCTCCATATCCATGAAAACCTAAAATTCAGCAGGGTGTGATCTGACTTACGTTTTTCTTTACCCCTGTGGCCACCTGCATTTCCTCTGAAGTTACAAAAAAGATAGGAAGGAAACAAACCAATCTACATTCTAATCTTAAAAACAGATGTTACATATCTAAACAATTCTAACTCCTCTGGGTATTAGTGTCCAGGGACAAATTAATATTTAAAGTTAATGGGAAATAAAGTAAGATCTATTGAAATGTAACTTGAAAAGTATAGTTTTATTTATTTTTCAATCTCCATCAACAACATACTCATTTGTTATTTATCATTCACCTGATCAGACAATAAAAATAATGCCTTCTAAAAAGACTAAGAAGATTATCATTTACTAATGCTCTAACTAGTTAAGGGGTTACAAAGTTTTTTGAAAGGTAGTTTTACATAAATGCCAACCAATATAAACATAAAAATTTTCATGAGTAGAAAAAGGAAAAACAACACCTCCCCAAATTTAAGTATGTTTTTGGTTGTTTTACCTCTGCTAACAAGGAAAGGGCAACCCACTCCAGTATTTTTGCCTGAGAAATTCCAGGGACAGAGGAGTCTGGTGGGCTACAATCCATGGGGTCTCAAAAGAGTCCAACATGGTTTAGCAACTAAACCACCACCAGCACCACAACAACAACAACAAAAAACAGCAGTAAAAACCCAAACCTTGATCATTTAATAAAATTCTTTCTCTGCATATAAAGGCAAAAATGTCTTCATTGGAACTAGTTCTGGCAACTTGAAATGCAGTTTATATTCTTGTATCTTGAAAATAACCTCAGAGTCCATAATTTTCAAATAAGCTAAAACTAGATTATCATTATGGTACTTTCTAAAATATAAAACTATTATTTGAAATGACTAAGAAAAACCCATTTGCACCTTTCTTTTACTTGAAGACTGATTCTTACAATTAGAAATATTATTTTATAAAGTCACTTGTTCATATACCAAAATGTTTCAAGAAAGGATAAATAGGAGTGTTCAGTTTTTCTCTTAGAACATTTCAAGTACAAATGGAAAAGGAACACTAGTTATTCCTTGTTTATGAATTAAGTAGGTATGCTAAAAAAGATCTAAGGAATCCAAATACTCCAAATTTAGATAATTAGGAGTAAATATAAGTTTTTGTACAAGCCTTCCGTTTGAACAACTGTTAGGTTACCAAAATGTATTTTTAATAAATTAACCTCATTTTATTCTCCTCTTATAAAAACTCTCATGAATGTGGATAAAAAGTTTTATGTGGAGATACACACACCAATATGTATGAAATTAACTCTGAATAATTGTCTGGCACAAGCCAAGTCATTAATTTCATACAAATCTCATAATGAACGCCACAAATTTTTTTTTGCTATCATTTCATAAAGGAAAATATACATTTCCTACTTGTCCAATTTGGACATGGTAGAGTCATTATACATAGATATCTAATATTAATAATAGGGGTAGCCAACCATAATTGGATTTTGTTAAGAAAGCAATAGCAAGATTAGTCTTCATTTAAAAAAAAAAAAACTGATCTGTGTATCTTTATATTGTATTCTAAAGTAATGTAACTCAAAGATATCAAGGGTTTTAATTGGGCAGGTAATTTCTCTGAAATAAGAACATTTAAATTTTAAAATAGAAGGAAAAACAAAAAGCAGTTGTGAGCAAGGGAGAGACGAATGATTCAGAGTAAACAAACTACAGTGTAAAAGCTCTCAGGTGTTCACAGAAACTATATGAAGTCTATCATGTCTAAGTCAAGGAACCCTACTGAATACTGGCTCCATGCCAGTTGGAGAGAGAATCATAAGTTAGATCACTTAGGGGTTTATACTTATTGAGGCCACCAAAGCTTTCTTAATAGAGAAAGAAAAGGACCCAATTTACTTTTTACTGAGTTCACTTTTGCCAAACTGTGGAGAATAAATGAAGAAAGTGGGGGACAAGGATAGAAGTGTGTAACCACTGCACCAAAAACCGTAACTGTAAAACAAACCCCATTTATCATTTTTTTAGTTAATGCAGGTCTCCCCCACATTTTAACTAAGTGCAAATTAAAACCTGTCTGGTTTTTCTTCAACAATATCACCAGTTTAAAATATGTTTTTTAAGGAAGAATAAGTTCCTATTTTGCTTATGGTTTCTAGGGCAATAAAAGGAGCTCACACTAAACAATTTCTTTATGCTAGGGTAGGTGCTTTAAGAATAGCTTATATTTAATGTTTCATTAACCCCACATGGTAGATATTATTATTCTGATTTTGCAGATGCAGAAATTGAACCTCAGAGACAGTGACTTGTCCTGGGTTATAAACACTGAGATCTGGGATTTCATTTTAGCATTTTCTGATTTCTGACTCTTTATTCTTTTTAAAAACTTAATTGTGCTATTCTCTTATTTTTTTATGCAACAGTTGAGAGTAAGTTGCAGACGTGAATAAAGAATTTTGTGCATTTTCTAAAAACAAAGATGTTCTCTAACATAAGAACAGTACAATTCTAAGAGAATGAGAAAAACAAATGTGGTAAAATGTTGACAATTGGGAAGTCTTGGTTAAGGCTATAAGGGAAACATGTGTACTATTCTGCAACTTTTCTGTACACCTGAAATTCTTTCCATATAAAAGTTTACTAAAATAAAAAAATTAAATTATGAAAAAGAAAATCACCAGTTTCTCAGATATAGCAGTGGCAGAGATCAATATTACCACAGAAACCCTTAAAGAGTAAAACAAAGAAGTTGGTAATTTCTATAACACACACATACTCACACTCCCATCCAAAGCTGAACTTTATTATTAAGTAGATCTCACAAATACACTTTGTGTCTATGCAAACCTTCACATTTATCTGGGACTTGTTGCCCAGCTTTTACCAGGTTCTCTACGAAGTCTCCAAAGCTCGTTTGGAGTCTCCAAGCTCCACAATTTTAAGAACCACTAAAGCCTCCATCTCACAATAAATCTAGAAGGTAGGGTGTTCACAAAACAGAGAGAGATAACAATCTAAAATAAACAGTAATTGAAATAGAATCTTGGTTCTTTATAGATAATAAATTAATTCCTGACATTCACTCAAATGAAGTGCAAATATCATATGGATTAAAAATTTAAAAAAGCATTGCTTATTCTTTACTTTTCAATTAAATATTTGAACTTTATAACTGTATTTCATTTGAATACTTAGTATTCTAGTCCCAGTTCCAGTTCAGTTGCTCAGTTGTGTCCGACTCTTTGTGACCCCATGAACTGCAGCACGCCAGGCCTCCCTGTCCATCACCAACTCCCGGAGTCCACCCAAACCTATGTCCATTGTGTCCGTAACACCTTCCAACCATCTCATCCTCTGTCATCCCCTTCTCCTCCTGCCCTCAATCTTTCCCAGCATCAGGGTCTTTTCAAATGAGTCAGCTCTCCACATGAGGTGGCCAAAGTACTGGAGTTTCAGCTTCAGCATCAGTCCCTCCAATGAACACCCAGGACTGATCTCCTTTAGGATGGACTGGTTGGATCTCCTTGCAGTCCAAGGGACTCTTCAAAAGTCTTCTCCAACACCACAATTCAAAAGCATCAATTCCTCGGCACTCAGCTTTCTTTATAGTCCAACTCTTACATCCATACATGACTACTGAAAAACCATAGCCTTGGACTAGACGGACCTTTGTTGGATATTAGCAATTCCAAATAAGGAAAAGCAGAGTACAATCATACCTTTCAAAAAGTGTCTGTGGATAAAAATTAATCTGTATATAAACAGAAAGTTTTTACAAACTAGTTACTTGCCAATGTAGATTTTTTTCCTCTCTCTTATACATGAATAGAACTGCCTCTGCCTCTGACTTTTTTAATACAGATCTAAAAAGGGATACATGGCACTGGCCCACATGCACAGAGAAAGGGAAGTCAGAACCCCCAGGGAAGAAGTTTGGTTTGTTTTTAGAGACCCCAAAAGAGAGTTCCCCTCTTCCCAAGGGCTCAGCAACAATGCTACCCTGTCCACTATTAAAACAAAACACTATTACATCCAGGCTATTTTTTGTTATTTTTAGAAAGTAGACATTTTAAAACACTGTGCTTTTAGTAATCATCAAACACTAATAATAATAGTTATTTATTGCCAAGACAAATTAGAATTCTGACAGTAAATACTGTAATTGTTAAAGCAGAAACAATTGGCTACTACTAGATCACTAGAAATATTTTACTAGGTTTATTTTCTCTCATCTATCCTTTCAAACAATAGATAAGAGAGTCTAAAAGAGAGAAAGTTCCCACTTAAACTTACTTAAGAAAAACTACTTAAATTAGTGGAATATTTTTCTGCTTCTCAAAGTTTAAAATGTAATCACTATTTTATATAAAATAATCTCAAATTCTTCTTTCTGGAAGCATAATTCAGTTCTTAAATAACTTTGTATATTTATAGCCACAGATAGCATTTTGTATTCTAGCACTGAAAGCATTTTGTTGCCACTAACAATTCTGTACTTTAACTTCACCCTTGGTTAATGTTAACATATGTATTATTCCAATGCATACTATACACAGTCCTCAGAACCTATTTCATGCAAAAACTAAAATCATATAAATCCTCCAAATCAGTGAGAGATTACCATGTTTTTGCGTAAGGTACAATCTACTTAATAATTCAATCATTAAGATATGCTTGCAAAAGTGGGTCTTGTGTGGGAAATGAATGTAAGAATTACAGAAATGACTAGTATCAGTAAACCAGTTTCAATTAAGAATTCCCAATGATTTTCATGGAAATTTATATATAACTTATTATTTCTTTAAAATAACTTTTGACTGCCACTGTAACAACTGGAAATTAAAACCTAAGTGCAGTTTTAATTATTTCTTTAAGAAAATTTTTGAGGAAATAGTACTTGTTAAGTTTATGTCTAGATATTTACAAGGAAGCCAAATACATAAAGAGTTGTATTCATTCACTAAACAAACAGCTATTAATTATGCCAACACCCAACGTGTGTCAAGTACTAATCTGTAAAACAGAATTTGAGGAAACAAAACACACAAATAAACTATTTACAGGTACTAGAACTATTAAGAAAGAAAATAAATAGGATGATATAACTTGGAAGTTGCTTCCCATAAAATGACTATGAAAAGCCTCTCTCGGGGTTGACATTAATTAGATCTAAGGCCTGAAGAAGGAGAAAATACTCAATAACGCAACAAGCTCAGGAATGACTTTCAAGCAAAAGAGAAAGTCTAGTATGTTCCATGTTCTTCTCTAGAAAGAAGGCAAATACATGCAATGGTAACATTTCTTTCCTATTCCTCTAAGATTAGCATGACTTAGTAAGAACATGGACTCTGCAAAAAAATAAGTTTAGATCTGAATCATGGCTGTACTAGTTTAATAACTGTATGCTCTTGGACAGTAAGTTACTGAAACATTTTAATCCCCTTTTCCCTAATCCACATGTTGTAGAAAATAAGATCCATACTTTGACTCTTGACAAAAGTATCTTCAATAAACAAATAACACCCAACAAATTTTCCTCGTTTCTTCCAAAATTGATGTCCCTTTCATCTTTTTTGAACTTTAAACAAATGCCATTTTCACTTGACATTCTACAATCTATGTAGAACATTTTAAATAAAATTATTTCAAATGTCCCTTAAAATTTTCAGTGTTCCTTAACATAATCAAGATTTCATGGTTAGTGATGATGTAAGCCCTCTCTCCCCTTCCCTTAGGGTGATGAATTGTCACTCTGGGAATTCTTTTCTCACTACTGTCTGTGGGGCATATAACAAAGGTTACTTAAATAATATAAAGGCTTCCTCACATCTGTGGGTATCTCTCAGGAGAAATGAATCATTAGCTCAAGATTAGTAGCAAAAACTACTAATCGCACATTTGAGAAAAATGTAAGAAATTATGAAGAATCAGAGATTAATTCCTAGAACAAGTAGCTTCTAAATAATCATGCTGAGAGGAAAGTGATCTCTTCATATAGGAAGGAAAAGTATAAAGGAAAGACTCTTCAGTGTTCCCTCAACTGCAAGAAGATCAAACCAGTCAATCCTAAAGAAAATCAACTGTGAATACTCATTGGAAGAACTGATGTTGAAGCTGAAGCTCCAATACTTTATCTGAAACAGAGAGCTGATTTATTGGAAAAGACACTGATGCTGGGAAAGATTGAAGGCACAAGGAGAAGGGGTGGCAGAGGATGAAATTGTTAGATAGCATCACAGACTCAATGGACATGAATCTGAGCAAACTCTGGGAGATAGTGGAGAACACAGAAGCCTGGAGAGCTACATTCCATGAGGTCACAAATACAGTGGAGAACAGAGAAGCCTGGAGAGCTACATTCCATGAGGTCACAAAGAGATGAACACAACTTAGCGACTATAACAACAATGAATCATACACGACTCTCATCAATTCTCAATATTTCAACATATTTTAGCTAGTAAAGCATTAGAACTGAATGATGGCAGGGAAAGAAAAAATTTTGGCAAGTGTCACAACTGTTTTTTTGAATTTAAAATTACTTTAAATTTTAGAAAACCATTAATTCAAGGTTATAGTTTCAGAAATATAGATAGGAAACTGAAAGAAAGAGCACTTAAGTGAACTTAATGTCTCTCTTAAATACATTTGTTTAGAACAAATAGTGAACAGAGAAAGGGGGTAGAGATGCTAACATATGGAGAATCAGCCACCTGTAAAGAAATATGTGGGAGCTCTCACATGTTTTAGAAATAAAGTAAAATAGACAATCAAATCCAAGGAGATGCAAAATTCTCATATTTCTACTTCTCTATACATTTATAGTAATTTAAAATTTCGTTTTAACAAAGATGTAAATAAAGCTAAATGTAAAATTAAACAGGAAGTATAATAACCATACAACTTTATTTTTTTTAAGTTTACCCTTAATAGAGAAGCTACAGGTCAATTCATTTGTCTATGCATTCTCTGGTGCAATATCCTACATATGTCAATGACCACTATTTGGAGAAAAAAGAAAAAGAATTGTTTTATGCCCTTTATCAGTGTAATAGGAAGCATATTCAATTTCCTCTGAATCAGGTCCTCACTAAATACGTACATATTTGCCAAATGATACGCTGCCTTCAAACACATTACTTAGCAATTAATTTTGCATACAACAAAGCTTTCATGCTTGACAGTTCTTGGGCTCACACCTTGTTGTTAGAAGGATATATGAAATTAAACCATGAAATATATTCAGTAACTTACTATTTAGGAAGCTTATGATTGTTGTTAAATTACCATTGAACCCTATGTATGATAAATAAGTGCATGCTGCTGCAAAGTCACTTCAGTCGTGTCCGACTCTGTGCGACCCCATAGATGGCAGCCCACCAGGCTCCCCCGTCCCTGGGATTCTCCAGGCAAGAACAGAGGAGAGGGTTGCCATTTCCTTCTCCAATGCATGAAAGTGAAAAGTGAAAGTAAATTTGCTCAGTCATGTCCGTCCGACTCTTGGCAACCCCATGGACTGCAGCCTTCTAGGCTCCTCTAACCGTGGGATTTTCCAGCCAAGAGTACTAGAGTGGGGTGCCACTGCCTTCTCCAAATAAGTGCACAGTAAAATATAATATTAAACGATCTGAAATGCTGAAAATGTAACACTGTTTTCATAGTTTTAGTAACTTATGATAAAGAAAAATTGGATTCTAGCATTTTTAGCTCTTCCTCCACAACAGACTGCTACTTCTATCAGAAAATTGTAATTATTTTTAGGTTGTTCTTATAAATACTTAAAAATGTTGAAAAACAAAGTATCTGCTGCTATTCAGATAAATTTAATTCCTGGTACTAAGGAACTACAAGAGTCTAGAGGTGATTTAACACTTGTGACATGTAATTCAATAAGTTTGGGTTATATGTATTGACTTCTAATCTTTTCAGACAACTTCATTATTTTTTTTGCAACTAATGTATATAACTCAACTATCAATCTTTTGGTATGGGATAACATGTTCCTTTATCCTCTTGTAGGCTCTCCACATATGATAGCTGGTTTCCTGGGGTTTCCCCCCTTAATTAGTCCTGATGTAAACAATTAAATCTCACTTTACACTAAATCAAATTTAAATAACACCAAAGGACTGAGGCATTCCTCCTCATCTTGCCATCTCTTAAGGTACTCACTTACAACCCATTCACAGCAACCTGAAAATCATCACAGGAGAGAGTCACCAGTGTTTACAGCAAACTGGCACACTGCTCGCATTGTAGGATTGGGGAAGGGAGGGCACACATAATTTCAGATTCTTTTTCCTTATGACTGCGAGCTTAGGTGCACAGGTTATTACAAAATACTAGGTATACTTCTGGGTGCTATACAGTAGGGAGTTGTTGATTATCTATTTTATACGTAGTAGTGTGTGTATTAGAGAAGGCAATGGCACCCTACTCCAGTACTCTTGCCTGGAAAATCTCATGGACGGAGGAGCCTGGTAGGCTGCAGTCCATGGGGTCGCTAGGAGTTGGACACGACTGAGCGAATTCACTTTCATTTTTCACTTTCATGCATTGGAGAAGGAAATGGCAACCCACTCCAGTGTTCTTGCCTGGAGAATCCCAGGGACGGGGGAGCCTGGTGGGCTGCCGTCTATGGGGTCGCACAGAGTCAGACACGACTGAAGCCACTTAGTAGCAGCAGCAGCAGCAGTGTGTGTGTTAATCCCAAATTCATGTTCTGACAACTACCCCTACCTGTAGACCATAAATAAATCATCTAAATTCACTGCTGCTGCTGCTGCTAAGTCGCTTCAGTCGTGTCCAACTCTGTGCAACCCCAAGACGGCAGCCCACCAGGCTCCCCCGTCCCTGGGATTCTCCAGGCAAGAACACTGGAGTGGGTTGCCATTTCCTTCTCAAATTCACTGCTAGACCCTCCATAAAATGAAGAAACCCCAGACTTTGTAAAACCTATTCTCTATATGAGAAAGTACATGACATTAAAAACCATATAGCCATCCTTCCAGTGTTTGCACACTTTACTTTGGGATTTAAGTATTTAGAAACAAGCATGGTTTTTATGTTATTTGGTTTCATGGGCACTTTTGTTTTGTTTTCTAAACAAGGGCTAGTAATTTCTTTACAATAATTATCAATATAAAAAGGATCATTTGTATATTCACTTCTCCAACAAATATCTATTTAGCATTTCCTCTTGGAGAAGGCAATGGCACCCCACTCCAGTACTCTTGCCTGGAAAATCCCATGGATGGAGGAGCCTGGTAGGCTGTAGTCCACGGGGTCACCAAGAGTCAGACACAACTAAGCGACTTCCCTTTCACTTTTCACTTTCATGCATTGGAGGAGGAAATGGCAACCCACTCCAGTGTACTTGCCTGGAGAATCCCAGGGACGGGGGAGCCTGGTGGGCTGCCGTCTATGGGGTCACACAGAGTTGGACATGACTGAAGCGACTTAGCAGTATCAGCAGCAGCATTTCCTCTGGCCAACATCCACTGGATCATAGAAAAAGCAAGAGAATTCCAGAAAAATATCTACTTCTGCTTCACTGACTACGCTAAAGCCTTTGACTGTATGGATCACAACAAATTATGGAAATTTCTTGAAGAGATGGGAATAACAGAACACCTTACCTGCCTCAGAGAAACCTGTATGCAGATCAACAACAGTTAGAACCAAACATGACAACTGACTGTTTCAATATTGGGAAAGGAGTATGTCAAGGCTGTATATTGTCACCCTGCTTATTTAACTTAAACAGGGTATTGGGCTGGATGAATCGTGTAAAATGCCAGGCAGCAAAATCATGCAAAATGCCTGGCTAGTTGAATCAGAAACTGGAATCAAGATTGCCCAGAGAAATATCAATAATCTCAGATATGCACATGAGAGCACACTTATGGCAGAAAGTGAAGAGGAACTAAAGAAACTCTTAATGAAGGTGAATGAGGAGAGTGGAAAAGCTTGCTTAAAACCCAATATTTAGAAAACTAAGATCATGGCATCTGGTCCCAACACTTCATGGCAAATAGATGGGGAAACAGTGGAAACAGTAGAAGACTTCATTTTCTTGAGCTCCAAAAGCACAGGGACAGTGACCGCAGCCATGAAATTAAGACACTTGCTCCTTGGAAACTTCCCTGGTGGCTCAAATGGTAAAGCGTCTACCTGCAGTGCGGGAGGCCTGGGTTCAATCTCTGAGTCAGGAAGGTTCTCCTAGAGAAGGAAATGGCAACCCACTCCAGTATTCTTGCCTGGAATATCCCCATGGACAGAGGAGCTTGGTCGGGCTACAGTCTATGGTTTGGCAAAGAGTCAGACACAACCAAGCGACTTCACTTTCTTCATTTCTTTCTTTACTCCTTGGAAGAAAAGGTATGACAAAGCTAAACAGTGTATTAAAAAGCAGAGACATTACTTTGTCTACAAAAGTCCATCTAGTCAGAGCTATGGTTTTTCCAGTAGTCATGTATGGATGTGAGAGTTGGATCATAAAGAAAGCTGAGCACTGAAGAATTGATGCTTTTGAACTGTGGTGTTGGAGAAGACTCTTGAGAGTCCCTTGGACTGCAAGGAGATCAAAACAGCTAATCCTAAAGGAAATCAACCGTGAATATTCACTGAAAAGACTCACGCTAAAGCTCCAATACTTGGGCCACCTGATGTGAAGACCTGACTCAGAAAAGACCTGATGTTGGGAAAGACTGATGGCAGGAGGAGAAGGGGATGACAAAGGATGAGATGGTTGGATGGCATCACCAATGCAATGGACATGAGTTTGTGTAGGTTCTGGGAGTTGGTGATGGACAGGGAAGCCTGGCGTGCTGCAGTCCATGGGGTTGCAAAGAGTCAGACACAACTGAGCAACTGAACAACAACTACGTATACATAGCTCTGCTTGCATTGGGGACATCAATAGAAGAGAGAAGAAACAGGTCCTGGTTGGTCAAAAATAAAAACTGCTATGAAAAATTTAATATTCTCTTCTTTCTACAGTTTATAAAAAACAATCCAGCTTTGTATAAAAGGCTTACTCATGTTCTATTAATAGATGACTACATCTACTGGAAAATTCATTTGTTCATTAATCTAGCCATTCATCAAATATTTATTCATTTAAAAATAAGTCCTGTGTCTTGCATTTTACTTAATTCTAAGAATACAAACTATCAGAAGGCATGGTCCCTCCCCTTGGGAAGTTACAATAAACACTCAAAAAACTAGCTTTGAATCAAGGTCTATTTTGTACATGAAAAGAACAGTTATCTAGTAACTGTCAGATAAGAATAGTGAAGTCTACAGGAAGACAAAGAGTCTAAAAGATAGCTCAAAAATTAGTGACAGCAAACTAAAAAGGAAACAAAAGTTACTAAAAGGAGTATTAATTAGCTTATTATTAGTCAGTTGATTTTTTTTCTGGCAAATTTACCAATAGGGATAATGTGAAAATATCATGACAAATCTATTTCTTTTTTACATACTTACTTTTCAAACTTTAAAAAGTTTTTCTCTCATCTATTTCTGTTTTCGTTTTAAATTTAAATTTCTTGGTATTTAACATAATATGATCAATACACATAATTTTCTTTTCTCTTAATGTACAAACATTGCTAGTTTTAATTTTAGCATGTGAAATAAAATTCCAGCTTAAAAATAAATTTTTCTATAAATTACTTCCTCTGATACTCTATGACAAAGGTTTTAACTTTAGCCATGTGAAATAAAAGTACAGCTTAAATATAAAATTTCTTCTATAAATTACTTCCCGCTATATTCTATGACATAAGACTGATGTAGGGCAAAAACACTAAGTCTAAATTCTTTTATAACAAAATAACTCATGACAGAAAATCTTAAAGATGTAAACGATATATTTATTTGATTAAAAATATAAAATGTTAAAATACAGTTTAAAATATTGACAGAATTAATAAAATGTAAATTTTTCTGGGTATAACACTGCTTAGCAACACCTTTAGTCAAACACGTGGAACATTACTGAAAACATTAAATTCTATGCAAAATTAGCTACAGTAAAATACTTTGATACTTTATCATCCTATTAAAACGTCAGTGAAATGTGCATATGTTCTAAAATTAATGAAGGCAATTGGAAGTTGCTTTCAACTGGAAAGCAATCATGCATTTAACAATCACATGTTGAAAGCAGTATTGTTATGACAAAATTTAAAAAAAGAATAAGAAGTACACTAAAGGCAAGCAGACTTTTTAAGTTGCAAACATATACTTTGTTCCAAGTAAGCACCTTTACTTCAGTTTAGATATTTCATAGATATTCAGCTCCTTCCATCTAACAATTTCCCAATTTATTAAGATAAGGAAATTGAACCAGGGAAATTAACTAATAGACATTGATTCAAGATCAAAAATCTTGGATTCCTAGAAATCATTTTTGATGATACACACAAAGTACCTCTTCTGTCATGTTACCCCAGAACATTTTTTCATATAAAGATCCTAGTGATTAACACCATACAATATATGATTGTAAAACGTGCCAGATATACTGCACATTTAACACTTTGTACTTAGAGAAAGAATTCAGAGTAATGGCATATCATATGCTCTTTAAAATACAGAAAACAAAGCATTTTTTTTTACTTTATAAAAAAAAAAATAAGAGATATTCCAAGAAAATGTTAGCTTCTGGATGTCAAGATTTCAAATCCTTTTTATTTTTTCTTTATTGTATTCTATGTTTGAATTTCTTAGAATTCAATAAAGCCATCAAACTACTTTTATATTTTTAAAAGCTTCTCACAGTATTACAGACTAAAAACCAACTACCAAAAAAATTAACATTAATTAAATATCATTAAGTGTTGTTTATGCTATCACTTTTACTAATAAGAGAATTTCTAATCACAGAGTAGAAAGATGAAATACTTCAAAAATTCTATACCACAGAAACAAAAATAATACTGTTCAATGGACACAAATGATTAAAACACAGTATCTTTTCAAAAAATAAAAGAACTGTTATATACAATATTGTCAGAATTGAAGTAGCAAATGTTAATAATTTGATGCTTGAATTATTAAAATATCCTAAAACTAAGTCATTATATTTTACTTTATTTTCTTAACCTGTGTCCATTATTTACAGTTCCTTTGGTAACCTCATCTCTGTTCTTACTAACTTCCAAAATGTGAATGTTCAAACATAATTAATAAACCCTAGACAATTAATTTCATAGAGGTGTGTATCAAAACTATATTTCAACATGTAGAAAATACATAATGGCATGAATATGTGACTATAAACTGCCTGTCATATTAAAATAAAAGCTTCATAGCAGACTGAAGTCATATCCAATTAAAGAGTAAGCACTCTTATTCAAGGAAAAATGTTAAATGTGTCTACAGTTTATTTCTTCTTTTTGTTGTTAAATTTTGTAAGTGGTTTTTTTTTTTCAGATCTTTGTACACTTGCTGTCATTTTTAAAGGTACTAAAATTTCACTGGCCCTGATGTAAGTAATCATCCCCATTTCTGACAATTTTCAGAAATAGAACACTAAGTCAAATACTGACCTTGAATCAATCTACTGAAGCTGAATCTCAAAAGACATGAGGATGCACCATGCTTTGAAAGGCAGCAAAGATAAGATTAAGGAATATATAGCCTTAAGTCTTATCTCTAAGTATTTTTATAATGTATTTGTTCTTGCCTTAAGAAGACATTTATAAAAACAGGAAAAATGATGTTTATTCTTAGCTTCAGTTCCTCACACCAACTACAAAAGTACGTTGCACATAGTAGGAACTCAATAAATACAGAATTTGCTGAAAGAAATAACAAATGATTATGAATAAATCAAGTCAAGGAGGAGTAGTACTATTATTAGCTCTATGGTATTTATTATATGTCCTAAGAAAGGTCGGTCTAGTCAAAGCTATGGTTTTTCCAGTAGTCATGTATGCATGTGAGAGTTGGACTATAAAGAAAACAGCGCCGAAAAACTGATGCTTCCAAACTGTGGTGTTGGAGAAGACTCGAGAGTCCCTTGGACTGCAAGGATATCCATTCAGTCCATCGTAAAGGAAATCAGTCCCAAATATTCGTTGGAAGGACTGATGCTGAAGCTGAAACTCCAATACTTTGGCCACCTGATGCAAAGAACTGACTCATTGGAAAAGGTCCTGATGCTGAGAAAGATTGAAGGTGGGAAGACAAGGGGACAACAGAGGATGAGATGGTTGGATGGCATCACTGACTCAGTGGACATGAGTTTGAGGAAACCCCAGGAGCTGGGGATGGACAGGGAGGCCTGGCATGCTGCAGTACATGGGGTTGCAAGGCATCAGACATGGCTGAGCGAGTGAACTGAACTGAAGTATAATTAGATCTGGTTTTCTCCATTCTGACATGTCATATATAGAATTTAAAAATTCTTATATGCAGCCTCATTTAAACCAACATTGCTATTATCTGAGTAAAATAATAATGTTTCAGTGGCTAGAATAACTGCTTATACCTCAGAGAGTTACAGTATTAGAATATTCAACTTCCATCCTCCCTGATTCCCAGTTTCATCTCCTTAAGTCTAAACATAGTCATCTTGATCATTACATTTCCTTATTTCCCTCTTCCAAACTAACCATTAATTTTACCATTCCAATGCATTATCAACAATCAGTCTCAAAATCCCAATGCAACAGTAAAGATTTAGACAACAGCAGTGAGATTGGAAAAGACTGACTGCTGTACAAACATAAGAAAAGTCCTCCTAAGGGGTCCACAGATGGTTATACCAATGGCATATTTGGCCATTGATATTCTGTCTAAATATGTCACAAAATGGGTTTTTTAATTTTAATTTCTTTATTCAATAACTATTTAAATACGCTCATATATCCAGAGGGCAAATATTAAAATTAAAAAATAGCAGTATCTTCCACTCAAATATAATCTTTCACTTTCTATTTATTGATTAGGAACAAAAGCACAGTGCAGAAGCTGTCAATGGATAGTGAATCTGAGTTAAGAAAGTTGCCACCAGAAGGAACCATCTGTGGGCTGATAGAGGCTTTTCTATTGACATAATGCCTGAATATGCAGTCAACGCAGTGAAAAATTAGAGCTCAGTAAGATGTCTGGCACCAGAGACAAAAAGCATATGGTGAATGCCAACATCATCCACGTTCTCAATAGACTGTCAGGCATCAAAACACACATAGCCTGAGTGTGAATAGTGTGTGTTCATTTATAAACCTTTTTAAAAGCCATTTCCTTTTTACACATATGCACTGCTTAAATTATGGATGGCTAAATTGTAGGCACCATGCTATATACATCTAGAAATATTCCAAAACTGCAGTTTATCCCCTGGAGGAGAAAAAGGCAACCCACTCCAGTATTCTTGACTGGGAAATTCCATAACTAAAGTCCATGGGGTTGTAAGAGTCGGACATGACACTGCATAAACAAGAAGTGAATTTTCATTATTACACAAATTAAAGAGCATCAAGAATGTTCTAACAGTCATAGGGATGAATGAATCTCACCTCTGCCTTTACTACTGATTTAATGCTATTGATTTAATACACATAAGTTTCCTCAGGTACAAAATTGAGAAAATAATACTGACTCCACACAGCTGCTGGAAGTATTACCCACGACAATGATGAGAAAACACCTAGCATAGTCCTTGATATCTAGTACAGGTCCAACAAAGGGCAGCCATTTCTTTTAGTTTTAAGTTACAAGTACAAGTTAAGGAGAGAAATTCAATACTGTTTGTCTGGATATCTATAATAATAGCTTTCCAAACTTTATCCGTGTCTTCAGTTCAGTTCAGTTCAGTTACTTAGTCGTGTCCAACTCTTTGCGACCCCATGAACCGCAGCACGCCAGGCCTCCCTGTCCATCACCAACTCCTGGAGTCTACCCAAACCCATGTCCATTGTGTCAGTGATGCCATCCAACCATCTCATCCTCTGTTGTCCCCTTCTCCTCCTGCCCTCAATCTTTCCCAGCATCAGGGTCTATTCAAATGAGTCAGCTCTTTGCATGAGGTTGCCAAAGTACTGGAGTTTCAGCTTCAACATCAGTCCTGCCAATGAACACCTAGGACTGATCTCCTTTAGGACAGACTGGGTGAATACCCTTGCAGTCCAAGGGACTCTCAACAGTCTTCTCCAAAACCACAGTTCAAAAGCATCAATTCTTCTGTGCTCAGCTTTCTTTATAGTTCAACTCTCTCATCCATACATGACCACTGGAAAAACCACAACCTTGACTAGACGGAACTTTGTTGACAAAGTAATGTCTCTGCTTTTTAATACGCTATGTAGGTTGGTCATAACTTTCCTTCCAAGGAGTAAACATCTTTTAATTTCATGGCTGCAATCACCATCCGCAGGAATTCTGGAGCCCAAAAGAATAAAGTCTGCCACTGTTTCCACTGTTTTTCCATCTATTCGCCGTGAAGTGATGGGACCAGATGCCATGATCTCAGTTTTCTGAATCTTGAGCTTTAAGCCAACTTCTTCACTCTGCTCTTTCACTTTCATCAAGAGGCTCTTTAGCCCTTCTTCACTTTCTGCCATAAGGGTGGTGTCATCTGCATATCTGAGGTTATTATTATTTCTTCCAGCAATCTTGATTCCAGCTTGTGCTTCCTCCAGCCCAGCGTTTCTCATGATGTACTCTGCATATAAGTTAAATAAGCAGGGTGACAATATACAGCCCTGATGTACTCCTTTT
This sequence comes from Bos mutus, assembly GCF_027580195.1. Taxonomy (NCBI): domain Eukaryota; kingdom Metazoa; phylum Chordata; class Mammalia; order Artiodactyla; family Bovidae; genus Bos; species Bos mutus. Next base: position 60,456,458 of record NC_091619.1, read on the forward strand.
CCTATTTGGAACCAGTCTGTTGTTCCATGTCCAGTTCTAACTGTTGCTTCCTGACCTGCATATAGGTTTCTCAAGAGGAAGATAAGGTGGTCTGGTATGCCCATCTCTTTCGGAATTTTCCACAGTTTATTGTGATCCATACAGTCAAAGGCTTTGGCATAGTCAATAAAGCAGAAATAAGACGTTTTGCTGGAACTTTCTTGCTTTTTTGATGATCCAGCGGATATTAGACTTTGATCTCTGGTTCTTCTGCCTTTTCTAAAACAAGCTTGAACACCTGGAAGTTCACGGTTCATGTATTGCTGAAGCCTGGCTTGGAGAACTTTGAGCATTACTTTACTAGCATGTGAGATGAGTGCAATTGTGCGGTAGTTTGAGCATTCTTGGGAATTGCCTTTCTTTGGGATTGGAATGAAAACTGACCTTTTCCAGTCCTGTGGCCACTGCTGAGTTTTCCAAATTTGCTGGCATATTGAGTGCAGCACTTTCACAGCATCATCTTCCAGGATTTGGAATAGCTCAACTGGAATTCCATCACCTCTACTAGCCTTGTTCTTAGTGATGCTTCCTAAGGTGCACTTGACTTCACATTCCAGGATGTCTGGCTCTAGGTGAGTGAACACACCATCGTGATTATCTGGGTCGTGAAGATCTTTTTTGTACAGTTCTTCTGTGTATTCTTGCCACCTCTTCTTAATACCTTCTGCTTCTGTTAGGTCCCTTTCTGTCCTTTATTGAGCCCATCTTTGCATGAAATGTTCCCTTGGTATCTAAGTTTCTTGAAGAGATCTCTAGTCATTCCCATTCTATTGTTTTCCTCTATTTCATTGCATTGATTGCTAAAGAAGGCTTTCTTATCTCTCCTTGGTATTTTTTGTAACTCTGCATTCATATGGTAATATCTTTCCTTTTCTCCTTTGCTTTTTGCTTCTCTTCTTTTCACAGGTATTTTAAGGCCTCCTCAGACAGCCATTTTGCTTTTTTACATTTCTTTTTCTTGGGGACGGTCTTGATTCCTGTCTCCTGTACAGTGTCATGAACCTCCGTCCATAGCTCATCAGGCACTTCAGATCTAGTTCCTGAAATCGATTTCCCACTCCCACTGTATAGTCATAAGGGATTTGAGTTAGGTCATACCTGAATGGTCTAGTGGTTTTCCCTACTTTTTTCAATTTAAGTCTGAATTTGGCAATAAGGAGTTCATGATCTGAGCCACAGTCAGCTCCTGGTCTTGTTTTTGCTGACTGTATAGAGCTTTTCCATCTTTGGCTGCAAAGAATATAATCAATCTGATTTCAGTGCTGACCATCTGGGGGTGTCCATGGGTAGAGTCTTCTCTAGTGTTGTTGGCAGAGGGTGTTTGCTATGAATAGTGTGTTCTCTTGGCAGAACTCTATTAGCCTTTGCCCTGCTTCATTCTGTACTACAAGACCAAATCTGCCTGTTATCCAGGTGTTTCTTGACTCCCTACTTTTGCATTCCAGTCCCCTATAATGAAAAAGACATCTTTTTGGGGTGTTAGTTCTAGAAGGTCTTGTAGGTTTTCATAGAACTGTTAACTTCAGCTTCTTCAGCATTACTGGTCGGGGCATAGACTTGGATTATCCATGTTTATTATTTTATAATTAAAGCAAGCTTCATATAGTAGGCTTATGGAACATTAAGACCACATGTGTGTTTAGTAGCTGTGTCCAATTCTTTGTGACCCCATGGACTATAGTCCACCAGGCCCCTCAGCCCATGAGATTTCCAAGGCAAGAATACTGGAGTGGGCTGTCATTTCCTTCTCCAGGGGATCTTCCCAATCCAGAGACCAAACCTACCTCTCCTGCATTGTAGGCGGATTCTTTACCACTGGACCACCAGGGAAGCCCATTATCAAGACCACTGTTGACCAGTCGCTCAGTCATGTCCAACTCTTTGTGACCCCATAGACTGTAGCAGGCCAGGCTTCCCTCTCCTTCACCATCTCCTAGAGCTTGCTCAAATTTATGTCCATTGAGTCCATGATGCCATCTAAACATCTCATACTCTGGCATCCCCTTCTCTTCCTGCCTCCAATCTTTCCCAGCATCAAGTTCTTTTCTAACGAGTCAGCTGTTCCCATCAGGTGGCCAAGGTATTGATGTGAAGAGCCGACTCATAAGACCATATGAAAGGTTAATTGTAAATTTCTACTTCTTATATGTTTTAAATTCTGTATTTATGCCCCACTGTTAAGTTTGTCAAGGTCTGAGCCCACTATTATTGCTTACATTTTTAATGGTGGTAACTTCATTAAATTGACTATACAAATTGTCCATCAAATCTATTTCTCTTTATATATTTCCTATCTTGATGAATTCTGAATGCAACTAGACTCCCCACATTTATCTCTCATCATTCCTTAATATAAACAGCTATTTCTGTGAGCACTGAGTTTGCTCTAACTGAAAACAGTCTGGTGCATAGGCACTGGTGAGAAGGCAAACCAACCCAACTCTGAGATCATACCAACAACCCGACACAATTGATCAAGATGTGGGTCTTCAACTCAAGGGCAGCCAGACATGATCCCAAGAACAGTGTATGATATGGCTCCATGAGTAGATAGGAGTGAGGCCAATGAGTTTCCCTCTTTTTCAAGAATTGAATTGGGAAACAAGAGGCAATTTCAGGATTAATGAAAAAGCTGAAGATGCATGATGGATCAAGGCTGAATGGATTACACAAGATACCATCCTCAGATAAAATGTGAGGGAACAGAAACTATGAGTAAGACAAAGAGAAAAAAGATAAGGAAAAGAAAGAGCAGAGGGAAAGAAATCCCACGGGTAGTTATGAGAAGAGCAGGCAGATACAAAGGAAACCTATTTCAAATGAGCAGAGTGCCACAGACCCCTGCTACACCACATCTTGGATCTGTGCTGGATATGATGACCAGTTTTCTTCCATCTTCTAAATCCCACAGGGCAAGCCAGACAGGCAATCTCCCTGAATTCAGTCCAGTTTATTTTATTCCCACACACCCATTATTCTCCATTCTTTACTATCAGCAAACTTGAAGAGATAACTCTTTTCCTCATCAGTGATTTACCAAATCTCATCAATTCTCCTTCTGAAATCTCATCAATTCATTCCTTTTTATTGAATTCCACTGGAAATTTTGCCACTGTCTCATTCTTCCTCACCTAGATCACTGTCATCTAAATGATCATAAGACAAAGGATACAAATGGGCAGACCACAGGATGAATCTAGTTCACAGGTACATTTCATTTACCCCCTCAGTGTCTGAATTAACTGTCAACAATTCAAAGTTGTACTGCCAACAATACATCAATACATAGATGTAACATGTAAAACCAACCTGAGTTTTCTTCAGGGAAAAAAAAAGTTCAACTGACATACTCACTTTGACAAAATACCAAATAATAACAAATTAATCACCTGAAGCTCAGTAGCCTCTGTCTACTTTAGACAAGTATGCATTTTCCAGCTTTATTTCATTTGTTTATACTCTACCTACTTCACTTTTCAAGTTAATTGCATGACTCTACAGGAACTTATTCAAAGTTCTCTCTGCTTTTCAGCAGTCAACCCATTCAACCTAAATACTTCCAAGACAAAAATCTATTACCTTTCAAATTATCTGTTACCTATATGACAAAATCACCTTTGAAATTATCTGTTACCTATCTGATAAAATCCTAACTCTTTCACATGATCTGACCCATATCCCATATTCTTCATCCAATGCTATCTCCTGTCACCTCTCACCTTGGAAACACATTGAACCACTTGCAATTCACATTTTTCAGTGGCAATGTTTTTACACATGCTAGTCCCTCTCCCAGAATGCTTCATTCTTCAGCAGGTCAGTTCTTGTGTGTTCAAGTGTCCCTGCCAGAAAACCTTTAGTTCTCTCTAGTTCCCTTATAGATATCATAAGGTACCACAGTTTTTTGTAAGGTTTATTAACAGCAAGAGCCATGCCTCACACACAGCATAGTCCTGGCATGTGGCAGGTGTTCAATAGTTACTAATGAATACATGATTTTTAAACATCACTTTTGTAAGTGTCAACAGTTATAAAAAGCAGGTATTTCTCTTATTTTATAATTAATGAAAATGTAAACTCAAGTGAAATAATTCACACAAATTCACATAGCTAAAAAGTCAGAATTTGAACAAATGACCAAAATTTTCTGCTTTTGAATATATACCCTTTCTCACTTCTATGGGAAACTCTGGTATAAATGTAATTTCACTATGGGATATGTCAGTGAAAGGAAAAACAGAGACAAAGTCAATACAAAAGACAATAATATCTAATCCTAAATCAAAGCTGACAGGATAAATCCTGTGAATTGTTCAGCAGTATCACTGAAATGTGACTGGCTGTCAAAAAGCCATGATAACTTTCACAGTTCTAGGCAAACTAGAAGAAATTTCATAAAAATCTTCACATTTTGAGTACTTAGTACTTCATTATCTTAACATAATGGGAAAATGATTAGAAAAAAGAAAATGAAAAAGCAATCTACAATGGAAAATGTATTAAGAAAATTCAATGCCCAAAGGATAGATAGATCATAAACTCTTTTTAGAAAATTATTTATGACAATCAAAAACACAATTAACAGAACTAATTTAAGAACAATTTTGTGATCCAAGTTATTAAATTTCAAGAAAAGTAACACTAATGTAAATGCTTCAAGCACAAATTAATTTGAGCAGTACTTAGCAATAGCTTGTGATATAAATTCATAAAACATGAAAAATTCTCTGTTTTGCTTTCAACATTAGAGTACTATACAAGATTTTTTTCTAAATAAATAAAATAAAACAAGTATTATATCATGTAATAGTAAATCTTCCAGTAAGATCAAAACGTCTGAAGAAACAAAAATATTTTTAATATTTCTTTAACACTTGATTTTATTTCATTTTTTTACAATCTTGGAAAACTTCACTGTTCAGTTATTTTCAGAGACTCAAACACAAAGTCTCATTAAATGTTCTAATCTAAAATCACCCCCAGTTTTTTGGCCTAGCCAGTTTCTCTGGGCCAACAAAATACTGACAAGTATTGTTTTCATTGCTTTAGGGAGTAAAACCCTGGACAGCAATAATCTTCTTCACAGACATGGATATAGATGTTTTCAGTGTTCTGTAAGGCATCTCCTTGCCACATAAGCACCTGCAGCCTTGCATTGTCCTGCTAGGCATTCCTAAAACACCTGGGCAAGCTGTTTACCAAAAACATGAGACATTGGAAGAGATGAGGGATAATTAGCAAATAAAACTATTCCTGGCACTCCCTCGACATGAGTGTAGAACTGAGCTCCAAGTCGGCACCTGGCGAAGGGAACTGCTATATGTGATAATTCCAATTTACACATTCAGCACAACATTCTGTCTGCCTGTCAATTTGAAACAGTTTCCTATTCAGTGATAACAGATACCCAAAAGAATGCAGTGTCGAAATGCTGACATGAATTTTTTATGCACCAACTAGACCCTCTATCCTCTGGACCAGCTACATCTGCTTTCCTCAAATTTGCAATGGACTGACAGTTGGGCACTTTTTTCAACTCCACCAACAGAAAAACTGAAGTAAGTGGTAGATCTTCCTGCAGAACAAACACCAATAAAGTTTTCTTATGTACCATTAAGAAAAGTAATTTAATGAAGTGGTTAAAAAAACACACAAAAATTCACTGTGTCAGTGTATCTTAATGTATATAGTGTGATACTTTTCAGCTGGAAAATCATAAAAGTACACCTTTCTACTATATATATAGAGTTTACTAACTTTTTCTTTAAATTGACAGAGAGAAAGCGAGAGAGGGAGAGAGACACAGAGACAGCAGAGTAAACCAGCAAATGCTAAATGAAAAAGAAAGAGAAATTTAACTTAAATCTAGGCAAGTTTATTTTCCAGATGCTTTCATCCAACCATATTTTGACAAAATATTGATACTATACACAGGTAATTAAGTTAAATGTTATATTTTAATTACCTTCAAATTTAAATAAGAAATATATGAACTGTGCTTATAAAGTACTATTGTTTTGGGTGTTTTTTTTCTCTCCTACATATATACTAGGTTATATACATAAGTATCTCTTCCCTTAACAATCTATACCTTTTTCCTTCCAGGTCATCACTTAGATGATTAACCACCTGTCCCAGTAAGGAAGCCATGGTACAGCTCAACCATTTCTGGAACTTTACTATTACATCCACCATTGAAACGGCAGCAAAATTCTTTTTTTTTTTTTAATTCCGAACTTACATCTTAAGAATGGAGTGACTTACTAATATAAATATAAATCAGTCAGGAATAAAGTTGATAAAATAATGTTTCAATTCAAGAGACATCTTTATCGTTATAAAACAAGAAGTGATAATCAACTACTAGATGTTACCCTCAGAAACTAACATTTCTGAAACCAGAAATGAATGCTGAAAATATTAATTAAAATTCCTTAATTTTCTAGGCAAATCTTTTAATTACAAAGTATTTACAGCTACACCATTTAGTACAACTTCGGTGTTTTATAACTCCCAAGTCTAAGCCAAATGGTTTCTTTTCCAAAATTAATGAGTACAGAAAACACTTTCAGTACTCTGTATGTTTACCACAATTTCTACTAAACAAAGATTTTGTCTTTTATTTTCCCCCTATGTTAGAGGCAGAGATAGCATGTTAAACCAGATATCTATTTGGTTACTAGAAGAAGAAATGCACAAGCCAAACTCACCAGAATGTTCTAAATGATGAGAGACATTCATTGCTCATCACTTTTTAACTGATGCCTTCACAATTGTTGTTGAGTTGCTAAGTCATGCCCAACTCTTTTGTCACCCTATGGAATTGCAGTACACCAGGCTCCTCTGTCCATGGAAGTTCCCAATCATGATTACTGGAGTAAGTTGCCATTTCCTTCTCCAGGGGATCTTCCAGGGATCAAACCCAAGTCTCCTGAATTGGCAGGTGGGTTCTTTACCAGTGAGTCATCAGAGCCACCAAGGAAACATTTCACGCAAAGATGGGCTCAATAAAGGACAGAAATGGTAGGGACCTAACAGAAGCAGAAGATATTAAGAAAAGTTGGCAAGAATACACAGAAGAACTGTACAAAAAAGATCTTCATGACCCAGATAATCACGGTGTGATCACTCACCTAGAGCCAGACATCCTGGAATGTAAAGTCAAGTGCACCTTAGGAAGCATCACTATGAACAAAGCTAGTGGAGGTGATGGAATTCCAGTTGAGCTATTTCAAATCCTAAAAGATGATGTGCTGAAAGTGTTGCACTCAATATGCCAGCAAATATGGTAAAGTCAGCAGTGGCCACAGGACTGGAAAAGGTCGGTTTTCATTCCAATCCCAAAGAAAGGCAATGCCAAAGAATGCTCAAACTACCACACAACTCCACTCATCTTACACACTAGTAAAGTAATGCTCAAAATTCTCCAAGCCAGGCTTCAACAATACGTGAATCGTAAAATTCCAGATGTTCAAGCTGGTTTTAGAAAAGGCAGAGGAACCAGAGATCAAATTCCTAACATCCGCTGGATCATCGAAAAAGCAAGAGAGTTCCAGCAAAATGTCTATTTCTGCTTTATTGACTATGCCAAAGCCTTTGACTGTGTGGATCACAATAAACTGTGGAAAATTCTTAAGAGATGGGAATACCAAACCACCTGATCTGCCTCTTGAGAAATCTGTATGCAGGTCAGGAAGCAACAGTTAGAACTGAACATGGAAACAGACTGGATCCAAATAGGAAAAAGAGTACATCAAGGCTGTATATTTTCACCCTACTTATTTAACTTATATGCAGAGTACATCATGAGAAATGCTGGGCTGGAGGAAGCACAAGCTGGAATCAAGATTGCTGGAAGAAATAATAATAACCTCAGATATGCAGATGACACCACCCTTATGGCAGAAAGCGAAGAAGAACTAAAGAGCCTCTTGATGAAAGTGAATGAGGAGAGTGAAAAGCTGGCTTAAAGCTCAACATTCAAAAAACTAAGATCATGGCATCTGGTCCCATCACTTCATGGCAAATAGATGGGGAAATAGTGGCAGACTTTATTTTTGGTGGGCTCCAAAATCACTGCAGATGGTGATTGCAGCCATGAAATTAAAAGACTTACTCCTTGGAAGGAAAGTTATGACCAACGTAGACAGCATATTAAGAAGCAGAAACATTACTTTGCCAACAAAGGTCCGTCTAGTCAAGGCTGTGGTTTTTCCAATAGTCATGTATGGATGTGAAAGTTGGGACCATAAAGAAAGCTGAGAGCTGAAGAATTGAGGCTTTTGAACTGTGATGTTGGAGAAGACTCTTGAGAGTCCCTTGGACTGCAAGGAGATCCAACCAGTCCATCCTTAAGGAGATCAGTCCTGGGTGTTCATTGGAAGGACTGATGCTGAAGCTGAAACTCCAGTACTTTGGCCACCTGATGCAAAGAACTGACTCATTGGAAAAGACCCTGATGCGGGGAAAGATTGAAGATGGGAAGAGAAGGGGACAACAAAGGATGAGATGGTTGGATGGCATCTCTGACTCAATGGACATGAGTAAACTCTGGGAGTTGGTGACGCACACAGAGGCCTGGTGTGCTACAGTCCGTGAGGTCGCAAAGAGTTGTACATGACTGAGAGACTGAACTGAACTGAAAGCTCTCAAACCATAGAAAGCAAATGGCAATATTAGCTGGGTTCATCAATGGATTTTGAGAAGTGAAAGTGAAAAGTGAATGTGAAGTTGCTCAGTAATGTCCAACTCTGTGACCCCACGGTATATAGCCTACCAGGCTCTACCATCCACGGGATCTTCTAGGCAAGTATACTGGAGTGGGTTGCCATTTCCTTCTGCAGGGGATCTTCCTGACCCAGGGATCACACCCAGGTCTCCAACATTGCAGGCAAACTCTTTGAGCTGTTTGAGCTATCAAGGAATCCCAGGATTTTGAGAGGGATGCTCCATTTAGAGAAGAGAGGCCACCATGAGCTGACTTAGATGAAAGTTATTACTATCCAGATAATTTAAAATCATCTAAGAACTGAGGGTTCTGTGAGCAACTAGGGTTTATACTCAGCTGTTAATCCCAAAAACTCCATTCCTACAAGCCACATACTATGGGTACAGCTATGTAATTCTTTGCCATATTCACAAACTCACCACACTGGTTTCAGTGATAAATAGTAAAACTGCTATACCATGCATGAAACATGTTTTTTAAATACTGCTTTAGTACAAACACTCCCTGATTACTTCCCAACTAGTTGAAATATTTTTCCACTATGGAAAATAAATAATACATAGGTAAAACATTGTCCCTGACTTCAAGGAATTCTCCAAAACATAAAAAGATGTAAGAAATGACCCCCCCCCCAAAAAAAAACCCCATATGTGAACAAAGAAAAGAACTATAAACTGTTCTGTGCAGTATAGTAGCCACTAGCCACTTGGGGCTATTTTAAATTAACAAACATTTAAATAAAATAAAAATGTATCTTTCCAGACACATTATTCGTATTAATCATTCAGGGGCTCAATAACGACTTGTAACTAGTGACTTCGTCTACTGAACTGTGCTGCTATATAAATTCAGAGAATTCCTGTTTAAATTAGAAAAAGTCTCCTTTTAAAGGTACCAGCTTCCAAAAGTTCCCTAAAGAACAAATGAGAATGAATAGCCAGGAGGCTGGAATATCTTGGCATTGTTTTTAAGGAATTATTAGTAATATAGATTGGCTGAAGCTACAGGAGGAAAACTGCACTCTGAAGTCAAAGTCTAAATTATATGCTACACTTTTTAGATTTTAACTCCATGAAAAACTGGTCATAGAATTGACAACTGAATAATACACATATAGCATGTAAAGACAACAACTAACATAGATGTTCAAAAACTGAAAGTGTTAGTTGCTCAACTAACAGTTGTGTCTGAATCTGCAGCCCTATGAACTGTAGCGGGCCAAGCTGCTCTGTCCATGGAATTCTCCAGAACAATAGTACTTTATAAGCACAGTTCCCATATTTCTTATGTAAATATGAAGGTAATAAGAATATAACATTTAACTTAATTGCCTATACATAATATCAATAGTTCTTCAAAATATGGTCATATAAAAGTATATGGAAAATAAACCTGCCTAGATTTAAGTTAAATTTCTTTCTTTTTTATTTAGCATTTCCAAGTTTACTCTGCTGTCTCTGTGTGTCTCCCTCCCTCTTTGCTTTGCTTTCTCTTGTCAATTTAGAAAAACAAGTGAGTAAACTCTATATATAGTAGAAATGTGTGCTGTTATGGTTTTGGCAGCTGAAAAGTATCACACTATATACATTAAGATACACTGACAATGATTTTTTTTTTTTTAACGGCAGCAGGTGCCATAAACTGAAAGAAAGGGTAAAGAAGGGGAGGAGAGACAGGATAAAGAGGAATTGAGGGCTTGGAGGATAAATGACACAGGGAACCTGAGAAGATAGAATGAGAACAGAGCTGCTGGTTCTAAATTCTCTTCACTATGCTAGACTAACATTAAACAGCTGAGACTAATGAAATGTTAATTGTTAAGCTTAAAAATTATCTTATTGATGCCAACAAACACTTTCTTAATACTTTGCTCTATAATATAGATTAGTAAGGATCCAAAGTATCATCTAGCATTAATAGTCATAAAGTGGTTTCAGTCCGGAAAAAGTGTTCAAAATTACTGTGAGCTCTGCAGTAGGGAATGTATTTAAAAAGAGAAGTTAAATATGGGTTGTATCTATGACTGCAGCACAATGTCAACTATTCCTGAACCCTTGCACTTCTTGTATATAGCATTTCAAATTTATAAATAAGTCTCCGATCTGAAATGCATCTTGAAATGCATTCCAAGATACAGAAGAGGTGCTGGTCATTTAAGTTATTTATTTGTATTTTTCTTCTAAATCTATGTATTTCAAGCTGTCGAACTACATGTCAAGGATTAGAAAGCAAATAAACATTACTTAGGAATATTTCCATTGACATATCTGTCCATGTCTTCAATTCTTCACTACTTCATAAAACATGTAATCTTAAGACACATCAGTGTCTGTCTATATGTTTTACAATGAAGTCTATCTTCCCAAAAGACCAAAATGTTATTTAAAATTAAAATTAGTTAATTTTTTTTTTAACAAATTTTCTAGAAACATTTGTTTGGACCTTGTCAGAAGGGTTTCAATTTTACATCATTACATTTTAACCTGCCTAATCAGTTGAACAAAAGTACTTTATGTAAAATGATTCTTTTAGTTGCCTTAGCTACAAATCCCTATAGGATATTATAATTGAAATCTACTCACGTGTAAGTTAGGAATAATTATGGCCCCAAATTAAGCCAAACACAAAGTTAATTCAAATAGTCAGCTGCTGCCATTTAAATGGTTATGGAGTTTTATTGTTGCTTAACATTTCTGAATGCTTTTAAATGTACTTTGTTCTTTTAGTCTGTATTTAGTATTTTAGAACAAATAGAAATGGGATCAAGAAGCAAAGATTCACCAGCCTTTAGACTAGAGTCACACCTATATCCAATCTTTTGTCACTAAAGGTTTTCCACTCAATCTTTGCTATCAGTCAATTAACAACACAATTTGAAAGAATGATGTGGCAGCTCTCAAAGGTAAGCTTTCTGGTAAATAAAGCAGGATCCCAGAATCTACACTGAGTGCCATTATTGCAACAAAAGTAAGAGCTTTTGAAAGCTGACAGGGATAGTCTCTGTTTGCCGAAACTCTAAAACAAAGCTAAGGATTAAATGAGCTTCCTGTCCTAAGGAAACAAAAGGGAAAAGATAAGGTCTAAAACCCATACCTGAAGGAGGGGCTGCAAAGGCATGCCTCAGCTTTCCAAAAGACTGCTAATCAGTGTCAAGCGATAAATACAGTGAAAGTTTAAATTATTACTGTGCTTTTTCAGTTTTTCAGAGTTCTGGGTAGTTAATCATTTTCAATAATCGTTTGTACTTTTAAAGAGAAATAATGACATTTTTATAAGAAAAGTATGCCTGTGGCTGTATAACTTCTGAAGATTATCTAAAAGTTGCAGAGAGTTAGCAAGATTGGTCCTTCTGTAATAAGTTATTTATACTTCAAAATAAAGTCAATCAGTACAGGTTTTAATGTGCAATAGTAACAATTTGAAGAGCTCTGAAATAAGTGATTTTTTTTTTTTTATCTTCATCAAGTTAAACAATGTAGGCAATATACTTTCAGGTATTTCTGAAATATTCTGAATGACAACCTCATGAGTTAAAAAAATACACCAATGATCTGAGGCTAAATATTAAGTTCCACAAAAAGAAAAATGGACTGGCAATAACTAGAGTTTGGCAAAAGAACAATCTTGGCAGGACTGTTTCTTCATTAGCAAACCAAAAACATTTACACTACTAACTAATTTCCAAGTTGTGATTTTAAGTCTAAAATTCCTCAATTCCACCAAAAAATTTTGTAAAACTATTTTGATCTCTAAAATCCTATATAGAATTCTCTTTGTTTAAAATTTGCTGTGCACTTACCTTTTATCTGGCTTTAAAAAGCTAATGAACCTAATGAACTTCATGAATAAATAAATGTAATTTGTGATCTGTATTATCATAAAGCCAAAATAAATTAGATGAGTAACTTTATCTCTGACAGGAAAAGAAAATAAAATTAAAATAAAGAAATAAAAGCTTTGATTATACATAATACTACAAAATGGAAAAACCATTAGATGATCTTAAGTAGAGCTGTTTTTGATAACAGGTTTACATTCAGTACTCTTTTCAATAGGTTTACATCCTTACTTTTGTGGTATTAACATGTCAAGGTAATAACATTGAAGTGAAAATGACAATTCTTAGTTTGAAACATGTTGACTTTGAAAAGTTAGTAAAGTATAAAATTTTCCTAAATGAATTAATAATATACACTTTGTAATACCTGACTTTATAATGCTACTTTAAGTAATAACAATTATAGTATAATGCTATTAAAATGATGCTTCCATTTAACAGAATGAAAGTAGGCCAGATCAATGGGGAATAGAGGAAAATATAAGGGAGAAAGGGTCAAACTGCATTGTTACTCAGGGATTTTTCAATACAAATCATCAGATAAAAGGTCAGTTGAAAGCATACAAAATAGGTCTAAAAGTGTAACAAAATGCAGAAAAGTTCAGTAGAAAGTTCCAAGGTAGCTTAGTTCCTTTTTTAAATGAAATGAATTATAAAACTGAAAGTGATAATATTTTAATATTTCAACTGTGCTGTTAAGTAAGGTAAGAAACAAACTTCAATTTGCAAAGGTAGAAATCAGTGTCATGCAAAACCTGATTCTCTAAATATTTTAATACTTCAAACTCCTTGATCCAGATGTCCTCTCACAGATCATCAGCCTCAAGATCACCTGGGAGGTTATTAGAAATGCAGATTCTCAAGGACCATTCCAGATTCCTGAATCAGAATCTACATATTAACAGTTTCTCCAAGTGAATTAAGGAATTTCCTGCTGGCTCAATGGTAAAGAATTAGCCTGCAATGTGGGAGACTTGGGTTCAACCCCTGGGTTGGGAAGATCCCCTAGACTAGAGGAGGGCATGGCAACCCACTCCATTATTCTTGCCTGGAGAATCCTCAGGGACAGAGGAGCCTGGCGGGCTATGGTTCATGGGGTGGTAAAGAGTTGGACACAACTGAGCAACTAAGACATCACACATAAAGAATCAGACACACCTGATCAACAAAACAACAAAGTGATTTATATGTAGATTTAAATTTTGAGGAGCACTAGTATAAAGAAGATTAAAAACATCCAGCAAGACCTCCCTTACATTTCTTCTCCTGTACACATCCCTTCCTGAACCTTCCTCTCCTTGTATCAAAATATACATTCTCATTTCCTAGATGAGTCTTCCTGTCCTAGCACTGAATCCCATTTCCCTTCTTTCTGCAAGGGAGACCTGGGTTCTATCCCTGGATTGGGAAGATCCCCTTAAGAAGGGAAAGGCTACCCACTCCAGGATTCTAGCCTAGAGAATTCCACGGACTGTGTATAGTCCACGGGGTTGCAAAGAGTCAGACACAATTGAGTGAATTTCACTTTCACTACAAACAGTCAAAAAAGAAAATTATAAAAAGTACTTTCTTTAAACAATAGAATGCACTTAACCTGCACCACATGTCTCTTTCACTTTACTTACAACTTTTCAATCAATCTGCCACCATCAACCACCTCACCACAGCATTCTGTCATATAAAAGTGGGTCGCTTAAAATCCAACAAAGAGCTCTCTCCCCACTACCAACAGCAATGCCCCATCAACCCTTTTTACTGTCTTTGACTAAGTTATTAAGTCCTGGACACTCTTACTAACCTATTATATTGATTCTAATCAAAACCTAAATTTAGTATCAGGCATATGTACTGCTTGGTTTAGATTTTAGTACTACAAAGAGAAAAAGAAAAATCAGTAAGTGGAGAGAGAACTAATGATTAATACAGACACACACACACATTAGATAGACAGGTATACAGCGATATAAGAAATGCTCTATAAATAGCCAGCAAAATAAAAGGGAATTTTACTTAATCTTTTTTGATTAAATCCTTATATGCAAAACAAAACTCTACTTTATCTGAATCCCTCTATTGTTTCCATAAAATTGTTGTGTTTCTTGATATTCTAAAATTCTCAAAATAAAGATTATCACTACAGGGTATTTCAAAAAGTATTTTAATCACTAATGTCCTATTTTTTGCTTGCCAGTCTCGCTTTCTCTCAATTTAACAGGAAAAATTCCTTAAAAACAAACTTTATTAAACAGACTATGCAAAAACAAATCATTTCAGTAGCATTATTATTGGAATCATAACATTAACATTTTCATCCATAGTTCAATCTGTGTAAATATAAATTATGTTTTTCCCTCCTTTTTTTAAAAACTATTTTCCATTACCATTTTTTAATTTGGGTATGTCCCAAATTCATCTACTTTGTTAGTTAAAATCTGATTGATTTCAAATGATTTAATATTAGTCTATTCCCTTCAAAATTAACTGAAACCTTAGCTCTCACCTTATAACAAAGTAATTTCCTAATGATTAAAATTTTAAATAAACGCATTTAAGAAACACAGGGAAATACAAGTGAATAAACATTTAATCTCAAGATTTTTAAGTGGAAAAATAATGTAAGACTTCACAGAAGCAAAGAGCTAAACATCAAAAAGTTGGAAAAAGAGATAAATAAAGCAAATCAAGTAAAATACTGATAACTGTTAAATCTGTGGCTAGTGTTATTTTATAAAATTCTTCTATTTGAAATTTTCTTTTAAAATTAAGCAATACGAATTAAAAGGCAAATACAATTTTTATAATAAAAATGACAAAATGGTATCATCAAAGAGTTTAAAAAATAAAAATACCTATAACGACATAAATAGAAAAATTGGGAAAGGTAATGAACAAAAAATTTACATCAAAATTACAATCCGTCAATAAGTAAACCCATATAAAATGGAAAAAAAACATATAAAATGTTTTTGTCCTCACAATTATCTCTCAAATTGCAAATTTAACTTACAATAAGATATTTCTTTTTTTTTTACATGACTGTTAATTCTTTTAAAAATGTAAATCAATGCCAGTAAAGCACATAAACTGGTATTTCACAGATTAGTAATCAAAGTGAACATGGGCATAACCTTTCCAAAAACTAGTTTGGAATATGTACACATGCCTGATATAATAATCAGAGTTCTAGAAATTCACTCCCAGAAAATGAGCAAATATGATGAAAAAGATATAGATATTTAATTTACTTAAAAGAAATTTCATTCAAATGGCCAACAGATAGGGAGTATTAAATCAGTTTTGACATATACACGATAAATTATAATGCAGCTGTTAAAATCTTTTATCTAAATATATAATGACAAGGTAATACAAATTATGATAATAAAGTAGAAAATCAGTATATGGAAAGGAAGAACCTAATTTTGTTTTATACATTGTAATTTTGTTTTATCATGTGTGTTAGGGGAAACAAAGGGAACTATATGGTGGTTAGTTATATTTAGGTCCTAGAATTATGAACAGTTTTAAATTCTTAACTTTCTTATTTTCTATCCTTTCTCAGTGAGAATGTATTCAGGAGAAGGGGAAAACTTTTAAGAAAAATAAACCCTCAAAGCAAGAATAATGGTGAACATAAAAGTCAAATTCAGTAGAGTCCCATGCTGCTAAGGAAGGATTATAAATGTTGTTTTGGTTCCTAAAGCTCTAAAGCTCTGATATGGAATTCCCTTCTCAGCCTTACCAAAAGATCCCAGGGCCAAGGCTAGGTATTCTCCTGGAATCACTTCTCTCAAGTTGACAAAGGAGTTCAAGAAAAGGGTTGAAAGATGTCATGAGATATTCACTAATCCACATTGATGTCTAATAAATGTAGACTGCACGGCTGTCATATGTCATTCTCTGTCATTGTAGGAGGTGAAAAGAAAATAAAGAGTACCATAGGGTACCAAGCATATGTTTCAGTAAGACACTCCCTTAGTAACGTGTCAGATAAATAGTTCTTAGAGAAATAGCGGCTCTACATTAATACTCATATGTGCTCAATCATTTATATTATCTTAGTCTCTAATACCACAGTACATAAAAAAGTGAAAAGGTGTATTAATTCCAAAAATGAGGCAAGAGATTCATCAAAACTGAAATTACTTCAGAGGAATGAACACAATTACCATTCAGCAAAATTAAGGTGCTCTATATGCCTCCTATGCTTTTAATTAAGCCGCCTTTAATATACTATTGATCATTTCAAACTGTAACAAGAGCTGTGATAAATGTCTAATGTGAATATAAAATCAATATTACAAAAATTCACTTTTGTATGGACAAATTTATGACCACTTTACTTTTTAGCAAATTACTTCATAATACATTTATTAAATAAATTAATTAAAGATTAAATAAATTTAAAGATTTATTAAATAAATTAAATAAATCTTTGATGCAGTCTTTCCAGTAAGAACACAAAAGTTTAAAAAAATTAAACAGCCAAGCAATAGAGTTTTATAGAGGTATGTTGCGTGGCTGTTGTGTGTAACACACTGACTTATAACACTTTTCCACCAGCAATAGACTTACTAGTGAATCAACAGAGATCATGGACAAATTAACCTTTTCCAAATACTGGAAAAAGAAGCAAGAGAGGCTTAATCTTAAAGTGGAAAATGAGAAGAAAAAGTAAGAAGAAAAAAAATCAACAACCGAGCACTAGAACTTAATCTCCATGTATATTAAATATGCATATTTGGACACTGAATATTGGTATCTAAAATCACCAAAGTATATTCCAAATTAACTTTCTTAAAGATGCTACTGTTTCCAACAAATAGATTAATATTTTGTTTTTTTTTAAATTTTGAGTCATAATCAGAACTGGTAAAATCCTAGTAGGAGTACTCTGCAGCATTTGGTTTTTAAAAGATCGGAGGAACTTAATATAGTATGTAAGTGGCATTAATTATATTTATATTTTTGATACAGAATTATATCACTACTTATGTAGAAGAAATCTGCTGCAAATAAATTAACCCTGCACACATATAACACAATAAAGAATATTTAAAGTGTCCTAAGACCAATATAGCTAGATACTTTCTTAAGGAATAAAATCACATTCATCTGCACTAAAAATATAAATAAAATCATTTTAAAAAATGCTTTGTTTCAAATCAGTGTTAACTTACATAATTTGCAAATTAAAAAAATAAGATGATATTTGCCATGCAGTGAACACAGATATGCTGTACAATTCCTATTAATTTAATGGGAGTTAGTTTAATAGGAGTGATACAGCCAAATCCCCATGTACCTTGCTGAAATTTTCAATCTCAAGTCAATTTTCCACTTGTTTTCTTTCTCAGTACAAAGTTTAAAAAGAGAAAAAAAAAAAAAAATCCCCTTTTGAAGCCTAAAATTATGCCCAAGGAGGCTGATCAGAAGGATAAAGAATCATATGAAAATGTATAGATAACTGGTTACCACTTCTGAATCACAGTGAATTAAATCATAACTTTTTCTGAAAAAACCTTTTAAAGTTAGTTTATATCCACACCCATGTTGCCATATACCTCACCTCAACCACCCATACACATATACTATCACAGTGGTTCTTAACTGTGATGCTGAGCAACATCAGCCTCATCCCAGAAATTTGTCAGAAATGCAAATACGTGGGCCCCACCCAAGAACTTCTAGGTGATTCATCTGCTCCTCAAGTTTAAGCACCACTGCAGTACTCTATTCCACATCCATGCTATTCTCTATGTTGTTTTTCTCTACTGCCATGCTCACGATTGTCTTTACCAAGCTTGTTCAGCCCAAATTGAGATTCAGTTCGAGAATCAACATCACTTCAGGCTAGAAGCATTTCCAGACACGTACATACTCACTCAACTACACTTTATCCCAACGCTTCTGAAATATCACCATCATGGCACTTATCACTCTGTTATTACAACTGTTTAAAGCTTTCAACTATTGAGACTATGACCCTCTTTAAAGATTTATGCTATTCATGTGATGGATATAGAGTGCTTACCATAAGTCAGGCATTGTTCTAGTCACTTGCATGTCGATGAACAACAAAAAAGATCCTTGCCTTTGTGAAGGTGACTTTTCTGTGTGTGTGTAAATATAAATTCTGAACAGCTCATTATATGTATGTAGAAGGCAATGGCACCCCATTCCAGTACTCTTGCCTGGACAATCCCATGGACGGGGGAGCCTGGTAGGCTGCAGTCCATGGGGTCGCTGAGGGTTGGACACCACTGAGCGACTTCACTTTCACTTTTCACTTTCATGCACTGGAGAAGGAAATGGCAACCCACTCCAGTGTTCTTGCCTGGAGAATCCCAGGGACGGGGGAGCCTGCTGGGCTGCCGTCTATGGGGTCGCACAGAGTCGGACACGACTGAAGTGACTTAGCAGCAGCAACAACCAATAAAAGAATGAAAGATTAAAAGGAATAAATAAATAGAGGTCTGAAAAAATATTTATGGGCAAAACCAGGTTTTTAAAATTCATATGTGACCCCTAGATCAACTTTTTTCCTGCCACCTAACTATATCCTACAGCCAAACATTTTTTCCTGAGACATCATTAACACAAAAGTCACTGTAAAATGTTCTTAGAAAATTTAAAATATAAAAGCTTCTAAGATACTACTTCTACAGCTATGTTCTTAAATTTCCTTAATGTGTGTGTGTATATATACATATATATGTATGTATGTATATAAATATTTGAAGCTCTATCTGGCATATCTGGCATTTATACCTGGCATAATAGTTTCTCTGAAATAAGGATAAGCAACAATTTAATGAGTTAATTAACTAAAATTTCAACTAATAAAATCTAATTACATACTCACTGCATAAAGAACTCAACCTGATATCCATATTGCCTACTTTGCTGAAGAACTGCTATTATTTGTAACTTGTCACTTTGGCAAGCCTTCATATATCTTGACTTATACTTGCTAGGGCTCCATTATATAGCATAATTTAATTCTCCAGGACACAAAAATTCAATTTACTTCCCTACTTACTGATACATGATTCCACAGTGAGTTACTAGTCTTATAAAAACTGGCCAAAAGAACCAAAGCACAACAAAACTGATTTTTGAAAGGCTTGAGGTTAGTTCTCTGGGAGTAAAATAAATTCTAAAAAAAATTCAGAGTATTTTCTGTTTTTTTAATAATCATTTTTCTTGAAAATTTTAAACATAACTTTCAAAAATACACAGGAAAGACTTGCAAGGATAAACAATAAAATATTGTTCCTACTTTGCAAAAATCAGTAAATTTCAATGGATGAAACTTTATTCTATTAAATAGTAGCTTATAAAAAAATGGAGACAGATAGCAATGTAAGATAAGCTAATTCTAACAACTAAACCTTTATACAATTAGCTTTTACCATGGTAAAACACACAAAAATAAGCTTAGTGATCTGTTCTTTAACATGCACACAAAACATGACCTAACTATAATATATGCCTGGACTGAGAACAAATATGTAATTCCTTCTTGCATATGTGGAAATTAACCTTTCATATACAGACATGTCAAACAAATCTAAAATTATGTTAAGTCTTTAAAATCAAATACTAAGGTAAAACACTTCTCTAAACAGAAGAAAAGAAAGCCTTGAAAAGGAAGGCACGGTCCCTGGCTGAACACAATACACAGGCTTTTTCTTTTTTTTTTTAGTCTAAATTAATTGCTACTACTTAAAAATCTAATGTCTGGTTTCTACTGAAAAATCGGAAGATTGGCAAAAGCAGGCTAAATACTGGAAAGGCAATCATGGGTCCCCCCGCAAGCACTTTCCTGCATACTGCAGACCTCCAGGAGTTATTTGAGGTTTAGACCCCCGCACAAGACCACGAACTCCTCAAGAGAAGGGACCGTGCCTTGCATATGTCTGAACCCTAAACAACTGGCTCAAATTTAGTCACGCAATAAATGAGGAAGGAGGAAAGAAACCACCTAAAAGCCTTATCTGAGTTTATCAGCAAAGATTCAGGAGCTGACACAAAAAGTGCTCATTTCTGTAAGATCTAAAAAGGTAACAATCACATAAGGGACCCAAAGAAACTCAATGGCTAAAAGGTTAATTTTATATCTTCTTTCCTGTGCTCTCATACCTAACTTTGATAGGTTTTCTCTATAGGTGTTCATAGAGCATTATCTGCTGGCTGGCAAAATAGGTCTATCACGTCACATAAAACTTTTTCTAAGACAAAACCACGTGACCCCTGAACAATGTTGTTAACAGTGCGGTGCGCAGTAACTGTGTGTGCTCTCGCAGCTAGCAGTGTGGGTTCCTCCCAGGTTCTTTTTACCTGTAGGAGGGAACTGCTTCAAAAGTAACACCCCCTGGCCTCATGTGCCAAAAAATGAAATTCTCTTAACAGCAGATATGAATCCTGACCTAATAGGTGACACTAGAAATAAAACTGCAGTATCTCATGAAAAAGTCACTAGTTTGCTAGCCCCCTGCTAAGTTAACCAACTGTGTCAGTAAAGTGGTCTCTATTTTGATTGGAAATTTTTTTATTATGTGGACTAATGAGCCACTGATCCACACTTTTTAAATGTATGAAAACATTCAAATATAACAGCACGAATTCAGTTAGTGTCCCCCCTCCAAAAACAGATGCAAAATTATACATGACACACAAGATTTTCATAATTTCAAGCCAGAGATTGATATTAACTCAGTTTCTGCTCATTGTTTATCATTACAGTACTATTCATTCAGACACTACATTTTAATGTTAGATTTGATGTATCTTTCAATTCTGATGTAAAGAGCAATATCTTCTGAAAATAAAATACTAACCCATTTGCAACTTTCATATGTGACTTAAACCCAGGTGAGCATTATTTACTTCCTGAACACAAAAGTTCTTACTTAAAAATTTTTCTCAACTTGTTATTTATCTAAATTATATTAAGTTATATCAATATATTGAAAGTAGGGGCTAGAACAGAAAACTGGTAACATTTTGAAGCTTATTACAAAGACATTGGAATTATAATCTACTATCTATTAGTTGATAGTATGCCTCTTTTTTCCCTACCTACTATTTTGTTAATAGGTATAAATGGGATGGGACCATTTAAAAGTACATATAAAGCCAATTTTAAAATTCTAAGACATTTTCTTCAAGAATACTTAATTGTGACAAAAAATCCATTACATTTTACATACATTTCTCAGAGATTGTACATTTCTTTCACAGATTTTCCATACTGAATACAATGACTACCACTACCAACTAGCCATAAAATTAACATATTTTAGCGCCACATTAACTTCAGACCTACTCTGTAAAAAAGCACCTGAAAGAACGTCATTTTCACATGGAAATAATATGTAACATTAAAAAAATAATGGATACCAGAAAATCCATATAGTAACTATGGTTTCAATTAGTTAATTAACCCTCTAAGTGTATTCTTTTCTTCAAAAATCAGGTCTATCTTCAAAAAGATAACATGAGAAAGGAAGAACTAATAAAAAACACCTTTTTCCAGAAAATTAAAAAAAATTATTTATAAGTTTTAGAACAATGACCACACACTTAAGAAGCAGACAAAACTAAAGATGAAATGAAAGAGTTATCATGAAATATTTTCAATTTTACTGGAAAAATTTAGTCAATCAATAAATGTAAAATATATACCAAAGCAAAGCTTTTGGTTTCTTCTCTCAGGACTATTTATAATGATTATATTTATAAATATATGTAAAATATAAATTTAGACTTCTAGCACTTTCTATAATACACAGCTATGTAAAAAACTAATTCAATCATCAGAAAAAGAATATGATATTCAGGAAATCTATTTAATGCTTAATTCTAAAATAATAAAAAATATTCATTCTAGTCACTCCTATATATATATAAAAAGATTGACTATTTTAAGTTTTCCTGAACTTAAAAAGTAAAAATTTAAACTGTATCTTACCTTCTGTATTCGGTAAGAAGCTGATTATAATGATAAACCACAGACTTCGCATTCTGCAACCAGAAGACACCATTATTGATCCCTTTAAATATTTTCTTTGTATTCCTTAATGAATCTAGTTATAAATGCCCAGCTTCATCGAACCCAGCAGTCTGCATCATTGATCCTCATATCTGAAAAACAAACAAATCCATCATTTACTCTATGATCCTACAATGTCACAAAAAATGAAAAAACAATAGCCACAACTCCCCTCTTTCCAACCTTTCTTCCCTCCTTCTCTGAAGCATAAAAAAAGCCATATATTTTGATTCTATATTCAACAGCATTCTGAAAACAAAGCCCCCCAAATTAAAGGTAATCAAAACATATGAATGCACATAGTAGTTATATAAATTCCCAAAGATGAACTTTTCTTGGAAAGATTAAAGTTATTCCAGAATAAATAACTGTCTTTCAATGTCATGTAGTAGTCTTTTTACCAGCTTTAATATATTAATACAATACCTGCAACAAAATTTCATAAATACATATACTCTGCTTCTAGTGATGGTAACAGCAGTATTATCTACTATTTTATCCTATTATCTAGTAAAGTAGATTACAAATATAATGAAACAGCTTATTTTTCTACTCAAGGGTGTACAATTTTTAATATATGGTTGTAGCTTTTATAATTATGGCATTCCAAACACTACACTGCAAACTGTTATTTATCTGACTGCTAGTTATTCATAGAAATCATTTAATAATGTGATTGTCTCTTAAATATTTAAGGTTTTAGATTTTCATATATGAGTTTTTCTTACAGCAAAACTTAGTAAGGTCAAACCCATGTCCTTGAGTAGTTTAACCCATCCACTGGACCCAAATAAAAATCTAGACCATAATGGTTATATATCTCCAAATTTGCATCACCATCACTAAAACGAAGAGCCAAGTCTAATTCTAACTAGCCTTTAAGTGCCCAGTTTTTCAACTGAAGAGGAAAAAACCAACTCAGGTGTGATTTAATCAGCATGTCCACGTTCCCAGGGTCACATGAAACCAGATTATTTGCTAGGTTCTACTGCAGTGTTTTACTCCTTTCTAGCATAGCATGAAGAGTCGGACACAACTGAGGGACTTCACTTTCCCTTTTCACTTTCATGCATTGGAGAAGGAAATGGCAACCCACTCCAGTGTTTTTGCCTGGAGAATCCCAGGGACAGGGGAGCCTGGTAGGCTGCCGTCTATGGGGTCGCACAGAGTCGGACACGACTGAAGTGACTTAGCAGTAGCAGTAGCAGCATAGCATGAGGAGTCAGAGTAAATACCATAAATACCAGCCTTACAATATACACACTATGAAGGCAGTTCCCAAACAGAGCCAGCCTCCTCATCTAGCATCTGAGCGGAAAGAAATTACAAATTCTTCCTGTAAAGTCTTCCCAAGCTCTCCTTAACCTTTTGCAAATGGTTTTTTTAAGTGAAGCAGTGATGGGTATACCTACCCACATTATGAGGTCGTGTCTATAACTCAAAATGAACTCTTACATTATTTAGATGCTATCTCTAAAGCATTAAGAAAATGTAAAAAAACAAATTTCCCCTAGATAATGTTGAGCTTTTTATTTCACAGCAGTTAAGGTATTCTGAATTTGCTACCTGCTTAATGCATCATGCTGCTGTGCTTAGTCACTCAGTTGTGTCCAACTCTTTGCAACCCCAAGGACTGCAGCCCTTCAGGTTCCTCTGGCCATGGGGATTCTCCAGGCAAGAATACTCAGTGGGTTGCCATGTCCTCCTCCAGGGTATCTTTCCAACCCAGGGATCTAACCCAGGTCTCCCGAATTACAGGTGGATTCTTTACCAGCTGAGCCACCAGGGAAACCCAAGAATACTGGAGTGGGTTGCCTATCCCTTCTCCAAAGGAACTTCCCCACCCAGGAATCGAAGCAGGGTCTCCTGAATTGCAGGGAGATTCTTAACCAGCTGAGCTACCTGGGAAACCCTTTAATGCACCATATGTGATTCTATTATAGCAGGTCACTATATTCTATTATCAGTTTCCTACAATGTAACTTCAATGGAAAAAAAGTCAGATTCTAAATGGTTTGGAACACTGATCAAGCTATAAAGTCACTATCTTGCTTTGGCAACAAACATACCAGAAAGAACATAAAAAATTAATCTGAAGCTATTATCTAGTGTTTATATATGAAGATTCATAGAACTACAAAAGGAATTAGCAAGACAGTCTATAATGAGTTTATTTTATCATGCCTATAGTTTGAGATAAAGCTGTTTCCCTATATACACTCCATGATCCATAACCAACCTATTTTTTCAGCTCTCTCTAAAACCTGTTAAGACAAAATTAGGCATCATAATGAAAGGAATCAGAACTGGCTTACCTAGTTCTAAGAACACCTCAGATGTTCTTAGAAATAAAACAATAACAAAAGGAAAAGCAAGCTTCCTCCTCAATATGACAAAAATACACAAAGAAAAAAGATACATCAAAATTAATCTGATAGAGAACACATGGCATACAACCCTGCAAAACCAGCTGGCTCTCTATTCATTTTTCACTCTGAGCTCCCAAAGAATATTCAGAAGACAAAACTGAAAGTAAATGTTTCGTTTACAATTGCTGTACAAAGTACCTGCCTTAAAACTGCAAGCTATTTTATATAAAGCACAGAGAGAAGTCAGATAATTTCATGGCCTGTCACATTTAAAAGGCCAATCATGAACAGTTTCTTAAATGCCACAGACTGGTCAATGATTGTATCAAGCAATTAGAATAACATTAATATGTGGAAGAGGTGCATTAATGTTACTTGCAGTAATTAAGTCAGCCTTTGGAATGCTCCCAGTTCAAGCAAAGAATTCTGACTATCCAGATTTTGGCTGTAATAGGTACTTTTATCTCAATGAACGAATGCATATGGGCTGCTTGCCTACATGCACAACTCTTGAACACGTTTCCACTTTCTTCAAGCAACTCAAGATCAGTGTGTCTTTGGTCACTGGCTATTTGAAAGAGTCCTTGTTTGTGGGAAGAAATAGAAGGAAGAAATCAGGGACTGATGACTGCTTTGTAGGAAACAGCTGCCAAGATAGGAAAACCTCTGTTAGTTAAGGGAAAAGGAGGAGGAAACCACACAAGCCAGACCTCTTTTGTGGTCTCTGGCCAGGATAGAACATTTTATGAACTGATTTAACTATACTAAAATTTCAGTGTATTCTTGAGGTTTAAATGTGAAACACAATTTTAAAAATACACTCTAGTCAATTATAAGACAGTATAAATGACTGTTTCTAACAGAAAGAGATTCCAAAATGTAACAAATTTATGGCTTTTTTTCCCACACAAATAAAGCTTAAGTCCATCCATCTGTCTGTTCAATGAGTAAAAGAATATCAAATTGATTATTCTCATTCTACTACGTACAGCCACTTTCACATCAAATAAAATTATTTTCAAAAGTTCAAGCTTTAAATGCAATTTTGAAAACAATCAAAAGATTTTACTGCTGTGATTCAAATGAAAAACAACCTTCCATTTTAAAATGTTAATGAAAATTGAAATACTTAGCAGACCACAATTGGCTAAGGACAGAATGAATAAATAATCAAATATTAGTCATATAATGTTTGTCAAATAATCAAACATAGTGAAATTAGTCCCAACAAAACACTGCTCCTAAATCAAACTGGAGCCACAAGATTCTCACTGGCATAAATGGAGCCAACAGACTTGTCCCTCAAACTCTATAATTACCTGCAAAAGGCAGCTCATTAAGTGTTTCACAACGCAAAACAAAAACAAGGAACAAAACCAGGAAAAGGCTATTACACTTTAAACAGAAAAGACTAAGGGATTCCTCATATTAAAAAAACAATTTTTTCTTACCCTTCCCAAGAACTTCAGGGAAAAATTGGGAGTATGAAGGCATAGCGCACAGATGAAACCCCTCATAATGCTAAGCAGCAGTACATTTCTTAATAAAAACTGAAATAGAACATTTCTACTTAAATTATGAATGACTCTTTTCTTATCCTTATCCTTTAAAATTCAAACAATTTCATCCTAACCCTGTTTCTATAACTACATGACACTGTCTAGCAAACCTCTGTCAAGATTTTTTTTATAAGTATCCTACTACTCTGTCATGTAAAAAGTCAATTAATGCATCATTACTACTAAACCTTCCAAAGCTCAACAACAACTTCCAGGAGCATACCTCAGCACTGTTTATATCCCAACAGTCCTCAATGTTTTATACACTACTTAAAATGTATAGTTAGCCATAGCCATGTAACAGTAACCTGCTTATATTTATTAGCTGCATTAAATATCCTATGCCTTAAATTGTCAGCAAATTTAAGAAATCCTACTAATCAGTTTTAGTATCTCTGTATTTATGTTACATTACTAAAAAAATCATACTTAACTTTATATATGTTGACATCTATTTAGCAAAAATAGAACAAATAAAACCCATTTGTTGAAAAGCTCAATGACAGAAGCAGGATATAGCACGCTTCAAATCAATGGGGAAAAAAAAGATAACTTAAATTTTTCTAAAAATGGTTAACTGAGGTTGATATCGTATTAAGTGCACAGCCACTATAAAGATTCATATCTAAAGCTTTATCTTTGATTTCTTCTCATGGACACTGAACTACTGTGAACACTGGATATTAAGCCCAAACAACCAAAAGCATGAGAACAGGAAAAAGAGCCATCTAAGCAGGAGACCTAACAAAGTTACCCATCCTTGATATCATGTACTAATGCTGTGTAAAATGAAACATTAATGCTTTGGGTAAGCATAAAATTCTAAGCACTAAATGTATGTCAACTCTAAATGAGACCTAAAGATTTCTGCACAAAATCAGTCTTTCTAATCTAATTTGTGCTATAAAATTATAATCATTATGGGACAGAATTTACTAGCAAATAAAAGCTGCTCTTCTAAAAACTATAGTTACCAAAACAACAGGATGATACCAACCCACTCTGCCCCCACTGAAAAGATTTAGAAAATGAAAAATAAATTACAGAAATTCCCCTTCTTTTAAATAGAAGAGAAAACATGGACACCCTTGGGAGTTTTCTTTCAGTAAGCTGCAGAAGTAAACCCCTGTTATCACTAATCAAAAAGTCTTTTTTTAACTCCAGACCTTTGACGTTCTTTTCCATTTGAGTTTATTTTCTTTCCCTTCACAAGGATAGGGCTGGGCTGGAAATGCTAACAGGGATTTAAAAACCATGTGGCCAAACACTAGTTGCCACTATCTTTCTCTGATTCATTTCTGCACATATTGGTATCAAATATACAGTACTTGCATTAAACTATTTATTTTAAAGTACCCTTAACATTCATTTTTGGTCTTTATTGAGTCTTCTGCATTGTGAAGACACAGATTCTCCTGAGAGGACTCAGAGGACCAGCAGAAAAGAGTTCAGGAACGCTCCAGTAAATTACACCTGCTATCTGCTATAATATCTAGGAGTCATGCTGAGCAGGCAAAAGAGGCTTGTACCTGAGGACACTTGGGAGGCACAGACCAGGGCAGTCTGCCATTCTCATTAAAATGCTTCCAGTTGAAATAATAAAAACAAATGGCTGTCATTTTCAAACGAATGCAGGGGACATTTTATGACTGAACATAAAGTTGCAAATGAAGTTTCAAAAGAAGAGGGAAAAAAATGAAGCTACAAACCCAGTTCAAAATATTACCTTATATAACATGAAAGTTGATGGCTTCCCCCAGCAAAAAAAAAAAAATCATAAATCCATTTGTTTACAATATTTTGTACTTATTGTTAAGTTATAGTATACCTACAATGTAGAATTTAGTGTTTTCCCCAATCTGGGGGAATGGGAAAGCTATTTTTAAACAGGAGTTCTCTCCAAAATTGACATTTTATTTTTTAACTTTCTAATTATCTGGAAATTTCATGCAACTTTTTTGAATTGAATATAAATTACAGGTACTATGGACAGAAATATTCTGTGAGCACCTACTATGCTAATATGCAAAAGAAACACTGTGTCAGACACATATCACTAACCCTTATATAAAGGTCAATATTTAAAGGTCAGAGTCAGAAGTCTGAGGCTCAGAAAAGAAATTCCATTACTGGAAGTCACTCAGCTAGCAAGTAGCAGAGCCTGAATTCCAATCAAGGATAATTACAAGGACATTTTTCCTTAGGTGCTAAACTATTCACTCAGCAAACATTAACAGGATATACCACATGATAAGTGCTAAGAAACAAAAGAGACAAAACTCCTAACCCTAAGGGAGACTACATTTTAGCTCAATAATAACCTTTTCTAAATAAAATGCTACAATTGCCTGGCACATAGCTGCTGCTGCTGCTGCTGCTAAGTCGCTTCAGTCGTGTCCGACTCTGTGCGACCCCAGAGACAGCAGCCCACCAGGCTTCCCCGTCCCTGGGATTCTCAGGCAAGAACACTGGAGTGGGTTGCCATTTCCTTCTCCAATGCATGAAAGTGAAAAGAAAGTGAAGTCGCTCAGTCATGTCCAACTCTTCGCAACCCCATGGACTGCAGCCTACCAGGCTCCTCCGTCCATGGGATTTTCCAGGCAAGAGTACTGGAGTGGGGTGCCATCGGCACATAGCTAGGTTCCTCCAAAATGATAGACTACACAGATAAACTAAATAGTTTACTTATATTATTTCATGAAATCTTCACAACATCCTGAGGAAATACAAAGTATCATCCCCAATTTCCCTTAAAATGAGAATACTTAACCTGTTCAAGGACAGTAAATAGTAACAGGACTGGGATATAAGACCATGGTCTACAATCACTATTGTCACTAATTAAGTAGTTCAGATAAACCTACTCACTTTGTGTGTTTCATTATCTTTTCCTTTGGAATCAAAAACAGAAATAGAACAAAGTCATTTTGGGATTATCAAAGTGAAGAAATACCAAAAGAATAATGAGTTGATTTTCAAAATGTTTACATAAGTAAAACTAACATCCCTCAGGTAATGATAGCTAAATGTTAATTTTTAGTATTTCCAGTGAGCCATCATAATTTTATTCATTTTTAGTGCTAGTTTAAGTACTCACAATATATGTTATAAATTAACAAATTATTCTGGACAGATGAATCTTATGAACCAAAATACCTGTGAAGTTGGTTATGAGTCAAATTACAAACCTAAGTATTTCATCAAATAGAATTAACAATGAATCATAATAGTCATGGAAAGAACGTTTTAATGTTAATATCTATGATATTATGGTCTCATCACTGTTCATGCGAACAGAAAATAAAAAATTCAATGTTGCTCATGAGATGCAATCTTATACTCAGCTAACTATACTGGATCCTTTGTTCATAAATCATTGTTACTAGCCATTCTCTGAATCAATATTCAGATTCCCTCTTGGTCTATACATATAACCACTAAATGAAATAATAATGACCCAGGATCTGCCATATATTAGATCATCAATATCACCATCAGGGGTTTCTTAAATGTAATGAGGTAATCTGAGTAAAGTATGTCAAATGAACTTAAAAATGAAAAATTAACTATAGAGAATACGTGATGAGAAGCTGAAGAAAATTTTGTGAAGTATATAGCACATTGCCTTTTATAATCAATAAATGATAAAATTCAGCTGCAAGCTATGTCAGTATATATAGTGTCATCTCAACTTGCAATTCTAAAATAAAATAAATAATGTTAACAATAAAATTGCATGTATGTCAGTTTAAGCCAATGATTCGTGATTACATTCTAGATATTTTTGATACTGAAATGAGTGTTACCTATTAATTATTATATTTATGCATTGGTCCTGTGTTAGGTTCTAAAAGGATTATGAAACAGATGAAGATATGATTGCCACTTTCAAAAAATTAAGTCTTCTAAGGATAATTAAATACATTAGAAAATGATTAAGACCCCAAATATGCATCAATAACTGCTAAACTCCTCAAAATTTAATGGTAATAAAGATACTTTACACTAAAATTATGAAAGAGAAGAGAAATAAAATTTATGAACTTGTGTTTCCCTTGAAAACCTTGTGTACCTTGCAGACTTAGGTCAACCAATATTATCGCCTTTGTGGGAAAACTACACACGATCAAACAGCAAGATGACATAAGGGACTTCTTCCAAAAGAGGCAAGTTCCTGTGCCTTAACCAAGGTCATTCTTCATGAAACCCTGCATTCCATACTCTATGTTCTGTGTCTACAAGCAAAACTTAAAATAACAGTATTTTATTGCTGCTAAGTCACTTCAGTCATGTCCAACTCTGTGCGACCCCATAGACGGCAGCCTACCAGGCTCCTCCATCCACGGGATTTTCCAGGCAGGAGTACTGGAGTGGGTTGCCATTGCCTTCTCCATCACTACTTTTGAAAACTAACTTCATTAACAACATTAGAAATAAAGCTGTAGCTTAAGTTAATGAACAGAACAGACTCTTACTTCCAGTGTTAGACTGAGATTCTATGTGGTCTACAGGTCTGATTCTTTAAAGACCATTCAAAGACTTGTAGGGGAAGGAAAGAAAAATATTTATAGACACAATTAAGAAACAGCATGGACTGAATTATTTTGAATGATTAAATATTTTAAAAAATTAAAAACATAAACTGTAGTTCATTATAAAATTAAAATACAACTTTATGTTTCAGTGCTTCTTAATTACTAAACTCACGGAGTGAGGGAGGTATGTGGTTTTTAGAAGAAGGATTTTCAACTTTAAAATATAATTTTATAATCTCTATTAAAATTTCAGGTAACATTAAAGTGGGAACAAAACTGTTTAATAAAAAGAAATATTGCTTATAAAAGGCTGAGAAAAACTGACTAGAAGCTTGAATTACCTGTCAAGACTCTTATCTGGTAAAACATGTATTTCTGCAGCATTTCAGCAATTTTTAAATAAATCTTCCTAATCAGAATACTGATATTTGTGAAAAATATACCCCCTGTCACTCCTCCACATAAAAAGCAAAACACTGTCCTTAATAATTACCAAAGATAACAAGTAATTCTTCAAATCTCTTAATCTAAAAATTATCAATAATATCCCATTATGTTTAGAAAGATTAGAAGCAAGAAATTATACAGACTGATATTATAAAGTAGAGATCAGGAAAAGTTTTTCTGTAGAGGAATAGATAAGTAAATATTTTAGGCTTCAAGGACCACAGCATCTCCATCACAACTATACAATTCTGCCTCTATAGCACAAAGCCTGTCATAGACAATGTGTAATGAATGGGCATGGCTGAGTGCCAATAAACTTTACTATAAAAACTGCCAGCCAGTTTACCAACTCTTGCTCCCATACAAGACGGGGACAACTGAACACAGTTCAGTCAAATAATGAACTGATCAATATCAATGTCTACCAAAATATTCAAACCGACTTCAGTCTATTATTTTAAGAAATATTTAAATGTTAAAGATAAATTAACCATGTTGGAACAAGAAAAACAAAATAAAGCAGCATTATATTGACCATAACAAATTAGTGTTTCAGTGTGTGTGTAACAGAGCCAGATGGACAGCATACAGTGATTGGGGAGAAACTCCAGAAAAGAAAATAAAAGGCATTACCACAGAAGCTATATCTTACTACTTTGGCAGGGTAGAAGGTAAAACCAATCAAAACAGTAAGTAATGGGAGGCTGAAAAATAATGAGGTTTAGACAAGGACCCTTGAGGTATTCTACCACTAGTATGATGGTTTCAAATAGCTGTCAGTAAAAGTGGATTCAAACTTGTGAAATTTCTGTCAGCACTGTTATTCACTCATATGAAATACTGGATATATCTCAGTCCCACATACTGTATTCAAAAGGAAACTACTAAATTCTAGTTTCTTCAATTTCTGCTATAAAGCTAAAAATTCTACAAAACCAAAATCACCAATCTTACTCCAAAAAATTATGATGTCACAATAAATACATACATTTCTTTTAGAACAAAAGTATTTTTAGAATTTTCCAATTCCCTATATCTAGTCTCTTCCCAGTCAATATTTGACTGCTACTATTATAGTAAATACTTTTATTTTCTGCAATCTAATATTTCTTGAAATTGAACAGCCACACTGTAACATACCACAAGAATAATATTTCTAAGCTACAATTAATAGGTATCACATTTAAAATACACGAAGGCTAAACTTTTCTATCAATATTATATATAAGACAAAAGAGCGGAGAAGGTTACAAATTTTTAATAAGAGCATTATATTATGGTAGTAATAATCTAGGTGTTTTACTGAAAGTGAAGTGGATTACTGTAAATGAAATTTCAGTCCTGAAAATGTCCTTTCAGTTTTACAGATAACACAAAATGACTTTTTTTCATGTCTCTAGCGATAAGGATAAATTTGCCACACATTTAAATGGTGCCTTCACACTTCCCACCCTGACTCATGAATTAATAATTTAGTGACATTAATACAAGAAGATAAATGATAAAAAGGTTAAGGCTCATGGGTCAACTATATATCATACTTCTTTTAGCACAGCTAATACTTCTCTGCCAATTATAGCTAAAACTTTTTAACAGTTTTCAATAGCATTTTTACAATCTAAGTAGCAGCTTATGCACACACAATTTCACACAATTCAGGCTTAATAAATCTCCTGCTGGTACCAAACAATCATTCTAGGGGATTAAAGTGCAACATCTGTTAACATTAATAATGTTTTATATAGTCACATGTATTAAAGAGGACTCTACACCATTATTAGTCTTCTAAAAATCCTTCTAGACCAATATACTGATTTAGCATGAATTATGCATTTATGCTTCACAGTAACAAAGAAACACATTAATGTGAAATGGTAAAATTAAAAAAAAAAAAAATCACACCCACTATGGAGTAACAGATTTCCTTTGACCTAAGCTTACTAAGTATACCAGTACATGCACAGATACATACACACACAAAATTAGCTCAGTCTCTAAAAGTTTTTAAAACCAAAAAAATCCTCTGAAGAATTAATTGTAAGTTAGGATAAAATACACTGCTGTGAAGATGAAAGTTACTTCATTTTCAGGTAGTACGCATTCACTCACAGTTTCATTGATTCTTTCCCTGAGATGTCTTAATCCCCTTTCATTCCTTTCATTCCCTCTGCCCTTACTTCTTTCTCAACTTGTATAAAATTTCTTGGCTAATTTCTGGCCCTCCAACCAACTTGCCGACTTCTATTAGATTAATCTTCCTAATTTCACTCTAAACCATAAAAATGTGTAAAACTGGAACTAATCCTAGAAATCACTTTATACATAAGACAAAAACGCTTAGGGTTGTGACTTAACAAAGGCAGATCTCAGAAGTGCTGATTTGCAAATTTTCTCTTAAGTACATATATTATCATCTCACTGTAATTTAAGTATCACAACAAACCTAGTATCTCAGTTTTAACAATAGAGGGACTGGAGGGGCAGTGGTAAAAGGAAAATGTTTTTTAAAAAATTGGCAAAAAGTAAAAAACAGGAATAGAGCCCAAAGGGATCTAACTTTAAAAGTAATTCAACCCTCTATTTCTGTCGAACTTGATTTTGAATATGCCCTTCAAATTCTAGTTAAGATTTATTTTCACCCATATAGAAAACATTCCCCTCCTTTCCACCTAAGGAAATTCTTTACAAACTTTCACCTATGCCATAAAGCCAACAAGATCCCCTCCAACTAAAAAAAAAAACAAAAACCTCTTTCTTAAAATTCCTTCAATCACTATGTGTACCATTTGTATAACAGTGATTGGGTTGGTTAGCTTATAACTCCTCTTCAATTAAGCTTTTAAACTATCATAAAAACCTCTTTTGTAAACATTTTCAATATTTATTTTTCTTCAATGTAAGTCTCTTCAAACCAAAAAAAGAAAAATGTCCAGGATACATACTCTGTTCAAGGCACTGAATCTGGTACTGTACAATACAATAATGTGGAAGATTATTATAACTTTTAATGGATGTTAATTACTATAATTTTTAATGGATTTCTTTTTAGGCTAACAACTAAACCTAAGAATAAACATCCTTTACTTCCTACTCTTCCTCTTTAACAATTAAAGTAATTCAATTTTTGGAGCATGGGAGGCTTATCCTCTCCTCTGCACCTTTCTTGGCATATTTCTGCTATTCCCTCTGCCTAGAATCCCTTCTGCTAACGGCTCTTCCTCTTCCAAGACTCATTTTAGGCCGATCACTTAACTATCTTACTATGTCCCTCCCTCAGCCTCCACGTCACACACCAGAGGAATATGGCCATTTGTGTACAAAATACAATATGCCTACCACTAACACAAGATTCTGAAGTATTTTCAAAATCATGCGTTAAATGAAAATAGAACACATGACTTTCACATCTATAACCTCAGTTCGGGTACCCTTGAGTAATGCCTGGCAAATAGCATATAATAAATATTTTCAACAAAAAAGGAAAGAGATTAGGTAAATAGAAAGGAGAGAGGAAGGAAGGGGTGAATGAATAAACTGAATGTTCAGGAATCGATCTGAGAAAGATAAAGAAAAGTAAATGAACTCAGAAACTGAAGTATAAAGTTGAAAAACAACATTTTTAAATGAGAAACAATTTAGAGAGCTCCTAAAATAGGGAATTTTAAGCATTTTTTTGAAATACTTTAATATTGAAGAACTGCCCATTTAAGACACAAAAAAACAAAAATAGCTTTTTTTCAGAAGTTGAATTTATCACTGTTTGGCATAAAATAAGTTTCTGTTATCATTTATAGAAGTCAAATAAACTCCCTCAAGGAAGTTTTAAAAACCACCAAGCCTCCTCACTGTAAGAGGAAGCAAAAAGGTCCACTATTAGTCGGGAAACTAAACCTACAACTTAGGCCCAACTAAACTCAAGTAGAATAATCCCCTGATGAAGTTTTTCTTTAAAACTTCAGATTTCCTTCAACTTATGATGGGGTTACTTAAATCTCTATAAACACATATGAGTTGAAAATATCTAGGTCAAAAATACATTTAATGCATCTAACCTACCAAGCATCATATATTAGCCTAGTCTAAACTAGCTTCCTTGGTAGCTCGCATGGCAAAGAATCTGTCTGCAGTGCAGAAGACCTGGGGTTCAATGCCTGGATCGGGAAGATCCTCTGGAGAAGGGAATGGCTACCCACTCGAGTATTCTTGTTTGAAGAATTCCATGGACAGAGTCCAGTAGTCTTGCCTGGGAAATTCCATGGACAGAGGTGCCTGGCAGGCTACACGACTGAGCGACTAACACACAAAAACCTAGCTTATCTAAAATGTGCTCAGAACACTCACAGTAGCCCACAGTTGGGCAAAATCGTGTAACACAAATTCTATTTCATAATAAAATGTCGAATATCTCATAGAATTTATTAAATACTGTACTGAAGATGAAAAACAGAATGATTGCATAGGAACAGATATTTGTCATTGTGGTTAAGAGCTGCAAATCGCTGCCATGGCCCAGCATCAAGAGAATATTGTAGGGCGTACAGCTAGCCAGTAAAGAGTCACAATTCAAAAATCTGAAGTAGGGCTTCTGGTGAACACATACCACTTTCACACCAAGGTAAAGTCTAAACATCTTAAGTCAAACCATCGTAAAGGGAAAGTCGAAAAATCTTAAGTCAAACCATCGTAAAGGTAAAGTCAAAAAATCTTAAGTTAAACCACTGTAAATCAAGGACCATCTGTATTTGAAAATTCAGTAATTAAAATACTGAAAATAACTTAAAACTTTAAAAAATACTACAAAATGTGCAATTACATAAAACTATATTAAGTATATCTGAGAGATCTGCTTTTAAATAAAACAGTATGGGGTAAATAAACAAATCTGACATTTATTTTCAAAGTACACTAAAAACAGGCAAGATAATTTTCTCTTGCAAAAATTTTTGACAAAATGGGCTTCCACATCTACATATTCTCCCAGCAATGTTTTGAATGAGAAAACACTGTTTCCAAAGTGAAATCCTCTTACAAGTCCATTTTTAAAAATAAAGATCAATATAAAGGTACAATAACATACTTAATCACCATTCAGAACAAAGAATGAAAAAATTAAAACCCACACCTCGTTTCTGCTCCAAAATTACAGGACTGACATTAGCATTCTAATCCAACACCAATCTCGGGCTTATATCTCACCTCTATATGAAAAAACAGTAAATTTCACACTGGGAATTAAACTTCAGCCTTAGTTTGCAGTTAAGGTATCTGACATTGCCTATAATGCACACAGGTCGGCACTGCAGATTTCTTTCTTTTTAGTATTTTTGATTTACTGCAGCTGTTGAAAAACCATGGCTACTTCTAAATCCTAACTTTCCACCCTTCCACAAAACAGCATTTGCAATTAAATTGACTAATATACAAGTCAAACAACGTTGACAATAAATCTAAGCAGCTTCTTTGCAGAAAGATGTCTGAATGTCAAATATGAAATTTAACAAGTTTTAATAATTAGACTCTGTAAATGGTACAATATATATGTCTGTCCTAATTTGGGAAGATGAGCTTCTCACATAATACTAATCACACTAAATATAAAAACACGTTCTGGCGTTTCACTAACTTAAATCTTGAAACCCTACAGCTACAATTTACAAATTTAATTTTATTAATATTTTTAATCAAACCATAGTTATTATTCAGCTTCATATAATGCAATTTAGAGTAGTTTTCTGCTGTGAATACCAGAACACAATGAGATTTTAATCAGATTTTAGTATTAGCCACTAGAAAACATTTTGGAAACCAGACAACCACCACCACCCCCTAAAAACCTTTCACTTCAAATTAAAGGTAAAGATAATCCACCTGTGATATCTAATTACCCACTGAAGAAAGAAATTGCAGAAGAATGACTCTTTGAATACTACAAAATATCTGATGCCAAAATTTGGGCCACCTCTGCTAAAAGATTATATAAAATATTAAATGCTATTGTTCACAGGTTGCTAAGTGAGTAGATGGTTACACCATGGATTTGTTAGAATATTTTGTTAAAATTTCTTACATATCTTATGACCATTAAAAATGTCTTTAAAAAAAATTTTTAAAGATGTCTTTTTAAACATTTCTATTTTATCTTAAAATTCACAATACAGTATCAATAACCACATTTAGTTAACCTCCCTTTATTTCAGGTTGATTACCTTAATGTGAATCTGTTTTCAGCATAACTGATCCAGCAGTAGAAAAAGGGTGAGAAGCCAGCCTTCATACCAGGATACAATTCTGACAAATACCCTCCACTGACTTCCTTTTAAAACTGTGAATACATGGGAGGAACCTAATCTTTAGGATGATTTGGGGGCAGGGATTTTGAAGCTATGATTATAGGTCAGGAAGAAGAACTACCAAAAAAAACCTTCCTTGGGATGGTTTTCATATGATAATTCAATCAGGCATCTTTACTGTAAGAGTAAAATGAGAAAGACAATTTATATTCACAGGTGGACGGATGGGTATACATCAATACTTCCTGTTTTCAGTATGAGAACATCAATTATGATAAAAGTCAGGTCAGTTAGTGACATACCAGATTCAGGAAGATAGCAAGAATAATAGAATACCAATCATAAAAAATATTCAAAACCTCTGGGCAGATTTAAGAAAAAGAGTAAGAGGGAACATACCAAAGAAAAGTGAGAGAAAAAATAAAATTTAAAGAATGATAATAGACGTCAAAAGACCAAGCCTATACTTATTACACTTATTATTATCCTTATAATTCCTATATTTAAGAGGAATCAGAAACTGGTTAAGTTCTAGTGCAATTTATTGTGATCTTCATTATCATCCATGATAAATGTTTATTCAAAAATATATTGAAGGCTACTCCAAGTTAATTGCTAATAATTGGGGCTGATAGGTGCTTCTGGTTGTTGTTCAGCCTTGTCACCCATAATTAACAAGATATAAAGGATCAGCTACAAAACCTGAATGTTACTGCTGGGTCTAAATAACAGAAAGCTACTGAGGAAATGATTTCATTCTTCTTATAATGAACAAGACGTAGCTGGGAAATTTCCTATGTACCAACAGAATAAATATCTAAGTTCATGATTTAGAAAAAGAGAAAGCTAAAATAAAGATAAATTGTAATGAATTAAAAAGAGGGGAGGCAGGCTGATAGCTAAGGAAACCTAAGAGTATCGAATTAGTTGGTTAAGGAGGTACTAAGAATGTTACTAAAATGCAATGAAACAAAGAGTATCTCAACAAGTCTAATCATGACAAAAGAGCTCTTTCACTAATAAATGAATATTTCTCCCTAACCAAATTATAATTGCTGAATTTTATAATCTTCATTATCTTGAAGGCACCTCATAAAAACACAAATATACACCTAAACTAACATGACGTTAATCAACTATACTCCCATATAAAACAAAAAATAATTTTTAAAAAATCTGAAGGAAACTACAAACCTAAGTAGAACACAAATTAACCAAAAACCTAAACCAATAGTTTCAAATCCACATAATAAGTTCTCACTTTTATCAGCACTTGATAAAACATGAATATCTCTTAAAGATATGCAGGTATATACTCAAGAATATTTTTAGAGACATCTAAAGGAAGCAAAATAATAATATTTCACAAGTCACATTAAAAATATACATATCAACTTGAAGCAATTTTTGCACAGCTGATATTCTTTAGGCATAATACACACACCTCAAAATAGTGTCAGAAAAATGGGTTCGTTCCTCCTCCCTCGCTCTCAATAGGCTAATGGCAGGAATGAACGTAGGTTTTGATTCCTAGCTCTACCTCTACCCCGAATTCAAGCAGTGGCCAAATTCTATCCCATCATTTAAAAACTTTTCCAGTTTGTCTATTGCCACTGCCTCTCATCTGGACTGTCATCTACACCTTCTAACTAGGTTTCTGTTTACGCCAGTATTTCTGTACTCTAGTTCATTAGTTACACCATGATGACAGCAGTTAAATATAACACTTGCTTAATTGAAAATATTAACAGCTTTTTATGGCCTTCATGATAATGTCTAACCTTAGCATACAAGACTCTTTGTAAACATGCCCCTAAGATCCCAGTGTCATCTCCCTCTACTTCCTGGGCAATCCATATCTTCCATACTTCCTCTTAAGGCACCTTACTAAGGTACCATCCGCCTTTTTTTCCCCCTGATCTTTGTCTCTGACTTCTCCTCCTCCTCAAAAAGCCTTCATCTGCAAAAACCCTCCTCTGTTTTCAGATCTGTTTAAATGGATTCTCTTTTTTCCATGTTATTCATTTTAAATTCACTCCTGCTACCCTGTATTTCCACAGCCCTTCCTCTACACTTCAGGTTGGAATATTACAGTATAATTATAATTATCTGCGGAAATATCTGTTTCTCTGATGAGATTTTAAGCACCTAGAGAGCACAGTCCTTATACAGTACATTTTTTCAGGCAGGGCCTCAATAAATGGCTGTTGGTTTAATATAAAAACAATTAAAGCTCTGAAGTTAATGGATAAGTAGATGAAATGTGCTAGTAGGAAAAACTGCACTTGTAAACAGTAAAAACAAACAATATTTTAAAATACAGACTTTAAGACCAATGAAAGTAAGTGTATACTTTTGGTATGGCAATTTTGACAAATTCGATACTGTAAGTACAGTCACATTTTTAAAACCACATGTGCAGCCATAATAATCTCTGTGGCAATTGTAGGAAACCAAAAATAACACCCTGAAAGTAAAATCCAAAGCATTACAAATACTGTGAATTATTAAAGTAAATCCAAGTCGTTAACTGTCATTTATACATATACAACATTGCCAGGAAAGGTTACTGTAAACTACAGAAGAGTTAACTGTACTTTGAGAACATACCTGCATATGAAACATCCTACTTTTCAAAAGATAATTTAGGTATGACTTTTATTTTAATTAAACTCTCAAAAATTATTTATTATAGTAAAAATTGGCCACCACTGTGTATCGTAATACAATTTAACTTATCAAAATTGGGAGTAAGTTGTAGGATAATGGCCAAAGATGGATGGCACTGGATTAGTGACATCTTCTGACTTCGAGAAACCTATAAATTGCACAACACAGAATGGTGACAAGGTTGACCTAAAAATTAAGATTTACTTCTTTCAAATTTACCTTAATGATCTTATTTGTACCCTATAAATGTCCCTTTACATTAAAAGTTCATGTAAGGAGTTTTAATTAGATTAACAGTCTGGAATATAAGCTAATTCCAAAAATGGAAACATCGGCCTTTCAGCTAAACAACCAAATACACCACTAGGTATCTGTATCATACGGTGAAAGACAAAGACAAGTTTATGATTATTATATCACAAACAGGTACACACACACTAGAACAATTTTCAATTTTTTACAATTTCTAATAAATTATATACACATTAAACCAAAAGCTCTGCTGTTCTAGATTTATTATTATTCAACTTCTTCACCCGTTGTGCTTGCATAGAATCAACAAAACTCAAAGTACATAAAGGAATTTCACTACTGAAGATTGGGAGCTTCTAATTTCCACTGAATTGTTTGTAAAAATAATTTTCAATCTATTCGTAATTGTTGCAATAGGGACAAAAAAGTCAACGGTTTCTATACCATCGTAATAGGTGATTTTAACCTAGATGTCAAACACTTAAATTTCATCAATTTTTGATTGTGTGTTAAAATGATGTAAAATATTAAAGCTTTAATAAGAGTTCAGCATTAAAAAGTCAATTTGGTAAGTAAGGAATGAATGTTCAAACAGATAAGTGGAGCTTTAAAAATTCTGAATGGTCTAATTGTGATACTGTCCAAAAGTTAATTTTCATTAGCAGTGTTAATGAAAAATTTAACTACGTAGCTAAAACTACATACTGTTTCCTGGAATTCTTTCTAATAGTTTTAGTTTGATTTTCTAATTATTGATCCTGTTATAGCTCCCTATCTAAAAGCCTATCCTTATACAGGGCTGCATAAACTTTCTACTGTTTTTAGATCTCTTTCACACAATAAATACAAATTAATGTCAACAAGTTGAAACAGTAGAAGTGCCACAAAGTTTAGCAAAGTCATAAATTCTAAGAGAAAAGATAAGAGAAAATTAGCAGAAACTTGTCTTATGCAGAATGCAATAATTTATAAGTTTAGATAATACAGCCTAATTTTCAGCCAAAAAATAAGATTAAAACAATGGTAAATCCTAGCAAAGATATGATATTATATAATACATACACTTTCCTTACCATATTTTGGCTGAAACAAATCTAAATAAAGTAGGATGGCAGGCCAATCAAAGGCATCGACTATGCAATGTAGCTACCCATATCAGTCCTTTTTATACACAAACTACTTTTTTTTCTTGTAAATAATTTTATTCATAACACAAATTTTAATTAAAGGATGGAAGTACATATGCACTCCTCAGTCATTTATGATGCTTCAATGAAAAACTTATTTTCTATGAGAAAAATATATATGAAACAGTTTTTATTTTGTAGGTTGAATAAAAGTATGCAAAGTATAAAAAGATCCCTCTTATGTTACAATGAATTGTCAG
Source organism: Bos mutus (assembly GCF_027580195.1). NCBI lineage: Eukaryota > Metazoa > Chordata > Mammalia > Artiodactyla > Bovidae > Bos > Bos mutus. The sequence goes on from NC_091619.1 coordinate 60,498,629, forward strand.
AACTAACATTAAAAGAATGTTTTACAAGAGTTGAATGACAAGCATGAAAGTATAACAAATTATGGGGACTCAATATATATTAAGTCATATGGAAAAACTTTGAAGGTCACCAACAAATAATGAGATTTCATATTAAATAAAACAAAAACTATTTCACATTAAATAAAACAAAAAACATTGATTACTAATCACTCAGTTTTTATCTTAGCTCTCTTTAGGAGGTCAAACTGCAGCTTCCTTGGGAAGTCAAATGAAAAACATGATTTAATTTTTTTAAAGGAGAAATAAGGCCCTCAGTCATAAATTCAGAAATGAATGATATCAAATTATTTAAAAAAGGCCTGAAGAAAACACTCTATCAGAGGGAATGCCAAAAATACAAAAGCAATACACAACATACCAAAATGACATTCTTAAGAAGAATGCAAGAAATACCTGATATTATCATCAATTTTATAAATATAAATAAGATCTGTGATAACTTACTTTTTTAAAAAACAGGCAAAATAAGCTTTAATAAAGTAAGCTAACAAATTAAAACTATATTTTAGCTTATTTCCAATTAAAACTTAACATCTTGGTGAGCTAACTGCAACCCTCTTGATAGGCTCGTCTTGGTTTTCACAGAATTAACAGGCAATATAGAGAATGAAGCTATTAGTGTATGATTCTCAATATTCTTAAAATACTTAGGCAATAGTTGTAGTATAGTTTTCAATTTAGTACTGTTTTAAAGAGCTCTAATTCTTGTTCTCTAATTTCTTTATAGGATATTCTTATACTATTAAAAAATAACTCTAAATGTTTTTGAAAAATTGAACTCTAGAAAATGTGAATTTGAAGATACTAAAGATTTGTTCTTATGTTTTTTAATCATATATTATTAACTGAATAATAACTGTCTTAAAAGATATCTATTCTCATTTAATGAAATCAATTATAGGTTTCCAGGCTGAAATGTCTAAAGAACTTAAGTACTTAATATATTAGTAACACAACACAAAAAAAAATTAAAAAAAAAAAAGGGAGACGCGGCAGAGGGAGAGCAACTACATTATTAAAACAGCCAAGTATAAAAGTTATGATTGACCATCAAGTTTATTATAATTCTACATCACCACAATTCTACAAAATATTTTATAAGCACTATTCAACCATAAACTCCTATACACATTATAAAGATAGAAAAGTGCTTTGAGAACTGTGTTCTTAAATATATTAGTGTGTTGCAGCTGTTAAGCGAATCCCACATAGCAAAGAGTTAAAACAGAGACTTTTTTGAAGTGTAATTTAATTTCAAAGATCCAGTATTTATTTTTATATCAGGTATTGTGGACCTGATTAATTAATTACTCTAAGAGATAACAAAGCATTTGTTACGATGCTCTAACAAGTAGTAAAATGCATGGCTAAACCTTTTCCCTGAACCTAAATCAACTCTTACTTAGGGCCTCTCAAATGAGTAATAATAACTACCTTGCTTTGACTTACATTTGGTCAAAACAAAAATGCCTTCTGAATCCATAAACTGGTTAAAAGAGCATTAAATAAAAAGTTCTTTTTTTAATTACACAAAAATTCAATGATTCAATGGGTTTTCTTTTCCTTCTTATAACTGATTTAAATGACAATAGATACCTTTTAAGACAAGATATCTTTTAAAAAAAGTATCTATTAAACAGAAATATAAATCTCCAAATATAAATCATTTGTATGATTAATGATCACATTTACATTGAAATACAAAAATCAAATTTAAGAGACAAAATTGTCCATAAGTAAAAAATCATCAGTATTTTTAAATTTCAGGTATTTGCTTTGGTGTTGGATGTTTATAAGGTAAATCAATTATGTCTAAATTATTGGTAGTTTGTAATATCTTTGTTGATAAAAATAGCATACTTTTTATTAAAAATACCTAATATCTTAAAATTTAATATTTTTTTAAAATGAATAGAAATTTGATATTCTAAGGTCTTAAACATTTTCACTTTAATATAGCTTTGAATTAGCAATATTAGAATGTCACAAAATCATACCATACAAAGTGTACATAATAAAATGTAATCTTTTTAAACTTCTGTTAGATTTCAATTTGAATAAATCTACCAAATAGATAATCAGAAATGCCTTTGAAACGTGAAGGCACAAAGACACTGTTCATTTTTACAATTAAAATGAAAGGTATAGTTTTTAAATTCTGGTAATAAGGCAATTTAAAATATATTTTTAAATTATTTTCTGATATAGTTATTAAAACATACAGTTCACAGTTTTGCATTTCCAGACTCTTCAAATAGGTATATATAAAAGTCTGGATAAATACTATTTAGAGTTTACTTTGAGTTTATTATGTAGATATAGTTTTGTTAATGTGTTTAAGATGTTAAACATTAAAATATTTACCTCTGAGTTCAAACAGTTAGAATTTCTATTTTTATTATTTCAAATATATATTCATAACACTATTACCCTTATCTGGAGAATTTTTCTTTATATTGTAGTCTATTCATAATATCTTATTTAAAAAAGCAATCTGCCCATATAGATGCAGAAACAATATATACTCAACATTAATACAAAAGACATGATGTCTTATCATAATTCATATTCTTTTTTACTGTTCATTCCTAAATGTTTAATAGAAATTTTTTGGTTATTTACTAAGAATGCCAGGGTTATTTTAAATGGAAAAGCAGATGCCAATTAACTTTCTCATCATAAACATCCTTAATATAATAAAATAACAATAATCTTTCTACAGCAATAATTTAACTTTTCACTAGCACATTTTCTTCACAATTCAAATTTCATTATTTTAAAAGTTGCTCAGTAGTCTACCTTTAGATTAAAGACAAAACAGGTAGAACTTACCCTAGCTGTGCCTTTCAATAACCTCACAGAAGTTATGTACTCTGTGACAGTTACTGTTCCTCACGTAATAATTTTCCTGGAATGAATTCTCTCTAGTAACCCTTAGCTCACTGCAAAGAGAGGTGTGGCATTTAAGGGAAAAGAGTAATGAACTATAATATCAGATTCCATATTCCAATCCCTATCATATTTAGCACCAACTATGACATGGTATGGTAAGAAATCTCTTTGTATATTATTTAAGGCAATGAAGCAAAGTTGGCAGTACAGGATGTCTATCCATAATTTTATGGAAAGGAACATGTGGATATGTTTGTAAAACATAGCATGTAATCCTATTGAAACATAATTGCTGTTGCTAATATTCTTACCCTGATATGTATATGTTCTGCATCAATGTAGCACAGACTTGTTAATACATGACCATGCTGAGAAGGTAATACTTATACAAAAGCCCATGCCACTACCATAAATCTCCCTATTAGACAACAGTTTTCATACTCAGAGAGGCATTCAGTATAATAGTGAATAACTCAACTTTTCACATTAGTAAAGATTAGCTAATAATATAATAAACCCACAACAGTAAATTTCATCAAGAAACAGTCTTTTAAAATACAAAATAAATATTTTTGTCATCTCATCCCTTGGTAAACTAAGGAAAAAATAAACTATTATATCTCTTTTCAAGTATGCTTAAATAGATAACCTTTCTTCCTCCTAACGGGCAAATTCTGATAATGCTACCATACCAAAATGTAAAAATTAAAATGAAATGATTCATTTTTAGTAGAATTTAACATGATATCCTATCCTTAAATTTCCTGGCACAATTAAATATACACAGGTAATTTGAAAAATCTGCTCACTAAAAATTTGATCCAAATGCTCCTACAGGCTTTACATTTAGATTACCAAAACACCTGCTTGCAAAACTCTCTATTATTTCTGAGTATCTGGTTAATAATTTTTTAGAAATTAGTTGACTCGGAGTTCACAAACAAAATTCTGTTTCTAATCAAGCAGTCTTTCATATCTGCATTCATTTTTTACCAAGCTAGAAAGCAGTTTTCTAACCTACTTAATAAAAGGTCCTTATTAGTAGTTTACCCGTTTTAAGTGTCACTACACAAATCAATCCATCTTTGCAAGTAAAAATCACTAATCCACGTGATTGTTTTTGTTTTTAGAAAAGAATACATGCAACAAATCTAATCTGATCTACTAATTAAATGTAGAGGAATGCAATTTAGTCCTTATCATTAACTGATTGTTTTATATTTTGCATAATCTGGAAAATTATCTAAAATTTTTGAATCTTTTAACAATTAAGTATTAAAGCAGAAGATGTCTGCAGCTATCCTCCCAGAGCTTTGGCCAATCATTTAAAAAAAGCAGAATCTCAAGATGAACCTGATTCACTATCTTCATTGTCTATCTAGGAAATTTTACTAATTAAGAAAAAGTAAAAAGTATATCTGTAATCTGTAAATACAGAAAATCATAAAAACCTGGCATTTATTACTGTAAATTTCACTAGAATTTGCCTAATCTCAAAATGCTTTATTTTCCTTAGAATAATTTTTCTCAAACAAAAATAATGTTAATAAAATATCATTTTCAAAAGGGAAATGATCAATTTATACTGCCTTGATTATTTTATCTCATATGCAAGCTCCCTCTACAGGTAATAACAAAGGTTGGCAAAAATATCTGAAACATGTAGGCAATTGTGTGGTAAAGATGCAGAACATAATTGTATAAAAATACTATTATCTAGCATTGTTCCTCCTCCTTACCAATTACTTGATAAATAACTGCTCCTGAAAATCTGTGGTTCAGCATGATTACTCTTGCCCAACATCTTGGTTAAGAACACAGCTAGAGCAGTCAGGATACACAAACTTTTCATATTTCACCCAGAGGTACTCTCACAGTGTATTTCAAGGAAAAGGAAGCATTACCTTGCTTACACAGCACCAGTGTGAAACTGGCAATTCACCCAAACCAAAGCTGCCCAAGACGTTTACCTGGTGCATCTACTAAATGCAAAGCAAGCAATCCCAAAGTGGCTTCTTAGGACTGACTCACAGTCAAAGATAAAAAATCGTATTTAAACTACAGTTACAACCACATTTTCTTTTTATTTAGAATAATTCATAAATTTAACCCAGAGAATATCTTCTTTTGAAAACTAAATGTATTTTCATTAATTCAATACAAAGAAAAAGAAATTCAATTGCTTTCCAAAAATTTTCTTTATCTCTCCATAATATCTTTTTTAGAATCTGTTTTAGATTTCTGTTTACACATTCTCCTTTTTTGCCACGTTCCTTTGCCCAGGTATACGGAGATAAGATGGATCCTTGTCAATGAAGAAAAAAAAAAGCCAGGTTAAAAACCATTTCAAATTCTTGGGGCAAGGTGTTGCCAAAAAAGTGTTTCGTTTTAATTCCTCTCTCCTTTAAGATTTTTGGCATACCCCACCTTTATAAGGTATAAGCAGTGTTTGTAAATTTGATGCAAATTGTTTGACTTACCTATAAATGAATTGACAAGCTTATCAAAAGTGATTTTTTACAAACTAAGATTATTAAACAAACTATTATGAAAGATATGCTAACTTTCATGCTAAAACATACAGAAATATAGATATCAATTATATTTATTTTTTCCAATTAAAAAAGAAAATAAGGTTAATAGGAAAAGCAACTTAAGCAGAGTTTTTAGTGAGATTTTTGCTTAACAGAAAGAAATAAAATTTTGTTTCACTTATATTTTTAAATATTCAGACTGCAGACCTAGTTTAAAATCAAAGGCAATATAAAAAGTGGGTTCCAAAGGCTATGGGTGACAAAGCATTTGCAGCAGAAAAAAACAAAGGAGGTGCCTTCCCCATATTATACCTCATCGAGAGCACTATCAAGAGAAGGCACCTAAATAGTAAACATCTTTCACACAGCAGGCAGAACTTGGAAAAGGACAAAAACAACTGTGTCCTTAGTAAAGGTGAAAATATCAAGGATATTATAATTTTAGTATAATTTTTATTTGCTGATGCATATGAAGCAAAATCAAGTGTTTTAGGATTACGTCCATCTTTTTCAAAATGGAACAAGATATGTAAAATGGATCAATTCTTCATTCAATACACTACACCTTTATCAAATTCTATGAAAATATGTGCAGTCACTGGGATATAGGTACATAAGCTTACCTCATTAAAATTAATGATTCCCAAGCTGTCTTGAACATTTTAAACCATAGAAAAGTCAAGAATTTTAAGATTTAAAATACACCGTAAGCATCCTGAGATTAAAAAGATGAGTGAAGAAAATGTTATATAAAAAATGTGTTCTGTAATACCTAATCAATAACAACAACAGTAAACAGTAAAAAATGGTAAGCTTTTAAAGCACAGGAATAAAATTTCTATTCTTCCAGTAGAATAAAAAAATAAAAATTCCAAGAAGAAATCCTTGCTTCTAAGTAAAGACACAGGGAAAATAGTTTTCAACATGATTTTTTTTATGTAGTAATTTGTAGTTGACAGCTAAGTAAATATAATCTACATAAAACAGAAATAATCTATCAACTAAAGACCTTGTCAAAAATCTTGTAAACTTACCCATTACGTGAAGAAATGATGTCACAGTATTTAATTTTAAGAATAAATGATTAAAATTAAAGCTCACTTTATTTATTTTTTTTAAAGCTCACTTTATAAACAAACCACAAAGAATTCTTTTTCCTCTCTCTACAGATAGACACTACTTACTATCCTCTACTAGAGAAAGCATGAGTCAAAAGCAAGGTCACATAGACCGCCCCCGACGGCCAAGAACCATCTTTGACAGTAATTGGGGTTAGATTATTCTCTCACCTAAATCCAGTGCAATAATCTGTTTGGGGTGTGGACTGATGTAAAAACACCTACAAAATGAGGCAAAGTGTGCATAACACAAGAATTTAATGGTCCAAAGGCAAGAAATACCTTTGAGAACAAAACACAGATCAAGTAAAGTCATATCATTTTCAAAGTCAGTTTAAAAACAGATATCTTAATCATTTTACATTTTAAACTTGCCTCTGTGCTAATTTTTAGCCAATAACTGTCAATTAACACTGATGTATACAAAGGAACAAAATGGAAAACGTATGCTTATGTACCTACATGTTTGTATATATTTGACCAAGAAATGATTTAGAGTATTATCTAGTAACTGAAAGAACAAAATTAAATCCTTCCTCTTTTATTATATATCTCACAATGCATTCTTCTTTGCTACTACAATGGCTAATGTTTTTGTTATTCATCCAGAAAAAGATACAGTGTTGTATCTGGTTTTGTTCTAACAAAGTAATATGTGACCGAATTGATCTGAGTCTAAAGTTAAACATTTTTTCAAGTTCTTCTCTCTCTCACATTTAAAACTGTTTTTATCCGTGTTTCTTTTCACAGCTACCTGATGAAAAAAATTTCAAAGTTACTTCATGCATCTTAAAACAGAATTAAGATCTGATTATTTCAGGAAGTTAACTTCTGTTCAACCTGCCTGCTTTTTAATCTTGCATTTCTATGTTTATTAAAGTACTGAATCTATCCATTAAAAAGTCTCCCAAAGAATTTTCAGCTTTAAGTAGGCTTCTTTCAAGGAACTCATTTTGAAATATTGAAATTCAAAGATTAAGGTGTAATCCCTGGGTGTGAATTTTAATGTTTATAATGGACTCCTCACAGATTGGAAAAAATCAATGGCAAGACCAACAGGGGCCCGTTTTGCTCAGCATACCTTTTCTTGTCAGGTCGTGATTAATGCTGTGCTCTGTAGAGGGAGACATTACATCCGGGCTAAAACAGTCCTAAATTTTACCCTCAGGCAGAAATCTGATTTAAACATCTCTATTTAAAGTGACATTTGTCCTCCCTTTTCAACTGGTTTCCCCAGAAATTCCAGGAAGTTGACTTCATGACCTAAAAACCACCGGGTGGTTGTGAAGAGCAGTTGTGCCTGTCCTTGCACTTCAGTAAATCTGGGCGCCAGAATGAATCCAGGTGGTAATAAAACAGGTGCCCAGCTACTGCGCAGATGAATCCCATGCCACTTTACTGCTACAAGAATTTAAGACTTAGAGTTCAGTGGAATTCTGGAGTCATTAAATATTTTGAGTATGTGTTTCTTTGGCTGATAATAACCTAGCTATTACTACTGATGGACTAGTGTCTTTTGATTCATAAAATTACATCTGATTTTTCACTACAATGATTTGAAATATCAACGGATTACAAATTCTGGAAATCCAGAAAAGCAACAATGTCATGGAATAGCTTCCATTTAAAAAAAAAAAGGAGAGCAAACAGAAAAAATGTTCCTATAACGAAAGTCCCCAAGTAAACAAGATGTATGTGTATATAAACAGGCGCCAATATTCTTACACTGTGAAACATGGTAACTTTTGATATTATTAAGCAATTTAGACACTGCTGGCAAGTTCCTACTAACCAAGGTAATCTAATTTCTGTTGCTTTTCAAAGTAAATTGATTTTTTTTTCTTTTAGCCGTCTGGTAATTGAACAAATTTATACAACTGTGATGGGATTTTACTTACCACCACACAATGCATAAAATCCTTTACAAAGACAAACTATATTACTTTATAAAACTGCATTTTTGTTGTAATTAAACAAATTGTATTTAAACTTGCTCTGTGCTTCCAAAGCAAGCAATAGCATTTTGCTATAAGCTACACTTTACTTGCAGGTGTTAAGCGGTTTCTTCATTTGCTCTACCTTTTTTGAAAGATAATCTTTACAAAATCCAAGAATTTTTCTGGTAAAAATAGCTTTTAAAAAACTGTTGGTAAGAATCTATTGGAAAGTGTAAATTATTGCCTACATTTAATACATCAGATAAATGACCTAAAATTTTTTTTAATAGTTTTTATCATTTAGGACTTTTTCTTACATTACACCAAGATCCACTTAAAAAATACCTACTTACATCAAAACAGCATTTAAGGGATTTTCATAATTTATGCGTGCGTGCCTACTCAGTCGCCCGTTTGTGTCTGACCCTGTGACCCCATGGGCGCCCCATCAACTGTAACTCAGCAGGCTTCTCTGTCCATGGAATTCTCCAGCCAAGAATACTGGAGTGGGTATGCTATTCCCTTCTCCAGGGGATCTTCTCAACACAGGGATGGAACTCAGGTTTCCTGCACTGCAGGTGGATTCTTTACCATCTGAGCCATCAGGGAAGCCCTCATACTTTATAACATATAATTAACAAAACCTATATATTAAACTTAATAGACCACCCTGAAGTCTTGAATAAAATTTACGAATCAGATCCTAGTTGTAGTTACTCCTTTAAAAGTTATCACATCAGGTCAAGAAAAATGATATTATTTTAATATTCTAATTCCATAATTCTAATAAGTAGTAACTATCTCTAAATTAATAAATGTCCTTTTTTCTGAAAGCATTAAAAAATAATAATAACCACTACTTCACCCATCTTAGGTAGCAAAAAGATTTTAATAACAGTTTCAATTTTTCTGATAACATTAAGTCTAATTATAGTAATCCAGATGATCAAATACTTTTCAATCTTTCTTGATTCAAATAATTCAATCAATAATTATTTGAAGAGATGAATATTTGGGTGGGCCTATAGACTATTTAGTGTTATATAAGAAAGAATTTAACGAAGCTACGATTTTAGTCTATCTTTAAAATAGAAATGCTTTCACCTTTCTTGTAAATAGTTACAAAACCTAAACCTGTATCTGTTAAGGTAATGTGAACTAATACTTAAACAAATTACCTTAGTAACTGATATGACCAAAACAGGATTTTAAGACCTTTCCAGGTCTAGCAGCAAAGTTATTGTTTTTAAACAGCAATCCTATAGGATACTAAATTCTTCAAATTTCCAAAACTAAATCTATATGCAGTTAATCTGTGCAAGTGGTATGGATTCTATTAATATGAGAACAGATTTCTACCAGGTAGGGTTCGGCTCATTCCTTGAAAAATAGACTGTAAAACTCTCTTCATTTCATACTATACTTGTCAGTAAACTCAGTGTTATTGAGTATTTATTCACAAAAGTTAGGTCAAATAAATATTTTGATAGAAAACAGAGCAATAACATTTTATCACTATGGTGTGCTTCTAGTGATCTTCTGACCTTTCCAACATTTGTCTTAACTCACATATTCCTGTATTACTTAAGACCTTAAAATATTATTTTAAAAATTTTAATAAAACACACAAAGCTCAAATAATAATCAAACAAAGTTCTAACCTTAAGTAAACCTGGCTTTTAAAGCGATCTCTTGCTAATTTTAAGAAAGGAAACGCCCAGAAGCTTGGTGTTAACGTTTCTGCTCATTGTGAAAAGTGTAGCAATAGAAACCCCAACTGTTTGTCTTAAATTAAGACTTAAGAGTACTCCATGTGAGATCTGTATATTTATACTAGTTTTTATAACATCTGTAAGTTTTGTTGTCTGTTTTTGATATTAGTCCACTAATAAAGCAGAGAATCAAAAGCCTGGAAAAATTATATTTATTGGAAATCTTCAAGTCCAAACCTCAAGTAATTAATTGGTTTGTTCTACCCCACATGATTCAATATTCTGATTTCCCCAACTACCTGCTCCCAGAGCTATCTGCATTTCTAAATTTGTTTTGTTGCCAACACATAGTAACTCAGTGATTGAAAATGGCAGCTGAAGTGCTTCTACAACACATTAATTTTTCTCTAAGTAGTCCAATTTTGTCATCTAAATGTTGAAAAATCTTTTCACTGCATTTTACACCTTTAGAGATTTGTTGAATTCAGGCTCACCATCATATAAAATGAAGAGCAATGTTTTCAAGACAATTTTTAGATTATCACTAATAGCTTTAAAGGATAATGTGTTTTCTTTATAGCACTCTGCATTCAAAGCAGACTAGTTAACAGCAACTTAAGTGCAATAATAGCAATTACATCAATGTGGGCTTTTTTTTTTACCTCAAAAGTACTTTCCAGACAACTGAAGAGATCAGATAAGTAAACTATCATAAAATGATTTCAGGGTAATAATATACAATTTGAATGCCACTAAAAAAAAATTCATCTTAATCTGAAAAAAAATTATCCTATTTCACTGAAGACTTACAGTATTAGGTGATTAATGGTTATTTTTCTCTCCAAAACTTTTTATTAATTTTCACTTTTAAAAGGAAAACAAGGACTTCCGAATGTGTCCTTTTAAAAAAAAAAAAAAAGTCCCCTCTAATGAAGGGGTATCAGTTCATGTTCAAAATCAACCAACCATCAAAGGTAGAACTGTAAGAGATACCTGCTTACAAATCTCCAAACCATCCCTGAGATTTATTTTCATCCTAAAACTAGGTTTTAGAAAATCTAAAGCTAAATAAATAAAACCAATATTTCCCCAGAAGTTGAAGATAGTATTTCTCCCTTGGCCCATCTGCTTGCCATAAAATAATCCAAATGACCTAAGTACCTGTTATTTATTTCTTTATTCATGAATATTGAGTTATTTAAAAAATTCAGAGAACATATTTCTCTCCAAGTGCAAAAAAAGCCATTAGTATACGCTATATACATATGAAGAAAAATCTCTAAGCTGACTTCCAGAGTTCACTATTCAATAAAATACAAAAATTTGAGACAAAACAAATCAATATTTAAGCAATTATCTCCATATACAATTCATGAAAAATCTGAGTATCACTTCGAAATCTTTTTCAAACTTATACTTGCAACAGAAGTTGCATTAACCAAGTTTATGTTGCTTTTAATACTCAAAACTCTCCACGGACTTTTTTAACCTATAAATTTAGCAAGTGTATTAAAGTTTCCTGAGTATACAAATGAGTGCCCTTTCATCACAAGATTCTATTGCTTTATACATTAATTAAAACTTTCTCAGCCATTTTACTAATATAACAAAGTGCAGACCTTAGAAAAGTATTAAGTTAACAGGAAAAGCTTTCTCACTCTCTCTTCCACTAAAGGGACCCCAAAAGACAGGCAACAGTGACTCTCATAAAATAAAAGGTCACTCTTTTTCTAGGAACAAACCATTTATCAATAGAAAATAATTGTCTTTCCATTTGCAAGGGCTCCACAGCAACAGACAATGTTTTTAGCTCACATAATTACAGAACAGTAAAAGTTCAGAAACACAGCCTGAATCCACCTCCCCATTTTTACCCTTTACAATTCTCATTGCCCTTTGGGCCTCCACTTGGAAGCAAATGGAAGACAGGCTGAAGTTTTCTCAATTGAGCTGAAGCTAAGAAACCTTTGATATGCTAATAGTCCCCTTCAAACGGTAAGAATTCACACTTGCATTAATTCAAACAATTTGTGCAGAATGATGTGAAATGGCACCTCTTTTAGAAGCAAGCAACAAAAGGAGAGAATCGGAATGTCTGAAGAAACTAAACAACAGAACATTTGTTCTGCAGCATTCTATCATGCATAAACCTACTGGAGGATGGAGGCGAGGGACTACAAAAAGTTCCACAACACACCTGAACCGAAGTATATTTTCTTATAAAGGGTTTCTGAAGTATTACAAAGATACTAAATTTAAGTTACAAAGTTACCCTTTACCTAGGTCAAGAGTCCCATCACAACTGGGAATGTTGCCAAAGACACCATACAAACCATTCTACTTTTCTGCTATGGAGGCAGATTGCCTCCTTGGTGCCCATCTCTTAAGGTCTGCCCAAGATCAAACTTGATTTAATAAACGACATCCCAACAGGCAATTATTTACCAAACGGATGTGACTTTTCCTCATTGTGTAACTCTTGAGCTGAGCAAAGAGCAAACTCGGTGGGGCCCGTTCCAGACACAAACATTGACAGGAAAATGAACGGACCAACCATGTCCGTTAAATGTACGTCTCTGAAAGAGAGAAGTACACATCGTGTAAAGAATGCAGAAGAAAATTTAAGAATTGGGGGCGGGGCGCGGAGGAGAGTGCCTAAGAACCTGGCCTTTGTAACGGGAACCATATGGTTGGTGGCTGCGGCTCAGACGCTCCCAGGCTGCTTGGAGAAGCTGCTAAGCAGCCTGACACCTTTCAAGAAACAGGAGGAAAACATTTCCTCGGTCTGAATCTGAGACAAAACAGTTTGCATCGGGAAGAACGGAATGAGGGGGCCAGCGAAGGGGGAAAAGGATGGGGGGGGGGGGGGGCGGGGGAGGAGTCCATAGAAGGTGGGGAAAGGAGATGGACACCACAGGACTTGCCCCTCCAACCATGCTTTCAGAGGACAGACTGAGTAGGGGATAAAAAAATATTTAGGGATAAAGAAAACCGTGCCTTAGCAGCCGCACACTGCCGCTTTGGCACAGAATAAAGCTTCCAACGATTTCTCCTAACCCAAGCCCCGTAGTTTGGCGAAAGGAACAAACTTTCTAGATTCCTAGCGAAGGAGTCTTACAGAAGTGCCTCCCACGGCTGAGGCGCTTCTGTAGCTCCCCTCGCCCTCGCCTCTCCACAGGAGAGCCGGGTGGCCTCAGCTAAGCAAGGAGCCCACGCTCGTTTAAGGGAGCGGGGAGTCAGTGACGGGGTGGGGGGGGAGGGTGTCTCCCTTGCCTCGCGCCCCTCCCACGCCTTTTCCCCCTCAGCTCCCCACCCGGCACCCTGGTCCCACAAGCCAGGTTTCCAGAAGTTCGCAGCCCCAGCGCCAAGCCCAGAAGCCCACACCCCGTAACTTCGCCCTCAGGCCCAGCGCAGCCCGCTGCTGCCCTCTCACTGCGGGTGCGGGAGGCACTTGGCCTTCCTGGGGCCCGCTGGGTGCTCGGCCCCGCCGCCCGCCCGGCCCCTCCGCCCTTAATCGTTGCCAGCCCCCGTGCCGGCCTGGCCACATCTGGCTGCGCTTTGCTGTCATCCTCGCCTCTCCACACCACCTAACCACCGACAAAAAGAAACAACCACCCACAACAACTCATCCCATCGGCCCCTCACCCCCCGCCCACTTGCCCCGAACTCGCTCCCAGCGTTCGGCCTCCCGGCTCCACTCACAGCCCCGGACAGATCTGCAAGTAGGAGGGGCGTGGGGGACAGGGGCGAGCTCCCCGCCGGGGCCTCCCGGCTGCACTCACAGCCCCGGACGGATCTGCAAGTAAGAGGGGCGGGGGGGACAGGGAAGAGCTCCCCGCCGGGCCTCCGGCGGGGGCGCGCCCCACTTTCTGACTCCCCAGACAGTCTGTGAAAGAGCGAACGGCACCTTCTGACCCAGGCTCTCAGTAAATCAAAAAACACTCCCCTATCCCCCCCGGAGTCCCCTGCAACTAGGCTGTAACCAAGAGGACTTCACGACACTGGCAGGGCAAAGCAGCAGCAGGCTGGACAGGAAGGGGAGTTCTGCGGATCGATTTCCGAGGAGGGGGAGGTGGAGGTGGGGGCGAGTAGCCCGAGCCCGCGCTGTTCTCCCTCTTGCCCCCGCCGAACTTCAACAGCGGAGTCCCAACTCACCCTCGGCTCCCTACACCTCCAGCATCCACCCCTGTGCGGGAGGCGCAAAGCAAACAGGTCTCCAAAGCCCGGCACAGAGGCACATTGTTCGCTCCCGCGGCTCTTACCTCGGTCTGCGAGCGCGCCCCGGGGGCGGGCCGTCTGGCGCAGGGGCCGCGCGGGGAGAGGCGCAGAGGGCTGCGGCCACCCGGGCCGGCGAGGGCCGAGGCCGGCCGCCGAGTCCGCGCGGGAGGCAGCGCCGCGACTCGCCGGCCGGACACAGCGCCGCGGCTCGTCCTCCTGCTTGGCCGCCGCCGCCGCCGCCTCCTCCTCCAGCCAAGCAGCCAGCGCCGGGCGGCTCCTGGGGTTAGGTCAACATTTTCCTGCAGTTTCCCACACACCACTCCGCGAGAGGGGTCTTTGGCACACGCGCGCGCGCGCCCCCAGACCGCACGCTCCTTCAGAAAGATCAGAAATTCGGGAAGCGGAGGGAAAGGGGTGACGGAGGAAAGAACCCGACAGAGGTGCGCAGACTTGAGTGTCCCCTCCGAGCGGCAGACGCGGGAGGGGCGAGCAGACGCCGGCGGCGCGAGGCCAACTCAGTTCGTCAGGCGAAGCCACTCAGCCCGCCGTCCGCGCCGGCCGGGCTGGCATCCTCGAGCCGACCCTGCGGCCTGGGGAGGGAGACGGCAGCGGCCCCTCCTCACATTTCGGGTCCCTAGGCCGAGGTGGAACGGTGACCGCTGCCCCCCCAAGACTGGCTGAAGGCGAGGGCTGGGGCTTGGGGAAGCGGGGAGGTGTAGGGACGAGTCACGCCAGCAACGGAGGGGAGGTTTCCCCCCCCCCGCCTCCCGACTCCGACGATCCCGAGGAATTCTCCGGTAAGCTCCCGATTTCGCTTCGGTACCTCTGCGTGTGTGTGTGAGAGAAGAGAGAGAGGGAGAGAGAAGGAGCGAGACGGGGGAGCGCGAAGTCCTGACACAGACTCTCCGCGAGGTCTGAACTGGAGTCACCTCCAGCCTCCTCCTCCTCCTCCTCGGCCTCCTCCTCCTCCACCCCAAATCCCCACCTCCCCAGCCCCTCGAGTTCGGCTAATCATATAAACATATTAGCGTGTACAGCGACAAAGGATAAATCTCTCCCTCCTGATTTTTCCAGCAAAGGGCTCAGGCAAACTCAAAAGATTACAGGCTGCTAAGTACAAAACGTGGAGCAGATAATCTATAACTCATTGCTGCCCAATAGCCATTTTCCACTCCATTTGAGCAGCTGCGGCGGTGGTGCACCCGAGCAAGGGGGAGGGGAGCGAAAAGGGACACTTACGGGCTCGAGAGGTTCGGGTGGCGGCGGCGGTGGCCCAGCAGCCGCCAGAGAACTGGCCGGCCCCTGCTCCGCCGGCCCGGCGGCCGCAGGGCTGTCCGGGCGGCGGCGGCGGCGGCGGCGGCGAGGGACGCGCGCGCACGGACGCGGAACGCGCCCCGGAGGCGGCCAGTGGTGGCTAGCGCCCCTCCTTTCCCCTCCCCGTCGACTCGCCCTCCCCTCGGTCCCGGGGCTCCGCATTCAGTCCACCCCCCACCGCCCCTCCGCATCAACACACCCATTCCATGCCGATCCCCCACCTCCCCAAACTCCACTCACTACGCGCTCGATCCTCCGCGCGCTCCTGCAGCGCGCGCTGTCCATCCTGTCTACACACACGCACTTTAAAAACATTTATTTTATTTCTGGAACGGGGTGAAAGGTATTTGGGAGACCGCGAAACTCCGGCCTCCGAGGCGGGGCGCTGGGGGCTGGCCTGCAGCTCGGGGGTCCCCTCCCCGCTTCCCTCCAGGCTCGGGAGCTCTCTCCTTGCCTGCACTTCTGAGAGGCGCCCAGGATGCGTCTTTTACCCACCCCGTCTCCAGGTTTTCTCTTTTCTCCGCGCAGCGAGCCGGAGGCCCCGAAACTTTTAGTTTCCGCGGCCCTTCTTTTGTGTGACTGTTCGAAGGAGAAAGAACGTCTGTTCGCCTCGGCTGCCTCCGTCCGGCTGCGGCGCGCGGGGGACGCTCCAGGGTTAATGCGTCTTTGATACCTGAGATTTCCGGCGGGCTTGTTAATGAAAGTTACATTTTTTTTTAATTGCGATGACTTTTTCTTTGTAGTTACAGAGAGCTAGCCAAACTTTGACTTTATTGACTGTATTTCACAAGAGGGTTTTGTTTGTTTTTGATTAAATCCACCAGGATAAGCAAAGGAAGGAAAGGAGACTACAAGGCTCTTTTCTCGCAAGTGCATTCATCGCGCTATTTAGGTCTGTTTCCCTCATTTCCTTACATTGAAACTGCGTTTGCTCTTGTCCTCTGACCACACTTCCTTGCACCTCTCTGTTGGTAGTGTCAGCAAACAGCCAGGCAGCGCCTACGATGGACCCAAAATGAAGAGAACAGACCACGACGGAGAAAATCGTGCTTGAAAAATGTTTGAAACCCAGTTGTGTCCTTTGCATATGAATAAAATCAAACCTGGATTTTTTTTTTAATTACAAAATTTCTGAACTGAAAGTGACTACATTTTCAGATGTATTTCGAAATCACTGTTTATGCTAATGAATGCAGACATCAATTAAAGAAGCATGTTTGCATTGGTTTTCAGAAAAAACTGATATTCCAAGATTTAAAGCCTCTAGAAAATAGAATGAAACGAGATTCTTTGCTTTCAGAAACAATATAGACTGTTTGTTGCTGTGGGTATGCTGCAGTCATCATACTTCAGAAATCATTTCAAATAACAGTGTTATTAAAATGTCAACAGCAGATTTTTCGAAAGACATGAAGACTCTAAATACCTATATTTTGTCACAAAGCCAGATATTTGTAGTACTAAAGTAAATACAACTATTGGTCAAGTTTTCTCTCAACTTGTAAAAAATCAAGTTAAAAGTACATATGTGTAAATAACTGAAACATGCTCTTTTGGTTGATTCATTTTAATTTTCTCAGATTCAAACAAGAATCCTTGATGATCAATTTTTTTTTCTACTCAATGTGTTGATGTTTTAATATTCTCACCAATATTAAAGATAAGAGGAGCCACTTAGAGCATTGGTGCTTTAAACTACATAAACACTTCCATTTGCATAACATAATTTAAATATTGTTGATGCAGGATATAAACAAGTTTAGGAACAAAACATAGTTATGCAGAACTAGTGTGAAACCTTATTTCATTTTTACATCTGTCACAATTTAGTCAAAAAGAAGGTAAACTTACAGAACTCTCAGACCTCAGAGGTCATTTATATCATGGTCTCCTTTTGGAACTTAAAATTATTTTATTCACGATTATAAACCAAAATTTTTCAAACAGATAAAAATTTGCATTTACTGAAAAATTTTAGCCCTTTCTTTTGTTCATCTTTGAAGATGTTTCATTTATCCAGGAACGATTCCCAGTGAATGCATAGATGAGTCTAATCCTATTTTCTTTGGGGAGGCAAAACTTGGGCTGAAGTTTTTATTTAGTAAGTTTAGTAAGTAATCAGTAGAAAATTTTGCCTGATTTAAGCTGCCCATGTTGTTGCCCATTTACTTATTTATTTAACTCTCTCAGAAAGAATCTCAGGAAGAACTCACTGTCTACGTTTCTTAGGTGTGACGTACTTTGATGTTCAGGACATAAGTGAGTCACTCTCCACTATGTTCCTGAAGAGACTATAAAAAAAGGAGGATGCATGGGAGGGGGAAGACATTGTCAGAAGTGGGTTAAAACTATAGGGAGTGGGAAATGCCTCATACAGGTTTTTAATTTTAATTCAATAGGATATGTATTTTATAGAGTTCAAAGGGTTCAGTGCTTTTTTCCTAAGAATATAATAAGCTTGGTGTTTTTAAAATTATATCTAAATGTATTCATTCTCTAGGAGGTAATGTTTTAAATATTAAGGAATTTTTAATTCTTTCCTTACACTTCACACATAATAATGCTTCATCCTTCTCTGTATTCACAAAGGACTGAAGCAGAGCTTTTTAATTGCATTGATATATTCAAGATTAAGCTGTTAGCCACAAACCTGCATTACAAAGGAACACTTAAATGACACACACACATATCCAGACAACATAATTTGCCTGACACTTCATGACAATTCAAAACATAATTTATAACAATACAGGTGTTATGGCAAGAAAAAAATGAAATGAGAAGCTTAATAATGTCTGCAGATGTTAGCAAGCTAAGGAGAGTTGGAGTATGTTATGCATTCTCTGCAATCCAATCAATTTAACTACTCAATCTATATTATTCTTTAAGTAATGGCAAAATCATTGACTTATTCATAATACTTGCTAATTGTTTTTAAAAATAAATCCTACGAAGGACAAAGGAAACACCCATTCCCATTTGTTTTATGTTAAATCAACATCTAACCACTCATGGTGATTTCATTCAAAGAAAACAGAAGGAACTCATTAGTTTATGTGGTTTGAGAGATTGATGGGCTTCAAACATTTTAACCATACATGTTTTTTCCAACTGTAGAAACTCGTGTTTTTAATTTAAACATCTTTAAGAAACTAAAGATTATTTTATTCAATGGGTTCACATATTTCTGATACAGAAATTATGCTAACTTTTAAAGCTATTTACCATCCAGGCATCTTTCTTTAGAGCAAAGTGATGAGGTACATGTCAAAATACAAGTGTGAATACTAATAGTATAGGTACCAATTTAAAGAATCTGAAAAAGTATGAAAATGATCAGGGTTGCAAAATATTGTGGTTAGTCTAAGCCAGCAGAACACTGGGAGTAACCTGTTCAACACCCAACTCCAGCAAAATTGGATATAGGTAAGCCAATTCTAAAAGGGGACTCAGAGGAAGACTAGGGTGGTACAGGGAGAAGATCCAGATCTTGATAGTGGGCCAAAAATTATATGAAGTTTGAGCTACACTCTGTAGAAACCAATGAGACTAGATTGTATTCATTATTTTTGCCTGTGATGAGAGAGCTCTGTGAGAGTCCTAAAATTAAGCAAAAAACAGGTGAAACTGGTCTGGTTTCTAACACAGAAATAGAAATAAAATTAGCTAGATTTCATCCTAAACTCTGTGTTCCCTTTTCTTCATTGTCACTGCTCAATGATGCTTAGTGCTGAAACTAGTTTTCCCTACTCTAGAAAATAAATCTTTTAAAGCTCTAGAGCAAATCAAAGCCATATATAAATACCCAAACTAAACTAGAGCTGGTTGAAAGTTCCTAGCTTTGTTTTTCATCTTAACTTTGCCATGCATGTAGGCTGAAAAGAAATCAAAACTCATTTTCCATGAAAGCAGAAACATATGAAAGCACTTGCCAAAGCCAATAAGCTTTTAACTCTTCTCCCGGTTCTCTCCAGGCTGAGTAAATCTTGGTCCAAGAAGGACAAACCCTATCTAAAATGTAGAGATGCAGTCTCCAAAACTAATGATAGTTTCAACTGTATTATAAATGTGATTCTTGTGTACTGTGCTTAATATTATTTAGAAGTATAGAATCACATCCTTTATTAAACACATATCATTTTATAATTGTTGTTGTTGCTTAGTTGCTAAGTGATGTCTGACTCTGCTACCCCATGAACTGTAGCCCTCCAAGTTCTTCTGTTCATGAGATTTCCCAGGCAAGAATCCTGGAGTGGGTTACTGTTTCCTTTTCCAGGGGATCTTCCTGACCCAAGTATCGAACCCATGTCTCCTACATTGGCAGGCAGATTCTTTACGAGCCACCAGGGAAACCCCATCTTTAAATATCTACCAAAATAACCGCTAGCTTGACTCTTTCTGTGCACCTACAGTATTTATATTTGTCTAACTGTGTACAAAAGATTGTACCTTTTTTTTACCATTATGATACTCAAAAGTAAGCAAGTTAAAAAAGATACCCCTCATAATCATTGCTCCACTGAGTCTTACCAAACTCAAAGTTAATCTTTCTTTCCATAGATTATTCTCATAACTGTTGGGTAATCTCCGCACCTTGAGGATTTTTTGTAATCATGTCCTAAAGATCTTCTATAAATGTGTCTGTCGAACCAGGAAGTGTAAGAACACTCTCTTTATAGAAAGCTGCCTATGACGTCTTATAATATTTTTTTATCATAAATTCTCATCTCTTTTCTATATATGCAAACCTCTATCAACAATACAGATGAAACTTCTTTAAATTTTTTGAAAAATTCTAAAACTAAAAGTAACCTAAAATCACAACTTTGTTTTAAATATAAAGCGAATAAAGTGGGCAGTTCTTAGTAAAGCAGTATGCATCGGATGAGAACAAGAGCAAGGCAGTGGTTAATAGTAGAGGCAACTCCACTTTGATTGAATCTAAACCCTCAAAGATAACCAAATAGCAATTCACAGAAGTCTAAATTGAATTTTTAGTGCCTCTGAGAATATGACTTTGATTATTCATGTCATAGTTCATTGTATTGTATATGGCAAAACTTGCAAAATGCTTTTAAGAGTCAGGAAACAAACTCACAAATGCCCTCTTTGCATTTCAGAGAGTGAGTCAAAAATATAATTATATAAAACTTATAATATTTCATATTAGAACACATTAAAGGTATCTTAATGATACAGCATAAAATAATAATTGAAATATGTCATTTTAGTATTTTTTAAACACAAAATTGTTTCAGTTTTGAAAATATTTGATCATCTATAATGATGTAACAGGAAATGTTTGACCTGGACTTTTTGATTTTTCTGATCATATATATTAGCTGTTACTAACATTATTCATTATTTTGTTCTCTAATTAATATGGTGGTTATTTTTTAACTCATCTTTTTTATTTTTAAAAGACCTTTATTTGTTGTATATATTTTAATAAAAATAAGTTTGAGCATATGGAAACTAGAACAGCAATTTGCAAAGGTTTTTCTTCTCAACCTAGTTCTCATCATAGTTTCTTGATAAGATAATACAATGTTGCCATCTCTATTTTCAAGAATAATTTAAATCTTTATAATTAGGTTTTCAACTTATTGTAACTCTTTTACAATGCATTCTTAAAGTCACTATGAAATCCATCACTTAGGTCCTAGACCAAACAATGATGTAATAGGCATATGTTTTTGTGATAAGTAAAGTGCATTAGAAAAGAATCTTTTTTTTTTTTAAATCAGTATCCAAATTTAGAATCACATTAAAATGTAGTCTGCATCTCAAAGAAGTACTGAATGATTTGGTAATGATAAGGTTTTGTTGCGTGATATTTAATGAAGAAATTTTGGTTTAGGTGAAACAATAAAAACATATAAATAATCTCTCCAGCTGTTCTACATTAAAAAGTTGTCAAACCATCAGGTGGATAATATATTCTTTGAATGATTTTGATTCAGTGATAGGGATGTGCTGTACTGAACACATCTCTTATCCAACTGTACTGGTTACCAAAAATCACATATCTACAATATAACTTAAGAGGAATATTATTGCATTACAAGAGTGTTCCCCCTCATTATGGGAATGTAATTTATGACACCGATTTAATTAGTACTATGTCTTTACTACCTGAATTTAATGACCCAAATTCAAACCACATATATTTCTTGTTCAGACAATGTGGACTACACTGCAAAAAAAGCTAATTTCCTGTTTATTATATAATGATAATTGAAATGCAATAATTTATGCAAATATGCTGTTACTGCTATATATGAAGTGGCATATCTCAAGGAAGATGTCATGGAAATAACATGAAAAATATTTATAGTTTGTTAAAATCAGAGAAAATAATTGAATTTGTTAAAATAAAATCAGAGAAAAAACTTCCAGCTATAAAATGTAAATATTCCAGAAATCAAAGAATGTAACCTATTTTTAAATAATATGGATCCCCAGAAGACTATCATTTATCATGTTAAAATAAACTTATGGATAATCAAATAAGGAATCTGAAAAATATTTTTTAAAATGATTTTTGACATTTCATATAATTGCTCAATATTTACTTTCTCTCCGGTGCCCTATAACAAAATGATTTTAAATATGATTTATATAAATCAAAAAAATTTATGCAGATATAGATTTGAGATGATAATGCTGACCAGTTTGTTTATGTTGAATATTTCTATACAGGAGGAAATCATGTGATGTCAAAATAGATACTAAATTCAATCTTTAGAGAACTCTTTAACTGTTTAGGTAAATTTATAGCTTATCAAAATTTGGAGGTAACTTGTTACACCTTATCACTGAGGGAAATCTATCTTTGACTCAGTTTTCCAGTTAATGAAAGAAGTGTTTAAATACTCTGTAGTTAGATTATTAACTTCTACAAAACTGAAACAGATGTGTGTCTTAGTATGCCATTAAATTTATGATTTACATAGAACCCTTACATAGAGCTGAGCAGAGGCCAGGGATTCTAATTTGCTCTAGATTTACAATAACCTGATCTGGTTTTTGTAAGTACTGAAACACTTTAAACAAAATTAGAAAGCAGTTGTGCTTTGTGTGATTAAAGATGCAATTCCCTTTGGAATAATGAGAAAAGTTAGAACATGTTTCTTTCTTTATGGATGTTTCTATTATAAACACTAGTGCTATACATTATATATTTTTGTTACTATGATTTCCTTGTTTTTAATTATAAAATAAACCAATTGAATTTCACTGGAGTCTCAATTGAAACTATGCCAAAATTTAGCTGAAGAATGTGTACTGAGATTCATAAAAATCCTTAAAAATTTTCCCAGGGTCTTAAGGTCTTGTTATACAAATACTAGTTCACCATAATTTTCTAGAGCAAAATATATTTCTGATTAAGACCTACACAGCAAAAAGACTTAAGTGCCAAACACATTTCAAGCCCTAGAAAACGGCATATATAAAATTGCTCAAGACAAATGATTACTGGATTCATTTGGTTACAAATAGAAAGAGGTTTATTTTATCTCATTCCACAAATAATAACATGTATAGCACTGTTATTTAAATTTCCTTCTACTTTGTTTTGTGAATTATAATCCATCAGTTTCTAAAAATCAAATCTATAAAAATACATTATTTTTAACACTGTGGATACTGGTTCCTTAAAAATCAGTCAAAAAGGTTGATATATCATTGTAAGCATTTGTGTATATATTTATGTTTATAGAAAATAACTACATGCAAGAATATTAATTCATTAAAAGTTTATCTCTCATAAAACCTTTATTAGCCCTTGAAGTCTTTGCCACTTCATATAAAATGATTTATCTTTTGAATAAGAAGGTTCCATTAATCTGTTTGACAAAAGAATTTTTAAATCATTTAAATAATTTATTTGAGTGAATTATTTAAATTCTGTAAAATATATATATATATGAGCTTATATATGTATATATCTGTGTCTATATATTTGTGTTCTGGCACAACATCACAGAAGAAATACAAAATAGAATTCAGAATACATTGTCCTTGACACCACCAGTGTCACTGAGTGTAGCTGCCCATGTGTTCTTTGATCACCCACTATTTGCACAGGACATCCCCCTGCCCCGCCCTTTAAGGGCCATTTGTGCTACATTTGGTACAAAAGGGTGATTTAATGTCAGAGAAACATGCATGTTATTTTCTATATTCATTTTTAATTTTGCATTTTTACTGAGATAGTAGGCTGACATATTTTTCAAACTGTAAGGATAATAAAAGCAATTATTCAACGCTAAGAAAATCTGCTTTCCCCCATTCGGTGCTCTAGGTGCTACTATACTCCCTCCCCAGAGAAATATATCATCTGTGGAAACAAAGGGCAAATTCACATGGAAAATAAATAAGAATATACATAAAAATTTATAAGCAAATACACAAAAATAATTAGGACATAAAGATTTAAATAATATGTTTAATATGCATGGCATTCAGGAATTTTAACTATATACTATTTCTTCAGACGGGTACTTCACAACATTTTCTCTCAAATAGATCTTATTATTTTTTTTTTCCTTTGAATATGCATTTTTACTTATAAAAAAACAGTGGAACCACTGGATTTTCCCCCAACTTTAGTGAAGTTATGGAATAAATTTGCCACAAGTTATCTTCAATTTTATTTTTAAACATGCCAGAAAATAAGTTTCAGTTGCTTATCTCCTGCACACAACAGAACAAGTTTTCTATCATATATATGTTGTTTTTATCTAAGTCAACTTTTTACTGGACTTCATCCAGTTTATTCTTTGCAGCACTCTTCTCCTCTCTGTTAGGGTTCTGTGGGTTCATTTGGGTTTTATTTTAATTTTGTGACCCATCTTTTCAACAAATTTCATATAACTTTAATTTACCAGGACAGTACTAACTTTACACAAGTGAAAATCTCAATCTGTGCTCGTGACGTGTAGTAAAATGTAAAGCCTTGGTCTTCTCCGGATTCTCCCACTTGTCCAACCATCCATATATATCACCATAACATCTTGTACCCATGGAATTCTCTAGGCCAGAATACTGGAGTGGGTAGCCTATCACTTTTTCGGCGGATCTTCCCAACCCAGGAATTGAACCGGTGTCTCCTGCCTTGCAGGTGAATTCTTTACCAACTGAACTATCAGAGAAACCCAGTGTATGCCCCTTACAATACTCAAACCTTAGTAAGTGAAGTGAAGTCGCTCAGTCCTGTCCGACTCTTTGCAACCCTGTGGACTGTAGCCCACCAGGCTCCTCCGTCCATGGGATTCTCCAGGCAAGAATACTGGAGTGGGTTGCCATTTCCTTCTCCAGGGGATCTTCCCGACCCAGAGGTTGAACTCAGATCTCCCGCATTGCAGGCAGACGCTTTAACCTCTGAGCCACCAGGAAAGCAAAACCTTAGTAAAGAGGAAAGAATCCCTCAGCACTCTCATACAACTTTTATAAAGTCCCTGATATACCAAAGTAGCACCATGAACTATTGGGGAGACAGTAGTCTTTTAAATGTTCTGTGTAAAACTGCTTTCTAAATTTCTCTGGAAGCACCGTCTTCCCTACCCATGTTCTTGTATCTAGAAAATGTAAATATTCCCCCAAATACCTCCAAGTTGTAAGATTCAGTAAGTGATATCATACTGCTTAGAAGTGTATGTACCAATCGAAGCAGTTTTTGTTTTTTTTTTTTTAATCATTTCTCCAACTCTCGATTTTTTAAGAATACTGTCTTCTTTACTGTTTAACAAAGAGCCTGAGCTATAATTGGTTGTTGGAAAGCATTTATGGAATAAATGAGTTAGAATCCTATAATCATAAATACTGTTATAATATTTAGTTTAATAAGGCAGCTGCTTGTTGTACAAACATTAAAGCACTGCTTTGCTGATACAGATATTGTAAAGTCAAACAATCTAGAAATCTTGTGCAAATGTACTTATCACAAGTGTACATATAAACAATATGCATGTAAATCTTAACAAATCTGTTTAGCCAATTTATTGAATTATTTTTATAGATCATATGTAAATATTTTAATATCTACACAAATTAGTGATTAAAATGAAATTTAAATGTTTTCCAAAAATTAATTTGATAATAATGTTTGTGTGTATGTGTGCTTTTAAGTAAAGAGAAATGCAAATATAGATTAAATGTTCAAGGAGTTTCTAGCACCATTAATTATCTTTGTGTGTGTTTGTGTCTATGTATATTGGGGAGATAGGAAGTATATCAAGGAAGACAGAAAAATAATTATTGCATTTGAGTTTTTAAATTCAGAGAAGTTGTAAAGTTGATTGTTCCATTTTACCTAGAACACCTCTTCTCCCTTCAAATGCTTCTGTCTCAACAACTTTTATAAGGTAAAGATGTTTCTAGGGAACCTCAGAAATTTGAATCAGAAGACTTACATGGAACTTTTCAAGGGTTATATTTTGCACCCTGGCACTTTGGTCTTATTTAAAAGCAAAATCCCTGACATCTTCTACATTATGGTAAAAGGTACCATACTTCCATTTTAGTTCACTTATGATTCACTAAGCAAAGACTGGAACCCTATATTCAAGAGCCAAAAAGAATTTTTATCAATTTTTTCCTTCATCACCAGCAATGTTAGAGTATATTAATTAATCAAAATTATTAAGGAAGATGTTCTGACTTCCCGCTGATACTTTAAATATTGTTTCTTTTTGTTTACATTCCATTTTCTTTTTTAATCTTTCCAAAATATATTAGGATAGTACTTTTTTATCTAAGAAAATCATATTGAATATTATTTTATCTTTCTTTGATGACATAGAATTTTTCAGTGTTGAAGGACCATCAACTGACCATTGATTATCATAGCACTTATTACACACATCACTGTATTTATTGATTTATTCCTCCCCTACCAAATAGTAAGCTCCTTAAAATCACACTAAAGTTTATATGCCCAGCTCTTAGCACAGCACATAATAGAGGTCATATATTATATAAAATCTTTTAAATAAATCTATTTATGTAACAGATTTTATGTAAAATCTAACCACAAAAGTAATTTATTAGCCCTATAGGTGTTGGGCCACACAGTGTTTTATTTTTAATCTACTTTTTGTCAACTTTTAAAAATTGAAAGGCTTCAGTTAAAGTTGGATTTTCAGCTTGTGTGGGCTGGGGGAGGGTGGTTGGGAAGGGCGTGAGGGGAGCAGGGGTAGGTCCAGCAACTTTTGACATAGAATTGTTGTTCAGTCACTCAGTTGTGTCAACTCTTTGTGACTCCATGGACTGCAGCACACCAGGTTTCCCAGACATTCACCATCTCCTGGAGTTTGCTCAAGCTCAGGTCCATTGAGTTGGTGATGCCATCCAGCCATCTCTTCCTCTATCATCCCTTCTCCTCCTGCCTTCAGTCTTTCCCAGCATCAGGGTCGTTTCCAATGAGTCGGCTCTTCCCATCAGGTGGCCAAAGTATTGGAGCTTCAGCTTCAGCATCAGTCCTTCCAATGAGTATTCAGGGTTGATTTCCTTTTGGATGGACTCGTTGGATCTCCTTGCAGTCCAAGGGACTCTCAAGAGTCTTCTCCAACACCACAGTTTGAAAGCATCAATTCTTTGGTGTTCAGCCTTCGATATGGTCCAGCTCTCACATCTGTACATGACTACTGGAAAAACCATAGCTTTGACTAGATGGACCTTTGTCAGCAAAGTAATGTCTCCGCTTTTTTATATGCTGTAGAGGTTTGTCATTGCTTTCCTTGCAAGGACAAAGAGTCTTTTAATTTCATGGCTGCAGTCACCATCCACTGTGATTTTGGAGCCTAAGAAAAAAAAGTCTTTCACTGTTTTCATTGTTTTCCCATCTATTTACCATGAAGTGATGGGGCCAGATGCCATGATCTTAATTTTTTGAATGTTGAGTTTTAAGCCAGCTTTTTTACTCTCCTCTTGATGTAGAATACCTCATAGCAACCCTCAGCAGGAGAAGCGTTCTCTTTCAAACAAAAGATTCACTCTTGGACTCACCACACTGTCCACTATTCCTTATTACCTTCTTAGAACCAAGGCAGTATCTTGTGCCAGGAGTCAACCAATTTGTGATTTTTTGTTTGTTTGTTTATGTTCTCCTTTAACAGTGGCATTCAGAAAAAGTGAAATGTATCTTCACCTATTATCTCTGTAAAGTGGGAAATGGAATCACAGATGAAGAGGACTATATATTTCACCCAACTGTTCTTCACTTACTAACATTTTTTATTGACTCACGTTAAATATTTTAATTTTTGAGCTGCAGTGACCAGTAATTTATATGTAAACAAATGTGTGATATTCATATACTGTTAATATGCATTTTAAGTTATGAGAAAATATATTAAATAGTAGTCATAGTCCTTTTTTGTTAGGTTTTCCATGTACACTAACTCATCTGTGCACTTACTACATAGCTCAATAATAAAGTTATAGTGCCCTCCTTATTCTTACTGATTGGCTTAATCCTCTCTACTTATGTTTACATGTAATAATTTTCTCTTTTACTCATCACTTGAAACCACTTTCCACCACTCTTCCACTGATGTTTACTCTTGCATTTTATTTTCTTTCTGAGACCAGTCTAGTTTCCCTACATAAGACAAAACCTTGGCATTACCAAATGATTGTTTTGATTCTTCTGTATTACCTAATATCCCATAAGTATAGTTCACCAGTGGAGAAAAAAATGAAAGGAACCAATCTTTTTCAACCAAAAAAATGAAAATAAACACCCTTTTAAGGACTAATACATATAGTTCAGAACACTTGCTAGTTAAACAAATAATTAAGACATGCTAATTTAGCAGAAACCATTAAGTACGAAATGTTTTAAAGCAAACAAGCTAAGCTTTTACTAAAAATTATTAAAAGTAATTGATGGTCTCAGATATATTCAAAAATATTCTTCCTTAAAGTTATACTTTTCAAAGGAGACTATTTATTTAGAATTGAGATTATCTATTGAACCTGAGTTAGAATCTTTTTTTTTTTACTATTGCAAATGTGTGTTTCTTATTTTTAGTATTACTTGTACTATCATTATTTTTATTTTATTTTATTTTGTATTTTTATTTATGAATTATGATTATAGGTCAAAACATTTTCCCATGGAATATAACTTTATTTTATATAAGTATGCAAACTAGAAAATGTGATCATAATAAATTATTCCACAAAGTGAAAATCACTTGCATTAAACATGCTTGTATTTAAAAATTCCTATAAATGATATTATTTGCATAATATCCTTTGTATCAGTTAAAAATCCCAGGTAATATATCCATTCTAAAAAGACTTTTGTGCCCAAGTCATAACAGCTTTATAAAATTTTTAACTAACTGTTCTTTTCTTAAAGTGCACAAACACCTGCCTAGCATTTTATTTTATTAAAGAACTATCTAGGCAGCTTCACCATTAAGACTATTAGAACAGTTAGATCAGTCAGTTGTTAGAATAGACACCATTTAAAAGAAAATCATCACAAATCATTTCCTGTACCTAGAAACAGATATTGGCATATATGATTGAATCTCCTTCATATTAGAAGTGTTCTTTTGTTTTTCACTACAGTGTGCTTCTAAATGATGAAAAGAAAATTGAGTTTCCAGTAATTTCAGCATTTCTTTTTTTAAAAAATTTTATCTTTCCTTCCTTTTCACTTTTCCTGCCAAATTATAAAATAAAAGATATATTTAATTCATAAAATTGAATAATTAATTTGGCCAATTAATTTAGTCTGTGTCCATGTTAAAAAGTATGAAATAGTTTTACTGTTATCTTTGACTCTTAATAACATACATACATTAAGAAGTGGGATTTCTTTTCTGGATGCTTTTAATAAGCATCGCATACGGCTATTCCTAGGTGAAATTATTTATATTCACTTCTTAAAATTCTACAAGTTGGTGTAGTCAAGTATTTGGTAAATACCATTTTCAATCACTTTGCAAAAGTTTTTGAAACATCGCCACTGAAGGGCTTGACATATCCTTTCAAAAAAAAGCCACAGATGTTACTTTTGAAAAATAAGACTATATTGAAGATTAACCTTTTCTTCTCCCTCACCTTGAAAAAGATCAGCTGAAAAAGATCTGAAAAGGGCCTTATAAAGTATAAATTCCGTTAACTTTCAGTTCAGTTCAATTCAGTCACTCAGTCATGTCTGACTCTTTGCAACCCCATGAACCGCAGCACTCCAGGCCTCCCTGTCCATCACCAACTCCCGGAGTCCACCCAAACTCATGTCCCCTGAGTCAGTGATATGATCCAACCATCTCATCCTCCGTCGTCCCCTTCTCCTCCTGCCCTCAATCTTTTCCAGCATCAGGGTCTTTTCAAATGAGTCAGCTTTTCGCATCAGATGGCCAAAGTATTGGAGTTTCAGCTTCAACATCAGTCCTTCCAATGAACACCCAGGACTGATCTCCTATAGAAGGGACTGGTTGTATCTCCTTGTAGTCCAAGGGACTCGCAAGAGTCTTCTCCAACACCACAGTTCAAAAGCATCAATTCTTCGGCGCTCAGCTTTCTTCACAGTCCAACTCTCACAGCCATACATGACCACTGGAAAAACCATAGCCTTGACTAGACAGACCTTTTTTGGCAAAGTAATGTCTCTGCTTTTGAATATGCTATCTAGGTTGGTCATAACTTTCCTTCCAAGGAGTAAGCGTCTTTTAATTTCATGGCTGCAATCACCATCTGCAGTGATTTTGGAGCCCAGAAAAATAAAGTCAGCCACTGTTTCAGCTGTTTCCCCATCTATTTGCCATGAAGTGATGGGACTGGATGCCATAATCTTAGTTTTCTGAATGTTGAGCTTTAAGCCAACTTTTTCACTCTCCTCTTTCACTTTCATCAAGAGGCTCTTTAGTTCTTCACTTTCTGCCATAAGGGTGGTATCTTCTACATATCTGAGGTTATTGATATTTCTCCCAGCAATCTTGATTCCAGCTTGTGCTTCCTCCAGCCCAGCGTTTCTTATGATGTACTCTGCATATAAGTTAAATAAGCAGAGTGACACTATACAGCCTTGACATACTCCTTTTCCTATTTGGAACCAGTCTGTTGTTCCATGTCCAGTTTTAACTGTTAACTTTGGTTAATGCTAATTTTAAGATGGTCTTTTAAAAAATGTTTTTTTTGTTTTTTGTTTTCACAAAAGCAAAGTAACTTAAAAGTTTAAAATTTGGACCAAGCCACCTGGGTTCAGATCCCAGCTCCACCACTTTCAAGCTGTCTATCCTTGCATAAGTTATAGAAGCTCATCTTTAACCATTATTTTCTTTTCTTATTTATAAAATGGGAATAATAATTACATGTACTTAGTAGTATTGTGTTATATGAACTAATACAGGCAGTACCTGGCACATAGTAAGTCCTTAAATATTTGCTATTATTTTGATATAATCAATACCATAAGACTGCTAAGTCGATTCAGTCGTGTCCGACTCTGTACGACCCCGTAGACGACAGCCCACCAGGCTCCCCCATCCCTGGGATTCTCAAGGCAAGAACACTGGAGTGGGTTGCCATTTCCTTCTTTGACAATTATTCAAAATGTTGCTACATCAATGCCTAAAATTGTATGAACTGCTGAGGGACAATTTTGAACATTCTTACATCTTTTCCACATGAATTATATTAAAACAAAGAATTTCAGAAGTATATTTTGAACTGTACAGCTTTATATTGACTACATAGAAATGTATTATGATATGTATGTCAGTGTTGTTGTTGGTACTTTGGTTTATTTTGTTAGCAATTTGAAGAGTCCACTTGCTCTTAGTTATGTTCATAGCTTACGATTTCCATTCTTTTTTTTTGTTATTAGTATAAATGGTTTGTTTTTCCTTAAATCCATAAGAAGATAATCTGGTTAAACTTATACTTTATAAGACTTAAATACAATTAAAGATTGTCTTATAAAAATCCTAATTCATATTTGTTGACTTATAACCCTTCACAGTCCAAAAATAATTTACAAAGACTTATAGGCATTAACAACTATAACTAAGGCCATGATATGGAAGCAACCTAAGTGTCCATCAACAGCTGAATTGATAAAGAAGATATGGTACATATATACAATAGAATACTCTTCAGGCATAAAAAAGAATAAAATTTTGCCATTTGTAACAGTATGAATGGACTTAGAGGTTATTATGCTAAAGTGAAACCAGTCAGACAGAGAAAGACAAATACCGTATGATACCATATATATGTGGAATCTAAAAAATAAAACAAGTTACTCACTTATATTAACTCAATATAACAAAAAAGAAAAAGACTCACACATAAAGAACAAACTAGTAGTTACCAATGAGGAGAGGGAAGAAGGGAGAGACAAGATAGGGGTAAGGGATAAAGAGATACAAACTACTATGTATAAATAAGCCATGAGGATACATTGTACAACACAGAATATAAAAAAATATTTTATAACTACACATGGAATATAACCTTTAAAAATTGTGAATCAGTGTGTTATACACATGAGACATATATAATATTTACATCAACTATACCTCCATTAGGGCTTCCCTTGTGGCTCAGCTGGTAAAGAACCACCTGAAATGCAGGAGACCTGGGTCCAATCCCTGTGTTGGGAAGATCCCCTGGAGAAAGGAAAGGCTACCCACTCCAGAATTCTGGCCGGGAGAATTCCATGGACTCTACAGACCATGGGATCTCAAAGAGTCAGACACAACTGAGTTACTTTCACTTTTCACTTTCATACCTCCATTAAAATAAAAAGTAACTAAGAATGGTAAGGCAAAGAGAAAATAAGGATTGGAAAGTAAAAGAGCGGGAAAAGTCAATAGAGGCAACATATGCCTTTATGTATGATAACCTTAGATTTGGGCTTCCGAAGTGGCACAGCAGTGAAGAATCTACTTGCCAGTGCAGGAGATGCAGAGACATGGGTTTGCTCCCTGGGTTGGCAAGATCCCCTGGAGTAGGAAATGGCAACCTACTCCTGTGTTTTTGCCTGAAAAATTCCATAGACAGAGAAGCCTGGTGGGCTACAATCCATGAGGTTGCAGAGTTGGACGTGACTGAGCACCTCCACCACTTAAATTTATGTTTAGTCTTTTTAGCAGCCCCATAAAGAGAAAAGCTGCTATAAGATTCCCAATGCTAAGCAAATGTTTGACCTGATGGGGAGACTAGAGAGAAGCCTGACTGAATGGTGAAGTTGGTCAATTACTTGTCCTTCCATCTCTTCTCTACTTCTGGTCCATGCCCCCTCGACCCTGTCTTCTCCGCTGTTGAGTTGATACAGTTCATCTGCTCCATAGATGTCTTCTTTCTTTCCTCTTTTGCTCTAACAACAATAAGACATTTCCACCCCCTTACCTCTACCCTGCAACGGTTAGTTTTACTTTTTCCTGAGCCAAGTTACCTAGTGTATTGTATGCACACTTCCAAAGGCTCATTCTGGCAGATTCTTAGTAGGAAGAAAGGCACCAAAATCTTGGAAGGACTTGAGGGAGTGGAGAAAAAGGTTCAAGTTCAAAATGGGGAAGGTGTTCCCCATTTGTACTGCCAACCCTGGGAAACATTGCCTTAAAGCAACTGACAGAATTTAACTAAATTAAATGAATTAACTCTTCCTAGCAAGGAAACTGATAAACTCAGAAGACAGACGATGGCCCTACTGTATATAACTAAGATATACTGTACTATTATTTAACATGTGGGTTCTGATTCAGGGAATAGTTTACAATTAATTTTTCAATATACCTATTTTACTGTAGACCACAGAGTGAATTTCTGTGTTAGAAATTATCCCCTTATTCATATATTGTACTACTAAGATAATAAGCTAGACTTCTTGGATTATTTGGGGATGTCTTCTTGGATTTACCATTTTGTTTAATTTTTACTGGATTTTGTTCAAGAGACAAGGGAAGCAGGATAGGAGATGAACATTAGTCAAGAACCATCTTTGTGTCAGATATGAAGACATTTTAATATTGCTTCATTTTAGGTCTCTCATTCAGCTGGCAAGCCTTGGCAAGGCTTGCTGGTAGTTTATGGCCAGCATCTGTTCTGATCTATAGGTTCCCAAGCCCAACCATTTACACATTACTAAATATTACAGTTTTACCCCTACTTTATTTAATTTTCCAAGTAAACTTCCAGGGAGATGTGAACACTGAAGCTGGAGGCAGACATACTATTCAGGGACTTTGCCATTTCCTCCCCATTCTGCCTACAGGAGGTTTTCTTGCTTGTGCTAGTTTGGTTCTAGAACTGGGAGAGCCTGATGTTTAAAAGCATTTTCCCACATAGAAGTACCCAGACCATGAGTATAAATTCTTCTAGAGTGACCAGTTTGAGTTTTGGAAAACTGTGGTTTTCAACCCAGCAACAGTGTCCTTGGCAGTGGTGTGGTTCATAGGGAAACCAAAGAAGAGAGAAGCCAAGCCATGGTACGCAGTGCCTGCATGCACCTGCTCCTGATGCAAGCGGCCACCTGGAACCGGGTAGAACCACTTTGGTTTGGTTTGTTTTGGTTTTGGCTGCACCGTGTGGCTCATGCAATCTTAATTCTCCCACTAAGAATTGGACCTGGACCCAGGCAGTGAGCTCGTGGAATCATAATCACTGGGATGCAGGGGAATTCCTTACTTTGGTATTCTTGGCTGAATACATTGGGAAATAACTGTTATGCATATGATATCTTCCTGCCCATCTATAACCAGCCTGAAATGCTGTAAGTCCTATAATAAATGAGGAAATTGTGACGAAGAAAGGTTAACTTGCCTAAGATGCCTAATGGTAAAAGAAGTATTAGGAGATGTGATTTTTAAGACTCTAAAGCCTTGCTTCAATTTTCCTTTAGCTGAGAACCTTTTCCTCTGAAAACAATCTTATATCGCAGCCCAATATATTAATAAGAAACAAATATTTCTGTTCTGATTAAAGCAAGATAAAGGCCAGCAGTTCACTCTCAGTTATGCCCTCATTACTAATTTTAGCAGCTCCTGAAGTACCTCTACAAAACTCAGTGTTGTGCTGTTTAGAAGTGGAAAAACACTGACTTACAAAATGCTGCTACCCTCAGACCCACTCTGTGTTGTTCACCTTGGTAAATAATTCATTTAACAAACATACTGTGTAGCTCCTGAGTGCAAAACCGTAGGAATACAAGGATAAATAAATTGTGTGTGCCATCAAGAAGCTCAAAATCTGAGGAATAAGGAGAAAAACCAAACAGGAAAAAAAAAATTAAAATTATCAGTGATATTTAGGCTTTTTGTATCAATTTTCATAACAATAAAAGATAGGAATGTGTAGCCTTTAACAGGTGAGAAAACTAAAATTAAAGAAGTTAAAAGGATACATTATCATGTATCCCTTGAATAAGGAAATAAAGATTACCATCTTGATCTCAGGCATGCCAGAACTCAGGCTCTTTCTTCTGTGGGATGCAGCCTACAATTTGGTGTGAATCTTTAACAAAGTAAGCACATTTCACCACACATTTAAATTTAAAAATGCAAATCACTTAAGGAGGGAAAAAAAAGCCCCAGAGAAACCTACAGATTAAGTCATTAAAATCAGTATCATCATAATACCACCTTATACAGCCACTATTATTACACACCTATTATCTCCTTCCCTTCTCACAACAAGGTGTGAGGTAGAAAGGGTGGCAGATATTATTATTTGGATTTCACAGAAGGAGAATAAGCCTCTGGGCTATAAATGGAAGCTAACATAGTAGGGGTGAAATTTACTGACTTAAGGAAGAAATCACCTTTTCTCACAGTAACTATCCCTAACAAACTGTGAGACTGTGGAAAAGTCAACTAACTTTTTATGCCACAATTGGTTCATCGTAAAAGCAGAGGGTCTAGATCTTTCCTCTTTAAGTGAATGGCCCTTGATTCTGACATGTGATGAATCTGTTAGGGGAAGCACACTGATTGAAACAATTCATTTCCGAGTGTTAGACAAGAGCCCAGTTTCAGGCCCTGGAAGGGGTCTCCCTTCCTGCAACAAACGGCGACTCTGGTGGGACTCTTCTTCCCTGCAACTGACATCCTGACCACTCGGGGTACTCAGTGGAGTACCTGCCAATGGACCAGACCCAGCGGCCGCAACTGGGACCTTTTTGTTCCTGGTCTCTCCTGACATGGACAACTGGCCAGAGTGCCCTGACTGGTAAGGAACGAGAGACTTTATTGACCTCTCTCCCCTTGTCTCTCTCTTTCCTCTCCTTAACCATTCCTATCCTTCCCCTTTTTCTCTAGTCCCCCGGTCCTGGATGCAGGAATCTGGTCAAAGGGCCTCAGCCTGAGCTGAGGATTGGAGACTGATCACCTCTTCTTGGCAGAGAACTCGAATTCTGATTCTGTATTGGTCTGATTTCTGGTAGGGCTGAGTTCCAGTCCTCCCTTCT
Source organism: Bos mutus (assembly GCF_027580195.1). Taxonomy (NCBI): domain Eukaryota; kingdom Metazoa; phylum Chordata; class Mammalia; order Artiodactyla; family Bovidae; genus Bos; species Bos mutus. The sequence continues at coordinate 60,534,827 of NC_091619.1, forward strand.
CTGGAGGCCCAGGGTAAAGTCCCATAATGCCTGGGTATCTGCAGGTGGTAGGAGACGTCTGTAAGGCTACCCCTTTTGCCCCCCTCTCCCTCCTCCTCCCCCTTCTTCTTTCAACCTGGCTTCCTTTCCTCCCTTTGAAATGTTTGAGGACCTGAGATATTTTCATTTACACTGTTAGTACTTGGATCTGAAGTTCTGTGTCTTTATAGGAGGTTTTCTGAGAGACTGTATTCTTGTATTTAAGGGAGTGTCTGATCAGGACTGCCAGGTCTATATGTGTGTTTTAACTCTGTGTTCTGTGTTGTAATTTTTGATGGCCATTTTGTTTTGTCTGGCCACCATTTGGTTTAGACCTGCCGCCATTTTGTTAAAACTTGATTTTCTTTCCCTGTGCCTTGAGACCAGGGCTCTCAGGAACATTTATCTAAACCATCTCTAACACCTGAGACTGAGGGAAAATGGGGAAAAGCCTTTAAATTTTTTATTTATTCCAACTGTTTTTTATAAACTAGTAGATTTTATATTGTAATATCTAATTCATGACTAAGCTTAGAAAATGAAGCTAAATCTTGCATTGTGTCTGCCTAATTATGTCTTGGTATGTCTTTGTCTCTGGGTAATATTTTTGAGGTTAATTTGTAAATGAGCTTTATTTAATTGGCTTAAAAAAAGGTAAGTGCTTAAAAATCAAATAATTATAAATTAAACAATAAATTCCAGGTTCATGTAAACTGGTAAATATTCAGTATTAAATACCTGATATTAATGTTTGTTTGTTGACCTATCTGATATAGACATGTCTTAGAGTAATTAATATTAAATAAAATATTTTCATTGTACCTAGGTTTAATATAAGTCAAATATTATCATATCTGTTACAAGTTTGTCAACAAGGAAATTACCTCAAGTGAAGAAACTTCTAAAAAAAAGTAAATGAGATATGAGCTTTTAGATAAGCTCTATTATGAATAATTATGCTTTAGGAATATCTGTCTAAAATAGTCTCTCCAGATTGGCATAACTTGAACTTCTAAGGGTTGTGCTAAACTAAATATTGGAAGTCTATTGAATAATTAGGTCATTTCCAAATAAAATAAGATTTTGAAACATTTACTACTAAACACTGATTTCCTTTTACAGAAAAACTAAAGAGATTTGGGACTATAAATGAATAAAGTTTGGTGCCATCCTAAAATATTTTAAGAAAGCAAGGGTTTTAGAAATTATCACTGGTATTTATGCTCACCAATCTGTAAAGTGCTAATATAAAAGTTAGCTCTTGTTTGCTAAAGAAAAGCAGGAAGTGTGCTTTCAGTAAAAAAAAAAAAAAAAGGGTATGAAAAAAATACTAAAAACAGTTATGCATGATCAGGATTTTCTAAAATTGGATTACAATTAGTTAGATAAATGGATTTTGTTAGGAATGACACAGCCATAAGAAAACTGGTTAGAGCCAACTGGGTCCAAGATGGTGGAGCTGACTTTCACTAGACCTTGAGCCTTGGTATTTACACTCATTGTGACATATCAACAAGCTGAATGATACACCCATCACCATTGACTAAATCTGATCAAATGTTCTAAACCCTTTCAATTGATCTTTTCAATAAAACTTCCTAGATTGAATTCTTTTGAAATTTTTGACCTTTAGCTAACTTTGGGGTTCTTCAGAGGGCCCCTGAAACATCCCAAAGAGAGATATTAAACTGTGTTTATTTGGTTGGTTAAATTAAATTAAAAAATTATCAAATGAGTAATAAATCTACTCGTTATAATGTATGATAAAATTACTAATACAGATATCCTATAAATTATATGGAGTTCTTAATATTCTGATATGTCCTGGTTCAGTTCAGTTCAGTTCAGTTGCTCAGTCGTGTCTGACTCTTTGCGACCCCATGAATTGCAGCATGCCAGGCCTCCCTGTCCATATGTCCTGGTATTCTAATGGAAAACCTGATGACTTTACAAAAGTTAACAAAAGGACTGAATGAACCAGCAAATATGCTTATAATTTTTATGGTTTCTCTCTGAAAAATTACAGGTTTGAATCTAATGTTTTCTGGGAGTAGGGAAAGCCTTCCTCTCAAATTAATTATGACAATACAGTGGAAACAGTGTCAGACTTTATTTTTTTGGGCTCCAAAATTACTGCAGATGGTGATTGCAGTCATGAAATTAAAAGACACTTACTCCTTGGAAGAAAAGTTTTGACCAACCTAGATAGCATATTCAAAAGCAGAGACATTACTTTGCCAACAAAGCTCTGTCTAGTCAAGGCTATGTGGTCATGTATGGATGTGAGAGTTGGACTGTGAAGAAAGCTGAGCGCCGAAGAATTGATGCTTTTGAAGTGTGGTGTTGGAGAAGACTCTTGAGAGTCCCTTGGACTGCAAGGAGATCCAACCAGTCCCTTCTAAAGGAGATCAGTCCTGGGTGTTCTTTGGAAGGAATGATGCTAAAGCTGAAAGTCCAGTACTTTGGCCACCTCATGCAAAGAGTTGACTCATTGGAAAAGACTCTGATGCTGGGAGGGATTGGGGGCAGAAGGAGAAGGGGACAACAGAGGATAAGATGGCTGGATGGCATCACTGACTCGATGGACGTGAGTTTGAGTGAACTCTGGGAGTTGGTGATGGACAGGGAGGCCTGGTGTGCTGCAGTTCATGGGGTTGCAAAGAGTCGGACATGACTGAGCGACTGAACTGAACTGAACTGAACTTGGTAAAATTATACGTTATAAACAAAACAATTATATTTTCTCTCTATCTGACTCCTCCAGAAATTGGAAATTCTTAGGTTTCCAGTAAGTTTAGCAAATGAATTAAGAAGGTTATCTCACTAACAGGTACAAAAATCTCAAGGAATTTTTGAGACCTTAAAAAGGAAAGAATTCACCTAGATTTGTTAGGCAAAATCTGTGATAAGCCTTTGGAGTGAATTTCCCAGCCCTGTTTTATTTTAAAAGTTCAGCCTGAGACTCTATAAATGTTTCAGCAAAATAAAAAGTCTATAATCAATTATGATTATATAAATCATCAGATGAAAATTAGTGAGAACAGACCTATTTTGCAAACAAACTAGCCTCAATTTGATTATATTTGATAAAAATGAGGGTAACTTTAGGGAGAAAAAGATATTTCAAAAAATGTTAAACCCGTTTTTTAATGGAGGTCTGCATCTAGTAAGACTCATTTCTTGGGTAGTTCTTTGCTATTATGTGATATTAATGTAAAATTTAATTGAATTCTTAAAGAACACCCTAAGTTTGTTTCTGAAGCTTATCTCAGTAGTCTATCTTTGGATGAAGATCAGATGCCTCATGACCTGCAACCAGAACTGGAAAAAGACATAATTTAAGGGACTATCTCCAACCTGGATGGAAGGACTTTTTTTTATCAGGTACTCTTAACTAGCTCATGCACGAAACTGAAGGGAAATTAACTTTTAGATTAATTCCCACTTCCAAAGGCCCCTATACTGGATTGGTCTATAGAGAAGACAGCTGACCTGATCTCACCTTAAAATGATGCTCAAACAGAGGAGAAACTACACTACACCAGAATGAGAAGATGACATCAGAGGTAGACAGCTTGCCCGAGATGCTGGACCTGATTCGTATGATCACTTATAATGTTTTCTTGACTTCTTAGACCTTTGCATATAAATCAAATGCTTTTCTATCATAGGCCTGATCCTATGCTAGTTTTAGAAATCAATCCAATTGTTGGGTTTGTGGCCAATTACCTGTGTCTAGTTCTGGGTTAGCTTGGTAAATTTGTCTACTGCTGCTAAGTCACTTCAGTCGTGTCCGACTCTGTGCAACCCCATAGACGGCAGCCCACCAGGCTCCCCCGTCCCTGAGATTCTCCAGGCAAGAACACTGGAGTGGGTTGCCATTTCCTTCTCCAATGCAGGAAAATGAAAAGTGAAAGTGAAGTCGCTCAGTCGTGTCCGACCCTCAGCGATCCCGTGGACTGCAGCCCTCCAGGCTCCTCCGTCCATGGGATTTTCCAGGCAAGAGTACTGGAGTGGGGTGCCATTGCCTTCTACAAGCAAGGTTCTAACTGGTTGGCCCTGAGAAAATTTACTGAAAAAAAATTATAGTCATATTCAGGTCACTGTGATATTACTAGATGGGATCCTCTCACCAGGCCAATTAATAATGCCTGCTCTGACTCTGGCCATAAATTTGAGCTTTCTTCTATTACTCAAGCTCAATCAGAGCAACAAGCAAAGCTTCAACAAAGGAGAAAAAAACTCTCACAATTATGAGATGGATTTATATAGATAACACCAGGCTATGGTAATTTAGGTTTAAAGTCTCCTCGATGTTGGAAACAATTAAATCATACTAAGGATAATCAGTCTAGTAACACTAGAAAACTGGGCTATGTGCCTTATAGACAGTGCCAATATATAATTTCCCTGGAAGATAAAAATTCGTACAGAGTAGACTAAGTCCAATGACCTATGATATACTGGGCTACATCTAATGGAAGCTCTTAAGTCTTACTTGTGACTTTATTAATGCTGCTGGCTATATTATTTGTATTTCACCTGTTTTACAGAATTGCTGTTTCTTACACTGCCAAATGTGTGACGGAGGCCTCTGATAGGATACTATATAGTTCCACATGAGATTGATGATGATAATAGTGTAACACTACATATGGGAAGAAGCAACAAGAGGAAATGTTTTCCTGGACCAAGAGGCTAGTAAGACTGGTGGTCCAGAGAATTTTGGATACTGTGTTATGGCCTAGTCCAGTAACAGCACATTGGGTGGCCTGTGAACAAAATCTTTGCCAAACCTGAGAATGGACACTCTCAGCACCATGGGATAAAATGGTCATGAAATGCCCCCCTCAGAATCATGGTCAAGTTTATGAGCAAAAAGGGGCTCTGCCAACTGAAAACTGACACTTGCCATCTACATCTACAAAGATTAAATCATGACTACTGCAACTGCCGACTTTCAACGCCCCTGAAAGGAGTTCGGGGTGAAAATCAGGAATGAGGCACTCTGTGCTCTGGGAAAAAAAAAAAAAAAAACTGGCAGAACAGACCTTCAGATAGTTATATATTTTCAGGAGATTTTATGAGTCCCAGTTCTTGCATCTTCTCATACCTAGAGAAACACTGACGTCATTAACGGTGAAATCTGCTTTGGCTATTAAGGAAAAGTTTACAATTAAAAGTCAAAATAGAGTAGCTATGGTTCAGACATCCTGGGAAATAACTGGGTGATGCTATAGGTGTACTTTCAGATTAGACCTTGTACTGCTAAACACTTGAGTTTTCTGAGTCATGTCAGGCTTGGATGCCACCATTCTCAAAACAATGTCTGCTGGAAGCTAGTAACTGCAATCTTACTTTTTATAAAACTAGGCAACTGGCTACCTGGCTACAAGTCTCCCTGAAGTGCCAGGTCCAGACTGGGTTTCAGGCCTATTCTTCTAAAAAGAAATGAGATTTGTCTACTAAATTCCAGTTATCACTCCTCCAACTACTTCTAATTGGGTCTGTTACACCAAAATGGCAGACCAAGGGATTGAGATTTTAATCATACAAGACTCAGATCTAGAACTTAAAACTCAGGAATACTTCCAATTCAGTATACTATACTCTACTCCAAGCTGAAGCAGTCCTATGCTCCATTTTCACAGGAAGTTATCACAGTCATAGTTGCCTAGTTCCCTAAATTTAAACTAAGTAGAACTCTGTGGGGCTCTGAAATAGAGATCTGTTGTGTGTTCTCCATTTCTTGTCTGTAGGACATAGGCTTCAATCAGCCTCCTAGACCTTCCCTGAGGTCCAAAGGGTGGATTCAAACAATTGCTAATCAGGGAAGAGAGGGGATACAGAAACAAGAGAAACACTCAAATGGTAGTATAGCCTCCAGACGGGCTCCTGGTTCCTACTCAAATATGCATAAGAATGTCTTTGAGTTCTTCTACAGAACTGGAGCCCCCACCCAGGTGGATGATGGTAACTTCAGACTAAACACAAGATTCCTGGAGCTCAGCTCTGTTGCCTCACCACCAACCAAAAAAAAAAAAAAAGTCACAGACCCTGCAGCCCTCACCCCAAATGTTGCCTCCTGTTTCTGGGGACCAGTGAAGACCATTCTGTTAGGTTTCCTGTTTGGCCCCTGTCTATTTCATCTCTGAGAGGAGCCAACAGTTTTGAACTAAATTGCTGTTATTACAAGGGTGAATGCTGGTTTCAGACAAAAAAATACATTGACTGTGAGTCTGAGCAAACTCCGGGAGTTGGTGATAGACAGGGAGGCCTGGCATGCTGCGATTCATGGGGTTGCAAAGAGTCGGACATGACTGAACGACTGAACTGAAATGAACTGATATCAGGTAGAGAGAGACTTCTGCTCTTCTAGGCAGGCCTACGCCCATGCACAGCAGGAAGAAGTTACAGAAGAAAGAGACCTCCGCCCCAATTCCCAAGAAGTATCTTGAGTATGAAGTCTCTTAGGGGGGAGCTGTTAGGGGAAACACACTGATTGAAACCTTCCACCCTGGCCAGGCACCATAGTAACCATTTGCATAAGTTGTTTTATGACAGGAGATCCTGGAAAAGAACATGGAACTAATAAGCCTCCACCAACTGGAAGAGTTCGGGAAAGGTCAAAAGGAGACACCATAGGTCCAACCACCTCCCAGAATCCTCCTCTCTGGCATCCATCTTGGCTGAACAAGGTATGCACCACCAGGAAGGACTCTGAGTCAGATGATTGGCTAAAGACAACCCGGAAACTAATCCATCACCATAACCCACATGGCAGAGCAGTTCTCCTGGGTTCCCTTACCCTACTGCTCTCCACCCGGGTGCCCCTTCCCAATGAAATCTCTTGCTCTGTCAGCACATGTGTCTCCTCGGACAAGTCATTTCCAAGTGTTAGACAAGAGCCTGGTTTCGGGCCCTGGAAGGGGTCCCCCTTCCTGCAACAAATCTGCAAGCTAGTATATGGCTTCATTAGAATAGAATCTACTTTCTATTCCAAAGTTTTCTAGGATTTCACTCTGCTTGTTAATATAACACAGTATGAAAACTTCCTGGTTTCCTGGGTATAAAGTTTGGTCATATAAACCAGGTGTCCCCAGGGCTCTGGGCCTCATACTGGCACCTTCCATGAGATCAGTGGCAGCAACAGATTAGAAATAAAGTGTACAATAAATGTAATGCTCTTGGATTATCCTCCCCACTCCCAGTTCTGGAAAAATTGTTTTCCATGATTGGTCCCTGGTGCTACAAAGGTTAGGGATATAAACAATTTAATCTTTAATCCAGTTTATTTTAAATTCGATCATGCTATTTAAAATGTAGGTGAATAATCTTTGCTGGTTAGAAGCAAGGAACCTACATGTAAATTCAAATGGGTAGAGGAACACTGGAGAAAAATCTAGACGAACATAAAATGAGGAGACACAGAGAAGAAATAGCATTACATGACTGTGTTACAGACTTCTCAGCCAGAAGGATGCTTTTCTAGTACAGACCAGAAAATTATCAGGGAGCAACACATCCTAGTGTTAGGGATATTAGTCTCAAAGTATCTATAGAAACCTTCATTCCTCTGAAGGTAAAACACTGACAATTTCTTGACCAGCCTTGCTGGTAATTTCATTTCCCAGAAGGCAGAGTAAGTAGTAAGGGGAACTCTACTCTGGACCCAATTCTGACAGAAACCAGTAGGTAAAATGGAAAAGATTGGGACCTTGGGAAAAAGCAGCCATGCGCTCTTGGTGTTTGATGTAAGCAGTGTTCTGCATATACAAACACAAATGATTCTAATGAGCAAGAAAATGAGGAGGAAACTAGAGAAACCAGTATGCTGCACAGGGACCTACTGTCAGGCTCTGAATTTCAAACAGCATGTGCAAAAGGTGGTAAAAAGGGACATGAAATCAAGCACAGATATTAGAGAGTAGCATAGACCCATAAAAATAACATCAGCAAGACTAAAGCACAAAATAAGCTGGGGCTTGTGAAAAAGGCTAAAGAGAACCAAAAATGATCTCCTTAGCATGAAATGAGGTATAAAATTCATACAGGAGGAGGCCTATTTTCTAAAGTTGAAAAAGTAAAAATCATTCATGAACTAGAGAAAGCAAAATGTCTTTACTCCTTTATGTTTCTTCCCTGCTGGTTCATTCATATCTCTGCTTGTATGTCACCTCTTCAGAGAGGACCCAGACCACACTTCCTAAAATAATTCCCTCTGACATCCTCTAACCCTTAAAATTTTCATTCCTCTAATCACTGGCTGCCATTATTTTACATATTTCAGCTACTTCTTTCTCCTGTATTAGGATGTAAGCTCTATGAGTGCAAGGACTTTGATTTGTTTAGTATAGTATATCCAGGCCTTGTATGAACCAAGCCCTATTCAATAAATATTTTTTTAATGAATAAAATCAGACCACTAGACACTGGCTAAAACTGGAAAAACACAACAAGTAAAGGGATTACAACACAGGCAACATTTATTGAGTGCTTAATAGGGATCATGTACTCAGTATTTACATACATTCACTCATTAAATCATCATCAGTTCAGTTCAGTCACTCAGTCATGTCCAACTCTTTGCCACCCCATGAATTGCAGCACACCAGGCCTCCCTGTCCATCACCATCTCCCAGAGTTCACTCAAACTCACATCCATCGAGTCAGTGATGCCATCCAGCCATCTCATCCTCTGTCGTCCCCTTTTCCTCCTGCCCCCAATCCTTCCCAGCATCTGAGTCTTTTCCAATGAGTCAACTCTTCGCATGAGGTGGCCAAAGTACTGGACTTTCAGCTTTAGCATCATTCCTTCCAAAGAAATCCCAGGGCTGATCTCCTTCAGAATGGACTGGTTGGATCTCCTTGCAGTCCAAGGGACTCTCGGGAGTCTTCTCCAACACCACAGTTCAAAAGCATCAATTCTTCAGCGCTCAGCTTTCTTCACAGTCCAACTCTCACATCCATACATGACCACAGGAAAAACCATAGCCTTGACTAGACGGACTTTTGTTAGCAAAGTAATGTCTCTGCTTTTCAATATGCTATCTAGGTTGGTCATAACTTTTCTTCCAAGGAGTGAGCGTCTTTTAATTTCATGGCTGCAGTCACCATCTGCAGTGATTTTGGAGCCCCAAAAAATAAAGTCTGACACTGTTTCCACTGTTTCCCCATCTATTTGCCATGAAGTGATGGGACCAGACGCCATGATCTTCGTTTTCTGAATGTTGAACTTTCAGCCAACTTTCTCACACTCCTCTTTCACTTTCAACAAGAGGCTCCTTAGTTCTTCTTTGTTTTATGCAATAAGGGCGGTGTCATCTGCGTATCTGAGGTTATTGATATTTCTCCTGGCAATCTTGATTCCAGCTTGTGCTTCAGCCAGCTCGGCATTGCGCATGGCGTACTCTGCATATAAGTTAAATAAGCAGGGTGACAATATACAACCTTGATGTACTCCTTTCCTGATTTGGAACCAGTCTGTTGTTCCATGTCCAGTTCTAACTGTTGCTCCTTGACCTGCATACAAATTTCTCAGGAGACAGGTCAGTTGTTCTGGTATTACCATCTCTTGAAGAATTTTCCAGTTTGTTGTGATTCACACAGTCAAAGGCTTTGGTGTAGTCAATGAAACAGAAGTAAATGTTTTTCTGGAACTCTCTGGCTTTTTTGATGATCCAGTGGATGTTAGCAATTTGATCTCTGGTTCCTCTGTCTTTTCTAAAACCAGCTTGAATATCTGGAAGTTCACAGTTCGTGTATTGTTGAAGCCTGGCTTGGAGAATTTTGAGCATTATTTTGCTTGTGTTAAGATGAGTGCAAATGTGCAGTAGTTTGAACATTCTTTGGCATTGCCTTTCTTAGGGATTGGAATGAAAACTGACCTTTTACAGTCCTGTGGCCACTGCTGAGTTTTCCAGATTTGCTGGCTCTTTGAGTGCAGTTCCTTCACAACATCATCTTTTAGAATTTGAAATAGCTCAACTTGAATTCCATCACCTCCACTAGCTTTGTTCATAGTGATGCTTCCTAAGGCCCACTTGTCTTCTCATTCTAGGATGTCTTGCTCTAGTCCAGCGATCACACCATCATGGTTATCTGGGTCATGAAGATCTTTTTTGTATAATTCTTCTGTGTATACTTGCCACCTCTTCTTAATATCTTCTGCTTCTGTGAGGTCCATAGCATTTTTGTCCTTTATCATGCTCTTCTTTGCATGAAATGTTCCCTTGGTATCTCTAATTTTCTTGAAGAGATCTCTAGTCTTTCCCATTCTATTGTTTTCCTCTATTTCTTTGCATTGATCACTGAGGAAGGCTTTCTTATCTTTCCTTGCTATTCTTTGGAACTCTGCATTCAAATGGTTATATCTTTCCTTTTCTCCTTTGCCTTTAGTTTCTCTCCTTTTCTCAGCTATTTGTAAGGCCTCCTCAGACAACCATTTTGCCTTTCTTTTTTGGGGGGATGTTCTTGATCCCTTCCTGCTGTACGATGTCATGAACCTCCATCCATAATTTTTCAGGCTGTGTATCAGATCTAACCCCTTGAACCTATTTGTCACTTCCACTGTATAATAGTAAGGGTTTTGATTTAGGTCATACCAACCTAGATAGCACATTCAAAAGCAGAGACATTACTTTGCCAACAAAGGTTCATCTAGTCAAGGCTATGGTTTTTCCTGTGGTCATGTATGGATGTGAGAGTTGGACTGTGAAGAAGGCTGAGCGCCAAAGAATTGATGCTTTTGAACTGTGGTGTTGGAGAAGACTCTTGAGAGTCCCTTGGACTGCAAGGAGATCCAACCAGTCCATTCTAAAGGAGATCAGCCCTGGGATTTCTTTGGAAGGAATGATGCTAAAGCTGAAACTCCAGTACTTTGGCCACCTCATGCGAAGAGCTGACTCATTGGAAAAGACTCTGATGCTGGGAGGGATTGGGGGCAAGAGGAGAAGGGGACAACAGAGGATGAGATGGCTGGATGGCATCACTGACTCGATGGACGTGAGTCTCAGTGAACTCTGGGAGTTGGTGATGGACAGGGAGGCCTGGTGTGCTGCAATTCATGGGGTCGTAAAGAGTCGGACACGACTGAGTGACTGATCTGATCTGATCTGGATGGTCTAGTGGTTTTCACTACTTTCTTCAATGTAAGTCTGAATTTTGCAATAAAGAGTTCATGATCTCAGCCACAGTCAGCTCCCAGTCTTGTTTTTGCTGACTGTATAGAGCTTCTACCTCTTTGACTGCAAAGAATATAATCAATCTGATTTAAGTATTGACCATCCAGTGATGTTCATGTGTAGAGTTAGACACATAAACCAGGAAAAAATAAGTCAAGGACTAGGTAGTTAGTTATTATATCAGTTCATATTGAGGTCTTTAAGTCTGCTTAAATGGTCTAATTTTATAAATACTTTTAATAAAATATTTGTGTAATGAATGCAGAAATTATACATTTAGAACAGAGAAAGTAGACCATGGATAATATTATTTTTTGTACCAGCCTTTTTGCAAAGTATACACAGGTTGCAAATATTCTACTGAAAAAGGTCATGCTCATTTGTTTGTTCAAGTTCCAAGGTACTCCTGGCTGTTGACATCTGAACAGAAAATAAGTGGTCCCTCTAGGAAGTTTGGTTTGGGCATGATCTCTTCTCATACACTTTACCTCACTAACTCCATTCCAGGCTCCTGTAAGTATCCCTTTTTTTTTTTTTTTTTTCTTTTAAACTAGTACGTCTATTAACTGAAAACTTCAGAAAGTCAGGAATCATGTCTGTTTTAATCTACTTATATGATGGTTGATATAATAGACACAAAACAAACATCAGTAGAATTAATCAATTTGGCTGATATATTCAGCAAGTTTTTCTTTTGTTGTCTAAGGATGTTTGAGAGAGTGCCTTTGATTTTAAGTATAGACTAATAGCAGAGTTTGTCTCTAAGAGTCAGTGCAAAGAGTCGGACACGACTGAGTGACAACTGAACTGAACTGATTGCCATAATTGGTTATCTTTTTCTAGATTCATGTTTTCTGTCTGTGAGTAGATACAAAGAGCCACTGCTTTAGGTCTTGAAGCTGTTCTTTTTAAGTAAGAAAAGCAGTAGATTTTTCCATTCAGAGTACAAAGTTGTCAAGTTTTTCCATATGATATGTGCTATGAGCTAGATCACTTCAGATATTGTGTGATCCTACAGACTGTAGCCTGTCAGGCTCCTCTGTCCATGGAATTCTCCAGACAAGAATACTGGAGTAGGTTAACATTTCCCTCTCTAGGGGATCTTTCCTACCCAGGGATCAAAACAGCATCTATGAGGTTTCCTGCATTGGCTAGTTCTTTACACTAGCACACCACTTGCAGAGCCCTTCTGTATGATAGGTGTATAAATTAAGCTTACAATATGGAGAACTAGGGACTTCCCAGGTGGCGCTAGTGGTAAAGAACAATGCCAGTGTAAGAGACGCAGGTTCCATCCCTGAGTCAGGAAAATCCCCAGGAGGCAGACAGGGCAACCCACTTCAGTATTGTTGCCTGGAGAATCTCATGGACAGAGAAACCTGGTGGGCTACAGTCCATGGGGTTGCAGAGTCAGACTTGACTAAAGCAACTGAGCACATGTGGAGGACTAGAAAAGAATTTGAGACATTACTTCCTCCTTTGCCAGGGTGAACCCTAAACCCGCTTTTCCTCTGTGTTCCTACCACACAATTTGTATCAATATGAACAGAGCCAGGCCACAAAATAACTACAAGAGAAGTCAGCATTTCTGCCAACTCTTTCATATAGTTGGAGGCAGTATTGACGGGAACATCCTAGTGTTAAGACCTACTTAATCAGTTTCACAGTGAACAGATTAGATAGGCTTCATTTATTTTTATTGTTTTACATATTAAAGTATTTTCCTCACTTTTTCTGTAGCTTCTCAGGATATGGACACAACATACGATAGATATAGGCCTTCAACAAGAAAATTCTTGAAATGCATCATCAGTGTAAACGAATAACCATTTTACTTTAAAAAAGCGTAAGTAGATGTATTATTCAAAACACATCTTGATAATGGAAGGCACAGTGAGAAATATAGGAAAAAGGTCGAGGTAGAAAGTTTTGAGGAAGCTGTTATAGCATTGTTAGTAAAAAGGGTGAATAAAAGTAATAATTGCCCATTACTTACATGATCAACTTAGGAACACAAAAAATACCAATTTCTAGCCCACAAGCCTGTAGATTCTGATTCAACAGATATAGTCTGAGACACCAGACTATTAAAAAATGCCACTCAAGTTCTGATGCACAGCTGGGTTTAGGAATCATAAATTATATACGGCAGATAAGAAAAGAGTACAGAGCAGACTTCATTCTCAACAAATGCACAATCTAGTGACTTTGCTAGTGTGACTATGAATGTTTGAATTAGAAGATGAAAATGAGGAACTGATAGTTATTTGAATATTTCAAATAAGAAAAACATAGCCTTAATTAAGGTGGTAATAATGAAAACAAAGAGTAGAGCAACATTTGAAAGAAATTTTATGGGTAGATTTGAGAGACAGGGTTATTTCTTCTGAGAGCTCTCCCAGGTTTGTAGATGGCCATCTTCTCTCTGTGTCTTCATGTCGTCTTCCTCTGTGTGTCTGGAACTTAATCTCTTCTTAAAAGGATAGCAGTCTTATTGGTTTAGGGCTTTCTCCCAATGATCTCATTTAACCTTAATAACATTTAAAGACTATCTGCAAATATATTCATGTTTTGAATCCCAGGGAGTTTGAACTTCAACACGTGAATTTGGGAGGGACACATTGCAGCCCTTAACAACTAAAAATAAAACACACCAGCCAGGTCCTTAACATAGTATAAAATGCTCAGTAATTGTTATACTCATCCCTTAAATTTCAGTCCTTTCCTCTTCCATTCAAGCCATGTAAAATCTCAGGTAGAAAGTAACTGGAAAGTAACATTACAACCACAAGTGACTTCCTGATGGAAGCTCTCTAGATTCCAGAAGTTTGTATATATAGTAGTGGTCCCTAAACCTTGTCATAAGAAATAATCTTAAAGGAGATCAGTCCAGGGTGTTCATTGGAAGGACTGATGCTAAAGCTGAAACTCAATACTTTGGCCATCTGATGTGAAGAGTTGCCTCATTAAAAAAGACCCTGATGCTGGGAGGGATTGAGGGCAGGAGGAGAAGGGGACAACAGAGGATGAGATGGCTGGATGGCATCACGGACTCGATGGACATGAGTTTGAGTGAACTCTGGGAGTTGGTGATGGACAGGGAGGCCTGGCATGCTGCGATTCATGGGGTCACAAAGAGTTGGACACAACTGAGCAACTGAACTGAACTGAACTGATCTTTACTTTGACCTGTGTTGGAATAAATCAGAGGAGAGAGGTATGCTCTGATCCAGGTAGGGCTTCAAAAAAATTCACTCAGGAACTCTTCCCAATTCCCTTCCCTTATGATGAAAAAGGTATTAAAAGTATTATTCAATCATTGCCTCCTATGACTATCAGCATGCAGGAAAACCATCTCAGAATTTAATTTTCTTTGTATAAGGGTATTAGGACTGTTTTGGTTGCAAGTTACAGAAACAACTCAAGCTTCAGCAAAGGTAATTTACTGGTTCATAGATCCCTAGAAAGTTTAATAACGGAATTAAGGTGCAGAATCAGTCTTTCCTGGGATTCATCAAGTGATAAATTCTCTCTTTGCCTAGGAGTCTGTTTTGTGATTCCAGTTCATAAAATTATAAGGACAGACAATGATTGGCTCAGCTTTGGCCAAGCGCCCAACATGAGACCAATCAGTGTGCAAGGTTAAGTGAGAAAACAAATCCTTTTTTAAAAATTTCAAAACCCAAATGTAAAGATATTTGAAGCTTGTTGAAAAAGAAACACTATATTTGGGAATTCTTTGGTGGGCCAGTACTTGGGAATCAGTGCTTTCACTGTGAAAGGCCCAGGTTCAATCCCTCATCAGGGAGCTAGGATTCTACTAGCCTCATGGTGTTGTGGAAATATGCTGCACAAATAAAAGTTTATAATCTATCTATCAGTTTGAGTATTTAGCTAAAGGAAATCTATTTAAAAAAACAGACAAAAAATTTCTATATTATAGCCAGCAATATATTATTTTAACCTACTACAGTATTTACAATGATACTTGTTCATTTGACTAAAATATTCTTATTTATACTCTTATTTATTTATTTATTCACTGCAGTTCTTATAGTTTGAAACATGAATGTCAAGACCAAATTCCATCTCAGTATAACTAGGTTTAGCTTAACAAGTTAAACTTAGTGATATTATTAATTTCTAAGTTTATAGGAAGGTGTACATGTTATTTTGCAGAAATTAAATTCTAAAAAATTTTGATTTTTGGAGGTGGTTTTTTGGGCAACAGGAATAAAAGAGAACAGGCAAGAAAGACTGAAAATGGCAATTTCAATACTTGAAGCCTTTGTGGGTCTGATTCTGCTTTTTATCTTTTTTTTTTAATCTGATTCCTATTTGTTTATCTTTCACTGCTTTTGATTTTGGCTTTGATTTTGATTGTTTTACAGTGTCTTTGTGATTTCTAGTTGTGGATTTGTACTTAAGGAATTTTTTTTCTGTAAAAATTCTCAGCAGCATGGAGTAAAGTTAGGCTTTCCAGAGGAGATTTTCTTTTGATTCTGATGGGCACAAAAGGCATATCTAGGGACAGGTTTAAACTTAATTTCTTATCTTTGAGTCTTTAGACGAGATTATAAACTTCTTACTGGGAACACAGTAATGTTAGTTTCTGATTATACATTTTCAAGGGAGAATTCTTTTTTTTTTTTTTTAACGCATTTAAGACTTGCAGTTTTCCTTGCAGCCCTCCATGGGATGGTTTTATTTGTAGATCAGGTTACTGATGAGGGCATATCTATATTGCATTCTAGCACTGAATGCTGGGTTTCGTCACTTTTCCTTTGTGCCAGAAAAGACATGAAATTCATGTTCACCTCACTCAGCAAACAACCTTAGGGTGAGAGATATCTCAGGTCTTAGCAACCCTTTGTAATAAAACTCATATTTTCCTCTAAATTAATGTAAGAAATAACACGTGGTAAAATTAAATATCCTCAAAGATTTTTAAAAAAGGAAATTAAGAATAAAATGTCTTAACTTGATAGAGGATAACTATAAAAAACCTACAATTTAACGCTGAAATGTTCAAAGTAGTCAAGGAATTGAAAGTGGTAGTGGTGGTTTAGACACTAAATTGTGTTCAACTCTTGTGACCCCATGGACTGTACCCTGCCAGACTCCTCTGTCTATGGGATTCTCCAGGCAAGAATACTGGAGTGGATTGCCATTTCCTTCTCCAGGAATTGAAAGTATGAGAATTTTTTACTTTTCCTTCACAAAAATCAATAAAAATTTTAAGTATCTGACTATATTAAGTGTTAAAAGGCAGATCTTTTGAAACATTGATCTTTATACTCTTGGTAGGAGTATAAAATGATACTTTGAACAACAGTTAGCAATTATCCAATAAATATGAAATTTTCCATACTCTATGACTCAGCAATTTCATTTTCAAGAATATATTCTAGAGCAAAGTTTCTCAATCTTGTACTACTGGCATTTTAGTTCAGATAATTCTTTGTTGTGGGGGCTGTCTTGCACCTTATAGGATATTTAGAGCATCCTTGGTCTCTACCTACTAAAAAACAGTAGTATACCCCAAGTTGTTCAGTCACTAAGTTGTCTGGCTCTTTGTAACCCTGTGGACTTCAGCATGCCTGGCTCCTCTGTCCTCCACTATCTCCCAGAGTTTGCTCAAACTCATATCCATTGAGTCGATGATGCCATCCAACCATCTCATCCTCTGTTTCTCCCTTCTCCTCCTGCCCTCAATCCTTCCCAATATCAGGGTCTTTCCCAGTGAGCTGGCTCTTTTTATCAGGTGGCCAAAGTATAGGAGCTTCAGCTTCAGCATTAGTCCTTCCAATAGGTATTCAGGGTTGATTTCCTTTAGGATTGACTGGTTTGATCTCCTTGCTGTCCAAGGGACTCTTAAAGAGTTTTCCAGCACCACAGTTCAAAAGCATCAATTCTTCCATGCTCAGCCTTATTTATGGTCCAACTCTCACATCCATACCTGACTACTGGAAAAACCATAGCTTTGACTATATGGAACTTGATCGGCAAAGTGCTGTCTCTGCTTTTTAGTGTGCTGTCAAAGTTTGTCACAGTTTTTCTTTCCAGGAGCAAGTGTCTTTTAATTTCATGGCTCCAGCCACTGTTCATAGTAATTTTGGAGTCCAAGAAAGTAAAATCTGTCACTACTTCCACTATTTCCCCTTCTAATTGCCATGAAATGATGGGACCAGATGCCATGATGTTAGTTTGAATGTTGAGTTTCAAACCAGCTTGTTCATTCTCCTCTTTCACCCTCAACAAGAGGCTCTTTCATTCCTCTTCTTCACTTTCTGCCATTAGAGTGGTATCATCTCCATATCTGAGGTTGTTGATATTTCTCTTAGCAATCTTGATTCCAGCTCAATTCATCCAGCACAGCATTTCACATGATGTACTCTGCATATAAGTTCAATAAGCAGGGTGAAAATATACAGCCTTGTCATACTCCTTTCCCAATTTGGAACCAGTCAGTTGTTCCATGTATAGTTCTAACTGTTGCTTCTTGATCTGCATACAGGTTTCTCAGGAGATAGGTAAGATGATCTGGTACTCCTATCTCATTAACAATTTCCAACAGTTTGTTATAATCCATACCGTCCAAGGCTTTCACGTATTCAATGAAGCAGAAGTAGATCCTTTTCTGGAATTTCCTTGTTTTCTTCATGATCCAACAAATGTTGGCAATTAGACCTCTGTTTCCTAAGCTGCTTCAAAATCCAGCTTGTACATCTGGAACTTCTTGGCTCATGTACTGCTGAAAACTAGCTTGAAGATTTTGAGCATAAACTTGCTAGAATGTGAAATGAGCACAACTGTATGATAGTTTGAACATTCTTTGGTATTGTCCTTCTTTGGGATTGGAACAAAAATTGACCTTTACTAATCCTGTGGCCACTGCAGGGTTTTCCAAATCTCAGGCAAGAATACTGAGGTGGTTTGCCATTTCCTTCTCTAGGGGATCTTCCTGGACCTGCATTGGCAGGTGGATTCTTAACCACTTAGTCACCTAGACAGCCCATACCTCAAGTTATGATAAGCCAGAATGTTCCCACACATTGCCTAATATTCCCTTGGGGGATATTCTCTCCAGGTTGAGAACTATTTGACCTAGAGAAATTTTTGTATCTATCCATCTATGCATGCTGAAGAATGTTCATAGTGGCACTATGTATGATAGTAAAAAGCAGAAGCAAAGAACTGAAGCAATCCCACAATTCATCAGCATTAAAAAGGACAAACAAATTATGTCATAGAGTGGATACTATACAACAGTCTAAAGTAATGAATTATACTTATGTGCAATAAATGGTTGAATCTCAAGACTTGCTTTTGAAGGGAAAAGTCACTTTCATTTACATATTATTCAGTTCAGTTCAGTTCAGTCGCTCAGTCATGTCCGACTCTTTGCCACCCCATGAATCACAGCACGCCAGGCCTCCCTGTCCATCACCAACTCTGGGAGTTCACTCAAATTCATGTCCATCGAGTCGGTGATGCCATCCAGCCATCTCATCCTCTGTTGTCCCCTTCTCCTCCTGCCCCCAATCCCTCCCAACATCCGAGTCTTTTCCAATGAGTCAACTCTTTGCATGAGGTGGCCAAAGTATTGGAGTTTCAGCTTTAGCATCATTCCTTCCAAAGAACACCCAGGACTGATCTCCTTTAGAATGGACTGGTTGGATCTCCTTGCAGTCCATGGGACTCTCAAGAGTCTTCTCCAACACCACACTTCAAAAGCATCAATTCTTCAGCGCTCAGCTTTCTTCACAGTCCAACTCTCACATCCATACATGACCACTGGAAAAAACCATAGCCTTGACTAGATGAACCTTTGTTGGCAAAATAATGTCTCTGCTTTTGAATATGCTATCTAGGTTGGTCATAACTTTCCTTCCAAGGAGTAAGTGTCTTTTAATTTCATGGCTGCAATCACCATCTGCAGTGATTTTGGAGCTCAGAAAAATAGTCTGACACTGTTTCCACTGTTTCCCCATCTATCTGCCGTGAAGTGATGGGACCAGATTCCATGATCTTAGTTTTCTGAATATTGAGCTTTAAGCCAACTTTTTCACTCTCCTCTTTCACTTTCATCAAGAGGCTTTTTAGTTCCTCTTCACTTTCTGCCATAAGGGTGGTATGATCTGCGTATCTGAGGTTATTGATATTTCTCCCGGCAATCTTGATTCCAGCTTGTGTTTCTTTCAGCCCAGTGTTTCTCATGATGTATTCTGCATAAAAGTTAAATAAGCAGGGTGACGATATAGCCTTGACATACTCCTTTTCCTATTTGGAACCAGTCTGTTGTTCCATATCCAGTTCTAACTGTTGCTTCCTGACATGCATACAGATTTCTCAAGAGGCAGGTCAGGTGGTCTGGTATTCCCATCTCTTTCAGAATTTTCCACAGTTTATTGTGATCCACACAGTCAAAGGCTTTGGCATAGTCAATAAAGCAGAAATAGATGTTTTTCTGGAACTCTCTTGTTTTGTCGATGATCCAGCAGATGTTGGCATTTTGGTCTCTGGTTCCTCTGCCTTTTCTAAAACCAGCTTGAACATCTGGAAGTTCACGGTTCACATATTGCTGAAGCCTGGCTTGGAGAATTTTGAGCATTACTTTACTAGCGTGTGAGATGAGTGCAATTGTGTGGTAGTTTGAGCATTCTTTGGCATTGTCTTTCTTTGGGATTGGAATGAAAACTGACCTTTTCCAGTCCTGTGGCATGTAAACCAAACAATGGTATGTTTAGGAATGCAAATGGCAACCCACTCCAGTGTTCTTGCCTGGAGAATCCCGGGGACAGAGGAGCCTGGTAGGAGGCCGTCTATGGGATCCCACAGAGTTGGACACCACTGAAGCGACTTAGCAGCAGCAGGGATGCAAATACATGAGACAAAATCCCAAGGAAAAACAAGGGACAGAAAAAATTTCGAACACTGTTTAACCTTGAATTGACATTAAGTAATTGTAGAAAAGAAGTCAAGAGCCTGAAAGGTCACAGGGTACTCAAGTATTTGTGGTTACTTCTCAAGTGTTTGTGTTACTTCTCATTATGTATTTGAAATTTTATTTTTTTAGTTACTGCATATCAAAAAATAATTTTTAAGTGAAGCAAGTGTATTTTTTTTTTTAGTTTATTTATTTATTATTTTTTACTTTACAATATTGTATTGGTTTTGCCATACATCAACATGCATCCGCCACAGGTGTACACATGTTCCCCATCCTGAACCCCCCTCCGCAAGCGTTTTAACCTTATAACCTGTATAAAACAATTCAGTAATATACCACGCATGAGTTTTTTTATTTATTTAATAATTTTGGTTTATATATTTGATTGGTGGATTTACATATTTGAAAACATTTTAGAAGTCAATTTGGAATAGTGGTTAGGAAAATTTGGTGGTTAAAGTGAAATGGATTAACCATTCATCAAGAAAAACATTCTGTCTTCAAAGACAATGGCTACTAATAGATAACATATTCAACTAACTGCTTAAAAGAAGGGCTTTTTTTCTCTTTAAACAGGATAATCTAGTGGTAGTAATCAGTGAACAGAGTGAACTCCCTCTTGTAAAAAGCCCATCAGTTGTTTTCCTAATTAAGATGAATATTATTCCTGTGAAATGAACCAAAAAGTTGTTTGAAACCGGAAATCCCAAAAGAGATCTATAGTCTTCAGCAATAATTGCATGCAATTTTAATTGAAAGAAAAGAGAGGCCTATTTTCATCTTTCTCCTTTCAAAATGTTAAAAGTAATCAACCTGTTGGTCAATTAACAATGCTTTAATATTACTATCAATCTGACCTAAAAATTGACATTAGATATTTTGGAAACTGTTGTGGAATTTTAAAAAATAAATGGCAAAATGACTACTGTCTATAGTTAAATCCATTATGGAACTTTTATCATTAATGAAATAAAGTTATGAATTTTTACTAATGTCCATAGAAATATAGTATATTTTATTGTTAATTGAAGATTAGATGCTGTGACTATTCACAGAAATATGTACTCAATCTTTGTTCATTGAGAATGAGAGAGGAGATCTATTTTTTTGAAATATAGATTAATTACACTGATAAATTTGCTTTATATAAATAGTTGGCATTTATCTCCAACCTATTAAAATTTTTTAATAACATTAAAGAGTTATTCTGTTTTAAAGTTCAGTTTTAACAGATACATGTCAACAAAATATATGTTTACATTTCAAGTCGTTTCATATAGTAATTCAGAACTTTGGCTGTTTAAAGTTGCACACTTAGAAATACTTTGAATTAGCAGATGTATTTATTTAATAGTTTCTCACATTGACTCTGCTCTTGAATATGGGCAAGAGGTTGATTTTGTTTATCATCTTTCTAAAATGTCATGTTAATTGTGCTAAAGATGTTACAGAGTGGATTAAAAACATAAAATTATAAATTAAAATTTTTGACTCCCCCAGTATTTCAGGGCTTCCCAGGTGGCACTAGTGGTGAAGAAGCTGCCTGCCAGTGCAGGAGACATAAGAGACATGGGTTCGATCCCTGGGTTGAGAAGATTGCTCTGGAGAAGGAAATGGCAACCCACTCCAGTATTCTTGCCTGGAAAATCCCATAGACAGAGGAGCTTAGTGGGCTATATAGTCCATGGGTTTGCAGAGTCAAACACAACCGAAGGGATTTAGCACCAGTATTTCAGATTAGCATTCTGGCAGCATAAACCTATAGAAATCTATATTTCCATATACAAATAGGTATGAATTTGGCCCTCCATTCTTTAGAAGAAGCTGATGTTAGATTTTCTCTCACATACTATAATTCAAAGCAAAGTGAGAAAATTCAGGTTAAAATTTTAGATACATCTTAAAAATGGTATTATGGGAAAAATATCATCAGAATATTTAATCCCTCATTAACAGAATATAATTTAGATCAATATAAGTGAATTTTGCAGATGAATGAAATTTACCCTTTTAATCATTAAAACCTTTTTCTTTGTAACAACTTCAAAATCTCCCAGTATTATCTCATGTTCTGTGTAGTAAGTTTAAGGATATACTATTTTGTTGCAAAATTCCAGGGCTGGAAAAGAATTTAGATTTCATTAAAAATTTTCCAGTGTGACTGTTGGATTTAACAGATCAGGAGTTTTAAACCCAAGTTTATGGTATATCTTACTCAATATCATACCACTAATCTTTGATTCCTCAATTCTTACTGGTGGTGAATAGATTTGAAAGTTCTTCTCTGGTCCCTCCCAACTTTGATAGTGTGCCTTCCAATTTGTGAGCTAGGCAATTAGAGAACTAGTTCTGTCATAATTTTATGTAAAATGAGAGCAAGTAGGATGAACGTGAAGACCTGGGAAGTGTTAATGTGAACTCTACTATATCCTTTCTGGAGTACCTCTCCCTCCCTCAACTGTCTTCTGAAATTATTGGCCTATTTCCAGATAAGTTGTGAGAAATAACGATGATATTTTAATGCTGACTTTACAATGGATAATAAAATACCCTTGAGAAGAAGTCTTTAATCTCAAAAATATTTGATTAGTTGCATTATTTACTATGTTTACTATTAACTTATGGTTTATTAACATTATTTAAGGTTAAAAGCAACACTTTTTGCTAACATACTTTATTTTGTTTTAATCTTGGACCTAAAATAAGTCTGCACTTACATGCAAAGACAATTGGTCGTAGGTGGGTAAATCACACTGTAGATTTTATATCAAAGTTTTCTGCTAATATTAACCAGTACGATCTACTGATTTAAAGTATGAGTTTAAAGTTGTACCTTCATGTTTTGGTCTTTTCCTACCTTAATCTTTTCTTCTTCTGAAAAAAGTTCATAAAACACCAAATTCTTATATGCTAAAAACTAATGTGAATCTGCAGATCTTTTTATTTCGGTTTAAAAATGACTGTATTTTTTTCATACATATGCCTGAATTCTAGGAGTATTTCTGTATTAGAGTAAAATTAATAAATGTAATAGCTTCAACTGTATTTTAAATATTTAATTATTTTATTGTACACTTTTACCCAGTTAATCTTCATTTTATATTTTTACATCCTTATGGGATTAAATGGAAGGTTTTTATTTGTTTGTTTTTAATTGTATAAGATCATTTTGGCCATGAAATTGATGCAGAGGTATTTCCTCAACTTTATGTATATACATTTAATTAATAATAGTATACTATTTTGAACAGTCTGCTATTCAAATAATGCTCTTATTCTGATAAGAATAATATCTATTTATTATAGGAAACTCAGAAAATAAAGAAAAAATGAAGACTATTTAGCAGCAGCAGCAGCAGCAAACTACCCATATTCCCACTGTCTGTGAACCTTTTATGTCCTTTTTCTAAGCCTATAGTATGATCCCAATTCTCTCTTCCCTCAATACATAAGCACAATATATAATGTATTTATAATGTGCTCTGCTTTTTCACTTAACATAGCACTTTTTGATTATTAGTTTATTTCAAGGCGTTTTTTTCTACAGTGAGAAATTCCTTCTTTTTATAGGTAATATGCAAGAACCACTGGGGGAAGAACTTTATAGGAGACAGAAATAGCTTACTAAGAAATATCATTTTACATTAACCTTTCCCTTTTAATAAGATTGGTTTTATTGTTATCTAAATTATAAAGAGATTATGATTAAGACTAAAACTAAATATTACCATTTTAAGTAATAAAAAGAGAAAGACAACAAAACTATGTGTTTAAACAAAATCATATAGTAGCTAGCTTGCCTAGGAGAAGTTATGATATATGCTCTTAGAAAACAAACATTTTTAAATTCACAGATGCTGCAAAGCCCTGGTCAAACATAAATTACAGTCAGTTTTTATGTAACAGTAAAAATTCCAAAGGACTCTTGCTCACCCACTCTCAATATGTATCTTTCTTCTCACAGAATGTAAGCCACATTTATTTCTATTTCTGTGTATATTTTAAAATAAATTACCCCAGAAAATAAACTACGGAATACACTATGTTCAAATGCAATCCAACAGAGAAAACAAAAACCTTAGATTCCCTCTGAAGAGCCCTGTAGCATATTTTGGGGAGTATTTTGGAATGCTCATAGAATTTGAATGTGGTATCCATTTATTTGAGGAGTATATGCTACCTTATAATTATCCGATAATTCAACACATTTAGCAAATGATATTCCACTTCTATTATAGCAATTCACTTTTTCTTGTTTGTGTTCAGTGCTATCAAATATAGAAAGAGCTCTTTACTTACCATTCTGGGAAAGATGAAATTTATCATTGTGCCATAAATACCCTGAAAAGCAAAGAAATATTATTATTTATTATACCTCCATCCACAGGGATCCTAACTGCCAAATGTAATGCATCAGCAGCAAAATAAAATGAAGTAAATCTATTACTACTGCTACTGCTAAGTCACTTCAGTCGTGTCTGACTCTGCGAGACCCCATAGACGGCAGCCCACCAGGCTCCCCTGTCCCTGGGATTCTCCAGGCAAGAACACTGGAGTGGGTTGCCATTTCCTTCTCCAATGCATGAAAGTGAAAAGTGAAAGTGAAGTCACTCAGTCGTGTCCGACTCTTAGCGACCCCATGGACTGCAGCCTACCAGGCTCCTCCATCCATGGGATTTTCCAGGCAAGAGTACTGGAGTGGGGTGCCATTGCCTTAGAAAACACAATTCATTGTTCTAAGAATTTTTAAACATGTGTTACATGCCTTTGGACAGAATGGTGTGCTCAGTTGCTCAGTTGTGTCCACCTCTTTGCGACCCCATTGACTGTAGCCCGCCAGCCTCTTCTGTCCATGGAATTTTCAAGCAAGATTACTGGAGCAGGTTGCCATTTCCTACTCCAGGGGATCTTCCTGGCCAAGGGATCAAACTAGCATCTCTTGAGGGATCGAACCTACGTTTCTTGTGTCTCCTACATTGGCAGATGAATTCCTTACCACTGTGCCACCTGGGAAGCCCCTTTGGATTACGCAATTGTGCTAACTACTTTCAAAATCAGGGATAAAACATTTTATTTTTCCCAAACAAATATTCCTAGATTAAGAGAACATTGTCAAGTATTTTTTGTTGTTGTTGTTGTTCTTTATCCCCTTTAGCTTGATTGAATTTTTCACTGAAACAGATGGGACAGCCATACTTAAAACTCTTTAAGGAAAAACTGAGGAGCATTTTACATTCTTGAAGTCAGCATTAATGACTGTTAGATCTATTTATATGTAAATACATTTTCTTGGTGGAATCTTGAACTGAAAATCTGATACAGAAGCTGAAAAACAAAATTAGGAGTCCATGCTCCTATTTTTACACACTAAATAAGTGATAATAAAGAGATATATATTTTCTTATTGTTTTCTGTTCATTGAAAACAGGTTTTAATTGCATTGCTTGGTAAAGAATTACAATAAATTATATTATGAAAAAACATATGTGTTCTTGAATTTATTGTGTCCTTTAAAATGTTTAAATTAACAGTGACTCTTACATTTAATAATTAGCACTAAATAATCTTTCTCAATGTCAATAGTTCTAAGATAAAGGAACATGTCAGCTGTAAGAAAATATGCTTTTCTCATATCCTGATATATATAGTCATTATATAGTTGTCATTTTCTCTTTTATGTATCATAAACTTTATCTAAAGAAAAACACACAGTTCATCTCCCTCTGCCAAAACGGTGATAGCTTAAGAAATTTTTAGATAACATATACAGAAAAGGGGTTTACTTGACTATTTGGATAATGACATTTCAGATCTTTCAATGTTATTTTTGAATAAAGTAATCCTGAATAAAAATTATAATGTGTTAGTGTAGCTTGAAATCATTATTTCCAAGAAAGATGATGTTTCAGTAAATGAAAACTAGTGAAAATTTCAAATGATAAATATTGACAAAATTAATGACTTTTTGCTGGAGTATAAAATTAAGATTTGAAAGGTGTCCTACTTCGTTTTTCACATTTTTAAAAGATATTTTTAATATTAAAGAAATATATGGCTTATGATTATGGATGTCTGACATTCTGGAATGATTGAAAAGTTCTCCCATGACCATAGTTTAAGAAGACTGCTTTTTATATTAATCATAAATATCAATATTTTATTTCAATTTTTGTATTTATTGATTTTAATGAAAGATTTTAATGGAAAATTTTAGACTGAGAAATACTTTATTTTGTGTAGTGCTTATTTCTAAAGAATCATTAATAATTTTTGATGTTATAGCTTATATTTATAATTACTAAACTGCTAAAAAATTCAAAGTATTTTTGAGCATCAGTTCCTGAAGAGGGCAGCACGTTCTAGATATTATTGAATTTCAAACTCAAATATGACAGCTTTGGCTTTAGTATACTTTTTTTAGGAACTAGAGGGGAAAAATGGATTTTTTTTAATAGATGTCTGCTCCCATGATACAATAAACCAGCTGAAATTCTAGGTAACTGCAGACCAAGGTCAAAACTGTATTTGATTATTACAAGGGAACATTCAAATTATACACCTAAACAATGTATTTAGGAAGGGAACAACAAAATACTAGTAAGGAGACTTTCCATGAGGAAAGTGTTTTATCTTAATACTGTAGATAACTTTTCCTATTGGCAGTGCATTGACTGTCAAAACTACTAAAGGGGTTAGATTTAATTATCTCACTTCTTGCACATTTCATCTCAATTGCTATGGCAACATTCAGTTGCCTCAGCAGCAATGCACACTTTAATCAGATATTTCCTCCTCATTTCTCTATGAGCCAAAACTGTGTAGTCAAATTAACAACCAAGTCCTGATAAATCTGATAACACTTCCCACAATTTAATGGGCAACTTGCCTCCACCCACACATATAAATATTTTCAGAGAGGTTTGTAACTATTGGACAAGTATAACACTTGATAAGAACATACACTTGGACTTTCCTATTTCATTGATTCTTCTTTGCTATTTCTATCACTATTCTTTATTAGAAGTTTTTCACAAATTCAAAACTCACTCCAGCAAGTCACTAACATGGGTCAGCTGACCTCACTAGGAGAGCCGATGAGTGAAGGAAACAACCTCCAACATCCAAATGTCAACCCTCCTCAAAAGGCTATTGAATTATTTACCTTTTATCCGAACACACTTTGAATTGGCACATCAAAGAGCCTTTCTCTATTTCTTGAAAGTAGGTTAAAGGAGGAAAGAAAATAATTCAAGACAAAGCAAAATTTGATATTGAAAGAAAACTGTAGGGTATCAGACTCAAATGGAAGGCCAAGCATGAAGAAAATTTGGTTAAGCTTCAGTAATAGAGCAATTTTAATGAGAAGTGAAAGCAAGATGCATTGAAGTGCTGTTGTCACCTGGGTGATTATTAACCATCTACGTTGTTGGACAAATCACTTTTGCATTTTGCAAAAGACTAGAGAAAAATTTGTGGGAAGATAAGGAACTCAAACTATCTTCAGGTTGAATTTAGAGTGTTAGCATATGTTTTTATAAATAACTAAATAAATAATATTTATAAATAAGTGGAATTTTGCAAATAGTAACTATTTTAATTTTATACTGTGTAAAACACATGTATACCCTGTATGGATTCATTTTGATATTTGACAAAATTAATATAATTATGTAAAGTTTAAAAATAAAATTTAAAAAAATAAAATGTTAAAAAAATAAAATAAAAATTGTTTTAAAACATAATTAAGGAGCAAAGTGATCTAAGGTCTTCCTAACAATTTTAGTGGCTGCTAAAATTTGTATTTAGACAACAAACATTTTATTCTGAGGTTGTGATAGTTCTCTGGTGAGAAATTTTACACCAGTAGCTGACAGTAATATTTCAGCATGATTTTTTCAATCATCACTTAGTAGTGTCTAGTAAAAATTTCATTAATTGAGACAATCAAAAAATATGCTATCAGTACCTGGGTCTACCAGTCTAACATTTCAATAGTAATGGGTAGACTGCACCTCATGTATTACAGCCCACTAGATATGGGATTCAAACAAACCTTATACATACAAATATTCTGTAAAATATAAGTCTATATTTTGAACTTTGAGTTGATTATTGGCAGCTTATGTTCAAAATGTAGTTATTGAAAAGCTAATTTCTCATCCATGATGAAGTTTGGAAGCTATATAACCTTAGGAATAGGTACAGAAAGAGGAGATGTTTAATTGAAAAGAGAAATCTAAACAGGAAGGCAAGCATGGACTATCCTCAGATATTTGAAAGTTTTATTATAAAGGAGACAGTGAGTGTCTGAAAACTAAGAATAATGATACAAGTTCAGAAAAGCAGATTCCAGCTCTTTATAAAGAAAAACATAAAAACAATTAGAATTACTTAAACAATGGCACAAGCTGTGAAGCAACAAATGCCTTGTTTAAGTATATTTCATGTACTGTTTGCATATGAATTCTTTATTTTCTGTTGCTTGAATTCTGGAACAGCATTTTAAAAATGTGGTAGAACCACTCCAGAAATTTAGATCTGGGAGTTCAAATGACTCACTTCTTAATGAATTTTTCAAGTACCAGTGCTTTATATCCACATGGAAACCTAGCAATGGTCTGCAAACAGCATATTCAGCAGCAAGTTTGCAACTCTTGCTCTGGAAAAATGGTCTAAATGAGATAAACAAACAGTTCTTACTGAAGAGTTATCTAAAATCTACAAGGAGACATATAAATTGGTCCTAATTGGCATTCCTTCAAGAACCTCAGTAGATACCAAGAAGTGACTAGAGGTGAAGAATGAGTTCCCTTTTCAGTCTTAACTTGGCTCTTCCACCTGAAGATGGGGTTTTGCCAGGCAACGTGTACACCACTGCCTGTGTCAGACTTATTTCCTTGATGAAAGGAAGATTTGGCATTATCCTCAAACTCTATATTCACTAAGAAAATAATAATTGCTCAATTAAGGGTTCACAGCTTTTCTTCCATACCCAGAGAATTTAACAGTTAAAGAGAAAATTGCACACCATGTGGGAATGCTCATCTTTAGTAAAATTGCTGAATAATATAAAGGAAAGCTGAAGCCAACTTCAAGGTTATAAATATAAGGAAATTGATGGTTCTTGAGTCAAAGTAATGTGTGTAATAGTTTTATTTCTGTGTAATACTAGGTTCTGTATATTTCTGGTTTATGTTAGTTGGAAATAGTCTTTTTACTTAGATTGGTTTTGAAATTTCCTTGAGTGATCATACTTTTGAATCACATTGAAAAAACCAAGGGTCTCAGAAAGACCTTGCATAGTGTTTAAACTTTATGACTTTATGTACTCTAGGGCTGTTGTTTGGAGCTTGAGATCTACTGAAGAAAGGCTGTCTACCAGAAGCATATGTGTCTACCTAAAGAGCTGATGAGATGTTTTGCAACAGCAAGAAACGCTAACTTGTATTTTTACTCTCAAAGAATATGGATACTATAAACTTCATCATGTCTTTTATCTCCTCTGCCTCTTTAAGTTCAGTCGTGTCCAACTCTTTGCGACCCCATGAATCACAGCACACCAGGCCTCCCTGTCCATCACCAACTCCCGCAGTTCACTCAGACTCATGTCCATTGAGTCGGTGATGCCATCCAGCCATCTCATCCTCTGTCGTCCCCTTCTCCTCCTGCCCCCAATCCCTCCCAGCCTCAGAGTCTTTTCCAATGAGTCAACTCTTTGCATGAGGTGGCCAAAGTACTGGAGTTTCAGCTTTAGCATCATTCCTTCCAAAGAAATCCCAGGGCTGATCTCCTTTAGAATGGACTGGTTGGATCTCCTTGCAGTCCAAGGGACTCTCAAGAGTCTTCTCCAACACCACACTTCAAAAGCATCAATTCTTCAGCGCTCAGCTTTCTTCACAGTCCAACTCTCACATCCATACATGACCACTGGAAAAACCGTAGCCTTGGCTAGACGGACCTTTGTTGGCAAAGTAATGTCTCTGCTTTTCAATATGCTATCTAGGTTGGACATAACTTTTCTTCCAAGGAGTAAGCATCGTTTAATTTCATGGCTGCAGTCACCATCTGCAGTGATTTTGGAGCCCCCCAAAATAAAGTCTGACACTGTTTCCACTGTTTTCCCATCTATTTCCCATGAAGTGATGGGACCAGATGCCATGATCTTCATTTTCTGAATGTTCAGCTTTAAGCCAACTTTTTCACTCTCCACTTTCACTTTCATCAAGAGGCTTTTTAGTTCCTCTTCAATTTCTGCCATAAGGGTGGTGTCATCTGCCCCTTTAGGCCTCTGTAAATCAAATTTTACATTATGTTGTTTAAAATTCCACCTGCTGAGAGTTTGCTAGCAAATGGTCTTGAAACTTGTTTCCAAAATGCTCACCCACAAACACTTTTATTAGCCAATCCCATTTGGTTGGCTGTGCTCCAACAAGTCTCTGGTGAACACAAGCATAAGTTACAGAGAAACAGAAATTTCCATGGCACTCTGGAGGAACGTTTTTGATCCTAAAGACACTAGTAATAAACTAAAATGTCATTGCAAATTCATGAGCATTTCCTTATGTCATGAGTAGTAGGAGGAGGAAGGGGCTGCATTTGTGCAATGGTTGTTCCATGTGTGTAAACCTTGTCCCCAACTTAAGATCAAAGACTCTCTTCAATCAACAAGTATTTATTTAGTGATTGCCATGCCTGAAACTTAAGGAGCCACAAAAGGACAAATAGGATCTACTTTTAAATTCTGGGATTTGTTGAATGAATGAATGAAAACACATGGCTGGCCTAAAAAACCTTATAATAATCTATAGGGTTATGGATTTAACACAAAACAAAGCCCAGTATCTGTTTTGTCTTTGTCAGTTAGGGTGTTCATCTATTTCATGACACAAAAGCTTTTAATATATTTCAACATTACTACCTTCATTTAAGATAATTTAACCAAGAAAAAAAAAAAACAATCTGTACCCCTATATCCTCCAGCTGGTACTTCTTGCCTGTGGAGTTTAAGGTATTTCTACTGAATCATTATTGTTCTGATTGTGAGCTTAATGAGGGCAGGGGAAGTCTAAATCTTTGTTAGCATTCTAGCCAGTGCAAAAGTGCTTGGTAAACAATAAACATTGAGAAAATGATTATTCAATGAAAATTGTATGAATAGTTAAGAGGGAATAAGTGGTGTTGACTTAAATGCAAGAAGTATTCAGGAAGGTTAGTGTAGCTTAAAATGGTTTATTTTGCCAGAAGATATGAGATTTTTCCACTGGGCCTTCAGGAATGGATGGGATTTAAATAGTAGGTGGGAGGGAAATAAAGTATTTCTAGTGGAGTTAGGAACATGAACAAAAAAATTGCTTTGGAGCTTCCCTTGTAGATCAGTGTAAAGGAATCCACTTGCCAATGCCAGAGACAGGGGATCAATCCCTGATCTGGGAATATCTCACATGGTGCAGAGCAACTAAATCCGTGCGCCACAACTGTTGAGCCTGTGCTCTAGAGCCCAGCAGCCAAAATTCCTGAATCCTGCATGATCTAGTATCTGTTCTCCACAAGAAGAAAAAGCACTGGGATGAGAAGCCTGAATACCACAACTAGAGAAAAGACCGTGCAGAAATGAAGACCCAGCACAGTCAAAATAAATACATTAATTAATGAATTTACAAAAAAAAATTGCATTGAAGGCAGAAATATTACAGAAAGGATTTAATTCTTCTTTATGGGACCATCAGTTATATTATGGGTAAGTGATTTTGTTCTTTGTAGATTAACAGGTATTGTAGAGAAGCGCTTCTCAAATTTTAATTTCCATACCTGGGGATCTTGGTTAAACTGCAGATTTTAATTTGGTAGGTCTAAATTTAGGCATGAGATTTTCTAATTCCCAGATGGTATTGGTGCTGGTGCTAGATCCTGACGTGCAAAGCTGTAGAGGATCCTTGAAGCTAGACAGAGTCATTTGTGCTGCATACAGAAGGCATTTGAGAATGACTCCATGCTTCTTAGCAGTGATGGCATGATGAAAAGTGTATTCAGGAAGATTAGTATGTCAACCTCATGAAAAGTATGCTAACGAAGAGAGAATGTGGATATAGGAAAACCAGCTGAAAGTCTGTCTTACACTTTATCTGCATATTTCACAGATTTGATGCTCAATTACCTGTTGATTGATTAGTTTCTGTGGACATGGTTAATTCAAAAGCATTTTCTCAGTGGAATAACTGTAGGCCCACTGACATTTTGAAAACAAATCAAATTTAGGTAAAAACACATGAGGAATCCATGAATGTTCTTCCTCTCCTCTCCATCTGGAAAAAAAAACTATTCTTCAAAAGACTTGAAGTATTAGCTCTTCTGTTCCTCTCATATTCTGCCCTCACATGTATCTCTCAAACTCTGATCTTACTATATCATAATGATAATAATAATAGTAGCACAACTAATTTTTTTAAGTGCTTATTAATAGTGCCTGGCAACTTGCTAAGTTTTATAATTAAATCTGTGAGGAGTACTGATATTAACATTTCTAGCTTTACAAATTGGAAAAAAGTACTTGCATGCCATCATACAATGTCAGATATGTAACAATAAATATATTTGTTCAGACAGTGATTGATCAAAATGTGTTCTAAGAAATCATTGAGGGATTGATTTTTTTATTTGACTGTTCCAGGTCTTAGTTGCAGCATATGGAATTTAGATCCCTGACCAGGGACTGAATCTGGATCCCCTGCATTAGGAGTACGGAGTTGTAGCCACTAGATCACCAGGGAAGTCCCAAGAAATCACTGATTTTTTAATGTAGCTTCTGATTTTGCATGTTACCTTTGTCTTTGTTCCCTGATCTCCAATAATTATGATAATGGATAGAAGTAGTGTTTCCTATATTCCAGATACTACTTTAAGCAATGAGATAACATGTGCTATTTCATTTAGTGCTCATAATAATCCTATAACTTGGGTGTTAGTATTCTCATTTTGCATATAAGAAAATGAGGTATAAAGAGGTTAAATAATTTGTCTAAGTTTCCATAACTAAAGAGCAGATTCGTGTTTTGAACCCACTACACTATGCTGTTGACTTTAGTCTAACTTGTCCTAGTAACATGGAATTCTGAGTGTTTTCTTAAATGAACACCATAAATTTCTTCAAATCACAATATTTGTGAAAAGTTAATTTTCTCACAAACTAAGAAAGAGTCCATGAAGTCCAAGAAGGCTTGTTATTATTTCTCAGCTTCTGTCAGCATACCACTGTGCCTGATAAAAAGTGACTCCCTCAGGCTGGCAGCCTTTTAGACATAGGGCAAAATCTTTTGAATAAAATGGCATCAAGTCTCAAATAACCTGGGGCCCACATACTTCCCACCTCTCTAGTCATATTCTAACTGCTTACACCACAGACTAAAGAGAAGTCCTCCCAAAAGGAAAAGCTTTCTAAAGGTAATCTCCATTAAAATTTTTAACATTTGGGGAAAGTTAAACAACTTCTTGCTAGTAATAGGAATAATAATGACAATCTTCCAGATAGTTCAAGTGTGCCAGATATAGTAACAATTATTACTTGGTTGATTAACTAAACTAGAGATTAAACACAAGTAAATAATTTCATTTCATTCTATTACACGAGTGAAATATTCTAATCTAAATATTTAATACTGATAAATTTAACTTTGTCAATATTAAATTGTCAATTGACAAATTTGATATTATAATATAGTTTTTGAAATTATGCACTTTTATATGTTTTTTTTTTAATTTTATTTTATTTTTAAACTTTACAATATTGTATTAGTTTTGCCAAATATCGAAATGAATCCGCCACAGGTATACCTGTGTTCCCCATCCTGAACCCTCCTCCCTCCTACCCCCCACCCTCCCTCTGGGTCGTCCCAGTGCACTAGCCCCAAGCATCCAGTATCGTGCATGGAACCTGGACTAGCGACTCGTTTCATACATGATATTATACATGTTTCAATGCTATTTTCCCAAATCTCCCCACCCTCTCCCTCTCCCACAGAGTCCATAAGACTGATCTATACGTCAGTGTCTCTTTTGCTGTCTCGTACACAGGGTTATTGTTACCATCTTTCTAAATTCCATATATATGTGTTAGTATACTGTATTGGTGTTTTTCTTTCTGGCTTACTTCACTCTGTATAATAGGTTCCAGTTTTATCCATCTCATTAGAACTGATTCAAATGTATTCTTTTTAATGGCTGAGTAATACTCCATTGTGTATATGTACCACAGCTTTCTTATCCATTCATCTGCTGATGGGCATCTAGGTTGCTTCCATGTCCTGGCTATTATAAACAGTGCTGCGATGAACATTGGGGTACACGTGTCTCTTTCCCTCCTGGTTTCCTCAGTGTGTATGCCCAGCAGTGGGATTGCTGGATCATAAGGCAGTTCTATTTCCAGTTTTTTAAGGAATCTCCACACTGTTCTCCATAGTGGCTGTACTAGTTTGCATTCCCACCAATAGTGTAAGAGGGTTCCCTTTTCTCCACACCCTCTCCAGCATTTATTGCTTGTAGACTTTTGGATCGCAGCCATTCTGACTGGCGTGAAATGGTACCTCATAGTGGTTTTGATTTGCATTTCTCTGATAATGAGTGATGTTGAGCATCTTTTCATGTGTTTGTTAGCCATCTGTATGTCTTCTTTGGAGAAATGTCTGTTTAGTTCTTTGGCCCATTTTTTGATTGGGTCATTTATTTTTCTGGAGTTGAGCTGTAGGAGTTGCTTGTATATTTTTGAGATTAGGTGTTTGTCCGTTGCTTCATTTTCTATTATTTTCTCCCATTCTGAAGGCTGCCTTTTCACCTTACTAATAGTTTCCTTTGTTGTGCAGAAGCTTCTTTTATATGTTACTTTAAAGAAAAGTAGTCAGTATTCCAGTAGTATCCTATCAGTTTGCACAATATTTGTTATGTTAATATTGAACCTATGGTTAAGGGGGTCATTGTAAAATTATTCTTTATTCCCTTTTTTAGTGATTATATTATTACAGTTGGCTGGTGACTACAGCCATGAAATTAGAAGACACTTGCCTCTTGGAAGAAA
Organism: Bos mutus; assembly: GCF_027580195.1. Lineage (NCBI taxonomy): Eukaryota > Metazoa > Chordata > Mammalia > Artiodactyla > Bovidae > Bos > Bos mutus. The sequence continues at coordinate 60,570,045 of NC_091619.1, forward strand.
AGCTATGACAAACCTAGACAGTATATTAAAAAGTAGAGACATCACTTTGCTGACAAAAGTCCATATAGTCCAAAGTATGGTTTTTCCAGTAGTCATGTACAGATGTGAGAGTTGGACCATAAAGAAGGCTGAGCCTGGAAGAATTGATGCTTTTTAACTGTGGTGTTGAAGAAGACTCAAGAGCAAGGAGATCAAACCAGTCAATCCTAAAGGAAATCAACCCTCAATACTCATTGGAAGGACTGATGCTGAAGCTGAAGTCCCAATACTTTGGCTACCTGATGCAAAGAGCTGATTCATTGGAAAAGACCCTGATACTGGGAAAGACTGAAGGCAAAAGGAGAATAGGGCGGCAGAGGATGAGATGGTTGGATAGCATCACCAATTCAACAGACATGAACTTGGGCACACTCTGGGAGATAGTGAGGGATGGGGAAGCCTGGGGATGGACTGTAAGTCCATATGCAGTCCATGGAGTTACAAAGAGTTAGGCATGACTTAGCAACTAAAAGACAACAAATCCAATATCCCAGTAGTATCCTATCAAGTTGGCAAATTACTTGTCATGTTAATATTGATCTTATGGTTAAGGGGATAATTGTAAAATTGCTGTTTTCAAACCAGGGTCATTCATGAAGTCAATATGGATTTTACTGTAATTCCTATGTCATTCTATATGTTATACTGTATAATAATAAATGATATTCAGAACTATGATCCTAAAAATAATATGAAGCTCAATCATAATTGAAATATTACCATGGTCACTGCAGAGATTTTAGAAATCTTTTTAACAAATATTGTTAGTTTTATTCAGTTAACTACAAAATTACATTCCACAAACAACTAATTTCTAGTTTATTCACTCAAATATTTATGAAATATCTATATGTACCAGGCAGATTATAAGAACACAAAAATCTATCAAACTTTCTGTTCTCATGGAATTTACTATCTAGTGAGGGGAAAAAAGACACCAACCCAACATACCAACATATGTGGTAAGCAGATTATTATAAATGCTAAGAAGAAAAATAAAAATGAGAAAATAGAGTATGAGTGAGTGGAGGTAATGGCAGGTGGTTGTTTTAGACAACTGTCTTAGACAGATGGTTAGCTTTTTTGTCATCAGGTTGTCGTTTTATCCAATGAGATTATCTTTCTCAGGATGAGAAATAAATTATTCTCATATTTGCCTGCTGCTTTTATGTTTGGGTAAAATTAATAGTGAATTCTTCAGTTCAGTTCAGTTCAGTAGAACTGCTCAGTCATGTCCGACTCTTTGTGACCCCATGGACTGCAGCACGCCAGGCTTCCCTGTCCATCACCAACTCCCAGAGCCTACTCAAACTCATGTCCATTGATTCGGTGATGCCATCCAATCAACTCATCCTTTGTCATCCTTCTCCCCCTGCCTTCAATCTTTCCCAGCATCAGGTTTTTTTCCAATGAGTCAGCTCTTCGCATCAGGTGGCCAAAGTATTGGAGTTTCAGCTTCACCATTAGTCCTTCCAATGAATACTCAGGACTGATTTCCTTTTGGATGGACTGTTTGGATCTCCTTGCAGTCCAAGAGACTCTCAAGAATCTTCTCTAACACCACAGTTCAAAAGCATCAATTCTTTGGTGCTCAGCTTTATTTATAGACCAAATCTCCCATCTGTACATGACTACTGGAAAAACCATAGCTTTGACTAGATGGACTTTTGTTGGTAAAATAATGTCTCTGTTTTTTAATATGCTGTCGAGGCTGGTCATAATTTTTCTTCCAAGGAGTAAGCATCTTTTAATTTCATGGCTGCAGTCACCATCTGCAGTGATTTTGGAGCCCCCCCAAAATAAAGTCTCTCACTGTTTGCATTGTTTCCCCATCTATTTGCCATGAAGTGATGGGACCAGATGCCATGATCTTAGTTTTCTGAATGTTGAGTTTTAAGCCAGCTTTTTCACTTTCCTCTTTCACTTTCATCAAGAGATTCTTTAGTTCTTCTTCACTTTCTGCCATAAGGGTGGTGTCATCTGCATATCTGAGGTTATTGATACTTCTCCCAGAAATCTTGATTCTAGCTTGTGCTTCCTCCAGCCCAGCATTTTTCATGATGTACTCTGCATATAAGTTAAATAAGCAGGGTGACAATATACAGCCTTGATGTACTCCTTTCCCGATTTGGAACCAGTCTGCTATTCCATGTCCAGTGCTAACTGTTGCTTCTTGACCCACAAACAGATTTCTCAGGAGACAGGTCAGGTGGTCTGGTATTCCCATCTCTTGAAGAATTTTCCACATTTGTGGTGATCCACACAGTCAAAGATTTTGGCATAGTCAATAAAGCAAAAGTAGATGTTTTTCTGGAACTCTCTTGCTTTTTCTATGATCCAGCAGATGTTGGCAATTTGATCTCTGGTTCCTCTGCCTTTTCTAAATCCAGCTTGAACACCTGTAATTTCATGGTTCACATACTGTTGAAGCTTGGCTTGGGGAATTTTGAGCATTACTTTGCCTGCATGTGAAATGAGCGCAATTGTGCAGTTGTTTGTACTACATCTAAGGGCAAAGGAGAAGCCCCAGCAAGACAATAGGAGGGGCAAAATCGTGTTTAGAATCAAACCCCATACCTGCCAGAGATGCTCAGAGGGCTCAAACATACCTTGTGCACACCAGGGCCCAGAGACCCCACAGAGACTGAGACATACCTGTGTTTGGGTATCTCCTGAGGAGCTGTGGATCAGCAGTGGACCACTGCAGGGGCAGGGGCTCTGGATGCTGTAGAGCTGGGTATCACATAAGCCCCCTTGGAGAAGGTCACCATTATCCCCACCATAGAGATACCAGAACTTACACAGGACTGCGGAAACAGACTCTTGGAGGGCACAAACAACCTTGTACACACCAGGACCCAGGAGAAAGGAGCAGTGACCCCACAAGAGACTGACCCAGACTTGCCCGTGAGTGTCCAGGAGTATCCAGTGGAGGCTGCTGCTCCGTCAGTGGTGGCCTGCTGCAGGGTTGGGGGCACTGAGTGTGGCAGAGCATACAGTGCAGGGGACCTTTGGAAGTAGGTTGTCATTTTTTTTATTACTTCCACCATAGTTTGGCCTCAGGTCAAATAACAGGGAAGGAACACAGTCCCACCCTTCAACATTAAAGATTTACAGAGCATGGCCTGGCCCATCGGAACAAGATCCAGTTTCCCCCTCAGTCAGTCTCTCCCATCAGGAAGCTTACATAAGCCTCTTATCCTTCTCCATCAGAGAGGACAGACTGAAAACCACAATCAAAGAAAACTAACCAATCTGATCACATAGACCACAGTCTTTTCTAACTCAATGAAACTACACCCCAACTAGGGTGTAGGGCCACCCAAGATGGACATGTCATGGTGGAGAGTCTGACAAAATGTGGTCCACTTCAGTATTCTTTCCTTGAGAACCCCATGCACAGTATGAAAAGTGAATTCTTAGTTGCATCTAAATCACTTGGTAAAAACATCAAACAAGATGGCAAATTAGGAAAGTAGAAGGAAAAGAAATGCTTAGTTGGGAAAGCAGTTCATGTGGATTTTTAAATTGAAAAAGCAACTTTCTGGGAATTCCCTGGTGGTCCAGTGGTTAGGATTTGCACTTCACTGTCAAGGGTCAGGGAACTAAGATCCCACAAGCTGCACAGCCAAAAAAAATGGAAAAGACACTTTCTTATATTGCTTAGATTTTCTAAATGAGTTACAATATCTTCATAATTCTTAAAAACTATTCAGTCTGCATAATTTGAGTTCATTGTCCTTGAACAAGAATGAATGGAAATTGAAGCAACCAAGACAGACAAAATCTACAAATCTTCCTGTTGTTCATTAGCCACTTTCCAGATAAATATATTTCACTAATTCTTACCAATAGAGACCCTATTTTAATTCTTGAGATTGTGGATATGACCCAAAAGTCTTCTATTAGTCACAAGCAAAAATTTGCATTTTATTTCTAAGCTCAATAGGTATATGTCTACCCTAATAATATCATTATAAATTTAGGAATTTTTATTATCAATTAAGAGGAAAGAAAATAAGAATATGGAATGGTTGAATTCTAAGATAGATTAGTAATCAGAAGTCAGTAGTCAGATCAGATCAGATCAGTTGCTCAGTCGTGTCCAACTCTTTGCAACCCCATGAATCGCAGCACGCCAGGCCTCCCTGTCCATCACCAACTCCCGGAGTTCACTCAAACTCACGTCCATCAAGTCAGTGATGCCATCCAGCCATCTCATCCTCTGTCGTCCCCTTCTCCTCCTGCCCCCAATCCCTCCCAGCATCAGAGTCTTTTCCAATGAGTCAACTCTTTGCATGAGGTGGCCAAAGTACTGGAGTTTCAGCTTTAGCATCATTCCTTCCAAAGAAATCCCAGGGCTGATCTCCTTCAGAATGGACTGGTTGGATCTCCTTGCAGTCCAAGGGACTCTCAGGAGTCTTCTCCAACACCACACTTCAAAAGCATCAATTCTTCCGCGCTCAGCCTTTTTCACAGTCCAACTCTCACATCCATACATGACCACAGGAAAAACCATAGCCTTGACTAGACGGACCTTTGTTGGCAAAGTAATGTCTCTGCTTTTGAATATGCTATCTAGGTTGGTCATGACTTTCCTTCCAAGGAGTAAGCGTCTTTTAATTTCATGGCTGCAGTCACCATCTGCAGTGATTTTGGAGCCCAGGAAAATAAAGTCTGACACTGTTTCCACTGTTTCCCCATCTATTTCCCATGAAGTGATGGGACCAGATGCCATGATCTTTGTTTTCTGAATGTTGAGCTTTAAGCCAACTTTTTCACTCTCCACTTTCACTTTCATCAAGAAGCTTTTGAGTTCCTCTTCACTTTCTGCCATAAGGGTGGTGTCATCTGCATATCTGAGGTTATTGATATTTCTCCCGGCAATCTTGATTCCAGCTTGTGTTTCTTCCAGCCCAGCATTTCTCATGATGTACTCTGCATATAAGTTAAATAAGCAGGGTGACAATATACAGTCTTGACGTACTCCTTTTCCTATTTGGAACCAGTCTGTTGTTCCATGTCCAGTTCTAACTGTTGCTTCCTGACCTGCATACACATTTCTCAAGAGGCAGGTCAGGTGGTCTGGTATTCCCATCTCTTTCAGAATTTTCCAGTTTCCATATGTAAAGGAAGAGCACTGGACAAGGGAATTTGAGTCCTGGATTAAACTCTGCAAATCACTCCAACTTTCTTAGTCTGTCTTCTTGGTAAAATGAAGATGATGTTAGCTAGTGTCTAAAGTCACCACTTAGAAATAAGATCCTAGAATGTCACTGATGAATGTATTTGCAGGGCAGGAATAGAGGCACAGACATAGAGAAAGGACTTGTGGACACAGTGGGGGAAGGATAGAGTGGGACAAATTGAGAGTAGCGTTGAAACATATATATTACCATGTGTTAAATAGATAGCTAATGGGAAATTGCTGTATAGCACAGGGAGCTCAGCTTTGTGCTCTGTGATGATCTAGAGGGGTGGGATGTAGGGGTGGGAGGGAGGCTGAAGCGGGAGGGGATATAAGTATATGTATAGCTGATTCATGCTGTTGTACAGCAGAAACTAACACAACACTGTAAAGCAGTTATGCTCCAATTAAGAAATAAAGTGAAAAAATAATAAGATCCTAGAATTAAAACAAACAGAAAATCTATATAAATTTATTCGTCCTATGTAATTCTACATACACACTTTCTCTTTCACCACACACACATGTATATTACTAAAGGAAAAAATTATTTTTCAGTCAAATAGGATAATATTTTGTACCCTCAATTATTAAAATTCCTTTTCACTAAGATTACTGCAGTTCCTTTCGATCTTTTAAAAAATTACAGTAATCCTCTCAAATGATTAAATTTGAGAAAAAAGAAAGGGTGGGAGAAAAAGCTACTGTATGTTTTTCTTTTGATCTTTTTTTTGTGTGTGTTCACAAAATATGACTATATCTTAGTGATTTAGATTTCACATGTGTCCAAAAATATTTTACAGGAAGAAATTCTTGTACATTTTTTCCTAAGTAAATAATATTCAAAGTACAAGTTAGAATTGGTTTACTTATTCTTGAAGAGTAGCCAAAAATAACCTCTATACTATTTAGATTATTGGTAAGATAATCCAATAATAAGACTTGTTAACTATAATAATATCTTAACTTTTATACAGTACATTTATTCACAGTAGAATATACTTTACCATAATATGCATATCATTTGTCTAGTTCATTCTCAAAGGCATTTTATAAAATATAGGTTAAATTGTTTTAAAAATATTTGTTTCTTTTACAGATTTTGCCTTCATAGTATTTATCATCCTATACTTTCAATTTAATAAATTATTCCTTTTTAATACACGCCAATTTTAATATACACATATATTTGCAAAGGCACAATGTCAACTGGCAAGGAGCCATACAACTGGCATTTTAAAAATCAAAATCAAAATGAAAAACTTTCCACAAAATAATCAGAATATACCAACAAATAACTCTGAACTCAGTTTATTTATCCCTGTGCATTATAATATTATATAATTAGTTGTATTTTATTTTATTTCTTTTTAACCAGACAATACCAAATCCATTGAAAAATTTCCTCTGATATATTGGCATGCTGAACTTATGAGTATAGGAATTCTTTTGGCCTCAAGCCATTTTATAAGGTAAACAAAGTCACATGAGGATTTATTAAAACCCCAAGTATGAAACTAGCCCATCCCCCCATGAATAGTAAATTTGAATGGGAGGGAGAGGCAGCTCAAAGACCTTGTAAACTGGCTTATCAGATCAGATCAGTCGCTCAGTCGTGTCCGACTCTTTGTAACCCCATGAATCGCAGCACGCCAGGCCTCCCAGTCCATCACCAACTCCCGGAGTTCACTCAGACTCACGTCCATCAAGTCAGTGATGCCATCCAGCCATCTCATCCTCTGTCGTCCCCTTCTCCTCCTGCCCCCAATCCCTCCCAGCGTCAGAGTCTTTTCCAATGAGTCAACTCTTTGCATGAGGTGGCCAAAGTACTGGACTTTCAGCTTTAGCATCATTCCTTCCAAAGAAATCCCAGGGCTGATCTCCTTTAGAATGGACTGGTTGGATCTCCTTGCAGTCCAAGGGACTCTCAGGAGTCTTCTCCAACACCACACTTCAAAAGCATCAATTCTTCCACGTCCAACAGCCTTCTTCACAGTCCAACTCTCACATCCATACATGACCACAGGAAAAACCATAGCCTTGACTAGACGGACTTTGTTGGCAAAGTAATGTCTCTGCTTTTGAATATGCTATCTAGGTTGGTCATGACTTTCCTTCCAAGGAGTAAGCGTCTTTTAATTTCATGGCTGCAGTCACCATCTGCAGTGATTTTGGAGCCCAGAAAAATAAAGTCTGACACTGTTTCCACTGTTTCCCCATCTATTTCCCATGAAGTGGTGGGACCGGATGCCATGATCTTATACAATATATAAATATTGAGCAGCCTAGAAACCACAGGACAAAGCTACATTTTCTTTCATTATAAATTCATAAATACTATTTAAGTATTTTTACATGAGTTTATATTCAAAAGTGAGAACCCTATTATCTTTCACAGGGCTATTATGAGAGTGAACTGAGATCATATTCACACAACTAATACTGAATGTGTACTAAGAGCTGGGCTCTGTTTTAATTGTATCTATACATTCAATCTTTATAACAGTGCTGTAACCATTAGCATAAACCAGATGAAATTCACATTTCTGTAGGTGAAACGCTGTTGAATTTCAACCTAATACTATTGTTTCTTTCATCTTACAAACTAAGGAAACAGAGAGGTTAAGTAACTTGCTTAAGGAGAATGGCTGTATTTTCTATCTCACAATTGAGGAAGCTGAAACTCAAGGAAGAATAAGTGATTTTCCCAAAGATACATAGTATCTACTTCTCAGAGTTAGATCAAGAGAAACTATATCTGCCTATGCACTTTGTAAATTTTATATTGTTGAAAAAGTTAAACTACTTTTATTCTTAATATTATGAAGTCTCAGCTTCACAATGGGCCTTTCATAAGTCAAAGGGAATGCTGCATCTAGTTATCAAGACAAAAGGCTTTTGTGCTTATCTTCTGGGATGCTTCCCCTTTGAACTGACAGGGTGACTTGCAGTCACCCATCTCTGGCTTTTTCTGTTATCAAATCAATGTTTAACGATTAAGGTACTGGAGTACTTTCCTTTGCTCTCAAATTAATTCCTACGCTGTCCCTGAAAAAAAATGAGGTACAAGGATTATTGGGGATAATATCAAAACATTTATGAAACATTACCATCCCTCAAGTAGCACACAAATAATTTTCAAACATTATTTCATGTGATATAATTTGAGCTGGAACCAGGGGAAGAGTATATACAACAGAAGAAAGAGGAACCTAAACAGGGACATCTGATTGTTCTATTTTTCAGTTCTGCTCTGTTTTTACCAATGTTTCAGACACTGCCTTGCCATCATTTAGGCACTTAGAGACATTATCTTTGAGGGGCATTTGGTTCAATGCCCATCAATAAGGCCAGGAGAGACCATCTTCAGCCCTGGAGCAGAGAACACTAAAATCTTTCTTAGTTCCTCAGCAAGTGCTGCCTTTTCAATGAAGTCCTTAAATACTATTGCTGGCTTTTTGGTAAGCATTTCACTTACAAGAGTAATATTTTATCTTTATGGTTCTCCTGGACACAGAGGGTACAGTGGTTACCAGGGCCTGGCTCAGCAGTCAACCTGTGTTTAAACCCAGACTTAAACTATATTTGAAATTTCTGCCACTTAACTACCTGTGTGACTTTGGGCAAGCTGCTTCACAACTCTGTTCATCAGTTTCTCATTTATAAAGTGGAGTTTTTGTTAGTTCCTACTTTATACAATTTAGAAATATTTTAAATGAGACAGTGTGAGGAGTGTTTTGAACATTGCCAAACATGCTGAGTATTTTAATGGATATTGATTCCTCATGAAATTTTGAGCATTTAATGCTCAAATATTAATTTAAGCATGAAATCTTAATTTAACATTTAGAAACACATGCGCTTTCATGTGTTCATAGAATGCTTAAACATCCATCAGGAATTTAGGTTAATTTCCTTAAGAACTGATTCTTCACACTCCTTTCAGTCTCTAACTTTCTGCTTTCCAACATTTACATACTATCTCAGTTTTCCCAGAATAAGTCCACTTCAGCACCAGTTACATCTATCCTTGTCCTTTGCTTTCCTTCAATGTTGTTATACATTTCATTGTTTCTCCTTGTCACTTATTGATAACTGTTATATTACCAAAATAGATACCAGTTGCTAACAGAGTAGCTATGGTTCATCACCTAAAATTAAAAGTGATGAGCTAGAGGAATATACAAAACCAAATTAAGGTCTATTCATACACATGGCTACTACAACAAAAATTGCATGTGGTATTACACGTGGTAACAGGGATCTTTGTAATAGAAAAAAGTGCAATGTGAGTTCTAAGTCACAATAGGTTAATAGAAGACTGTTAGCTCTGATTTTTTTCTTTTTCTTATAGAACCTTTTAATTGCTGCATTTCTAATGCACTTTCATTTGCCAGCAGTTCTCTTTTTTATTCTTGTAATAATCGTTCCTAAGGTACATCCTATAAATTACCCCTTTATTTTCCCTCTCTCTCTTCTCTTTAAAGAATTCTGAGAAAGAGAGAGAGAGAAAGGTGAACTATAATTTTAAGTAATTCCTTTGGATTAGTTCATGTGCTCTTTAAAAAAAAATCTCTAACTGTCATTAGCACTGTGCTTTCCTGCCTCCTTTCTCAAACATGGCAATTTATCAGCTGCAGCCGCTGCTACTGGCCTGCCTTTTTCCTATTAAGGCACCAACCCTAGACAAACAAGCCCTCTCCATTCATTTCCTACATTCTTTACTTCTTTAACTTGTTCTAATTCCAGGTTTCTTCTAAGGACCCTCAATTTCAAAACCCTTCATTAGGCTGGTCAAAAGTACTTCAATTTTTGTGTTTCCTTTTATTTTGCAAAAGGCTGGCTTTCTCCCCAAACTCATTTGTTCAATTTTGTCTCTTTACTTTCTTACATCACTCTTTTGCAAGGCCAGTGGCTTTTTTAAAAACTTCTCTAAGCCCAGTTCCTCTTTAAGATGCTTCTGGAAATCTCACGTCTAGATTAAGTAGAAGAGATTAAATGTTGCTACTGAATTTGCCAAGCAACTTAAAAATGACTATAGGTCCTACATTTGACAAAATGGCAACAAATCAGAAATCCTGGGAAAAGCAATTAATTGGGGACAGAAAAAACTCATGGTAAGAGTGACTCCATGGCAAACAATTAAGTATAATTAAGTATAAGTTTTTTCTTTATTGTAAACATAAAGACACTCATTCATTTATTCATTCATACCATAAATATCCCTGATCCCCTGCTATGCTAGGGCTAGAATAATAAAAAGTGATTCTAACAGTAAAATATCCTCTTTCTGGAACATTGATTTATGAAATGTTATTTTTTGTTGCATTCTTTGCTTCCATTCTTAACTCTTTACTTGAAGCCATTCAAAGTCAAAAGCTACAAACAAGACATCAAACATTTGATTTTAAGTGTTGAATTCAATACCGCCTCTCTCAAAATCTTCAACCAGGATGGTTTAAAGTATGATACTAAAGGGATGGAACTGAGATGTTTTCATCTCTCTTTTCCCTCTTCTACTTCTTCCACTAGTAGAAGAAAGTATAAGTGTTTGGCAATAAGAGGAGAGAGAGTCATATGTTGGATCAGTTCAGTTCGGTTCAGTGTCCGACTCTTTGCAACCCCATGAATCGCAGCACGCCAGGCCTCCCTGTCCATCACCAACTCCCGGAGTTCACTCAGGCTCACGTCCATCGAGTCAGTGATGCCATCCAGCCATCTCATCCTCTGTCGTCCCCTTCTCCTCCTGCCCCCAATCCCTCCCAGCATCAGAGTCTTTTCCAATGAGTCAACTCTTCGCATGAGGTGGCCCAAGTATTGGAGTTTCAGCTTTAGCATCATTCCTTCCAAAGAAAGCCCAGGGCTGATCTCCTTTAGAATGGACTGGTTGGATCTCCTTGCAGTCCAAGGGACTCTCAGGAGTCCTCTCCAACACCACAGTTCAAAAGCATCAATTCTTTGGTGCTCAGCTTTCTTCACAGTCCAACTCTCACATCCATACATGACCACTTGAAAAACCATAGCCTTGACTAGACGGACCTTTGTTGGCAAAGTAATAACAAACCTTTAAATGAGAAAGCTGTTTATAACTCCTAAGAAAACTGCATTTATATAACTAATTATGATGCGTTGATTTTATACATTTGGTTTGAAACCACCTTATTAATGTTCAATGAACTAAGTAGGGAACATATTATAACCAGCTTTAAAGAGAAAAAAAAAAATGATGCAAGTTGCATAGCTAGGAGACAAAGAAGGGCAGGATTGAGGCTTAAACATAGGCTTCCCAAATCCTGACCCAATTATTTTTCCATTATTAAATACATGTCTGTCTTTAAAAAATGCAAATGCTAATGTTAACCCATGGGAGTGAAATTTCAGTCTTTTGTCATACAAATAGAAAATATATACCACATTCAGTTAGTTTATGTTTTATATATTTCATAGATAATAAGATATTTGAAAACAAATTAAAATTTTATCAAAATCCTTGGCAAAGTTTGCACTTTCCTTTTGTGTGTCCAATTTTTTGATAAAATTTTAATATATATATTTTATATTACAGTAGGAAGAGAGCATGTATACTTTGATTTCAAAGCAAAGTGAATTTTGAAATTCTGAGGCATGGCCCTGACATCAAAGATATTCAAATAATCACCACACTGATAACATTAACTTGATTGAATATTGCAGTCCTGTTGGTTTGAAATATTTTAAAGTTGTCTTCAGTTGATTTCTCTTAGAAAAATATAGCTTCTAAGGGGAATTCAGTCAGGGGCTATTAATGTGTTAGCTTTTAGAGAAAAAGTAGATAGGCCTGTGTAAAATTCACATGTACATTTAAATTTTGAGTGCAAAAGATCACAGGTCATATAAAAAGTAAAGGTAGTACTTAATAATGTTTAATTGAATATATCTAATTATTATGTTCTGAATATGATGAGTATAATCATTACTACGTTAAAGTTGATTTCAGGATACAAATCTTGAAATGTAATAATTACATCTCCCTAAACTAAGTGCCCCAATGCTTAGCACTCAAAATGCTAAAATATACTGTACAAAATGTCTATCTTTCAAAGGTAACATGAGTCTAAATTCAAAGGAAATCATAAGGTTATTTTTTGTATGCTTTTTTCCCCCTTATCATATACCTTTCTTTATCACTGTGCTAAGTTGCTTCAGTCGGATCTGACCCCATGGACTGTAGCCCACCAGGCTCCTCTGTCCATGGGGTTCTCCAGGCAAGAATACTGGAGTGGATTGCCATGTCCTCCTCCAGGGGATCTTCTGATTGAGGGATTGAACCCATGTCACTTGAGTCTCCTGCTTAGGCAAACAGGTTCTTTATCACTAGCACCACCTGGGAAGTCTATTTCCTGTATCTATTTTGACTTCATTCTTCAACTTCTCCCTAATTTCTTTACCCTTATTCTAGAACCTGTCACTTAGGATTCTCTTGTCCCATCTTTGCCTCAAATTAGCCTCTGTTGTTTAATACACAAAAGGATGTGAGACTATCAGTGTACTGAAAACATAACGCTCTGGCTTATAATACCTGTTTTTCCATATGACACCTTTCTTTTTGTGGTAATGAACACTTTTAACTGTGTATTTTTCCACTCTATTCTGTAAAACCATCACTCTGCTTTTCTACATTCAACTTGTAGGTTTTGACCCTCCTTCTCTATTACTTTCTTTGAGATCTGAACCCCTTTCATCCCTTTTGCTGTGTTGCATGCCTTTCTCCTCTCAAAAGCCCCCTACTTCTGTTCATCACAGCTGATTCTCTAGATATTTCATCTAGGAAGGGGAGAATGCCTATCAGATGGTGAAACTTTCAACTCCTCAATGTGGAGTTGAAATGGCTGGAACTCCAAGTGGTAAGTCTGTGTAGTACAGAGAGTAAGCACTATGGGGGCTCAAAAACTTTGAGTCTTGTCCCTCTGTTTGTCTGGACACTTTCTGTGTCTGAAAAACCATGTGCCTGTCTCAAGTTGTTAGGATCATTCAGGCCAGAAGATATTCAAGTTGTAACAGAATTACTGTCAAACCTAGAGTTTGACTTGGCCTCACAAAAATGACAACAGAAAGTTGGTGTTAAGTTACACTGTGTCACTGGCTACTGCTCAGGGCTCAAAAAAACAATTTGTTGCTTCAGACACGGCTGCTAAATAGACTAGAAATCCCATTTAAAGATGCCAGAAACTCACTGTGCTTTGTCTGTGGATGTGCAGCTAGTAGTGCTAAATACTCAGTAGGCATTTAATAAACCCTCACTTAGTAGATGAAAAAAAAAAAAAGAATTTTGTCAGAGAATTATTTGGAAGAAAAATGCATTGACTACACTCTTTTCTTTAAAGTGACTTCACCCTAAGAGTCCCCTTGTTTAGAAACATGGTAACCTGGTTGAGATTTGCTTGGTATCTCGAGTAGAGTGAATCTAAGCCTGTTATTTCTAGGACTTCCGATGAGACTAATATGTCTGCTCTCTTTACCTGCTTTGTTTACCAATCATTAGTTATAATCAGCTTTTACAGGTTAGGTTCATTTTCTACTTTAATCTGCCTACTATGGGGTAGGTCTGGGCCAGAGAAGAGATTAGTTCACAGTATGTCTTAATATAAACAGGTAATAAAACTTTACCCTGGTTCCTTCTCATTGTTTCAGGTCAGGGCATTTTTTGACTGAGCTGATGGTTTTGTATCTAAGTTAGAGGCAATGGGTTGATGGATTCTATCAAACCATTAATAATCTACTGAGCATTTATGTGCCAGCATTATTGTAGATGGTTACATGAATAACTTCATGTTTCCCTCCCAACACATCTATCCCCATTTTACAGACAAGGAAACTGAGTTAAACATTTTGCTTAAGGTCTTGCAGCAATTTGGAGAAGCCAGGGATGGATGTGCATCCTGCAACTTTACTGGAGAGTCTGCACTCTCAAGAGCTAAGTTTGCCCTAGTATAACTGAGTTAATTAATTCAACTTGTTGTGTGATGTTGTGGTTTTGTTTCATTTTCTGTCTGCCAGGCTTGCTTCACTGGATTGGTTCATGCTGAATAGATTGCCTTGTCTTAACAGTTGCCAGCACAAAAGGTCTTTTTGTGAAGCTCTTTCTCTTGGCCTGATTATTCCGAAGGCAAAAGCACCAGCATTATCAGGAGGGCACTAGGCCACTGGTGTCTGGGGCAGAAGGAATAGAGAAGCAGCTGGTAGAATGAGTGACAGCAGAAGTAGCCAAAGTCTTGCCAGTTGGAGCCCTACAACCAGTTTGATTGTTTAGAAGATAGAATCTAGAGAAATGATCATTTAGGTCACTAGGTTAAGAATCCCAGGTAAATAGCACAGAGTTGAGGGCATAAAGAGAGGCCAGGACAACACAAAGAAAATTAGGTCAGAAACACACCTACATCCGGGACAGGGGTAGAAAAACCACAGCACAGTTCAGTTTTATTATATAGAATGAGGAAAGGTCAAACTGCTAGCTGAGTAATAGAAAGAAGAGTATCCCACTGCCCTTGGTGGGGGTCTCTTCTGTGGCTCACCCTAACTGCCTTGTGCCTACCTTGTCTATGCTTTCTGTAAGCTCCTGACAGTGGACACCATGAGTATAATCAATGTCAGCTCTAGGTTTCTAAACTGGTGGAGCTACCATTGAATTTTTGTAGAAAGGTTTCTTTTTCCCCTCTGCTGTTTGATTAACCTTCCCTGTGTTGGGCTATCCCTGCTGATGGGGAATCAGAGTGAGACTGAAGAGCTTCTGTGATCTGTCTTAGAAGACTGTTTCAAATGTTGAATTCTAACCTGGGTTTCAGTTTGTTCTCAAGTCTTTAGTTATAGCCAGTGTAGCAAAAGATAGTTTGATTATTTCAACAATAGTGTTTTATGGGGTTGTGGAATTTGGACATCTTCTAGTTTTGCAACTGTAAATAGAGATAAACATCGTTTAACTTTTATTTCTCTTCAGTTTTATTCAGATATAATTGACAATAGCATTGTATAAGTTTAATATATTCAGCATAATGATTTGACTAACATGCATCATGAGATGATTATCACAGTAAGTTTACTACTACTACTACTAAATCACTTAGATGGCAGCCCACCATGCTCCCCCATCCCTGGGATTCTCCAGGCAAGAACACTGGAGTGGGTTGCCATTTCCTTCTCCAATGCATGAAAGTGAAAAGTGAAAGTGAAATCGCTCAATCGTGTCCGACTCTAGCGACCCCATGGACTGCAGCCTACCAGGCTCCTCCGTCCATGGGATTTTCTAGGCAAAAGTACTGGAATGGGGTGCCATTGCCTTCTCCAACAGTAAGTTTAGTGAATATCAATCACTTCATATAGATATAAATTTAAAGAAAGAGAAAAGCTTTTTTTCTTGTGATGAGAAACTCACATTTACTCTAACAGTTTTCATATATAACATACAGCTGTGTTAATTATATTTACCATGTTATATGTTATATTCCTAGTCTGAGCCACCAGGGAAGCCCATATGTTATATACCTAGTACTTATTTATCTTACAACTGGAAGTTTGTACCATTTGATTGCCCCTCCCCATCCCTCCCACACCCGCCCCCCCTGCCTCTGGTAACCAAAAATCTGATCTCTTTTTCTACGAGTTTGATTTTGGAGTATAGCAGACCTAAAACATTGTTAGTTCCTGGTACAAAACATAGTGATTTGGTACTTCCACACATTTCAAAATGAGCACCATGATATGTCCAGTTATGAAATGTCACTATATAAAGTCATTACATAGTTATTGACTATATTCCCCAAATTGTTCATTTTATACTGTGACTCATTATTTTGCAACTGGAAGTCTGTATCTCTTAATTGCCCTCAGTTTCTTCTTTCCTCTCCCCATGTCCTTCCCCTCTGGCAACTACCTGGTTGTTCTCTATGTCTATACCTCTGTTTCTGTTCTGTTGTTTGTTTTGTTGTTTTAGGTTCCACACATAAGTGAAATCACACAGTATTTGTTTTCCTCTATCTTATTTCACTTAGCAATAAGACTGTCTAGATGCATCCAAATGTGGCACAAGGTAAGATTTCATTCTTTTTTAATGGTTGAATAATATTCCATTGAATATATATCCCACATCTTCTTTATCCACTCATCTATTAATGGGCCCTTAGTTTGTTACTTCCCTATTATACATAATGCTGCAATAAGCAGAAAGGGGCATATATCTTTTCTAATCAGTGTCTTTATGTTCTTCATATAAAAACCCAGGAATGGGTATTTATATAACTATAAATAAATATAGATATATATTGCTTTAATTTTAAAGGCCAGATCCTAAAGGTTCTACTTGCCAGGATGGCTCTAGCAGTTCCATGGCTAATACCTCTGGGTGTTTAGTGGACTTCTACTTGTCCACTTAGATCATGCTGACAGTATTGTAGGCTCCTGAGGAGACTAGAAAATAAATGTACTTTCTGAGCTTGAAATACATAAATATATGAAGATATCTAAGCTACAGAAACATTTCTTCTCTCATGGTTTAGAGTTATATATTAGAAAATCTGGGCTCCATCAACACAACAGAAGTTTTCAGCTGGAACCTGGTAAGAAGTTGAGATTGAAGAAGTCTTTCTAGGGCAACTAATGGGGAAGAGGAAAACCTTATAAGTGGCAAGAAGGCTCACATAGGGGCTTCCCAGGGGGCACTGGTGGTAAAGAACCTGCCTGCTGATGCATGAGACTTAAGAGACGAGGGTTCGATCCCTGGATCAGGAAGATCCCCTAGAGGAGGGCATAGCAACCCACTCCAGTATTCTTGCCTGGAGAATTCCATGGACAGAGGAGTCTGGTGGGCTACAGTCCATAGGGTCACAAAGAGTTGGACATGATTGAAGCGACTTAGCACAATGCTCACATAAAACTCCACTGGTGTCTCTATTCCTGATCTACTTGCCCTCAGTATCCACTTATTCTGTTTATGATACTCACAGTCCAGAGCAATAAAGAAGCAACCAGGAATCAGATTGCAGTTACTAGGTACAGAGAGCTGAAAAGTGAAAGTGAAAGTCATTCAGTTGTGTCTGACTCTTTGTAACCTCATGGACTGTAGTCTGCCAGATTCCTCTGTCCATGGAATTCTCCAGGCCAGAATACTGGAGTGGGTATCTGTTTCCTTCTCCAGGGGATCTTCCTAACTCAGGGATCGAACTCAGGTCTCCAGCGTTGCAGGCGAATTCTTTACAGTCTGAGTCAACAGAGAGCTGAATTGAAGGCAAATTACTGTAGGAGAGATTGGGCTTAGAAGAGCCTTGAGGGAAGAAATAAATCATAGGAAACCAGCTGATACAGGATAGAAGAGAAGGATAATCTTATCCCTCAGCCTCGGTGATGGGATGAAGTTGGGGCAAGGCATTCCCTATTAATATCAAGTGCAACTACCTCTTCTATCTGCCTCTTCTCTGTAAGTGCCTCCATGAATCACTGCCTAAGCTCAATGAACTGAGCACCTTCAGCACAAAATCTCTAATTCATTATTGCTTCAAGATACTCTTATCTACTAGTTCCAAGCAGCATAAAGGAATGATTACAAAAGGGAGTCAAAGTGATAGTTTGAATCCTGACTTTGACATTTACTAAGTGTGCCTACCAAGGAAGTTTAGTTAGACCCCTTTAGACCTCAATTTTTCAGAACAAAATGTGTCAAATGGTACCTATCTCCTATGGATGCCTAGAATATTTCTGAGATAATAATACTAAGTGTATTACCTTTCACCTGGAATTCATCAGTGCATGGTAGCTATGTTTGTTATTTCCCTGTACGAATATCTGTATTCATTTCTTGAGGCTGCCTCAACAAATAATCACAAATGGGTGGCTTAAAACAACAGAAGTTTATTCTTTCACAGTTCTGGAGGCAAGAAGTCCAAAATTAAGCTGTTGGTAGAGTTGTTTTCTTCTAGAATTCAGGGAGAAAATCCACTCCATGCTTCTCTCCTCTATGCTTCTCTCTCCTAGCTTCCATAGTTGGGGCCAGTCTTTGGTGTTCCTTGACTTGCAGACACAGCATTTCAGTCTCTGCTCTGTCTTCCCATCACCTTGCCCTCTGTGTCTCTGAATGTCTTCTTTTTTTCTGTTACTTAGAGGGACACTCATCATTAGATTTAGTGCCCACTCTAACTCATGAAGATCTAATTCATATAGGGATCTTTTCCTTCTTTGTATCTGTAAAGATCCTTATTTCACAAAAGTTCACGTTCAGAGATTCCAAGTGGATGTATCTTTTGGGGGATAGTGTTCAACTCACTACAAAACATGCTGGTAGCTGGATTGTTACCCCCTTAACATTAATGGGCTTTCCTGGTTGCTCAGACAATAAAGAATCTGTCTGAAATGCAGGAGATCTAGGTTCAGTCCCTGGGTTCGGAAGATCCCCTGGAGAAGGGAATGGCAACCCACTCCATTTTTCTTGTCTGGAGAATTCCATGGACAGAAAAGCTTGGCAAGGAGAGAGACCTCAGAAGAAATGAAACCTGCTAATACCTTGATCTTGGACTTCCAGCCTCCAAAACTCAGGAAAAAAATTTCTGCTGTTTAAGCCACCCAGTCTGTGGTATTTGGCTATGGCCACACTAGTAAACGAATATAACACATAAAATTAATGATTAGCCTATTTTCTTTAGCTTTTTTCTTTTTTAGGTGTCTAGCAGTTTATGCTTGGAATCTGACTGCTTACAGTGTGGTCATGAACCCTGTGTTTGCCTTGGCCTTACAATGTGGAGGGAATTCACTTTGCCTCCTGCTCAGATACTACTTAGTACACCAGGAGTGTCACCTTACTGAAATTCTGTTGATTTTGTAGCTAAATTAAGTGCAATATAGTGAATATATTTACGTACCTGAAAACTGAAATTCTTTAGTATCTCAGACCATCATAATGAATATTATGGTTATTGTGAAATCAGTAGTCATGTATGGATGTGATAGATGGACTATTAAGAAAGCTGAGCACCGATGAATTGATGCTTTTGAACTTCGGTGTTGGAGAAGACTCTTGAGAGTCCCTTGGACTGCAAGGAGATCCAATCGGTCCATCCTAAAGGAGATCAGTCCTGGGTGTTCATTGGAAGGACTGATGCTGAAGCTGAAACTCCAATACTTTGGCCACCTCATGGGAAGAACTGACTCATTGGAAAAGACCCTGATGCTGGGAAAGACTGAAGGTAGGAGGAGAAGGGGATGACAGAGGATGAGATGATTGAATGCATCACTGACTCAGTGGACATGAGTTTGAGTAAACCCCAGGAGTTGGTGATGGACAGGGAGGCCTGGTGTGCTGCAGTCCATGGGGTTGCAAGAGTTGGACATGACTGAGCAACTGAACTGAACTGAACTGAAAAGGTATAAAGGATTTAGATCAAAGAGTACTAGAAATTTCTTTAAAATAAAAATCCACAGAATTTCCTGATGGTCCAGTGGTCCCAGTTTCAATCCCTGGTCAGGGAACTAAGATTCCACAAACCACATAGCATAGCCCCCCTGCCCCCGCCCCCCAAAAAAATCCACACTAGAAGCTTGCTTTCTTGTAATCTACCTTTTCCTTTTGTAGGTTAAATAATAAAAAATCTGGTTAATTGAAAATTTTAGCTAATAAAGTAAAATAAAATTCCTAAGATACATACATGATATTCTACCCCATTTCAACTTAAGAGCCACTTTACTTGTATATTAAGTTGCCTATTTGATCATATTCCATTAGCAAATTCTAAAAGTTAGCCTTCATTAGAATGAAGCATTTTATATTTAATTTAGGAGCTTCTAAAAATCCTTGACTTCTATGTGTTATCTTTTTAAACTTCTATGTGTTATCTGTTATTTTAGTTCATTGTTTTATTTCTTTTATAAAAATCTCTGGAATTTTAATGAAGGTACTAAACTTATAGTATATTTTTAATCACCATCTCACTTATTATCTTTGTCATTAAAAACAGCACATCTGTAAGTCTATGCTGGCATTCAAATAATACACATAAATAATAAGCAGTAAATATTAGTGATGATATTGGCAAACTCTAAGCTAGAAAGCAAGAATAACAGAGTTAAGAATCATATAGTTCTCTCAAGCTTTTCCTTGATGAGTATAATTTCAAATATTTTTTATTGTTGAAGTATTATCAGGTATATTTCTTATGACTGACATTACTAGAGATTTTTAGGCAATACAGCAACTAGTGCTCAGGGAGGTGGATCTCCCATTGTTCTGTCTTAACAATAGTTGGCAGCAGGTAACATTCCTTTCCTCTGTGTCTTCTCTAACCTGCTCCAAGGTCAGGACAATAAATATATGATCTACCACTAGTTCCTTTTGAAAATATATGGATTTCTTACAGTTACTATAATCTACATATTCCTTTATTATGCTAACAGCAATAAACAGGTTACAGAGAAAAGCAAGGGAAATAGGTATGAATGACACTATAGTCTTTATGACTAATATGTGAACCTTGAAAGAGTGCTTGATAGTATCAAGATTCAACTGCTTTGAGTGTTTTCTTGATCTGAACTGCAAATTCTACGGGCCAGAGTGTCTTCCTTATCCCAAATACTTAACACAGTGCCAGGCTCCCCAGGAGGTGATCAATAAGTAATTTTTAATAGAGTTTTGCCAAGAGAACGCACTGGTCATAGCAAACACCCTCTTACAACAACACAAGAGAAGACTCTACACATGGACATCACCAGATGGTCAACACCAAAATCAGATTGATTATATTCTTTGCAGCCAAAGATGGAGAAGCTCTATACAGTCAGCAAAAACAAGACTGGGAGCTGACTATGGCTCAGATCATGAACTCCTCATTGCCAAATTCAGACTGAAATTGAAGAAAGTAGGGAAAACCACTAGACCATTCAGGTATGACCTAAATCAAATCCCTTATGATTATACAGTGGAAGTGAGAAATAGATTCAAGGGATTAGATCAGATAGACAGAGTGCCTGATAAACTATGGATGGAGGTTCATGACATTGTACAGGAGATGGGGATCAAGAACATCCTTAAGAAAAAGAAATGCAAAAAAGCAAAATGGCTGTCTGAGGAGGCCTTATGAACAGCTGTGAAAAGAAGAGAAGCAAAAAGCAAGGAGAAAAGGAAAGATATATCCATTTGAGTGCAGAGTCCCAAAGAATAGCAAGGAGAGGTAATAAAGCCTTCCTCAGTGATCATGGCAAAGAAATAGAGGAAAACAATAGAATGGGAAAGACTAGAGATCTCTTCAAGAAAATTAGAAATACCAAGGGAATATTTCATGCAAAAATGGGCACAATAAAGGACAAAAGCAATATGGACCTAACAGAAGCAGAAGATATTAGGAAAAAGTGGCAAGAATACACAGAAGAACTATACAAAAAAGATCTTCATGAGCCAGATAGTCACGATAGTGTGATCACTCACCTAGAGCCAGACATCCTGGAATGCAAAGTCAAGTGGGCCTTAGGAAGCATCACTATGAACAAAGCTAGTGGAGGTGACAGAATTCCAGTTGAGCTATTTCAAATCCTGAAAGATGTTACTGTGAAAGTGCTGCACTCAATATGCCAGCAAATTTGGAAAACTCAGCAGTGGCCACAGGACTGGAAAAGGTCAGTTTTCATTCCAATCCCAAAGAAAGGCAATGCCAAAGAATGCTCAAACTACTGTACAATTGCATTCATCTCACATACTAGTAAGGTAATGCTCAAGATTCTCCAAGTCAGGCTTCAATAGTATGTGAACTGTTAACTTCCAGAGGTTCAAGCTGTTTTTAGAAAAGGCAGAGGAACCAGAGATCAAATTGCCAACATCCGTTGGATTGTTGAAAAAGCAAGAGAGTTTCAGAAAAACATCTTTTTCTGCTTTATTGACTATGCCAAAGCCTTTGACTGTGTGGATCACCACAAACTGTGGAAAATCCTGAAAATAGATGGGAATACCCGACCACCTGACCTGCCTCTTGAGAAATCTGTATGCAGGGCAGGAAGCAACAGTTATTACTGGACATAGAACAGACTGGTTCCAAATTGGGAAAGCAGTACATCAAGGCTGTATATTGTCACCCTGCTTATTTAACTTATATGCAGAGTACATCTTGAGAAACACGGGGTTGGCTGAAGCACAAGCTGGAGTCAAGATTGCCAGGAGAAATATCAATAACCTCAGCTATGCAGATGACACCACCCTTATGAAAGAAAGTGAAGAACTAAAGAGCCTCTTGATGAAAATGAAAGAGTGAAAAAGTTGGCTGAAAGCTCAACATTCAGAAAACTAAGATCATGTCATCTGGTCCCTCACATCATGGCAAATAGATGAGGAAACAGTGGCAGACACTAATTTTTTGGGCTCTGAAATCACTGCAGATGTTGACTGCAGCCATAAAATTAAAAGAGGCTTACTCCTTAGAAGAAAAATTATGACCAACCTAGACAACATATTAAAAAGCAGAGACATTACTTTGCCGCCAAAGGTCTGTCTAGTCAAGGTCCTGGTTTTTCCAGTAGTTATGTATGCATGTGATATTTGGACTATAAAGAAAGCTGTGCACGGGCAAACTGATGCTTTTGAACTGTGGTGTTGGACTCTTGAGAGTCCCTTGGACTGCAAGGAGATCCAACCCGTCCATCCTAAAGGAAATCAGTCTTGAATATTCATTGGAAGGACTGTTGCTGAAGCTGAAACTCCAATATTTTGGCCACCTGATGTGAAGAACTGTCTCATTTGAAAAAGACCCTGATGCTGGGAAAGACTGAAGGCAGGAGGCGAAGGGGATGACAGAGGATGAGTTGCTGCATGGCATCACTGACTCAGTGGACGTGATTTTGAGTTAACTCCAGAGTTGGTGATGGACAGGGAGGCCTGCCATGCTGCAGTCCATTGTGTCACAAAGAGTCGGACATGACTGAGCGACTGAACTGAACTGAACTGAATATGTGAATTACTGAATAAGCAAACTGCAAAGTCTGTCATCACTATTCATTAGGAAAAATATATTACATAGTTGCTTAGTCAACACTAATAAATGGTACTGAACCCTGCCTGGTGAAGTGAAAACAAAAAGCGAAACCGCATAAGCCATGATGCCTCAGGCTCACGCCAAGCATTATCAAGATTGAGAGAGAGGAGCAAGCACACACACATCTTTGAAATAAGGAAGTAACAGTAAGTATACACACACACTGATTAATATATCACAAAGCATGAAGAAGTTCTAACTGAATATACAAGCGTGTTTGTACTGTTCAGTTCACTTCAATCGCTCAGTAGTGTCCAACTCTTTATGACCCCATTTTTGTTCATGCTGTACCAAAAAGAAAACGATGATAGAACATTTGAAATCTTCCTTATAAAGCTTCTGGAAGAAATGCAAAATCAAATGGAGTTTACGGTGGAAAGTTCTTGGGGGAAATAAGTTTTGAATAAAATTTTGAAGGAAGTAAGAGTTCTGATTTGGTAAAGAGGACTATAAAATTAATAGATTAGGAAGCCACAGTAGGAATGTGAAGGGCCTAATGGAATTAATATTTGGGAAGTTTTTCTAACGAACTCAAATAATATACAACCATTTAAACAGGAAATTTTGATACAGTATTTGTCCAAATGTTCTAAAAATATATTAAGCATAATACACTGGTTCATTTCTATAAATCATATCCTTGGGCCCTAGCAGGAGGGAGGCTAGCTCAGACAATGGCTTCCTGAAGTCAAATTGTTGTACTTGCCTACACAAGCCTAGTTAATATCTTTCAAAATCTAACCATCTGTGAGGGAGATGCTGAGGAAGTAGTAATAAATAAGCTATTTTACCACACCTCAGGGAAATATACCATAATTTTACCCTACCTGAATTGTGGGAAGGTAACTGTGATAACTTAGATGTAGTTTTCTATAACATCACAGGCCTTGTTTGTATGAAAAAGTGAAAAGTGAAAGTGTTAGTCACTCAGTCATGTCTGACTCTTTGTGACCCCCATGGATTATACATTAGGTGAAATAGAGAATCCAGTTGATCAATAATGTTGAGTAAAGAATAAAACAACAAAACAAAACTTTTTCCTTCATTGTCTGAATGATTAAGGTAAGAGTGAATTTTATAAAGCGTAAAACTTTCAGACCAGTGGTTGTCATCTTTTTTGAAGTAAGATAAGTGCTATCTGTTGACCAAATAAATAGCATGTTTTACAGTTATTTTTGAGTGTGTTATTAGGTTAGGTATAATATAGTATTATACTAAATTAGTAAATAAAAATTTCCATTACAAAATTTTTTTTCTTAAATACAGCTCAGAGTGCTGCTTTTGTGGATATGGTAGCAGTTCTTAAGCAACCAGAGGGTTGGTTAAGGTAGTTCAAAATGTCTCAAAAGATGTTCCACATTTTGGCTATTGTGTGCTTTTTTTCCCTCAAACAAAACTAAAAGTGGAATCACGACTCTTCTAACTGGAAAATGTTAGGGACCACCAAGCTAGACAATTGCTTGGATCTGTGCTGACAGTTGTGACTTTCTAGGATCACAGGATTAAAGAGCATCTCAGCAGATTTGACATCTTTGGCTGTCTCTGTGATTGATGCTCATCACAGTGGCCAGAACCATGATGAAACTATCCCCATCAGTCATTAAGGAAGGCTGTCATTTCATGCATATTGCCACAATTTGAGGACTTATCTGAATAGGGGAAGCAATGATACTGTAACATCGCCAATTGCACAAATTTAGCCATTTATCATACATTATATGATCTAGGGTGTTTGGCCAGAGTGATTGATATTAATGATAGAAATGGCTTCATTTAAATAGTTTATTTTTTATAGGTATAATTTAAATCTAATTTATTTTCTTAATCCTCAAAGTAACTATAGTTAGGACTAGGAAGATTAACTGTCAGAAATTACTTAAATAAGGAGAATATGATTTAGTTTATTCCATTATAGATTTAAATTACAATAGAATGCAAGGGAATAATATGAAATTTGAAAAATGCAAAGAAAATGAAAATGGGGAAGAAATACACACGTCATTAAATCACTAGTGGAGATGAATCATCTTGCTTAGTATAGAGAGCACAGTTAATAATGGATTGTCTCCCAAAGGCTTGAAATGTGGCATTGTAAGAGGTAGTTCTGTTTATTTATTTAGTTTTTGCAAAGTCAGATAATTTTGAGAGAAACAGTACTATGGTTTAGTACTAAAATTGCTAGATTCAGCACCTCAGTCAAAAATAACTACAAATGGGAAATTATACTTGGTAGAACAACAACAACAACAAACTTTAAAAATTTTGCTTTTGTGGAATCAAGATCTCTGACACGGACAAATGGAAAAATACTTAAGTTGAAAAACAGAGAGAAGTTTAGTCATAGAATTAAAACTAGATTAGAAACACTTCTGAGTATCAAAAATGATTTTTAAATTGGTGATGATTGAAAGATTGTATTAGACCACACAGTCAGCTTAGCAAATTATTACATAATAGGGGCCACTTTTTACCTATATTTGCACCCTGGCGTCTAATGAGAGCAGACACAATGTGACATATGCCTTTTGGGGTGTTTACCAATCCTAATCCTTTTCTTTGAAAAATATTCCCATGTCTATAGTAGCTAGTAGGTCCCATATTTGAACTATGTGGGTCCTTCCTTGTCATCACAGCAGGTTGGACTGGGGGCAGAGAGAAGAGAGATAAGACGGGTGGATGTGACTCTCTCTCTCTAGGGAATGTGGAACTGGAGTACGGTTAATCAAGTGCTGGAATAGGAAAATGTTGTAAAGTCATTGCAGAGCCATGTTTGAGCATGTGCGTGTGGTAAAGCAGAGGAAGTCACTTGGCTGACAGAGAGAGGGAGAGAGATTTAAGACAGAGAGATACTACGGGAGACACTGAGAGACAAGAGAAAGAGAGGAAAGGGGTGAGAGCAAGAGAAAAGCAGATGCTCAGAGAAATACAATCCCTATGAATGTTCTTGTTCTGCATGACCTGTTATGGTTCCACATGAGGTTTGACTGGAGTGCATAATATTGATTTCTTTGAGCGGTCTTTTGTTTTCAAAATGAACTTTTACTGTGATTAAGTATTGGGCTATGAGTTAAATTTAGGCCCCAGAGAAGAGATAAAGTTCTGCAAAAGTTAGGGGGAGAGCAAAATATGAGGCGGAGTCATAACATTTCTTCTCTTTTTTTATTTTCTCTGTCTGGTGATGTATCAAAGTGCAATACCTGCACTTAGGTGCTCGTTATATGTTATAATATGAGGTATGCTTAGTAATTGCTCTAAGTCATATGGTTTCTTAGAAGACTAGAATATGATTTCTAAACACATAATCTTCCAACAAGATTTTGCTTGGTCAAAACTTTAAGATTTTCAGACATTCAGCCAAAATTAGGCTACATGTTTCTTACTCTATAGAATGTGTTTTTGCCTAACTAAGCATGATTTGGGTGTTAGTTCTAAAAGATCTTGTAGGTCTTCATAGAACCATTCAACTTCAGCTTCTTTAGCGTTACTGGTTGGGGCATAGACTTGGAAATGAACAGAGATCATTCTGTCGTTTTTGAGATTGCATCCAAGTATTGCATTTCGGACTCTTTTGTTGACCATGATGGCTACTCCATTTCTTCTAAGGGATTCCTGCCCACAGTAGTAGATATAATGGTCATCTGAGTTAAATTCACCCATTGTAGTCCATTTTAATTTGCTGATTCCTAGAATGTCTATGTTCACTCTTGCCATCTCCTGTTTGACCACTTCCAATTTGCCTTGATTCATGGACTTAACATTCCAGGTTCCTATGCAATATTGCTCTTTACAGCATCAGACCTTGCTTCTATCACCAGTCACATCCACAACTGGGTATTGTTTTTGCTTTGGCTCCATCCATCAATAACCTCAGATATACAGATGACATCACCCTTATGGCAGAAAGTGAAGAGAAACTAAAAAGCCTCTTGATGAAAGTGAAAGAGGAGAGTGAAAAAGTTGGCTTAAAGCTCAACATTCAGAAAACAAAGATCATGGCATCCGGTCCCATCACTTCATGGGAAATAGATGGGGAAACAGTGGAAACAGTGTCCAACTTTATTTTTCTGGGCTCCAAAATCACTGCAGATGGTGACTGCAGCCATGCAATTAAAAGACTCTTACTCCTTGGAAGGAAAGTTATGACCAACCTAGATAGCATATTGAAAAGCAGAGACATTACTTTGCCAACAAAGGTCCGTGTAGTCAAGGCTATGGTTTTTCCAGTGGTCATGTATGGATGTGAGAGTTGGACTGTGAAGAAAGCTGAGTGCCAAAGAATTGATGCTTTTGAACTGTGGTGTTGGAGAAGACTCTTGAGAGTCCCTTGGGACTGCGAGGAGATCCAACCAGTCCATTCTAAAGGAGATCAGCCCTGGGATTTCTTTGGAAGGAATGATGCTAAAGCTGAAACTCCAGTACTTTGGCCACCTCATGCAAAGAGTTGACTCATTGGAAAAGACTCTGATGCTGGGAGGGATTGGGGGCAGGAGGAGAAGGGGAGGACAGAGGATGAGATGGCTGGATGGCATCACCGACTCGATGGATGTGAGTTTGAGTGAACTCCGGGAGTTGGTGATAGACAGGGAGGCCTGGCGTGCTGCAATTGATGGGGTTGCAAAGAGTCGGACATGACTGAGCAGCTGATTTGAACTGAAACATGATTTGATGCAATTTATACACTTGATAGAAATAAAGAAGTCAGAACAAAAACAGTAATGAGATGCCATCTTCTGTCTACAAAACTGAAAAAAAAGTTCCCAGAGTTTATGAGGGTATGGGAAATGGTCCATCTCATACTTAGTTGCTAGAATTATAATAGGAAGTATATCAATACTCATTCATTCAAAAATATTTATTGAATGTATTCTAGATGTCAGATACACTACTCTAGTTGCTAAAATTCAGCAGTGAAAAAAACAGGCAAAGATTTCTGCCTACATGGAAATTATACTTTTCAAAATGATTTAAATACAGGTTAAACTGTAAAGGATTAATCTACAGTAGTAGCATTTTTCTTGAGAAAAATTGCATGAAGCAATCATACACATTACTTAAGTTGAAAGAAATATATATTAAAACATTAATGGTAGTTACCTGTGTATGATGGAATTATAGATGCTTTTTCTTTTTCTCTTATTGTGTTTTTATATTTCTAAATTTTCCATGACAAACCTGTATTAGCTTGACATCTTTTGCTGCAAACTTAAGGTGTATAATGTTTTACATTTTCACATATTTAATATTGAGAATTATAAGCTCAGTGACAGAAGGAACTTGTGTGTCTTGGAAACTTAGTGGAATCAGTAGATATGCTAGTGTCAAAAAGAACATTTTTATACTTCAGGCAAAGAAGTACATTGTATTACAATTGTCACTGCGCCTGCTTGACATTAACAATGCTTATAAGATGATTAATATTTTTGTCACTTCACTGAGTTATTTGTGCTGAAAATGCCACATGAATTTTAACTTATATTGGGATCCACATGCATAGTTTAAAATGTCCTTTAGGGAATTGGCCCACAGTCCAGTAGTTAGGACTCCACTCTTTCACTGCCAAGAGGCAGGGTTTAAACCCTGGTTGGAGAACTAAGATCCCACAAGCTGTGAGGCATGGACAAAATAATAAAGTAAAATAAAACAAAATGTCTTTTGTAAAGATAAGCACAGTGTACATAAAAGATAATTTAATTAAAGGTGGATTCATAACAGTAGTTAGAAATAGGTTTTCATTGCAACCCACTCCAGTATCCTTGCCCAGAGAATCCCAGGGATGGGGGAGCCTGGTAGGCTGCCGTCCATGGGGTTGCACAGAGTCGGACACGATTGAAACAACTTAGCAGCAGCAGCAGTTATATGTCCAAAGTTTCTACTGTATGCATTTTAATTAAGGAAACAAAAAACAATATAGAAATAGAAAAACTAGAGGTAATATGACACAAACCATATAATGTGAATTTAAACTATCAGTCCAAAAAATGTTAATAAAAATTCAAGTTTAAGGGTAGTCACAGTGAACATCTGTTGTTTTTATCCCTGGCAATTGTATTTCTCATTTCTGGTAAACTAGGACCTACTTCCCCACTCAAAACCCTTTTATCTGGGGAACTACTCCTCAGTCAGTGTGATCTAACTAGGTTTGACCCTCACACTGAATTCTAGAGTTGTGCTATAATAATAATATAATATAATAATATTATTATTATAGTGACTATTTAATTTTAAATATACATTACTTAAAATTTAGTTCCTCAGTTGCATCAGGCACATTTCAAGTGATTAATAGCTACACATGACTAGTGGTTACCATACTGGGCAGTGCAGATTCTACATTTCCAACCTCACAGGAAGTTCTCTTGACTACTGCTGTAGGGTTTAGGCAGGCAGCTCAGCAAATCCCATGAGATGGGTTAAGGTGATGAGTCCAGGGAAGGGCACAATCAGGTTAGTGAGAGACAGGCCCAGGACTTTGTAAGTGTTGAGGGAGAGAAGCTCTCTGGCTCTCTTGGAATAAAAGGGACCCACCCCATGAGATTGGAACTACTGCAATTTCCACAAGAGATAACACTGCTCAGTGTGGTGACTGCATGGAAGAGAAAGTACCTATTTATTGAGAGAAACCAGGCCACAGTAATGTTTTTTTGAGTCAATGAGCCAACAGTGCCTGAAGACTATCTGCAGATTTTTAAGTTACAAAAGCCAATAATATTTATTTTTGCTAAACATATTAATAATTTGGGTCTGTGCTGTTTAAATATGTAACTGAAGGAGTATTGACTGAGACAAAAAAAAAAAAAAATCCAAGCTGAATTAACTCAAGAGCAGTGTGTGGTTGCTTCTTCAGTGCCACCACAAAGGCTCAATAGTGACTCCTAGGATATTAAAAAGTAAAAAGATTTTGAATCAGACTTTGATTGTACTTTGGAGATGAGAGTGATGTGTACTAATGCAGGTAAATGTATATGTTGCGTTGTGTGCTCTGCGGGCTTCCCCGGTGGTGCTAGTGTAAAGAACCCACCTGCCAATGCAGGAGAAGTAAGAGAAGAGTCATTTAGCAAAAAGAAATTGTGTGTGCAAATTTGATGTTTATTTTCCAAAAAGCTATAATCAAATCAGTGGGAGCTAGTCCTTATAATTGATAGCCACTTTCAATCTATGAATATGATATATATTTACATTAATATATCAAACTTAGGGAGGACAAAGTCCCATATTTATCTGCTCATACATTCTCCAGATTTGCTTTATTGATGCATAGATGTTTTATGATCTTTTCTTATACAGCTTGAAGTGGCTTGTGGTTGAATTTGGTGTAGCCTTCTTCCACCTAATAAGTGTATATTATTGAGTAGTACTCCTTATGAGAAAAAGAAGTGTATAACTTAAATGTTACTAAAGTTTTGGTATATCACATTTAATTTTATATTTTTCTCTTGTTTCTCACTTCCAATTTCACACCTACCATGAACTGCTTTGACAACCAGAAAAGGTAGTTAAGATAACTGGAATGAATAGGTGAAGAAAATATAAACACCCAGCATGTTAACATTAAAGAAAGAATCCTTTAATTTTAGTGCAAGCCTTTGCAGTTTTTTTTGTTTCTGTTTTTTAACATCTACACTACAGCTATGAGAATCATTCTGCCCTAAGTGGAGTTGAGTTCTCCACTTTCACTCCAAAAGCCTTGGCAGCAATTTGTTTGCATATGCTTCCATTCCGTTTTCACAGTAAAATATAATTAACAAAAATGAAAATGCAAAGAAAATAGATGTGTTTCTAAAACCAACAGAGAATAGGGGGAGGGGGGTAACTGGACATGTTTTCTAACTCAATCCACACAATCATGTTTTCTCTCCTATCACATTCCTTTACTAGACTAACCAGATAGAAGATAGCTGATTTTAGAAAGGCTCCCTCAGGAATCAGTGGGAGATGTTCAAAAAACACTGAGTCAACATGCTGACAGTGATCAGGGGAAAAAAAAGACAGACTGCCCTAGCATTTGGGCTTTATACAAAGAACCATCACATCCCAGACTTGGGAATGATATATGATGCACCTGGAAAAGTGCATTCAGCTAGGATAAACTCAGTTCCAGAAATATGTGGAAGATTGGAGAAAGTTAAGAGAAAATAAAAAAATGATGAAGTGACTGGGGAGGTGAGGTTGGGAGGGGGGCTTGCAAAGAAAGATGAAAGCAACTAAGTAACTTTTAAGATTTGACATGATAAGAGCCAAGAATTTTTTTAAAATAGCAAATACTATGAAGACAGATAAGTTACGGGGAATGGTAGAAAGACCATAGGAAAAGAAGCAAAATTAAGAAAGCCAAAACTCTGGCTATGTATAGGGGAAAATGAAAAGCAACAATAACAAAAACAGTAACTCTTGGAATATCCTTTTTAAGAGTCCATAGGAAGCTTTAACTCATGGCAAATTTACTGCTAAACGTGAAGGAAGTCATGGTGTTGGAAGATGAGGATTGTAAAGGAACTACGTAGTGGTGGACGACATGACTAGAGATGGTCTTTCCTATTGAGCGTTATTATAAATCTACTATATGAAAAACCAATTTATGTTGAACAAGGGTATACTCCTTGCCAAGCAGCAAGGTTTAAAATAAACTTTAAAGAACCAATTATTACACATTTTGCCCTGGGATCTCTGACTATTATAGGGAAGAAAACTGTTTTTAATCTGCTGTTTTCCAAAAACAATTCAATTAAAAATAATAAAAAATCTGGAATCCTGCCCACAAGGGTTAATAACTACAGAGGTGTCCAACAGATATTCAACCACAAAAATTTAAATGCTCTTTTCATTAAGCCTCTGTGTCTTTTAACATAGCTAAACCACGATAATTATTTTGAGGCTAATTTCTTAGGCTGTTTAATAACACCTCCTGCTAGACTTCTCATGTAAACTCAGCAAGAGGAAGCATCCAGAGTAATAGAAAAATACTTGTGCTTATTTTAGAGCTCAAATTCATACTTTTCTTTATAAAAGAGACCCTGCTGTTGGAGTTTGACAACTACCTTACCAACTACATTGGGGAAGATTGGATTAGGAGGCAACGCTGACTATGCAGTAAAGTCCCCACTCTCTAGCAGGATTTTTATGTAAATTCCATTACAGTTCATACTTCTGCAGATAATGAAATGGATACAATACACTTCAATGTTTCTAAGTCAGCAAAATAATGGACAGGATAGCCTGTAAACCGCTTTAATACATTTTTGATATTTGGTCACTCATAAAAATGGGCTGTGTATTTCTTCTCTCACACCAGTTTTCTTTTTAAATGCTATATAGATCTACAGGTTATTATATATTAACATGGACTACAAAGAGTTCATTACACTTTAAATGTCAGTAAGTGGCAATTTTTGCATTGTATTTCCTTAAACTATGGACAGTTTTTTTTTTTTCCTCCCAAAATGGCATTCCTTCAGATTGGAAAAAAAGAAGCATACATACTTTATAGACTAATGGCAGTGCCAAAGGGATATGCTTTTGTAATTAACTAATCATAAAATTTTAAATATATAGATTGATCTACAATTATTCTGTTATATAATTTGTGATGACAAGTATGGGTAAAAGTGTGTTTTCAAAAGACTAACCTCTAGAGACAATGTTTTGGGTTTCCTAATGGATATTTCTTAGCCATAGTCAATGACTATAACAGAAACAGTCAAGAAAAGTATTATGTAGCACAATGTATAAAATGTATTCTTTACCTTCTGCTATTGTCATTTTAGTTTCCTATACTGTCTTGCACTTGAAGGTGAAATTACCATTAGTGTCAATGGATAATCCAGGCGTAGGCTAAAGGAAACACAAGACTTTGGCAACAATGACACAATTCTCCAAGTGAAGCAAGAATGTGAACAAAGTATGCATTTCACATTTAAAGTATTCTGGTGATCCATTATCCCCTTAGTATAGCTGAACTTTTCAGGAAAGTATGCTCATCTTTATTTTGGGATGACTAATACACATGCAATATTCCCTTTGGTATATTTTATAATTTTAGTCAGAATAGGAAGCCTATTGACATTTTAGCTCGTTGCCAAATCAAACAAGAGTAGTTACACTAACTGAGTCTCACTGATAGATGAATTTTGATAGTGAAATGTCAGACCATGATGCATGACCTTTGATGTGTCTTTGGACTTTTGGGAGCCATGCAGTGCTTCTCTCCAAAGAAGGAAAGTCTGGACTTAGATTCCTGTGGACCAGTGCAGAGAATCATATATGACTGATTCACGACTAATGGTTCAGAATACTTTGTTCTCATGGAGCTCTCAAATGCACTCAAGTGTTGTAGAAGCAAATACTCTAAGCCTTTGTTTCGGGAAGTCCTGATGACTTAAGAGAAATAGGCAGGAGAAAAGTGGAGACAATGTGACCAACCAATGCCAAATAGAGTCAAAAACCTCACATGCACTAATAACAATATTGACTGTTTCTCAAGTTTGTACTGATTGTTTAAATGCCTTATCGCATATAAGCTTCAGAACAATCCTATGAAATAGGGCTAATATCTTCCCCATTTTATAGATGAGAAGACAGAAAATCAAAAACATTCAGCACTGTTTTTCTGATGATGAAATGCTGTGTAGTATGTCCAGCATTCTTAACAACTTCAAATAGTCTCCTTCCCCGCAAAAGTTTACTTATTTAATAAGATGAAGAGAGAGAATGTACTTGCATCTTACAAAATAATGTATTTAAAATTTGATAACATTAAAAAAACAAAACAAAACCCCAAATATTCACCTTCCCTTCAGTCTATGACAATGATCACTACCAACAAAAAAAATGTGATTTACCTTTTATACATACTTTTGGGGTTAGACATTGACACTTTTATTGAGACATAATTGAAATATAACATTAAAATAGTTTCAAGTACACACCATAGTGATTCTATATTTGTATATAGCATGAAATAATCACAATTTGTCATCATACATAGTTATGGAATTTTGTTTCTTGAGATGAGAAGTTTTAAGAATTACTCTTAGCAACTTTAAAGTGTTATTAACCATAGTCACCATGCTGTCCATTATGTTTCCATGACATTTATTTCATACTTGGAGGTTTCTCCCTTTTGACCCTCTTCACTCATTTTGCCCACTCCCACACCTATACATTGACTTTTTGTGATTTTATTCTTATGTGTGCCCTTTTGTTGATTTTTAATCTGGCTTAATCTAGGTCTTAATTAAAAGACGCTTACTCCTTGGAAGGAAAGTTATGTCCAACCTAGATAGCATATCGAAAAGCAGAGACATTACTTTGCCAACAAAGGTCCGTCTAGTCAAGGCTATGGTTTTTCCTGTGGTCATGTATGGATGTGAGAGTTGGACTGTGAAGAAGGCTGAGCACAGAAGAATTGATGCTTTTGAACTGTGGTGTTGGAGAAGACTCTTGAGAGTCTCTTGGACTGCAAGGAGATCCAACCAGTCCATTCTGAAGGAGATCAGCCCTGGGATTTCTTTGGAGGCAATGATGCTGAAGCTGAAAGTCCAGTACTTTGGCCACCTCACGCGAAGAGTTGACTCATTGGAAAAGACTCTGATGCTGGGAGGGATTGGGGGCAGAAGGAGAAGGGGACGACAGAGGATGAGATGGCTGGATGGCATCACTGACTCGATGGACGTGAGTTTGAGTGGACTCCGGGAGTTGGTGATGGACAGGGAGGCCTGGCGTGCTGCTATTCATGGGGTCGCAAAGAGTCAGACACGACTGAGTGACTGAACTGAATCTAGGTCTTAGACTCTGATTCTGTTGCTGGTGATGATACAGTGCACCTTTTAGTCTGACCCAGACAAATCACAGTTGGTTATACTGCTTTAATTTCCCTCTAAGAGATTTTTCTCAAAAAATGCTGATTATTTAGGGTAGAGAAGATAGAGATTGCTCAGGTTGTTGTTCCTCAATTTGTTATTCCTCAGGAAGGGTCTTATACAATTATAACAGTAACAAAATGCAGTTTCTAGGAACATAATTGTATTTTCAAAGACAACAATAGTCACACACTCATGTTAGACCCTGTGCTAGATGCTTTGGGTACAGGGACTCATTCAGCACTCATAATACTGTGCAGCAGGTACTATTGCAACCGTTTTTTTATAAATAACAAGATGGAGTTATCAAGTAATCTAAGGAAATAAATATCAAGGAAATGATTAAGGGTTATGCAAAGTCCATAGCAGAACTGACCCAACAGAGATTTTTCTTTTCCCAGGGACCTTGGTGTTCCCTTTACCAACTGCTTGCTGTATTCAGAAATACAAACTGTTTAAAGCTACTCTGTTTAAGACTACTGTTTAAGGCCAGAAATAAACTTAAGATCTGACAAATTATGTTATAGATGAGGAGTAAATTCATTGGTATAAGATACAATAGCGTATATGCCTGTCTTTCTTCCCTTCTTATCATTAACATCTTTCTTCTTTCTTCTCTCATCCCTTTTCATATGAAAGTGAAAGTCGCTCAGTCATGTCTGACTCTTTGCAACCTCATGGGCTATACAGTCCATGGAATTCTCCAGGCCAGAATTACTGGTGTGGGTAGTGGTTCCCTTTTCCAGGGAATCTTCCAAACCCAGGGATTGAACCCAGGTCTCACGCATTGCAGGCGGATTCTTTACCAGCTGAGCCACAAGGGAAGCCCAAGAATACTGGAGTGGGTAGTCTAATCCCTTCTCCAGGGGATCTTTCAGACCCAGGAGTCCAACCGGGGTCTCCTGCATTGCAGGTGAATTCTCAACCAACTGAGCTATCAGGGAATGTAACAGAATGGACCCTGAAAACCAGGAGCAACTCGAAACATCTTCAGGGCTCACTGTCACATCAGCCCTGGAGTATGTCTGGGACACAGTGCTTCCAGGTCGGATAGTGGCCACTGCAGGTGGGGCCTAAGCTGGTAGGGAGCTTGTTGACTGGGACACCAGCAGCCACATCTTGACTTGGAGTGCCTCTCCTGCTTTTTCTTTACCATATGAGTGATATTATTTGTTTCAGTACCTTGAGCAACTATGAGGCTTTGGGGCTTTGGATGTGCTGGCATTGGTTGCCATAAGTGAAGTGAAGAAACACACCCTTAGCTTTAGAATTGCCAAAGCCTTCTTGATCTGGTTGGCCTCAGAACCTCAGTTGTTAACTGTGATACTAATGTGCACAGTGTATCCAAAACTCTGCTTCTTTTGACTTCTGTTCCTCATTATGTTCTGGGCCCTCTGTCTCATAAAGAGACAATGAAAGAGAAAGCAGAGGGGATAACAGATATTTCCCCCAGCACTTGGCAATTTGACATGTATGCAGATCTATATTTGTCTCTGTCTCATGCTTTTGAAGGGAAACTTGTGGAGAGTACCATGCATGTCATATTGCATTAAGTGCTCAGCATACTCTTACTCAGCACTTAACATAATAACTCATACTCATTCAAGAGAAAAGTCTTATTTTCTTATGTCCAGCCAACTGAAAAGATTCATAAGGATGATTTAAAAGACTAAAAGGGGACTTTAAGCACAAAAGTGTACAAGATATACACACAGAGGGAGCAAAATCTCATAGTGGTAAAATGTACTTTTGAGTTGTTGCTCTTTGTCATGTTTAGACCTAATGTCTGAATAAAATGTTTGTTCACTGCTAGTGCATATTTTATCATTCAAGAATATATGTACTATATGCTTTGAGAATTAAAAAAAGAAAAATTCATCTGTTTGTGAACGAATCTGTACTTTTGAGTGGCCTGTTTAGTAGAAAGTTTATAGTTCTTATTTTGCTAACAAAAAAGAAAGATTTTACTAGAATAGCTTCCTCTAGAAAATAAATCTGGATATGATCAGGAGCAGCCAAAGCAAAAAGCAGAAAAAACCCAAAATAATACTATAAACATCCTAAGTCACTTAACTTTATGTAAATCTACTGAGGTGGAAAAAAAATGAGAGCAGAATAAAAAAGACTGAACAAAGCAGGTTAAAAACTGGGAGGGGAGAACCCTTGCATCAAAGAAAAAGAAACAAAAGCAATTATAAGCTTTTATTCTTTTACTGGAAAGAAATTAAGACTTGCACCTATGATACATTGGAGTAGAAGCAACTATAAAAGGGGGGAAAAAAAAACACACGCCCAAACCTGTACTTGGTTCAAGGTGGAGTAGCTACCTGCCACAATTATATAAAACCACCTCAAGTTATTGCTACAGGATTATTTATGAAATGGGAAAATATTCAGGTATGCAACACACTTCTCAGAATTTTCTCCTCTCAGTCAGTAAGTTATACCATCCAGAACACAGCAAGTGCCACATTCATTAACTTCTAATACCGAATCCAAGTTTTCTAAATCTTCTTTATCCCCTTTAGAGTTTTATGCCTGACTGTTTCATTGTGTATAAAAATGTATTTAAAAGATGCATATTTTTTACTCGACTCTCTCCTTGTACATTTTCTAAGCAAAAAATTATTTCTCAAGTATTAAATATACAAAAAAGATGTTTTTTTCTGTAAAATATAAAAATTTCTTAAGGTAAAATGATCAGTAAATATTTTTAAGCAAAAATATTTAAATGCATTTATTCTTAGGAAAGTTTGATACCAGATAGCCCCAATCTTTAATAATAAGGTAACCATTTATTTCTTGTTGTCTGGGGTTAATCTCAATTTATGTCTCTTGCTCTAGCACAGTTGATAATAGTATCCCTTTTTCTCTCAAAGGTATCCAAGTATAGACAAAAACCATATAATGTGTTCTACCTAATATCAAGGCAGCCTGGCATGGAAAAATCTAAGGCTTTGGAGACAAGCCCATGGGGTCTGTGCATATTTCCATCATTTACTTACTATGTAAACTTGGGCAATTACTTATTCACTCTGAGACCAATTTTGTTGTCAGCAGCATATGGATAATAATAATAACTCATAGACTTGTTGGGATAACATGAATGCAATAGTATTACGTCTGGGTACATACACGAATGGGAATAATAAGATCTCTGTGTAAGATTGTCACACAGTTTAGTTAAGATGAATTCAAGCATAGTGTTTAGCACATGGTAGATATGTAAAAAATATCCTTTTCATCACTCATTCTCATAATCATCATTATCATCTTCCATTAGTGGTTGTTTAGTGAAGTTAATTGCTTCTCTCCTTCTAACTTCATTTTTTTTCTGGTACTCCTGATGTCATATATGTGGAAGATGTTTAGAAATTTGACTTATAGCAGTCAGGAAATATGAGCACTTTACTAGCATGTTTAGACTGAGACTGCTTTGAACACTACCTGGACATTGTTTTGGTCTGGTTACTGGAAAAAACATTGCTCTGTTTGTGATAAGAATGACTGTTACAGAGTAGATCTTAAAAGTCCCCTCAAGGCGCAAGAGTAAGAACTCTGACTCTTGGACCATCTGGGAAAATCCCAGATTCTCCCCTCCTGAGAGTAAATTCCTTTAAAGTCTACATTTGATTCTTAAAAATCCAAGTAGCTTCCCTTTTATTTCATTATATGTTTGTTTTTGTTTTGAATTTTTAAATATCTTAAGAATCCTCAATTAAGGTAAACCTGTGCTTTAGGGCAATGCGCAGTGTGTGCTCTGGGGCTTATCTTCCTTCTGATCCACCTCTGTCTGCTCCCAGGTTACGTGTATCCCAGGACGAGAAAGAGCAGAGGCTTTTCAGTTAATTACATCTGGCTCCGAAGTCAGTTCTGTACTTTGTGGACTTTGGCATATTAATTTCTCTGAACCTCTGTCTCCTGGTCTTAAAAATTGGTATACTATAAATATCCATCAAATAGTTTGATAATTAAACGCAATAATGTCTGTAAGTCCACAAAGTCACATATTAGGAATTCAATCCATGTCAGTTATTCTACATTCTTTAGTGTTAGTTAAAATGGTTAGTGATATCTAGCCAGGTCACATTGATGAGGACCGATTTAAATTTATTTCTATTGGGACACAGAGCCCAAAAGCACATACAATAGATGACATTTGGCTCACCACATAAAAATGTCTGTGCAATCCAACACAGAATATCATACAACTATCCAGGTTCTTTCTTTCAAATTCCCATGGTAACTCAACCTTGAGTAGTAATAGCTTATTAATGACCTTACTTGATTGGACATACATGCTTCTTGGAATCCAATTGTCATATAGGAACCATATGCTTGAGATCATTTTAGACTTTAGAAAGACCATTAATAAAATGAAAACAGAAATAATATTCCAAGGCACCGGATTAAATCAGCCAAAGTCTTCATTCTTTATTTAGCTGACACTTAGGTGTCCTTGGGGCTTCCTCAGTGGCTCAGAAGTAAAGAAATACCTGCAATGCAAGAGATGCAGCAGGAGCCACAGGTTTGATTCCTGGGTTTGGGAATATATCCTGGAGAAGGAAATGGCAACCCATGCCAGTATTCTTGCCTGGAAAATCCCATGGACAGCCCATGGTGTAGAAAAACGTCAGACACGACTTAGCGACTAAACAACAAAAACTAGGTGTCCTTTGGGGTCCCACTCACATTTATCCTCTTTTGGGAAATATTCCTAAAAGATCCTATGCTTTCCTCTATCACTATACTTATTACAAACTGCAGAAAATTCATGTTCATTTATCCATCTGCTCCCTTAAGCTTTAAATCTCTAGGGATTACCACTATTTTTAGTTGAACAAATATTTAACATTTTTGCATTTTAATTCTAATATGATAAATATTGAGAGATATAATTAACATAAACAAACACTTTGGGGAATCTTCAATAATATTTGAAAGTAGAACAGAGTCCTGAGACCAAAGAGTTTAAGAACCACTGCTCTAGAGGATAACACCACTCAGCTTTGTATTCAGAGTCCTAGTATTCAATGGCTGTTTTGTACATGTTTATTTACTAGATGGGTTGGTGATGAATAACTGAATAGTGCCCATAGTGCCAGAAGCCTCTTACCCTATAATAGAAACTATCTTTATATGCAATACATCAGGAATCAATTTAATTTTCCCCCTACCATTATTTCTTGCCTCCTAATGCCTATTTCCACAAGTGAGATAAGGAAAGGGACACTTTGTTCATAATTAATCACTTAATTAAGTCACTCAAGAAACATCTATTGGGGAAATATTATTTGCCAGGCACTGGGTTAGGTATTGGTGGTAAGGAAGTAGACAGAGAAATAGGTCATTTCTCTTAAAGCTCATTCTCTGACAGTGAAATCCAAGAATTTACTTGGTTGATTATCACATTATGGATTTTACAATGGTGTGTTTGGGACAGGATAGTTTTAATATCTTTTGAAGATTTTTTTACAAGTACTGATTGAATGTTTCTTATATTGCTTTTTAGCTTGTCAAGTGGCTCAGATGGTAAAGTGTCTGCCTGCAATGCGGGAGACCCAGGTTTGATCCCTGGTTCGGGAAGATCCCCTGGAGAAGGAAATGGCAACCCACTCCAGTACTCTTGCCTGGAAAATTCCATGTACGGAGGAGCCTTGTAGGCTCCAGTCCATGGGGTAGCAGAGTCTGACATGACTGAGCGACTTCACTTACATTGCTTTATCATAGTGTTTTACGGAATATTTAGGGCCCACCACTGTTTCAGTTTCCTGTAACAAAAGTTTGAAAGCTTGCTGGTCCTGGAGCAGTATATAGGGGGAGTTTAGATGGGTGGAAAACAGACTTGAGGGGACAGAGTAACCAGGAAGCAGTCTCAGCTAGATTAATCTATAGCCTAAAGTCTCACAGAAACAAGAATCAAGTCAGAAGTTTTTTTAAAAAAAATTTCTAAAGCCTAAAATTCTAAAAAAAAAAAATTCTTTTTTGTACCACTGTTTTGTTTCTTTCAACACAAAGTCAACTCTGCTCTCACCGAAACAAACAAACGAATGTACATATGTGAGGTGACAGGGTATTGATTTGATGAGAGGAATCCTTTCACAAGTATATGTGTATCAAGTCATCACATTGCACACTTTAAATATCTTTCAGTTTTGACAATTATACCTTAATAAAACTAAAAAGAATAAAGTCAGTGTCTTAAATACCCTCTTGATAACTCCATGAATGAGAAAATGTAGAAACAGTTCGAAATACATAGTACATTTTTTTTTAGTCTCACTGAAAGATAATAAATCTTCTCTTGCCAGGGAAAGAGCACTTTTGAGTTGTGCTGATGTAGTTAACATACTATCTCCAAAAGCTAAACCTTTATAATTATTCTATGTATGCTATTTTAGTCACTGTAAATTGCAATTTCTCCCCTATTTTAACATCGCTTGAAATTGGGATAGACTGTTCAAATACTGAAACATCATAGTTTCATTGGCAGAGTTGTGCATTTTCTTTGTAGAATAGAAAATGTTGATGCATCTTATTATTGATAGTGTTTTAGATTGAATGAAATCTAGTAGCCCATAAAAACTAAATGAAACTTGATTCCACAGTTATATGGTGACACCATATTCAGGAAAGTGGTCTCTAATGCCTTGAATTGCTCTTATTTCCCTTTCCTGCCTCGAAAAGTAGTAGACTCATCTAATGAGCAAATAAGCTGGTTTGCTTCAAGGCAAGGTAAGCAAATTTGAATGACAAGATTTGATCCCTGATAGCTTCAGAGTTTGGTATTAAGTTTGCACAAGGGGAAAAAATTCAGCCCACAGCCCAAAGGGGAAAAAAAAATCCAGATGTTTTGTTAATATATAAATAAGATGTGATCACAAGACAGAGATTTCTGAGTGTACCCTAAATGGCTTCAAAATATTAAACATTTCCTCAGCTTACAGTTGAGCATATATACTTTTAAATGAAAATAGCAACATATGTAATTTTTTGTATTACCCTTCTCTTCTGAGGTGCCAAGAAAAATAAATGTGTGCAAAAACATTTATGGCCGCATCACTATCTGTGCAGTGGTTAAACAATCAAAAGCTCTTCTGCAGATGCACATATGAAAATTAAGAGCATTCCCACTTCCTCAGTCAAGACAGTCATGCTGTTCTGGCTGCACATACGCATAATGGAAACAAAATTGCTTTAAATAATCAAAATACACAAAGGCACATTTTTCTGAGTGATTGGAAATAACCTTGACAAATGCTTGCATTTGGTAAATTATGAACTAGTCAAGTTACGTTTGCATAAATATAATGAAAAACATTTTTTAAAAATTTAGTAAGCATATAAAGCAAGGCATTCTCTTGGTAATGAATTTCTTTGACAGATAAACCAACAACCATGCAGGGCAAGTTTATGAAGGTGCCTCCCTGAGTGTTTGAGAGAGTGAGAGAAGAAGAGAGAGAGAGAGAGAGAGTGAAGGGTGAGCATGTGCGCATGTGCATTTATATATACAGATACATACTTCAATGAATAAAAATTCTGCAGAATTATGAAAGAGGCAGAGATAGTCTTCCATCTAAAAATAAATATGGAAAAATCCTAGACACATCAAGTATCTACTTGTATTTTTAAAAGAAGAACACAAACCATGTGCAATTTAATGTTATGTTAATACAGTATACAAATAATTCATATTCCCCAGACATAACTCTTTAGTAATACAGAGATTACCTACTAGGTAAACATACAATTATATTTTCTGCCAACAGTCTAGATACTGCACCTCATATGCACACTTAGGCATCAATATGTAGTTGGGGAGGATTTTGTGTGGGCTTATTAAAAGAAAGCAGTCAATTAGGCAAAAGTAATTTTCTACCCAGTGGTAGTATGGCACTACTTTTTATCGGATTTCTTTGGATAGGTCCAGACATGGAGCACTACAGCATGTGGATACATCAAAACAAAAACCAAGTAAAAATGTACATTTATTTGGGTTTTTCTAGATTAACCTACTTCTTATGCTAAGCATAATTAGGTAGGGAGACTGAATTTGCTACATGAATAACAAAGCTCTTTTGAGAATTCTGTAGCCTTTAGAAATCACCACTAGCTGAAGAACATATCTTTCATGAAGGAAGTGTTATCAGGACCGTTTCAAACGGGCTTGCCACATAAGACAGGACACTTTCACACACGACCATGATGGTAAACTGTGGTTAAAAAGATGAAATAGGCCAGGGACAGTGGGTGGGTGGATGACTTTCTTGGGGGAAATTCTATTAATTCCTAATCATAAATTGTAGGAAGAGTCCAATTGTCTTTTACAGCCTTAGTCATCTTTGAACATCATTAACTTTTCCCCATTAACTGCCACCCACCTTCACCTGACAACATGAAGTAAGAGCTTGAGAGAAACCAGGATTACAACAGGTCTCTGGTTTGGTAAAATGATGCAGCAAACCAGGTTGAACTGGTACCACTTGTTTCACTCTTGAAGTAGTCATTCTTCCTTATCTTCTCTTTTTCTAATTTAAGGGTAAACTCCTAGAAAGCTTAATGTGTTGCTTTAGTTCCAATATTCAAATATACTGGAGATATTTGATAAGAACTTATCACCTGCTAACATGATTTCTTTTCCCATCATTTCGATGAAACCTCTCTCCTGAAGGTCATTGATGACTAATTAATTGTGACATCCAACATTCTCATAATTCATCTTCCTTGTCTGTGTCTCTTCCTTGTCTCCTGACCAGCCCTTCTTACAGACCTCTCCACCCTTTCTCTCTGTGGATATTCCCAATTTCTTAACTGTGTGACTACAAATTTTGTCTCCTTCCTCTTCACACTTTTCATATATGTGATTTAAAAGGTTGTTCCTAAGCCCTCCTCTCTTCTTATTCTCTCTCTTCCTTGACAATTTCATATACTCATTGGGGCTTTCCTATAGATGACCCCCACACATTTCTCTGAGGACCTGTCATTTCAGAGTGCTGGATACAGATTTCTGCCTGCACTCTTCTCTTTTCTACAATGATAGGCTCTGGGATCTCAAAAAGCTTATTAGGTCCAGATTGAATTCAATGTCTTCCTTCTCACATTTCATTTCCTCCTAATGCTTCCTATTTTTAAAACATCATCACCAAGTTTTGAAATCTCAAAGTCAAATACGAGAACTGTCCTTTTTCCACAATAATTGGCAAATCCCTGCCAGTACTTCCTCTGAGATATCTTTGCCTTTTTTATCTGTTTCTCTATCCTCTCTCTTCTATACACTATCCCAACAGTCTCCTGAATGTTCTTTAGGCTTTTCTGCATCCAGTTTATATATTTGCTGCCAGAAAAAAATCTCTTTAAAACAGCATTTGCTCATGTTTATGTGCATTTCCCCAGCTAAATTCATTTGCTTCAACCACTTGCTTTACCAATAATTTTCTTTTCCTACAGAAGAACTATCTCTTATACTGGTGCCTCTATATCATCAAGTATTCTAGGCTAACAGTTTTGTGTTCCCACTTAAAGATGACCTCCATAAATAAAGCGTTTCACATTCGTGCATGCTTAGTCACTCAGTCATGTCCAATTCTTTGAGACCCTATGGACTGTAGCCTGCCAGGCTCCTCTGTCCATGGGATTCTATAGGCAAGAGTATTGGAGTAGGTTTTTATTCCCTTCTCCAGGGGATCTTTGCAATCCAGGGATCAAAGCTAGATCTCCTGCATTGCAGGTGGATTATTTACCATTTAAGCCACCATGGAATCCCAAAGCGCTTCACATA
Source organism: Bos mutus (assembly GCF_027580195.1). Taxonomy (NCBI): domain Eukaryota; kingdom Metazoa; phylum Chordata; class Mammalia; order Artiodactyla; family Bovidae; genus Bos; species Bos mutus. The sequence continues at coordinate 60,614,934 of NC_091619.1, forward strand.
TTTATTCTCAAATCCCCTATGGATACTGCAGTGACTGACATAAAGTAGACCCTCAAGAAATTTTTGATTTTGAGTTGTCTTGAATATTATTGCTTTGTTTAAAAACCTGTGTTTCCTATTTTTACATGCTACAAACTCTTTTACCTTTTCAACAGGATCTTTAGATTTGGGACCTGGAAAAGTTTGGGAGGAGGATAAGGAAAAAGCAGGGAAAGAGACCCAAACAAAAAGGACATTAGAGAAGCAACTGGGAGCAAGTGGCAGACTGGAAGTGTTTTGACAATCTTTGTGTTGTCCTTTGCCTACTGAGTGTTACCTGGTCTTTGGGGGTTCTGACATCCATATACTACAACCACTGATCTCTTTAGGGATCTCAGAATGCACAATGTCCCAGTTATACCACACCCAGGTCTGTGGCTTTCTGGGGTTGCTCTTTGTCCACTGGCAGGAACATAGTGACTTATGTCCACCTGTCTTCTGGCAGGAAAGCTGAAATAGCCAGGTAAGTCCATGAATACACCTTTTGTAAAGTGCTAATTGTAACTCCAGACATTTTATGCAAAGATTTAGGCCTTTGGGACCTTCTCTTTCTTTTCCAAGTGATACATGGGTACTATGCTTAACATTGGTTTTCAGGAAATGATGCACTGCTTTTGGTGCCTAACCCAGAGGTATGAGCCAATAGGAATATGGGTTGTGTAGGGGAAAGTACTGTGACAAAGAAACCTAGGCAACTCTATACAGCTTTCTCCTCTGTTCAATAAATAACATTTTCCATCACCAGCATGGCCACAGGTGAGCAGAGGAAGGAGGAACCCAGAGGGATGGTTTTACCTAAAGGCTTATTGCCAAATTCAGACTTAAATTGAAGAAAGTAGGGAAAATCACTAGACCATTCAGGTATGACATAAATCAAATACCTTATGATTATACAGTGGAAGTGAGAAATAGATTCAAGGGATTAGATCTGATACAGAGTGCCTGAAGAACTATTGACGGAGGTTTGTGACATTTTAGAGGAGGCAGGGATCAAGACCATCCTCAAGAAAAAGAAATGCAAAAAGGCAAAATGGTTGTCTGAGGAGGCTTTACAAATAGCTGAGAAAAGAAGAGATGTGAAAGGCAATGGAGAAAAAGAAAGATATACTCATTTGAACGCAGAGTTCCAAAGAATAACAAGGAGAGGTAAGAAAGCCTTCCTCAGTGATCAGTGAAAAGAAATAAAGGAAAACAATAGAATGGGAAATATTAGAGATCTCTTCAAGAAAATTAGAGATACCAAGGGAACATTACATGTAAAGATGAGCTCAATAAAGACAGAAATGATATGGACCTAACAGAAGAAGAAGATATTAAGAAAAGGTGGCAAGGATACACAGAAGAACTATATAAAAAAGATCTTTATGACCCTGATAGTCATGATGATGTGATCACTCACCTAGAGCCAGGCATCCTGGAATGTGAAGTCAAATGGGCCTTAGGAAGCATCACTACGAACAAAACTAGTGGAGGTGATGGAATTCCAGTTGAGCTGGAATTTCAAATGCTGAAAGATGATGCTGTGAAAGTGCTGCACGCAATATACCAGCATGTTTGGAAAACTCAGCAGTGGCCACAGGACTGGAAAAGGTCAGTTTTCATTCCAGTCCCAAAGAAAGGCAATGCCAAAGAATGCTCAAACTACTGTACAATTGCACTTATCTCATACCCTAGCAAAGTAATGCTCAAGATTCTCCAAGCCAGGCTTCGACAATATGTGAACCATGAACTTCCAGATGTTTTAGCTGGTTTTGGAAAAGGCAGAGGAACCATAGATCATATTGGCAACATCTGTTGGATCATTGAAAAAGCAAGAGAGTTCTGGAAAAACATCCACTTCTGCTTTATTGACTACACCAAAGCCTTTGACTGTGTGGATCACAACAACTGTGGAAAATTCTTCAAGAGATGGGAATGCCAGACCACCTGACCTGCCTCTTGAGAAATCTGTATGCAGGGCAGGAAGCAACAGTTATTACTGGACATGGAACAACAGACTGGTTCCAAATTGGGAAAGGACTACATCAAGGCTGTATATTGTCACCCTGTTTATTTAACTTATATGCAGAGTACATCATGAGAAATGCTGGGCTGGATGAAACACAGCTGGAATCAAGATTGCCAGGAGAATTATCAATAACCTAGATATGCAGATGACACCACCCTTATGGCAGAAAGCGGAGAACTAAAGAACCTCTTGATCAAAGTGAAAGAGGAGAGTGAAAATGTTGACTTAAAACTCAACATTCAGAAAACTAAGATCATGTCATTTGGTCCCATCACTTCACAGCAAATAGATGGGGAAACAATGGAAACAGCGGCAGACACTATTTTTGGGGGCTCCAAAATCACTGCAGATGGTGATTGCAGCCATGAAATTAAAAGACGCTTTCCCCTTGGAAGAAAAGTTATGGCCAACCTAGAAAGCATATTAAAAAGCAGAGACATGACTTTGCTGACAAAGGTCCATCTAGTCTAAGCTATGCTTTTTCCAGTAGTTGTGTATGGATGTGGGAGTTGGACTAATAAGAAAGCTGAGCACTGAGAATTGATGCTTTTGAACTGTGGTGCTGGAGAAGACTCTTGAGAGTCCTTTGGACTGCATGGAGATCTAACCAGTACATCCTAAAGGAAATTAGACCTGAATATTCTGGACTGAATTCAAGGACTGATGCTGAAGCTGAAGCTCCAATACTTTGGTCACCTGATGTGAAGAATTGACTCATTTGACAAGACCCTGATGCTGGAAAAGATTGAAGGCTGGAAGAGAAGGGGGCGACCGAGGATGAGATGGTTGGATGGCATCACTGACTCAATGGACATGAAGTTGAGTAAACTCCAGGAGTTGGTGATGGACAGGGAGGCCTGGTTTGCTGCAGTCCATGTGGTTGCAAAGAGTTGGACTTGACTGAGTGACTGAACTAAACTGAAGCTCTTCTGTGCATTGATTATCTCCCCACAGTTCCTTTCTCAGTGGAGAATGCCAGAGTGCTAAACCTTAAACAACTGCTTCAGGTGTATTGATATCGAAGAATGCAAACTTATAGACTGTTTTATAATTATGAGTCGAGTCCCATTGCTTACTTTACCTTGGCACCAGTTAATGTCTAAGTGAATTTTTCATAGGAATAATTTTCTGTTTCTCCGTTGTCCCTCATTTATTTATCTAAAATTGTAAATTATATTTGCTCTACCTTTGTTTAGTAAAATAAAGTCATTTCTATGTCCATGTCTTGTCCACCCTTTCCTATACCTCCCAAGGAATGATTTCACCAATATTCTCCCTACATCACGGGCTTCCAACACATATTCTCAAGACTTTCCTCACCTCTCCCTCAGATTTTTTCTGTCACTACTCTCTTTTCCTTTTCTTCCTTTGAGTAATATGTTTTAAAATCTCTAAAGCTAGCACAGCTACCTGTACTCTCCCCAACTCCTGCCCCATTAATGACACACTTCCCCTTTAACCCTGACTGCTCCTGCTCCACTAATTATTTTCTCTCCTGCAAACATGGTTAAGTCTCCACTGCTGCTTCACTTCTTCCTCTTCACTTAAAAAAAAAACAGTTTTGCTGTGTTGAGTCTTAGTTGTGGCACTCAGATTCAGTATTTGTGGTGTGAGAGCAGAGAGCATAGTTGCCCTGAGGCATGTGGGATCTTAGTACCCTGACCAGGGATCAAATCTGAGTCCCCTGCATTGGAAGGCAGATTCTTAACCAATGGACCGCCAGGGACATCCCCTCCTTCACTCTTTATGAATAGAGATTCCACACATTTCCTATTTCCAATTATTTGCACTTTAATTTTTCTCATTCCCTTGAAATATGTATCCAGCACCCACAAATCTCTGGAGATGGTTCTCGTTGACCTAATTATTGCTGAATCATTAGCTGCTGTCAGCCTATGAGTTTCACTCTGCAACAATCAGCACACCTGTCTGTTCTGAATCAGCCCGGTGTGTCGTGCTTTTACACTGGGTTACAGGCTTTCTTCAAGTCTGTGGCTAGAGTTTCCTCATGTTTCCTGAACACTCTCTCCCTCCAGATGAAATCCTCTTATTTCTTCTCTATACACTTCTCTTTGCTCCCTACCTGTAATTGTTTCATGAAATTATTCGCATTATCTGTGAATACACGTCATTTCATATATGTCACCATAACCTCACACTGTAAGTTGCTTCCTATAGGTAAATTCTTCTGACTTTTTGCTCTCCTGGTAAAGTCACTAATATATTTGCATATAAAATATTTTTAAAATATTTTGATACCATGCAAGTGGAATTTTCTTAATACATACAAATTTGGGGAATTTATTTTTGTTTCATTTTTGTCTGTGTTTTCTGATCATGGATGTCCAATTATGACCGAACCAAAAGGAAAAATCGTTTGAGCTCAGGGTACTTGGAATTCATAGTTTGTGAAAACCAGTCTTTCCACGTTACTGGGTTCTTACATCAGGAAGATACCCTTGAGTTCTTTTCACCATCCTGGATTTTCTCCTTCCTTCTTGCATATTTTTCATATGTAGGGTAAGAGTGTTATGACCATTCTGAGAATGAAGTGGGAGACTAGGTGGTATGTTTGGGTGTTTTCACTGTCACTTTCCCGTTTGTACATAGACATATCCCATACCTGTAGGAAGCCTTTGACAGTGGAATATTTGAACAGACATTTTAGGATGGGAAGCTTGTGCTTTCTAGTCCTTGTTCCTGAACTGATTGAAAACACTGTTGTTCAGACAAATGGTGTGAAGTGTCTCTCCTATATCATCTATAAGACGTGTCCAGATTTCCTCTTTGGGAAAGTACAGGTTATAGGCTTTCAGAGAAGAGTATTGACAGTCTTCTTCTTCAGTCTGTTCTTATAAAACTTTAGAACTTGCTTGATAGACTGTTTCACATATCCTTTACAGCTTTCATTCAGACCTGGGGCTAGAAGCAGCTCCTTTCATCTTACACAAGAATGGGGTTGAAGAAACGTCAGAGAGGGAATTAGTCTCCCAAATAAGGTAGAAGAACTGGGTGTGTGGAAGGCCACAGATTCAAGTTTCTGCAATGTGGGTTTTTACAAGATGATCATTGCTAATAGCATGTATTTCCCAGAGAAACTGAATTAGTTTGCTTCATGCAACTCCTGAGAGAAAGGAGATGGCAAATGCAGGGTCTGTTGTCTATCTTGCTTACTATAGTATATCCTGTGCTTTGCAGTATCTAACAAAAATAGGAGCTTGACAAATATTTGTAGAATTGAAATGTATAAAAATGTATTAAGTACATTGGCAAGGAACTAGTAGCATTGGTAGTAGTAGCAAATTTGGGGGACTTAGTAAATTCCATGTATTCTTGTACTGTTTTCTGAAGAAAGTATCAGATGCTTTCTTCTGGTTGTGATTAAGGATCATGTTTTCCCTAGGGTATGGTCAAAGACGCTGGGAACTTGACTGAAACTGATCTCTGCTAAGAGATTCAGGGGTTAAAATGGAAAATCTCAGGTCAGTACATTTTAGGATTAGGTGCTTTCTCAAATTAATCAATCCTTCTCTTGAAACTTCTGGTCAATGATGCTAGACACAAGATACTAGATTTGATAGACAAATAGGTAATTCAACTGTGGCCATTGCTTTATTCCTCTTTGGAATTGATATATAAATTTACCTTTTCTGAGTATAGTCTCACCAATTATGGAAAACGGCAATTTTGGATAACTACATAAAACATCAAATAGAAATATCCTATAACTGGTATCGGAGAAGGCAATGGCACCCCACTCCAGTACTCTTGCCTGGAAAATCCCATGGACGGAGGAGCCTGGTGGGCTGCAGTCCGTGGGATCGCTAAGAGTCGGACACAACTGAGTGACTTCACTTTCACTTTTCACTTTCCTGCATTGGAGAAGGAAATGGCAACCCATTCCAGTGTTCTTGCCTGGAGAATCCCAGGGATGGGGGAGCCTGGGGGGCTGCCCTCTATGGGGTCACACAGAGTCGGACACGACTGAAGCAACTTAGCAGCATAACTGGTATAAATGTCACTGACATTGAATTGGTGCTATTGCCATGCTTCTTGCACCCTCAACAGTTTTTTAAAAGCCCAAAACACTTTTGTTTTAATCAAGAGGAAAACAAGGTATGTCACAGATAAAAATGATGCACATATTTTGTGCTTATTATTTAAAGAAAGGAGAAACATCTGAAATCTGTTTGCTAACTACAGTATAATACAAATTAGCCTGCAGGCACCGTGTGTGCTGTACCCTGTCTGCTTGCCAGCCCCGCTTAGTCCCAATGTATTAATGAGCAAGTGCAAGTATTTGAACAATCAGCATTTCCGCATTTGCATGCAAACTCTCATGCTGTGTAATTATACACAGAACTGGCACTCAAATTAATTAAAGCTGATTTCTCTGTGACTGCGAACTGGTCATATCCTCAGCTTTGCCTTCCTATGAAGTTATCACTCTCCATTCAATGTGACACTTCTGTCCCTGGCATTCTCAGTAATGCTAATATTTGACAATTGTGAATTTGGTAATATTTTAAATTGCAGCTAACAATGGCTGCATGTTCCTTTGCTTTTTCTTTCCTCCCTATTTTCCTCCTTCTTGTATAAAGATTCAAAAAATAGCTTTTGAATGTCTGCTTTGTAATTATCCCAAATAGTAATGCAAACAAATTGCATATATTGTTTCCTCCCTCTTTTATGACTCCACCCACTTGATTAGCACTTACAAACAATTCATCAAATTAAAAAAAATTGTTTATTTGATATTAGCAAACAATTTTTTTGATGGTTTTGTTCTTAATTTTGAAAAGGCTTTAACAAATGCTGTTTTATTTTAATGGATAAGGATCTCATAATTCAGGATGAGGGAGATTAGGAGGGAAAGAAGCAGCAATAACTGCTAGATTTGATTAAGACTTTTTGAATCTTCATCAAACAGAGAAGTATTGCAATGGAGCCCACTATTTGCTAAAGAGCTCTGTAAACATTACCTTCTAGGGAAGAAGGCTTTCCTTGGCTCTTCCACAATAAAGCCATATCCCTTTGGTTCTCAGTTCCTCTGAAGAAACTGTTTCTGTGACAATTTCTTTGAAAAGACATCCTTAGAGCAATTAAGATATTATCATGATTCTCTTTTCATAAATTTAAATCTCTGAGTACAGGTGGCTATGAAAATCATCTTCACGTAGAGCCCCGGAAGATGATCTGCTTTGACATTCTTCTGAAATCAAAACTTACCTACCACTCAACCTCAGCTCACCATCTCCCCATTTCTCTATATCCTATTAGCCAGAAACAGTACAGACTATTACAGGGGCCAAATATCTCTTTTCAGAGCAGGCACCAAATAATTCTATCCTTTGAGTTCAAGATCCTGAAATACACTGCCAAGAAGATGGTCTCAGTAATCTACGTTTGAAAGGGAAGATTGAGTTGGAACTCTCCTTATAATCTCTAGTGATTACAAGAGATATAATTGCCCTTACCTTATTTGTAGTACTTCTGGGTCCACATAGAACATCAGTTAGCAAGCTCCCTTCAAATTCCAATTGGCATACAAGTGAGAAAAGAGTATCTTTCCTGAAGAGGCTGTGGTGATATCACAGTCACAAAACTATCGTTGTGATCTGAAGTCTGCCCTTCTGTCTTGTCATGATTTCCTATGCAGACAGGTGTCCTATTGGCATGAATTTCATTGCCAATTACACTTTAAGAGTGGGTGTGGCTTGAGCATGTAGCCAGTTCCACCTGTCTCTAAACCCTCATAACCTTCATTGCTTTCAATATTTCGCTCAAGTACCCAGTGACTTCATGAGTTACCCACGCACTGGACCCGACTAACAGAGGTGTGGGAACAGTATCGAGTTAAGCAGCACCGTCATTGTAGTACACAATGCTCATTGCTACTGGCAAATACCTATTTGCTGACTCAGGATTGGATTGCTCTGAGCAGGACTAGGCAGTTCTACTGCTTTCTGTTTGTTTCCTCTTTAGAAACTGTCCTCTTCTAACTAACCATATAGCAAAACTAGATTTTTTTTATATTCATTCCTTAAAAATATAGTTTCTTTAAGCATAGAGAATTACTACCAAATTTTAACCTTTTTTAAAAACAAGCACTTGCAAAATGAAAGACAAAATTGGAATTCCTCCAATAATTAAAATGAACATCACTATATATGCTGTCCATTTTGCTTTTAAATTTTCTGATAGCAAAACAAGTAGTTACGTTTCTTTTACTTCGTAAAAGAAAAAGATAATATGTGAAATGCTTTGTAAACATCCTTAGGAAAAGGGAAACTTTTACTCTTTATGGAGTATTAGACTAGCTGGCACTCACTGTTGTTTTAATTGATGGTGGCATTTTTAAAAAGTTGATTGGCTACATATTTCTTTATAGGCATATGCATAAATGAAATTCAGGTATGGAAATAATAAGCATTTAAAAACATACCAAAATTTTAAGTGTAACATGATCAGAACAAAGTCTAGAAAATATGGGTCTCAATATGTATAAATGGTATGTCTTTGACATACAGTTTCTACCCACTTTATCAACTTACTCTGGAAGTGTGGGATATTAATTTTCTCGGGCCTCTCAGTTTCTCAGTGACATTTAAATCAAGCAAACTGTTTTTTTGGGAATTGATTTATTTTCAAATATCAAAGTTTGCTCCAATATCCTACCCAAAGCAGGAATTTCTATATAATATTGCTTTTTCTTCAACTTGCCCACCACCTAGCATAAAATGATGTGTAGTGATATTCAATAAATTTTTGCTAAGTAAATGTTTAACTGTACATTTTAACTGTGATGTGAACATTGTAAATGATATAAATCAAGTAACCTGCAAACTCTTGAAGACTTTCTTTCTAAACAGACTTCATACAGGTTTGCATATAAATGTGAGTGGTGATCATTTGCTAAATAAATTGAAATTAAAGAACTTTGAAGAGAATACATTAAGTCTAAGACAATTCACCCTCACTTTAAATAGAGCGCTTCCTTATTTTTGACAAATATCTTCCTAAATTGTCTATTCGTTGGTATGAATTTTTTCTGAAGCTTCATGAGGTTTTGAGGATAAATTTAATCCCTATTCCACATGAAAGTTGTACAAATATTTGAAAAATGGCTATCATTTTCTCCTAAGTCTACTCTTTTTTCAAAGTGAACATTCCTTTAATCATTCTAATATGAAGTGGCTTTTAAGGCCTCTCACCATATTGGATGGATTCCAGTTTGTCCATGTCTGTTCTAAATGTGGCATCAGAACTGAATGCATTGCTTGAGATGTGGTCTAATTATGCATAGTAAATGGGTGCTGATGCCTGCCTTGTTCTGGACTATGTTTATAACAATTTAGAATTTTATGAAGGCAGGAAACGTACTCTGAGGAAGGGTTAGTATCATTATCATATTTTTAGTTGTTAAACTTCTATAAAACTAAAATTTCAAATATTTTTCATATCAAATTCTGTCTAATCAAATCTCTTGCAGCTTCTTGTTGCAACTGATGATTTGGATGGAAATCACTGACTTTCTATCCATCCATACTAGAGCTTATTGGCCCATTGTTCTAATTATTTGTGGCAGTTTTGAATCTTGATTTTGCTAACCAGAGTCTTGATTTTTATATTTCATTTTGTGCCATTCTTTAAAAGGCATCTGAATGGCTATGATGAGTCAAGCACCAAGTCTGGCAGTGATGATACCAAAAGCAAGAAAGACATGGTCATTTTCCCGAAAGAGCCCACAGAATAGCAAGAAGACTGCCAATGTAATTATTTTTATTTCTTTCAAATAAGTAGGGAAAAAAGTGCTAATACACCTCTCAGAAATCTCTCTTCAGATTGAAAATTATCAGTCTTTGCTAATGAGAATAAAGTATTGCACATGTCATTTTTTATTGAGTACTTATTTAAATAGGTAAAAAAGCACTTCATGTACATTTTGCATTTAAGAAGCATGATTTTTTTGTGACATAGTTTTAAACCCTCACTAGAGTTGAAGGGGTTAAGGTTCAGGAGTTTATGCAACTTATGCAAATTTGCATAGCTGATAAGTTGCAGGGCTTCAATTTGAACCCCCAAAACTATGTTACTCCGAAGTTCATACTTAGATACTCAAAGAGGTGATTCTGCCATTTGAAAAAAATTCCTAACCATATTATAAACTATCTCTAACTTATCTTCTAAGAATGTCTGAGTATTTTGATTGGAAGACTTACCAAATTTAAACTTTCTTTGAATAGTAAAAGTAAATCAGTTTGCTTGGAATTGTTTTCTTAGTGGATCCATATCTTAATAGTCATTACCATCTTCTCAAAATGCCCATTTTTACTTTGATATTCCTGTCTAAATTTTGCTAGAGATTCAAACTCACTGGTTTGCAGTTCACAGAATCTTTCTTTCCTAAAAAATTAGGTCAGTGTCCACATGAAAATAACTGGCAAAGGTTCTATGGGTACATTTGAAGTTCTTTCTTTCCTGAAGACAGTAGGACATATTTATGTAGCTATCATCTTCACCTTCCTGGGATTCACTTCCTGTAATGGTACTTATTGAAAGTAAGTGAAGACTGAATTGTTCTGCACAAAGTCTTACACTTAGACACACTTCAAAAGTATTTGTTGAAAAAAATCTACATACTGGAGAGGAAAAAAGCTCCACAAACCTGTTTTATAAGAAAGAAAAAAGACCACTCTTTTTTGCCTTCTCAGGAGGAGCAATACTTATATCACACACGAATGATTCTTTTGTTAAAGAAAACAACTAGGCAAATCTGGACAAGGCACTCTGGTCGAGAAGGTCAAGTCTTTTGTGGCATAGCCCGACAGGCAGCACTGGATAGATAGAGCTAAATTTCTCCATAATGAATTATAAACAACTTGTCAGCCTGGGAAACAAGACTTGGACATGGGAAGAAGGGAAGAGATATGAAAAGTGTAGTGGTCTGAGGTGTTGCCCAAGAACATGGCAGAAAGCCCAGAGCATAACACAGGACAACAGCCAGGGAGGAATTCTGAAACAGCTCACACTGAAACTCAAAACATTGCTGCCTCAGGAGTGTGCTAACCCGAGAGGTGACACTGGAATGATAATGTAGAATAGGGCCTTTTCTCCAAGATCGAAATCCAGTGAATGATCTCAATTTTGTAAGATGAAAAATATCTTTAGAAGAGGAAATAGCTTGTGTTTTTTTTTTGAGTACTTTTATTATTTCAGTTTGAGTGGGTATTAGAAAATACTAAAACCCTGTTGTCTTATAATTTTCTATTAATATGACTTTTCCCTAATTGTACTTTTATTATAGCATATTTTCAAGAGCATATTACTCCTTTTATCTATTCTTTTATACAATAGATTTTTATTACATAGAAAGTCTTAAGGTTATTTCTGGTAGATAAGTGTAGAAGAAAGGAAGGTATGTTATCAAGAGAATGTTGAGCCCCCTAAATGTGAAAGATTTTTGAAAAGATTATTTCATTCTATCTAGAAAAGACTGAAGTATCAATTTGATATGAATTTCATAGGAATAATAAAAAAAATTAGCAGGACATAAAAGACCTTTTGAGACAATATTTTTCCAGAGAATATTATGATATAATCTCAATATTTTTAAAATACTTTAATAAAATAAATGTCTGTTAATAAAAATAAATTTTGATGGATAAAATTAGCTTATATTATTAAAAGAGATATGCATATTTGTGTATATGTAACAGAAAATTTAAGACTCACAATTTTAATCACTGTTTCAAAGTAAAAACTTTGTTGCTGGGAATGTTCTCTTTGGTAATATGCAGTATTGGAGGCATCAGCAGAGTAGTATTATGCTAATGCATTATGTCTGAAAGATGAACCTCACTGAAAAATTTAAGAAACTGAATACTGAACAGTTAGTTGAAGAAGGGCAATTATGGGATCTAGTCTAGTTTCATTATCTAAGATGAGTAAGAATAAAATGCAAAACTGAAACATAAATGATGCAGGGCATATTAGGTATGAGATTTCTTTTTTGTTTTAATTATCTAATTTTGCATTAATGTGCTGCTATTATTAAGACAACACATTGTCTAATTTATTACCACCACAACTCTATGAAGTAGATAATATTATCATCACCTTTTAACAGAGGAGAAATTGAGACACAGAGTACTTAAGCAACTTGTCCAGGGTCACACTGTTAAGCAAATAATTGAGCCAGGATTGAAATTCAGGCAGAATCTGCAGACTCTATATCTCTATTAATTTATTTTGCATCTATTGTGTGCTTTCTTTATGCACACACTATAGTAAGTGTTTTTCATAAAATCTATACCCTCATGAAGGAGAAATTCACCTTTTAAATTTATTTTGTCAAGCTAAGTAGTCCTTAATATCCTACTCAAATTGAATACAAAATATACTTGTATCCATTAGGACTCAGCTCAAGGGTCAACTTATTTATGGAACTTTTGTTGATTTCTTTGGATAGAGGTGACAGCTGACTTCCCTGTACACCCTGTAGTCTGCACAGATACTTACATACGCCTGTAATAGCCACTGCACCTCTTTATTTGCATATCTACTTATCTCCTGGGCCTAGCTTGGTGTCAGGACACAGTAGGTTTAAAGAACATTTATGGAATCAATCAATAACTGGGGCTAGTCCTTATCTTTCTGCATCATTTTTCGACACGTAATTTTCCCTGCCAGGCACCAATTTGTCTCCTGCTGGGGGAAAGCAGAGTATTGCCTTCTCTAGACTTTCAATTAATGTTTCACTGTTGACTAAAGTGCTAAAGAAACATGAGTTTTTCTGCTCAGGCAGGGAGCATTTTTGATAAGTAAATAAGTTAAAAATACCAAATCAGCAAGCTTTTGGTTGGATTACCTCAGAGAAGTTGCCCACAGTTTGCCCACGTTGCCTCTGACAGATGTGGCTCAATGCCATTCTCTCCAAAATTTTATTTATTAAGTGATCTGATCCATAGTTTAAACAGAAAAGGAAGCTGTAATGATTTTTCATCCCAGCATAGACCCGGAGGGAAGAGTAAGTCGAGTGTAGACTCATGTGTTAGCATAGGACAACTCATTCCTTCCTTCAATTCAGTCATCTGACATCTATTAAATGAATGAGAGAGTAACTAAATGATGGCCTGGGTAGCAGTGGGAAGCTTCAGATGGGCTCTGAGATGGCTGTAGAGAGCAGGGCACCTTTGAATGGAGCACTGGGATTAAAGTTTAGCAAAGAAAAGGGAGACTGGCAAGTGGACAGTATGAAAAGTACCAGGAACAGCACCAATCCCCTGTGGACTGGGGCACAGGTGGCCTCTTGGGCAGCTGTGAGAAGTTTATTAGAGCAAAATGTTCTTGGAGGGGAGAAGAGATGAACATGCTAGCCACATATTCTGGTGTGAATATTTTATGATAAAAGCATATTACAGAACTACATTTAAGGCTTGCTTCTGTTATGACCTCAAAGCCTGGCCTTATGAGAATCCTTTTATACCAATGGTAAAGGAATCAAATGCCTAAAAAGGCCAGGCAAGTCAAGATTAAGGAGTGAGGAGACTGGGAATAAGGCAATAGGAGGTACTGTGTTGCTATGGGAATAGGGGCCTAGTGTTATCCAGTGGTACCAGAAATTTCAACTTGCATATATAAATCAGATATCCAGTTTTTTTTAAATGTGAAATCTCCAAATTTTAAAGTATTGACAAGTAATCTAATGTTTTATTAAATACTATACTGGGGGAGAAATCCCTGTTACCATGCTACAATCCCTTATTTTAACTTCCTATTCTACAAAATGACTTGATAATACCTGCTCTATATTCCTCAGAAAGATTATTAGAAAGATCAAGTCATCTTGTAGATAAATTGAGAATTAGAATGTGCTATATAGCAACTGAACATCAACTCGGGCTGATGAAGATGAGAGATGTGACTTAAGGTGTAAGACTGGAGAATAGTTTCTAAGTGTTGCAATATTTGCTAGCAAGATTGAAATGGAAATTCCAAGTGAATTCATTTTCTCAACTCTGATAGAGCCGTCAAAAGTGATCAAGCCATTAACATATTTTGGGGGGAAGAGCCCCTGGAGAAGGGAATGGCAACCCGCTCCAGTATTGTTGCCCGGAGAATCCCATGGACAGAGGAGCCTGGCAGGCTACAGTCACGGGATCACAAAGAGTCAGACACGACTGAAGAAGGTAAATGTTCTAAATGTAAAATAGCAATTGAAATATCGTTTATATTATTATTAATGCCACTAACTCTTATTTTTTAATAAGCTGATTTTGTCTCACTTACTCTTCCCCATCTTTATTTTTATCTAAATCTGAAAAAGAAAATAGCGTAACATCGCATAGGATAACATTAAATGAATCAGTCCAATATAGTTTATTCTAAGTGAAGGTTGGTTGGTAACTCTGTGATCCCACCTGACTCAAGTTATTTGAGCACTGGCTCTTCCTTTGGCAGTAGTATAAGTATAATAAGTATAAGCACTTTTAAAATACTTTATCTAATTTGATTATATATATATATGTGAACATGTGTGAAGTCGCTCAGTCATGTCCGACTCTTTGCGACTCCATGGACTGTCGCCTACCAGGCTCCTCAGGTGACAGTCCATGGAGTTTTTCAGGCAAGAGTACTGGAGTGGGTGGTGTATACGTATATACACCATTTTGCCTTAGCCTAAATGACTCTGGATAACCAAAAGCCTAAAAAGAAAATTAAGAGTAGACATAACCCAAACATATTGGTATGAGCTATCAAAATGCTATTTTTAAATTATTATTTCTTCTCTGAAAAGTAGAGATTCTCCTGTACTTACACAGATTTTGGCCAAAGTTTTGTTTCTCCACATCCAATCTGTAGGCTAAAAAAAACAAGCAAAGTTGATACCAACACATACTAAAGACCGATCCTAGAACTAAAAATAACAATTAGATGTTGGCAGGGCTCCCCAACAGAATCGCAGAATCTCTTTGTTTAGCTTTTACACCAAACAGGATTTCTCTTCTTTGTCTGAGGTGGTTTTAGTGTGGTCCTGACACACACTGATTGCTCAAGTTTTCAGTGCATGTCCTAGCGCTGGTTGAGTTTTCATAGAGTGCGTTCAGATTCTCTGTGGCATGTGTGCTCTTTTAAGAAACCAAAAATCTCAAAAGCCTCCCATAAATTTTACCCTGCTGCTGATTGGAACGTCCTCAGAAGCAACACCAGAACAGCCAGGTCTTCTTTAAGTGCTTCTATAAAGAGTTCATTTCAGCAGCTGTGGTTGAGGCATCCACTGCAGGCAGCCCAATAAGATTGAGATTAAAAATGGAGGAAAAAAACCTCTTGAAGTAGAATTCTGAATGTACCTACCAGCAAGAGTGAAATGAATCACATGTTTCTTGTAAGTGACTTTTTACTCTATGACTTAAAGAATCTCAGCAGGAAAAGTATAGGTTTGCCTAGAGAGAAATGTAGGAAAATTTTACAAAGAAATGAAACAACCTAGACATGAATAAAGCAGGTTGCCAATTCTGTGATTTTCAACTAGGAATATTCAAAAACTGAGCCCTCTATACAGATAGCCAATAAAACCTTTTATATACTTTCTGGAAATAGGGCTACACTCCATTTCATCATCTCGAATACAGTCCTGGATTTCAGGATGAGTAGAAGTTGGGTACTAAATGTTACACTGTGAATGAGGTTAAAAGCAAACTGAATGTTGAGAAGATCAAATCTATGGAGTCTGTTATTGGTAGTGTGGGTCACTGTGAGAGAGAATTGGAAGTACTACTCCATTTGGTCAATATCAACTCATTTCCCATTTTCTTTGTCCTTTTATTTTTGTATATGTATGTATGTATTTAATTGTATATGTATATGTATGTATTATTGTTTATGTATATGTATATATCCTGTGTGCTGTAGGTTAAGTCACTTCCGACTTTTTGTGACTCCATAAACTGTAGCCTGCTAGGCTCTTCTGTCCATGGAATCTTCCAGGCAAGAATACTAGAGTGGGTTGTCATTTCCTCCTCCAGGGGATCTTCCTGACCCAAAATTGAACCCGTGTCACCTGCGTTGCAGGTGAATTCTTTACCCACTGAACCATTGGGGAAGCCTCTTTGTCCTCTTATTTTTGTGAATAAGTGGGAGTCAAAGAAAAACTTGGGACAGTATTAGAAGAGCCTCAGATGTTCAGGGATGTAAGAAACAGTAACAAAGTCTGAGTTTCAGGTATCTAAAAGAGAGAGATCTCATCTAAAGATTGGACTTATTGGGAAAACAAAAGGGCATTGTGTTTTGTAAAAACTCCAGTAGTACTACCCTTAAGAGAGTTTCAAGATCACAGTCTGATGGAGCTTTAGGGAATGTGTAAGATCAAATCAGTCAAAAATACTTGCTTAGTCTAAGCTTCAAACAAACTTGTTCCTTCTTGGCTTTTGATGACCTTTACTCTCATTCCACTCATAGGAGTCATTTCTAAGTTCTAACTCTCTATTTGTCACCTACAAGGCCCCTTCTCCAGACACATCTGGGGTGGGTGGAACGGAGTGGCAAAACAACAGGTTTGGGTGTGGTATGGTTCTTGTCATATTATCCAAGAGTCTCAGTTATTTGTTTTTAATTTTGTATTTGTATTTCAAAATGAGAATATGCAGCATGTTTTGAAAATCTCAAGGCCTCATGTAATATCTTCCCCTTTTGCAAACCGATCAATTGGTTGAGTGTCTTTTCCTAGTTGACTGTCACTGCCATAGGTCTGGGACCTTCTTAAAGAAAGAGACTGCGCTATATATTTCTGAAATCTGGAAGTACCTTTAGTATAGTAGCACTTAACAAATCTATGTTGAATAAAGAAACAAATCTTGAAAAATAATATCTTCTTAGATGCTCATTTGGCATAGTTACAGCTTAGAGACAGGGAATGAATTATTATATCTCGGGAAAAGTAAGAAGGCATACTTATAATCTAAGCTTAGTCCTAAATCAGACTAAGATTCACTATATGAAGGAAACTGACAAATATATTTTAGTTATCATTATTAGCTAAAGTAAACTATTGTATTTCCTTTTCATTAAAGGAAATATTTGAAAACAGTCTGTATAAGGCAATAATTGTTACAATTTATGGAGGTTATAAATCCTTCCTGATGGCTCAGATGGTAAAGAATCTGCCTGCAATGCAGGAGACCTGGGTTCAATCCCTGGGTCAGGAAGATTCCCTGGAGAAGGGAATGGCAACCCACTCCAGTATTGTTGCCTGCAGAATTCCATGGACAGAGGAGCCTGGTGGGCTACAGTCCATGGGGTCACAATGAATTGGACACGACTGAGTGACTAACATTTTCACTTTAAGTCCTTTTGGGAATTCAAGGTAAGCTATGGACTCTCTCATGAGAAAAAGTGTACATTCACATAAAGCAACAAACAAAACAAGAAAGTTTGCTCATGAATAACCTGAAGTCCATTCATGGATATACCTGTTTTCCAGGTTAGGAATTTTCACAAGGGGTGAGCCCTTGATGACCTTCAAGGTCGAGAAGAGGGCTTTCAAGAAAAGGTTTATTGGAAGGTTCAGAACAATAGACTTCTATACAGCATTATCACAAATTCCATCCATTCCAAGAGACTGAATTGAAAGGAACAAATATGCACAGGGAGCTGCCCCCTCTCTGTGGAGGTCATGAAATTTTCATGCACACCCCACAGGGTAGAGGTATTCTAAGGCACCTGTTTAAACCAGATGACACTCAGAAGTATTACGGCCATATCGCACTGTCCTCGCATCCAGAGAGACACACACAGTAGGCTCACTGTGCTGAAACACATTAAACATACCAAAGGTATGGGAATTCTGCCCTGGAAGCTCTGCATAAAGCTTGAGATATTTCCTAAACAAATTAAGTGAGAAATTATTGTCATTAATCACTCTCTGATTCTTTAAAATGTTTTCTCCTAGGACCTAAAATTTAAGCTGATTACCAGTCATTCCCAGAGATTCAAAGGCGAGGGAAGGACTTGCAAGAGAAAACAATCTGCATCTCAGTTGTCCTTTCTGACCCCTGTGCTCTTCTCTTCCCAGCAACTGCTTCCTTCTTCTAACAGTTTCTTCCTTGCAATGGCAGAAAAAAAAAAAAAAAAATATATATATATATATATATATATATTGAACTTTCTAACTGAGCCAACTTCAAATTGCCAAACTAGAATCTGGAAGGTTGCTTTTTAAAATGCTTTTGTAGCCAAACAGATGTATTTCTAAATTTTACTTCACTTCATTCACTGGCTTCTCCTCCACTATATTTAGGATTCATTGCTCATTTTCTTATCATTTTCCATTTCGTTGCTTTTGTTTCACATTTGAGTAACTGTAGGTCAAATATACTCCAGACTATTCTGTTAAAGACATGTTAAAATCAAATAGAAACTATATGATTAATGATATGAATCATCTGTTTTTTAAAAGCAGGAGTGTAAACAAGTGCCTGGCAAAGCCCCACCTGCTTTGCTGCTGTTGTGGTGCTGTGCCTATCATGAGAACAATTCCCCCTTCTCAAAGTTGAACTAAAATTAGGCTCCACCTGCAAGATGTTAATGAAAACTTACACAGCTGCATTCCAGAAACAAGTTACCCAGATTGCTTTTGGAAAGCTCTGTGTAAAAGCAAACTTGCTAGCTCTTTGCCTAATTCCCAAAATGTACTATTAATTTTAATGGCGATTATTAGCACAATAACCAACTGATAAGTAATCTCAAAATAGATCCAGTATTATCAAATAGGAAATATACTGTAATTTTATCCACACATCCTGCTGGGTTTAACCCATTACTCACAAATGTATACTTCCTGTCTCTTTTTTGGCACTTGCCTTCAAACGGAAGACATGAGAACAAATGCAGTCACTGAAGTGACAAACAGATCCAGTTTGCAAGGGACTCCCCTTCTTCACATGCTGCTAGGTGGAAAGAAGAAAGGGAGGCACATACTTCCTTTGCCCTTGATTCCTTTTGCAGATTTTCAAGCTTTCTTTGGAAAGAAGCCAAATCAAAACCAAATCACAAGAGACTCACATCTACCCTTTTCTTGCAGATTTAAGACACAGTGGCAGTTCACGCATGCTCATCAGAGAAGGTGATCTTCCCCAGTACACTTTCAGATCAAGCCTTCACATCGTTGTTCTACAGGCCAAAGGGCTCAATTTTGATCCCCATTAACTTTTCCAGATCCTGCTTATAGTGCTTACCCTTTGAGAGAAAGATGTGTTACAGTTTAATTATTTACTAAATTAAGTGTGTCAAAAAATTAAAGAAGCTGCCATTTGGGGATGGAAAATCTCTGCTTTTAAAAATCTCAGCCTTGAAAAAAAAAAATCCCTCTTCATCATTTCCTTTGCTTGCAATTTAAGTCTTTATCAAAGGAGAAGAAAATGCCGGCAGTTACTCTGATTTGATCTGTGTTCCCAATGTTGTATGTGTCCTATAGATTCTAATGTTTTGAAAATTACACCTTCTTAAAGGCTCTTTGGAACAATTAAAAAAATGTTTCGAAGTCAAATAGGCTCAATTAGATCTCGAGCAGCAAATTCAGTTTCTGTTAGAGATTAAACAATGAAGAAAATAGCAATGCTAAATAGGAGGCTGCCTTTCATTAGCCTGGCTGATTTCATTAGCTTAATTCATGCTTATTAATTATTGGTCTGATGAGATCATCAGTGTAAGTATGCCAGCCTCATGACGATTGTGTTGGAGAATATTCAGTCTTTTTCAAGACTTCTACATGGCTCTTAGATGATATCCCCGTTTCATTTTCATTTCAGGCTGCTGCCCTACTCAATAAATGTATCTGAACCTCCTGTGAAAGCAACACTGCCAGAATAAACATTTTGTTTATTTACACAGCCCTGTTTTGCAACTGTCAACAAAGAAATATAAAAGGAGATTTAAGTTTTCATTCCTAGTGAACTCCTGTGTGTTTCTACAATGCAGGTCATTACAGACTCTGCTGCCCCCTGAGATTGAGCAATTCTCCTACCGTTGTTACAAAGGACTGAGGATCTAGCAGTGAGGGAGTGGACTGAGCCACTTAGATAAGTTTCATTCACTGTAGGAGCCCAGGGGAACAGTGCATCAAGGCAGCTGCACTGCCTCGGTTCATGGTGTAACTTTATACTATTTTCCCTTTAAGTCACTACTAATCTCTTGGGTTTACATATTTTTGGGGGGCTGCATCAGAGAAAAGCAGTGTGAAATTGCCTGAAAGCCTTCTTATAAATAAGACTTACAATACAGACCAGCTCTGTTGATGAAAAGATGGAGAGAAATGCCCTTGAGGCCCTGAAGAACCATTTTACAAGGCTCCCACTGTGATTTTTTTGGTCTCTATCTAATGACTGCTAAAAAAAAAAAAAAAAGAAGAAGAAGAAATACTAAGTTGAAAACTCACTGGCCCCCAATTCAGTTGGAAATGGAGCCTTAGTATTAACATGAATCCTGTCTATATATTTACCAATTAATTTTGCTCATCTAAACTTCATCTTCTTTTTCTAGAAAATATCTTACTTCTTTTGACAAAAAGAAGAAAGAGAAAGCAAAAAAAAAAGTAGGAAACATGGGACATCAGGGATTGGAAAAGGGGACAAAGATTCAGGGGCTCTGGGTGAGCTTCCTAAACTGTATGCAAGGTACCATTGTGGGCTATTTACATGCTTCATCTTCTTAGATCAATTCTTTGAAGTGTTATTGTTCCATTTTAAAGTTGAGGAAGCTGAGGCCAGTAGATGGCTAACCATTCATTTAACTTGTGAGTGTCTTACTTTAAAATAATCATGATTTTTCACTTATTGTCCATCAGAGAATCCAGAGGAAGTGCCTCTGCTAGAAAAGAGGACATGCAGAGGTCATAGAAAAATACTCGTCCCTCTTTATTCGCTTGGATTCTTCATTATCACCAATGGATCTCTCATATTCACTCTCAGTTTTTGGGAATTGGCCTGACTACCAACCCTATTCCTTTTATGAAAACACTAACTCCTTATACCTCCCATTTCCTAGCACTCCTGTCCAATCCCATCCTGCCAGCCTTCAGTTTCCTTAGTCTCTGAATCCTCCTACAAACAGCCATTTGGAAACAATTTTGAGGTCCACCTACTTTCCTGTACATCTGTCTATTGTAGTTTAGAGGTTAGGGACTGTGTGTTTTCTACTTGTCATGTTTATGCCTCATACTCTGTGGGTACCTAATAAATGCCAAATAATAGCAGCTTTATGACAGTGCAGAACTAGAAACACAGGTTCTTATATTTAGTATTTCATCACCAGCAAGCAACATTTATTCACTGTCAGCAGCACTATACTAGGCACTAAATGAAGTTAATTACTGAAACTAGACTCCTACATGGTATACCAAGATATTTTACTTTTCTCTCTTATTTTTCTGACAAAAAACAAATAGGATCATCACTGAATCTTCTCATTAAATCCACAGCATCCTGAAGATAGAAGCCAGTACATTTTTGAGAAGGGGGAACCGAGATGAAGAGTGTGTTGCTGGGAACTTTCTGAGCGTCAGTGATGAAGCCTTTTGCAAAAGTCAGTTTGCTGCTGCATGCATCTCCTGCTCTCCTTTCTGCTTGCATGCTCAGGGGAAGAATAGATGATCTAAAATTTGTATTTTCTGATAATAATAAAAATGCGTGTTTTCATGCTGTGTCTAAATAAGCAGAGTGAACTGAGACATTTAAACTTGATAATTTAGGCCAAAGATACATTGGCCTCTGGTATCAATATAATTGACTCAAAGGGGTTATTATTACCGGATTTTTTTTTTTTCCTTAGACTTTCCTAAATAATGATCTCAATTTCATCTCTTTTGCTCCCCTGTGTGGACAGAGGTTACAAATAGTCAGTGAAAAACAAAAGGCCAGTTGCAAATTTGGGACACATTAATTCATGAGCAGACCCATTGTTAACATCATTGATTTGTTGTTGTCCTCAATCATTAATTCAGTAAATATTTATCAAATACTACTGACCATATTCTTGGTTCCATGCTATACAGAGAAGCTCATAGACTTGTGCAGAAACAGACATGTCAACAAGTAATTAATAAAATATGGTGTGGTATAATGGAAATAAGTCCTGCAGGAATGATATAAGTCCTCGAGGAATGATAAATTCTTCCTATGTGCTCGGAGAAGGCGACATGTGGGAGGTGACATTTCAGCTGTGTCTTTAAGATGAATAGTTGTTCACTGGCAGAGGGTGGGAAATAGATCATAGGCAAAGGGAATAGCAAGTGCAAAGACAGAAGTCCTGGGAAAAGGATGGTATAGTGTGTCTATTACATAGCACATATGATAAAAATAGAAGATGATGTTGAACTACCTGATGATAAGGTTCTTCTATATCACTCTAGGGTGATTAAATTCTGTTTTATGGGCATCAGGAAGTCATGAGGAGTTTTAAGGAAAATGATATTATGATTATGTTTATTCTCTAGAAACAGAATTCAGCATAAATAATGGGTTGGCAGTAATCGAATCTGTAAGATTGAATTACTTGGCATTATTTTGGTCAAAGTTAAGGAAATGAGAGGCTTTATTTGGGAAGTGCAAGAGAAGATTAAAAAAAGTAATTGAGAGATATTTAAGAAGTAGAAATGATAGGACTTGAAAACTAATACAATGTGTAGAGAGACAACCTGAACAGTTGTTTAAATGGTGATACTCCTACTGGGAAATGATACTAAAATTTTCTTGCACTCCAAATTTCTCAGGAGCCGCCCTGAGTCATTTGTATATGTTAATTTATGCAAATCACAATAACAATGTGACATAAACAATAGATATTTTTACCCTAATTTTATTTACAGCTCAGAAAGGGGGAGAAAATTGTCCTCTGTCATAACAAGAATATAATTGAGCCAGGACTGGAAACTTTTTATTAGAGTTTTCTAAATAGTTATTGTGTTCTCCACAAATTGCCATAATCTTCAGGTGGTGTTAATAAACTTCTTCTGTTAAAACCCTAATACAGATTTTTGAATCAAAGTAAATCATAAGCTTGACTAGTGTTATGACAAATGTAAAATTTTCATTTTGAATGAAGTCTTTTTTTTTTTTTCATTAAACTGTTTATAGGTTCTGGTTAAATGCCTAAACAATAGTTTTTTGGGGGGCGGGGGGCTGCTAAACAACAACCACAAAAACAGAAAACTTCTAATAACTGTTAACATTAGATAAAAAAGACAGACATCTTTTTGCTGAGGAAAAATTTTTGCCCTGAAGCAGTCTGCTAGAAATGAGGCCTAATACATGAGATAGAGTAATGTAGATTTTCAAATAGGAGATTTGACTTTCAATTTTTCAATATTACTGATTCAAAATACTTCAGGAGATATATTACCAAAGAAAAATATTTCTAAATTTAGCTAAGCTAAAGTTTTTTTTTTTCTCTGCAATCAGAATGAGTTTTATTAAGTAAAAATTTTAGATGGAAAAAAAGTTGTGCTTTTTTTTTTTTAATGTTGAGTTATTAACTGTTGAAAGCATTTAATTTTCCTCAGACAATTCTACTTCTCTGTTACATTATCTCATTTTAGTATTGGTGGATTGTTCTATTTCCCAGTATCTTCTTATGCTTTTGTGCTGATTTGGGAAGGTATTCATTTGCATGAGCTACTGTACCTGGCCTGAATTCTGTGGAAAAAAGAATAGGGACAAAAAAAAAAATTTAAAAATGACATGGCTTCCAGCACTTTCTTCTTTCTTCCTTTTTTATTTTATTTTTTATTTTTCATATGAAACATTTTCCTGCTAGGATCTTCTATATACAGTTGGAGGTTGCTTTTGATATGCAGATCAAGCAAAATGGTAAATACATAGCCCTCTCTTTTTTCTAACATTCCCTTATTCTACAGTGTGCCTGTAGTGTCACTTTCTTTGATTTCCGTGGGGCCTGCCCTTGGGTTTGTATTATAACTTGGTATCTTTCCATTGTCCCCTACCACAAAAATTCCTTTTAAGAAAGTACATTCAAAATTCAGTCCATTATGCTCTTTTTCCTCCTTCCTTCTGGAAGATTTAGTGACTAAGTCTTTCTTTGATTTTTTTTTTCCTCTGACTTTGAGGGTTCTCTACTTTCACTCCTAATTGCTACAATCTGGTGTTCCCTTTTGCCAGAGAGTAAACAAAAACAGAAACAATTGGAGAAGAGACACACAGGCTCCTGAGACCGAGTGCCTGACTAGCTGATGGATGGCAGGGTCTGGCTCTTACGAATGAGATGCACCACATCACACAATCTTGGTTTCTGGATGGATTATATGGCAGCCAGAGGTAAACACTTTACATCCATTAGACTTCTTCAACCACCCAGAAGGTAGACCATATTATCATTTCAATTGTTTCAGATTAGGGAATCTAAAAAATCTCGAAGAATGAGGTAACTTTCTCCAAGTCATTCCTCTAGGAAGTGACAGAACCAGTTGGTAAACCCAAGTTTTGCTGAATTCAGTTCCTGAATTTAAACGGCTAATTAATATTTTTTCAACTGAAAGTTTCTCAATGCCACTGTAAAATAGTTCCCTGGATTGGAGGGGTAGGTTATCATTATACCATTTCTTGAATTCTGATGCTGCAGGGAGTATATTTCCTCTGATGCCTATGGACTTGCTAACCATCTTAAAAATAGGGAAACAGGAAAAGATGCCAAGGTTAGTGATTAAAGGAAAAAGGAGAGCAGAAAAGAAAATATATAAACCTATATATTTTATTGCAAAAAAAAAAAAGAGTTGAGACGAGCCAGAGGATAACCACTGTTTAATGTTGGCTCTAATTTTTTATTGGCCTGTCTTATTTAATTTCCTATAATAGCAAACAGGATAGAGAAATAGTAATTAGGTGTATTCTTTATTATGTATTGGTTTGGCTAATACAGTATAGTACAAATATATCTGGATAAACCAGCAATACAAATTCTGTAACCTATCTATTATATTAAGTATGCATGGGGCTTCCATGGTGGCTCAGTGGGAGAGAATCTGCCTGCAATGCAGGAGCTGCAGGAAACACACAGTGGATCCCTGGGTCAGGAATATCCCTTGGAGAAGGGCATGGCATCACTCCAGTACTCTTGTCTGGAGAATTTCTTGGGCAGAGGAGCCTGGCAGGCTACAGTCCATAGAGTCACAAAGAGTTGGACATGACTGAAGCAACTTAGCACGCACATACAAATTTATTTATTTTCAAGGCAAGAAAGGTAAATGCTGCATGAAATTTAAAAGTAAGAAAAATACCATTAAAATTTTTTAAATTTCTGTATTTTAAAAATACAGAAATAAAGTTCCACAAGATACAAAACTTATTTTAATGTGATTTTATTTCATCTAAATTATATTCAAATGTTAAATTCTGAAATGTTGTCAGGACCTTAATAATTTATAAAAATCATTTACCATGAGTCATTTCTTAAAAGGTTAATATGATGATTTGGTGACCTTAATGAATAAAGTGGCTCACCCCACAGTGCATGCATTCATCCACGGTCTTTGACAATTATAAAGGTTCAATTCAAACATTATACACTACACCTCTATTATTAAAAAGCACTGGGTTAGGCTTTAAAAATAACAGTAGTTGGACTTCCCTGGTGGTCCAGTTGTTAAGATTTCCTGCTTCCACTACAAGGGTTAAATGTTCGATCCCTGGTCAGCAAACTATGGCATTGCATAGAACAGACAAAAAAAAAAAAAAGCAATAGTAGATTTAGAAGGAAAAAAAAAAAGAAAATCAATTTAAATAAATTTTAAATTTAAATAAATTAAATGAATAATAATGATTTTTCTTCCCTAAGAACTCACCTTCTCACAGTACACGTATCCACAAAGATTATACATAATACATATAGTTAGATGTTCATAAATTCTGTTGTCAGAGTACAGAAGAAGGGAAGAGTAATTCTGACTAGAGAACTAGAAATTTCCAGGAAGAGAAGGGTTTTTTTGGGTCATGAAAAATGGATAGGATATTGAGAGGTCAGTATGACTAGACAAATATTGTTAAAGATCAATTAGAATTCTTCTGTTTAAGTATGTCTTCTGTCTCATTGAAAAATAAAATAGATACATTCTTTGAAAAAGGTGGGGATCTGTATCTTGAAATGAAATTTTAAATGGTGGATATTCTTTCTATAAATGCCAGAAATAAGATACTTTTCTTACTCATTATGTGAAATAAATAAGTCTAAAAGCTGGAAAATTATAAAAGTCACTTGACTAAATGAGGCAAGCAAATAAGTGCTTTCTAAAGGTCTCAACTCGGTGTGCTCTTTCCCTGAGGCTAGTTGGAACTAGCCCATAGTTACAATTGCTCCATCATATGGGTGGCCAGTCAATGTGGTGCCAGCAATAAAATGTGTAATCAACTTTCACATGTTTTTAGACATTCCCAAATCACTTTGATCATGACTAACAAGAAAACTGCCATTTCAGTTAATAATCTATAAATTCTCAGGGGGAGGTTTAGTCCAATACCCAGTAGACTATTTCACATTCTACTTTAAAAAATATAGAATAACATAATCTTGAAATATATTTATCCTTAAAACACTAGTCAGTTTTCCATTATGTAATCTTTGTTTAATGCTAACATTTTATATTGTCTTTGTTTTTACATGTCCAGGGATCTCGATAATTGAGATTAAGTTGCTTTTGAAAACACAAATGCTTTGGATTGCATTTCATCTAGGTAAAATGATAAGCGATAACTTTTATGACAGCTTTCAAAACTGCTTTTAGCAGTGCAGCCTGCAGCATCATTGTCCTTCTTCACGTAGTTGAATTTTGCTCAACACAAGGAAAAATAGTTATTATGGCAGAGAACATGGCAGAGTAAAATTTCTCTAAACCAAGTGCTTTTCTAGCTAATAAAGATATTGTTAAATATGTATTAATTCCATACCACAGGATATAGTTAACATGAATAGTTAGAACGATACCAAGGGCAGCATGTATCCAAGAAAGCAACATATAAAGGCTTGTTGAAAGCAAGATGGTTTAGAGAGAAAAATTTCGGAGATGGCAGCTGTTTAAATCTAACAAAAATTTCTTTTCTATACCAGGTGACATTTAGTCTTCCATTGGCTCTACTGTGCATCTTAGAAGTCTGTAGGGTTTTAGCAGGCTGTTAAAGCAACACTTGAGAGCCCAGTTTAAAGATAAGGCATGGTGACATCACTGAGAACAAATATATTTGGAGGAAGAATAGGTGTCAAAGGTTGTTATCTGGGACATCATCTGAGAGAGAATTGTAAATAATGATACATCTAAAAATGATGCATTTTTAATGTATACTGCCACGTGATTTTTCTTTTTACACACACTGTTCATATCCCCTCCCCGCCCCCCAGGGTAACAGCCTGGATACACACACTGAAACCTGTCATACTCACATCGACCTTGATACTCAAAGTATAGTCTACAGACAAACATCACCTGGGATCTTGTTAGAAACGCAGAATCCAGAGCCCCATCCCAGACTTACAGACTCAGAATCTGCATTCTAACAAGATCCCTAGATAATTCTAGTGCACATTGTTTGAGAAGTACTGATTTTAAAACAAGCTTAAAAAAATGCACAGTCCTCTTATCCTTAAAAACCCAGGCAACTTCTTTTGCAAACCATTATGAATTTCTCCATTATCTAAGTCAGGACAGTTTGGTGAATGGTTAGGAACAGATGTTTCCAGAAATTCCCTGTCTAGTGACCTGAAGCCCACTTCCAAGCCCACCTTGGGCCTCTTCCCTGGGTCAGTTCTCATAAGGGTGTGCCTGTCTGGGTCGGGGGAGCATTGGGAGATGGGGCTAGGCAGATGTTTGGTAGGTCCCTTGTGATACAGAATAGAGTAAAAGGTGGAAGAGGGTAGGGTTTTTCTCAAGTTTGGGTCTCCATTTGTACTCATGCCCAGGTCTTGTATATGTTATGAGTTATAGTAGTTATTAAAAATCAATCTGTGACTATAAAGTTGATGATATTATGAAATAGGAAAAAAAATAACTGCAATTCCTCTCACCCCTCCTTCTCCTGTGGGATTGACAGGATAAAGCATGCTGGTCCTGATGCCATGCCTTCCCTTTCATCTACTTTCTCTGTTTCCATTCACACTACAGCTAGTGTGGCACTGCTGAGAGCTCTGTTTCCTTAGAGACTCACATCTACACTCAGGCTTCCAGGCTCTGTGCCAGAGGAGTCTGACAGTGACACAAAGGGCAGTGTACTTTTCTAGATATACAAGCACAGCTCTCACTGCCATCAGTGGGAGTTCTACAATCAGCTTGAGAGCAGAGTCTAGTCTAGAATTGGAATTCATCTTCAAGGTAAAGCAGCATAAGTGGCCTGGTTATCAAAGAATCACCCTGTACAATTAAATAGCAAATGCTCTGAGAATTTAGAGAAAAGTTCCCCCAAGTTCTAGAAGGAGAAGCAGGTAAAAATAGGTTAAACTATAGGATTAAAAAAATTTTTTTAATTGAAGTATTAGTTGATTTACAATGTATTAATTTCTGCTGTACAGCAAAGTGATTCAGTTATATATATATATATATATACACACACACACACACACATACTTATACATTCTTTTCTATTATGGTTTATCCCAGGATATTGAATATAGTTCCCTGTGCTATACAGTAGGACTTCATCGTTTATCCATCTTATATGTAATAGTTTGCATCTACTAACCACAAACTCCTAGTCCATCCCTCCCTCACACCCTACCCACCCCCCTGCTCTTGTCAACCAGGAGCTTGAACTACAGAATTTCTAAATTTTTAAAATTCCTTAAGAAAAATTATGTAGTAAACTGTTGTTGTTTAGTCACTAAGTTGTGTCTAACTCTTTTGTGACCCCATGGACTGTAGCCTGCCAGGCTCCTCTGTCCATGGGATTTCCCATGCAAGAATACTATAGTGGGTTGCCCTTTCCTTCTCCAGGGGATCTTCCTTACCCAAGGACTGAACCCGCTTTTCCTGCTTGGCTGGTGAATTCTTTACCACTGATCCACCAGGAAAGCCTGTGTAGTAAACTTAAACTACCCTTTTATTACAAGAACTTTTAAATTACTCATCTCATCAAATTAGAAGATTCTAGAAATAAATTTTCTCTGAACTATGCACTTTCTTTATATGCTGTTTTCTTTGTCTGTCCTCCTTAATTCTACTCCTCTACTATTAGCCTTCAGTGTAAATCAGAAGCCTCCCAGATTAATTTAGGTGCGGTCTTGTAAATGAGCTTACAGCATTCTGAATATCTTCTTCACAGCACTTCTCCTATCTAAGTATTGGGATAATTTCTTGTTTTATGTCTCTCTAGGTAGACAGTAAGCTTCATGAAGACAAGGGCTATGTCTATCTAATTATGTGCTTGAAGCACACAGGCCACTCAATAAATACTTGCTCAATGAATTTACATTTAGAAGTCATATACAAGAACTTAGGATCCCTGGTGGCTCAGATGGTAAAGAGCCTGCCTGCCATGTTGGGGACCTGGGTTTGATCCCTGGGTTGGGAAGATCCCCTGGAGAAGGAAGTGGCAACCTGCTCCAGTATTCTCACCTGGAAAATCCTGTGGACAGAGCCTGGCAGGTTACAGTCCATGGGGTCGCAAAGAGTCAGACATGACTGAGCAACTGACACAAATAAAACAAGCACAAACAAATACAAGAACTTATTGGATCCTCATTCAGACCTATTTACTGTTTAGATTCAATTCCAGTGGATTTATTTATTTCCTTTCCCAAAGCACAATGAACTCAAGTAGTAAACAAAAAAAAAAAAAAAAAGAAGGGAAGAGTATAAAGAAGGGATGAAAAAGGCCAGCAAAGGAAGAAGGCAGAGCACCACAGAGCACCACCTATGGGGAGCCATTATCAGGGGCAAGGTATTGCAGAGGGTACCTTTGTAAAATTTTGGAATCCTGTATTTAATGTTGATAATTATAAATTTCAGTTTAAAAAATACAAGTAATACTATATTCCAGACATGCTGCTTAAGGACAGTGAAAGAGTATATATTTTGGAAAGATTTTTAGAAATAAATTATCTAAAAGAGAGCTTATAGCATAATAAAAATAATAGCATCCAGTATAATGTGTTTTTAAGTGTATAACACACTTTTCTATACTTTATCTCATTTGATTTTCATAAAGTACAGGAGAGGGCAAGCCACTGTTGTCAGGAAAATTTGCTTATGTGGAACACTTAAGTTGATGAATAAAGCTGATGAATTAGGCACTACTGTAATTTTCTCACTGAATAGTATAAGTATTCAGATGTTGATTTTTTTTTAGAAATTGTTGGAGATTTAAATATGATTTCAAAAATTTAAAAATCAAATGCTTTTTTTTCAATAATGACTTACTGATAGTTAGACATTATATCTAAATTAAGTTACCTAAATCTTACAAAGGAGGTGCATAAATAATATAGAGTAGACCTTATAAGTATGCAGAAGATGCAAATTTATAATTAATAATATTTTTAAAGTAGATGTGTCTTGGACATTAACTTATAATTTTACATTAATTATGCCCCTGAATTTTGACAGTGCTTTTTGTAGAATGCTGAATTTTTACAAAACCCACACATACTCATATACAACCTCAAAATCATGCTTACTTTAAGGTATACTAGAAATGCAAAAATAGACATTAAGTTTCTAAATGTTACTAGTATCTAGAATTGCATTTATTATTTTTTTTTCATTGAAATAAAGAAAACTGGCAACAGTGTAAAAAGTAAAAGGCATTTCAGAGATGATGATGAGAACTTGTTGACAGACAAAAGGCAGTCCCAGGAAAGTTGTTTAGTCAATAGCAGCTGTTACATCGCAATATAAAATCATCTTTATATAAAATGCTCATTTTATGGTTCCTTCTACAGGAGATCAAAATTTAAATATATGCAGAAACATAATTAGAGGATTAATGGCCAAAGCCAATGCACGAAGGGAGAGGAAAAAAGATTTCCAGGAAAAAAAAAAAGTGCTATAAGCAGTTTTTTAATTACTGGGCTTTAAAAACAAACCTGTATTATAACAACAATTGTTCTCTTATTGTGTGGGAAAGGTCACGGTAAATAATTCCTCTCTGATTTTATCCACCTGAAAATATCCACCCAACCAGGGACAGGTTTTGCCTCTTTGAGTTGTCAGTGCTGTGATTATAGTGCAACCCTTTCTTTTGTTTTAAAGTTTTCTTGGTTTGAACAGGTAGTTAAATGCAAAAAATATCCAATCATTTCTTTGTAATATCATAAAAGCCAGGTAGGTAACTTTGCATTTTACACTATTAAATATAATAATGTGACTACTTTTTAGCTCTTTCACTTTGGTTTTTAGACTTCTCTTTCCAGATCTCACCTCATAAACATTTTCTTCTCTTTCCAAGGATTCAGTATGTACTTTCTATAAGCAAAGACTTGCTTTCTGCCACAATTAAAGGAGCATTCAAATACAATCCCTGTATTAGGTCCCATTTAATGAGATATTATAGGGTGGTTGACTATAAAGCCAATAGCTAGCCACAGTCCTTGTGGGTTAGTTTGAACCAAGAGTGGGTTCAATGCTTCTGGTCTTAAGCATCCAACAGCTTCCAAATATTTTTTTTGGTCACAAATAGTGAAATGCTTCAACTCCAGCCAGCTTATCATATGTATTATTCATGGGTCATCATAGGAGCCGCCAAACAGATTATCATGTTTACATCAGACCTCCTTAGAGAGAGAAATTCTTTAATAGTTGAACTAGCAGGGTCAGTCAATACAGAGATGCCTGAGGGTGACAATAATAAATAAATAAATAAAATAAAAGAAGAAGAAATGAAATCAAACATTGAGAGTTTAATGATGTCCTTCAGCAGTTACCAATCAATATGTTTCTATCTCTTGCTGAAAAGGTTATATTAAGGTTTCATCATTTCGGCAGATTTATTTATTTATTTATTTATATAAGAGTGAGGAGATGCAGCAGGCATGGGAAAGTGCAGCGTCCATAGAAACCATTTCACTGGGGTTGACAAACTTTACAAATGTCTCTTTGTGGTATTGCATCATTTTAGCAATTTGGTCTTTTTTGGTAAACTCAGTGCCACATGGAGTCATCCTGTTGTTTCTGTTGAAAATAAATGCACTTTATCAGGTGTTGTGACATGCAGTAGCTTTTTCTTTCCTTAAGAGTCTCATTCCAAAATAAATTGATTTAAAAAGACACATTACATTTTACATACACATTACATACTGCAAAGCAGCAGCATTACTGGGTTGTGCTTGCTTATTTGTTTAAGGATTTTTTTCACAACCTTGCCTTACTTAGCCCAGTCATTCAGCTTTAGGAAGGAAATTTTATTTTCTAGCTGGAAAGAAAAGCATGAGTTAACAGGTGAGATCATTATTCACAGGAATTCTTTTCTTTCAGTTCAGCTGA
Source organism: Bos mutus (assembly GCF_027580195.1). Lineage (NCBI taxonomy): Eukaryota > Metazoa > Chordata > Mammalia > Artiodactyla > Bovidae > Bos > Bos mutus. Next base: position 60,647,447 of record NC_091619.1, read on the forward strand.
CTTTATCATGTGTCATAAGGAGAGTTACATAGAACCACTCAAGAGGATCACAGTGGTGTCCTGGAGGTTACTGACACAAACTGGATTCTCTGCAGGTTCGTAAAGGAAAGAGTTAGTCATGGTATCCTAGAAAAGGAAGGTACCTTAACAGCTCCATGTAGAGGACTACCTGCATTGTTGTTAATATTGGGGGTTTCTAGATATGGTGTCTCATTCAGAGATTTATGATTTATAACATCTAGAGTTTCTCATACATAGATATTGTGACATTTATTTAATATACTTTTCAAAGGAAATATCAACCTCTATTTCTAGACTAAGACCCATAGAAGTAAAAGGACCAATGTTGACTCTGGCTAACTCATTCCAATGACAAACACAATTGCATGAAAAATGACATTTTAAAACTGGAGTTGGGATCAGTAATGCCTTCCTGAGAATGCATTGCTTATATTGCTTAATAAGCAATGAAGTGCATCTCAGTTTAGATATTAATTTATTTACAGAGAGTTATCAAAAAGTCAAATGTTTTATCATCTACATAGAAAACACATAAGTATCACGTTTTCAAAAAATAGTACTTATATAGTTAGACTTTTCCCCTGTGATATCCAGGTACTTACGGTTTTCATATAATGCATCTTTGCATGTCCTTTACCCAGAATGGTCTTCATGAACAATGAACTGTGTTTACTTAGTAACATCTACTTGTTATTGAAGATTCAGTTTATCCATCTATCTCTGAAGATTTTTCTTACAATCTCATATAGTCACTGTGAATCACTTTCTTCTCTGTGTCATCACTGAGACTTAATTACCCTTTCTTATTGTCTGAGCCACACAGTATTTATTTTAATTATTTCTTTACATTCCTCCCCTCTCTGACTATGATATCCTTCTGGGAGGTACAATGTCAGATTCATTTTTTATTATATTCTCAGCATCAAGTTGAGTACCTTGTACATCAGAGTGACTAAATAAATTTATACAAAACAAATGAATATGACCTAAACACCATGCTTATTGTATCAGTTTCAGTCTGAAATTCTACCCAAATAAACATCAGACAAATCAAATTAATTTAGGCAGAGACAGAATATTTATAGATACCCCAAGACAGTAGAGAGATAGAGACAAAATGATAATGAAATAATATCATTCATAGACTAAAATAAAGTACTTTCTTAAATTGTCTCAATTATTTGTGCCCTCAGAAAGCTTTTCAGATTTTGGAGACTTAGTGTATGTTCTTTTTCAATCACTCTCTAGTAAGCAAGGCAATCACTGAGAAATTTCTTGAATCTATGCCTGGTTAGTGAAGCTCTTGAGAACTGAAAGAATTTGATTCACAAAAAGTTTTGGTACCATTCATGGTATGCATATTCTAATCACTACATGCTGTTTTTAAAAAAAAATGGGCACTGATTATTTCAGAAAAAAGCACATCAACACTATGTTAGTGAAATTGGAGTAGAATTATGGGTTTCTCTGCTTGGAAGTTTTTTTTTTATTGCTTTTCTGAAGGGGTACACACATATATGCAGATCTTAATATGTTCTTAAGCTATAAGAATATGAGAACAATAGTTTAATTATAAATCTGGGATGTTACCTTACTCCATTCCTTACTATGTCATATATTTTATAAAATATATGTTAAAATATGAAAAGCAGTCATCCTTTCCTTGAGGGTTAATTATAAGTCATCATGCTGGGCACTGTGGAGAATATCAAGATTTCCTAAATATGGAGAATTTAGAAATAAAAGTAAATAAGGAAAAAGGAAAAAAGATCCTTAACAATACAATATTCTCCTTTGGCAATTGAGATATATTATAACCTGCATCATGCTTAAGGCAGGGTATAGAGTTTACCAATGATCCTTTTAGCTTTGTGAATATATGATAACTTCAATCAAAGGTGGACATCCTTCTTTCCCCCTTCAAAAACCAAAACCATATTAAACAAAATTTATCCATCAAATTTATCTGCCATACTTAAAAATATCTGTAAGTCATATACAGAAAGTATCATGAGAATAATGGGTCAATTCTTAAAAAACATTTTCTCTTCCATCATCATGCTTCTAAACTTGACTTTTAATAGTATAGCCAGCAAATGCCTGAAGCCCACAGATGGAGTATTTAACAACCAAATGCTACTACTTGCTCATGTCCTCTTGCAATCAATCAGTCCTAACCTAACAAAATGACGAAATACAGTGATCAGTTACTAAATGACATGGAGGTGATTTTGCCATCAATACTTGAAGAATGTTTAACAGACTGTATTCCTTTTTTTCTTCTATATTTTATCACATTTAAGTAATGCTTATCTGTTAGCTATTCATATAGGTATTCATTATAAACAGATGATGAGAAGATACACAATGGGGAGTGGGGATGGGCAGGGAGGTGTTATCCTGTTGTTTTTAATCTACTAGACCAGTATATGGTGATTATGTAGGGTGACCATGTAATTTATTATTAAAGCTCGGTGCTTTTCAAGTAAAACAGGATGCTATTTTTAATTATGTCAGGCTGAGATGTATGCTCAACCTATGTCTAATTTAGACATAATTAGACAATTTAAAGGAGTTTAGACAGATCAGAAAAGTCAGTTATAATTTCCTAGGGAGGACATATGGAAATACTTAAAATATTTAAGCTTTAATATTGTATTTTCAAAATCTGTGTAGCAATAGAAAAAGTGAAAGAAAGAGCATTAAGAGTCTTAGAAGATACAGAATTAAACATAGTGTTTGAAACAGAACAAAGGAAAATACACTTAAGTAAAACAAAAGAAAAATGAATCTGAAAGAAAACTTTCAGCCCTTGATGATTTGCTAACATTTTTGAAAACCCTCCCCAGAATCCTAAAACTTTATTCTGAATGCCCCTATATACTTAATTGTAATTGTTTATCTTTGTATTCTACTAGACTTCGTGTCTTGAGAGATGCAACTTTATCTATCATTAAACTTCACAGTGTCTGACCCAAAGTAGATATTCAATAAATTTATATATTTACCAATAAATATATTTTTTACCAAGCATTAATATTGATGACAAACCTCGGGAAATGGAATAAGACATATGTTTTTCTTTTTTCAAAGATCCCTTTTCCACTAACAGTTGGGAAAAGAAGCTTATAAGAACTAAAAATTCTATAAATTTTCACCATAGGATACATCTCCACGGTGACACAGGAAGAACTGGTTTGGAAATTGAGTGTGGATGTGGCTCTGTGCAAATCATCTACTTAACTGGAGAAGGCAATGGCACCCCACTCCAGTACTCTTGCCTGGAAAATCCCATGGACAGAGGAGCCTGGTGGGCTGCAGTCCATGGGGTCGCTAAGAGTCAGACACGACTGAGCGACTTCACTTTCACTTTTCACTTTCATGCATTGGAGAAGGAAATGGCAACCCACTCCAGTGTTCTTGCCTGGAGAATCCCAGGGACGGGGGAGCCTGGTGGGCTGCCATCTATGCGGTCACACAGAGTCGGACACGACTGAAGTGACTTAGCATATTAGCATAGCTCAGTTGTGAGAAGACAGCATTAGTAAGGGTAAGGGTGCAGGCTCTATTAGCTTTATACAGAGGAAAACTGCCCCAGAGTCACAGATGGTACCTCTAAGCTCAAGGAGTTTTCTTGGGTCACAAAAAGAGTGTGGATTACTCAGTACAACTTATTAACAGTTGGAAAAACAAGCAGCTGATGGTAGAACTAATATACAAAAGATAGCATGTTATTACTTTGCAGAGTGCTAAAACAAATTGAACCCATCAAACAACTGTAAACTTAGGAAGTGTACTTCTGTCATCTGTCCCCCTTCACACTGCAACTCTAAAATGACCATAGTTAGGAGAGAAAATAAATACAAGTTCTTAGAATATATCCAATTCATAGAATCTCTATGTGGGAGGAAGAAAATATGGCCATGTGGTATTGGTAATAGACTGTCAAAAGGGCAAAAATCAATCTGAAAATCATTGGTAGTGATCACATTATGCATTTGTAGGGTAATAGATTCTGAAAATACTTGTGTATTGAAATAATGGTTTTCTTTGCAGAAATGTGCTTTCCCACACACCAACAGCATCTCATTGTATGTGAAACTCTGCTTTTCCAATAAACATTGATTCATGGCTCACTACATAAATTAATACCAGAAAAAGAAAGTAATTTAGAAATAATTTTGATACATTCTGTTAAATTCAGTTATGAGAACTTGATTAAAATGTTGTAACCCAGTCAGATGCACTGACAGAAAATGTAATGAAGAAGGTAGTGGTGATATGTAACAACCCTCTACAAGTCACTTGGCAATCATGATAGCTATTGAGAGTCCTTCCACACATGGCAATGTTCTAGTGTTACAGATGTTGCACATCTTATGGAAACTCATTTTCTAAATGAAGGTACTCTGAATAGGTTGATAAAAGGAGTGAATTAGTTTGCCTGTGTTCTTGAATAAGAATGGACTCCAGATCTTAGAAATAGAAAACCTAGATAGGAAAGAAACTTTATACTAATCTGCTTTACAGAATACTTCCCTTCTGAGTTCAAGGTTTACTTCTTTCATCATTGGTATGGTCTTCTGGGGAAAGATGCAGCAAATACTTATCACTACCTTCTCAAAACTGTAACTAGTAGGTGTTCAATAAGGCAAGTTTCATATTCAGTTCAGTGCAGTCGCTCAGTAGCGTCTGACTCTTTGCGACTCTATGGACTGCAGCACACCAGGTTTCCCTGTTCTTCACCATCTCCTGGAGTTTGCTCAAACTCAGGTCCATTGAGTAGGTGATGCCATGCAACCATCTCATCCTCTGTCATCACCTTCTCCTCCTGCCTTCAATCTTTCCCAGTATCAGGGTCTTTTCCAATGAGTCAGCTCTTTGCATCAGGTGGCCAAAGTATTGGAGATTCAGCTTCAGTATCGGTCCTTCCAATAAATATTCAGGGTTGATTTCCTTTGGGATTGAGTGGTTTGATCTCCTTGCAGTCCTAGGGACTCTCGAGTCTTTTCCAACACCACAGTTCAAAAGCATCAATTCTTCGGCACACAGCCTTCTTTAGGGTTTATGTTGGAGCCTTGAATTTCTGTATTTTTTTCCTGATAAAAAGTACATAGCTCTGTGAACATTTTAAAATCACGTAGGTTATGTGGCAAAATGTCTCAGATTGCTACTCTTTAGTACCTATTGCCAAAGAAGATTCACAGGTTAATATAACTGGAGTTTCCTCAGAAAATGTTGTGAGAGATAGTGTAGTCAAAAGAACATCAGCTCACTTTGGTTGAAAGACAGAATTTCTGTCTGTATGCCAAATTCTGGCATACAAAATTGAATCCTAGGAACACTGTTTGGTGATACGGCTATGTCCATTACAAAGGTGAGATTCAGAAAGATGAAATATCTTTTCAAGGTCACAGAGCTAGTTAGCGAGAGAGAGGGATTTGCATTTTGGTCCATCAAATTCAGAATCGGAGCCAGCAAGATCTAGGTTTGAACGCTCCTCCTGTCACTCACTGGCTGTGAAACTGGGGCTGATTTCTTAACTTCAGCAAGGTAGGTCTCCACTCAAGTATCTTTAAAATGGAGAGAGTGCCTACCTCCCATACCATCCAAAGGTTAAATATTGAGACAGGATATGTTAACATGCTACACAGGAAGTCTTCCCTCTATGATCTGCCTTGAATGAGCACTCTCCTGAGGCCCTAAGCTAGCTGCTGCAGAAGGCACACTATTAGATTCTCTCCTCCCACAGTGTTGGGGATACAGTGGGAGATGGAAGACAGTAACTTATTAAAGGATGTTTTTAGATATTTACCCCAATATGTGAAACAGATAAAAAGGTGATACTCTGTTTAAAGAGGTGTGGGTGTGTGTAAAGAGGGAACCAGTCCACCCACTCAGCCTTTCCCAGCTGCCCCAGGCATCGTGGGCTGCTGCCTCCTTTGACCCTGGGGCTCTGAAAACAGTCATTAGGCGAGATGGTCTCTGGAGGACTTTCAAACATAAAAGCCTAGTTTCTACTGTATGTCCGCAAATATCTGTACTAAAAGGATAACTATAATAACCTTCATAACATATATGGCCCTTCAACTCAGACAGATCACAGTTGCTTCAACCATGGTACCAGAGAAAAAGGTGGCCTTTCACAAGAATGGATAAGATCTTAAGAGGCTGAGATCATCACTGAAGAGGAAGGAGAGGAATGAAATGCATTTTAATGGGGATGTATCAGGAGGAAAGGCAAAATAAGACAAAAGAAAGGAAAAAAAATTACAAAGCATCTTTGAAACGTGTGACTGACTGAACCGGAGCTTCAGGTATAGGAAGTAGGAGAGGTGAGACTAGAAACTGGAGGAAATAAAGGACTATGTGAAGACATGGGTTTTGGAGACAGACAGATGTGGGTTTGAGTTCCCGTTCTGACAGTCACTAGTTGAGTGAACAGGAGAAACTGATTTAACCTCTACAGCCTTAGCATCCTCTTCTGAAAAATGGAGCTGTATATATTATACTATTACTACTAAATAAAGGACTATGATAACACTTACTGAGCACTTACTCTGTGCCAAGCATGTTTCTAAGCATTTGAAAGGTGTGAACACAGTCTTCACAGCAACCCTGTGAGAAAGATAGTCACTGTCACAATTCTGCAGATGAGGAGACTGAGAGGAGACGGTGGCAAACCTGTCTAGCCAGTCACTTGTCACACAGTTAATAAGAAGGGGATTGGAATCCAGACATTCTTGTTCTGGAATTCATCTCATTATTAGAAGTTTAGCCCTCCATCTCATATAGTATGATGAGAATTAAATGAGATAACACTCACAATATGTCTGTAATGGAGTTCAGGACATGCTACCCCAAAATGTGGCACCTTGGGGTAGGAATGTCTTAAGCCACAGGAGCTTAAAAAAAATGGCAGAAGCAAGGAGGTCAGAATCCTCCCCTCACCCCTTGTTTTTTGAATAGACCATAAAACCTTCGTGTGAGAGGTGCCCTCCTTGGGCCTAGAGGAAAGGAGCATCCTTATCGCAGAAGAAAATGGGACACTAAGAACTCTACATTCAAGGCTTGCTAGGCTTCCCCGAGTTTACTACACTTACCTCAGTTTCATTAAACTCATAGTTTTAGATGACCACTCTTCATCAAACTTAGAAAACACTTACTCAGGTTTCTTTCTCTGGATCTTCAGTGTTTCTATGTCATATAAAACTTATGTTAAATACGTATCAGGAACGGAGTAAGGGTATAACTGAATAAATCTTAGCCTGGAAAAAGAGAGGAAGAGTTTGAAGCCAAGGCATATGAATGCTCTTGAATTCCGTACTTAGGAGTAGTTTTAATATTTCCCAATTTACAATTTTCAATTACATGTGGGGTTGCAATAAGCTTGTGGTATATCAGAAATGTGATTTAGAAAGTTTCAGCTTTTAGGATATACCAGCTTATAAAGCAAGCATTGTAGACTGTTTACACTTTTATTTTGATAGTCATTAAATGGTCCCACAGAAAGGTGTTGGCAGTGGAGATGGAAAGGAGGAAACATAAATGTTAAAGCTATTGCAGACACTGAGATGGAAGGTGGAGCAAACAAAAGATGACTCAGGGTTTCGAGGCTGGGTGACTGGGAGAAAGCTGCTGATGCCATTAACAGACACAGAAACCAGGGAAAGAAGCTGGACCTTGAAGGAAAAAAAAATGATGATTGCATTTTTTACAGATTGAGTTCGAAGTGATGACAAATTATTTAGATGGAGATACACAGTAGAGAGTCAGTTTTGGAGGAACTCAGCTCCATTTAACAAATAAACACAGCATCTAAACATTTATTCTTAGGACATCCTTTTTGATTAAACATTTTGAGCACATTCTCATTTTACATATAAAAGTGTATATATATATATGTGTGTGTGTGTGTGTTTATAAATTTCATACAAGTTTGTACATTATAAAATATACACTTAGAAAATAATAAATAGAAATAGAGATTCTAATTTTTTCCTATGCCTCCATGGATGCTTTTGAGCACCCTCTGTTAGGCAGGTACCCTATTCTCAGAGATCACTGAACTATCTTAAATATTTCCTTCTTCAGTGTTGAGAAGGAACCTAAATGCTTTTGCACTGAACAAAATGACCTTCTATTGCTTTTTTTCCTATGAATGAAAATTTCCTCCTTTCAGATCTCTTAACATCGTGCACAGGAGGAAAGGGGCTAAAGATTTCATTGTCCTGTAAGGTGTCACTTGTGTGCATTAAAGTCCACATATAAGGATGTTCAATGTAACATTGTTAATAAAGGTGAAAATAACCTAAAAGTCCATGAGAAAAGAGAAGATAATACAAATTATGATACATATTATTTTATGAAATAAAGAGTTCAGATAAACCTACAATACTGAGGAGGGATGGGATCTTGAAAACATATTGTTAAGGTAAAATGTAAGTTTCTATAGAGACAATATCTTATAATGAATACCCATGATGTATCAAGTACTTTCAATATTCTTTTAAGTGTATATGAAGGGGCTTCCCTGATGCCTCAATGGTAAAGAATCCACCTGCTAAGCAGGAGATGTGGGTCTCAAGCAGGAGATGAGGGTCAGGAAGGGTCAGGGTCAGGGTCAGAGTTAGGAAGATCTCCTGAAGAAGGAAATGGCAACTCACTCCAGTATTCTTGCCTGGGAAATCCCATGGACAGAGGAGCCTGGCAGGCTACAGTCCATGAGGCTGCAAAAGAATTGGACAAGACTTCGTGACTAAACAACTTATATGTATATATATTTCATTGAATGACACTGAATCTGAAGCAGTCTGTAGATCAAGTACTAATTTATATGAATTACAGAGACCAGAGAAATATGTTGGATAACACCAAAGGAATGCAATTAATAAAATCCAACTGAGGGGATCTATTTACTACAAATGATCAATTGATTCACTTTATTAAAACAAGTTATAATAATTTAATAAGTGAGAAAGAGCTGGATGGGAACTGTGATTAAATAGACAAAAATTCAAAACTGGAAAAGCTGAACTATTCAAGACTCTGCTGCTGGAACGGATTGGAGACAGGAAGAGAAGGGGATGACAGAGGATGAGATGGCTGGATGGCATCACCGACTCTATGGACGTGAGCTTGAGTGAACTCCGGGAGTGGTGATGGACAGGGAGGCCTGGTGTGCTGCGATTCATGGGGTCGCAAAGAGTCGGACACGACTGAGCGACTGAACTGAACTGAACTGAAACTATTCATGGATGTCCACTAGAGTAACAAATTATGTCCTCTTGTTGCTTATTCTTTTTATGGTGATGTGTTCATATTACACATATGCTATTTGTGTAATTAAATATAATATTAAAGAGAAAAAAATAGAAACATATTATGTATAGGGTGATACGGCAGAATGGAAGTTCTAGGTATGTTAGGATGAGAATCTCATTTGTTAACAAAGCTGAAGATGAATTCACATTTATAAGGATATTATGTTCAGAACTAATTATATATTTTCAGCTAGGAAACTAGAAATGTAGTTCATTTGCAGAATGAGTGAAGTAAGTGTTTTTTCTAAGATTACTAAACACTCAACTTTTTTTTTTCTGTTGGATTTTCAAATAGAAAAGACAATTTTTTGTTAATTGAGATCTCTGATACTTGGGCTTAAATCCTTAGATACTATAAGAAAATTACGTTAGCCATGAATAGGAAAGTTATTAACCACTGAGATGAAAATCTCCTGTTCAATGGTAGGAGTATTCTGTTATTCAAACTGATGTCAAAACATAACAAACTGATGCCAAAATATAACAGACTTCCAGTTCTAAAGGTTGAGTGAGCTCAAGAGTGGTGGAAACTTACAATTAAGTGGAAAATTAGTATTGTTTCCCCTGGTGGCTCAGACGATAAAGAATCTGCCAGCAGTGCAAGAGACCTGGGTTTGATCTCTGGATCAGGAAGATCCCTCAGAGAATGGAATGGCTACCCACTCCAGGATTCTTACCTGGAGAATCCCATGGACAGGAGAGCCTGGTGTGCTGCAGGCCATGGGGTCACAAGGAGTTGGACACAACAAAGTGTGAGTGACTTTCACACACACACATAGTTTTGTTTGGTGTTCAGTTCAGTTCAGTTCAGTCGCTCAGTTGGGTCTGACTCTTTGCGACCCCCATGAATCGCAGCATGCCAGGCCTCCCTGTCCATTACCAACTCCCGGAGTTCACTCAGACTCATGTCCATCGAGTCAGTGATGCCATCCAGCCATCTCATCCTCTGTCGTCCCCTTCTCCTCCTGCCCCCAATCCCTCCCAGCATCAGAGTCTTTTCCAATGAGTCAACTCTTCGCATGAGGTGGCCAAAGGACTGGAGTTTCAGCTTTAGCATCATCCCTTCCAAAGAAATCCCAGGGCTGATCTCCTTCAATCCTCTATATTTGCTTCAGATCTTCTTTTCCAGAATCACATCTTTATTTGGTCACTTCATGTAAGTTTGCAAAAAATTTTGCTTACTGAAACACCATTATAAATAAGTGCCATTATTCTATTAAAATTTTTTTGCAGGAAGAATATTTGCTTTGTGGGTAACAATCTGTGAATCTATTAGCAAGTCTTTGTCCCAATTCACTTTTTGAAGCTCTTTTCAACATATTCTTGGTTTCATGTTTAGATGTTAGTAGAGATTATAGGAACTGTGCACTTATTTTTTTCCCCTAATTCTTGTAACTAGTAGAGAACTGAAGTGAAGAAAGAAAAAAACCCAGTGTGCATCTTTCCTTTTCCACGACCAACAATTTCCAAGCTATTTTGCAAATATAGGACAGCTGCTTTATTGAGCTAAAAAAACACTACAAAATGTAATGATAGCACTTTGGACTCTATTCTGATCTCCTTAAACTCCACACAGCTTGGATTTTTCTGTAATTTTAATGAAAATGTGGCATGGCACATCTCTCTCATTTAAATTATGCACTGTCAGTATTTTCCTTCTTTGCAACTGAAGCACTTCTTGGGAAACATGCCAGGTACAAGAGGGAAGGGTGAAAGCCAAAAATAGAAGATGAAGGGGGGGCGGGGAAAGGAACTGGACTAAACAAACACACTCTCCTCACAGCCATATTTTTAAAGACTTGCAAATCACGGGAAATAGGGTACAGAAGTTCAAGTAGGATTAAGGTAGCTTTAGCAAGCCTAAATGGGGCTAAATAGAGGTCAGAATAGGGCAACAAGTCAAACTTTATAAACTCATTTGATTTGTTAAAAACTAACACAAGATTTCGGAGAAGGCAATGGCACCCCACTCCAGTACTCTTGCCTGGAAAATCCCATGGACGGAGGAGCCTGGTAGGCTGCAGTCCATGGGGTCGCTAAGAGTCGGAAATGACTGAGCGACTTCACTTTCACTTTTCACTTTCATGCATTGGAGAAGGAAATGGCAACCCACTGCAGTACTCTTGCTTAGAGAATCCCAGGGATGGTGGAGCCTGGTGGGCTGCCGTCTATGGGGTCAAACAGAGTCGGACACGACTGAAGCGACTTAGCAGCAGCAACACAAGATTTCATTCATTTTAATAGGATATCAGAATGCATCTTACTACTATTTATCTACTTAGGTTTTGATAGTCATGTGGAAAAGTCGACCATATTTCTTCATACCAGTGACAGTTTTTCAATTAATGAAGCCCTCTTCCTTTACCTGTCATGTTCCTCTTTTGTTTTACAAAGGTCAGTCATTCATTTATTTAGCAAGTATTTATTCAGAGCCAGAGTGAAGAACAAGACAGCTTACTGTCACATATGTTACAAGTCCATCTTTTGTAGAATTCACATATACATAGACATGAAATTCCCTTGGAAATAGGTGATTTAAAAAAAAATAGGCACCATATTTATGTGAGAGATACCCATATAGATTTGGTACCATTTTATATATCACTTTTCACATTCCCGGCACAATAAGTATTATTATCTCCCTATTTTACAGTGGAGAAAGGAGTTTCAGAAGGGTTAAGGGAATTGGTGCTCATCATCTTTTAGTGGTAGAGCCGTGACTTAGAGCTGGGCCTTCTGACAGGGAATTAGAACTTTCCTCATCATGGTGCAGAGGCTGGGAACGCTGTCTCTGGAATCCAAAGAATTTGGGTTTGACTCACAATCTACTCCTTACCATGACCTTAGGCAAGTTGTATTCTAAGCCCATTTTCCCTAAAATGGAGATCATGAAAAAACCTCTCTCCAAGGTTTGTGGGAATGTCTTCATTATTTATAATACAGACTTGTGTTTAACACCAAGTCCAGACCCAGAAATGGTTCGGTAGGATAGACTAACCCATTCTTTAAATAGGATCAGAAATTCTCTATTAATTTTCTAATGGAACTCTTTAAAAACAAAGTCTCTGTTAGTGGAGTAAAAGAAAGAAGATGCCCTGGGAGAACAGAATGGAAATTAAATGTTAGTGTATCATATGGTCATGGCTAGTGCTGAGAGTAGGGAGTGTCTAAGGAAGTCTAGGTCCTCAATTCAAAAACACTTTTTTTTCATATAATAAGATTCCTTTAGGATAAGTCAACAGAAGTTTCAAAATACTAATCTTTGGGGTAGTAGGAACAAAATGATAGCTTTATCTGATAACCTTGTTATAAATTCTTTTAGTCAAATAATATCTTGTTTGAGATTTCCTGTACAGTAAGAAGGAAGAAGGGAATTTTGGTGCACTTTAGGGTTAGGTTGGGTCTAGAAGAGGAGATTAGGTAAGTGGTAGAATGCCTTTGGTCAGGATGGTGGAAGCCTGAGGGTGCTTGGGTTAAGGAGAGGCAGGGCTTTCCAAAAGTGGGGAGAAGAGTCTGGAAAATGTGGGAAAATTCCCAAATCAACTTCTTTTATTTTGTGAAGTAGGTTGGAATTGATAACTGCCTGATGTCAATAAAAGTCATCTCCTAGCTTGCCTTTGGCACTGCTGGCATGGTGCTGATGCCTGATCTGGGATACTTGGTTGGTGCAAACCCTGCAATATAGCACAGCATTCTGGTTCCAATTGTCCAAGGGGTTGTGCAGGCAGACACTTGTCCAGTGGGATGAGTCAGAATGCCTGTGAGTGCACAGATTATTTTCTCTCTGAAACCTGCTGGCATTCATTATTTAAATTATACCTTTAAAGATCTTGTCTGAAATATTTCCAGGTAAGAAAATCAGGAATTCCTCTTCCCCAGGAGCATACTTGGGCAGAGATCCCTGAACTGAGCACTAGAGTTTTGAGTTTGAATCCCAGCTGTGCCTCTTGAATGGATTTCAGTTTCATGATCTATACAACAGAGGAGTCAGATGTGTTGGTCTGTGACTGTCATCCCTTGAGTTGGTGTGAACCAGTCATTTTTGATATAAAGGTAGTTTTTAGTTTGGCTCTAAATTAGTAGCCCCTTGTTTCTTATCTCACTGCTGGCTCTAGGATATAACAAATATTTGCTGTAAAATCTCTCCCTTTCAGCCTCTATTTAGCAGCAGAAATTCCCAAAATACTGGCTTATCAACTGCTCCTATCATCTCAACATTTGGTTGCCTTTGCATTTCGCCACCCAGTGACCGACATCTAAATAGGTAGAGGTTGCATAAAAAGAAAAAAGGCAGAGTTAAGTCAGAGCTGAACTGCAGATCAATTGCTTCAATTTTAACCCAAAGCAGGGCTGTGCTCCTGGAAGGACTAAGATTTATTGGTTTCAACACATGAGGATGTAAAATGTGCTGTTATCGCATCTCCCCAGAATGTATACTGGCCCCAGCCTGGGGAAGCCGCATGTAATAGCAACTTCCTAGTTGCTTTGTCAGTCCCACCATCCATTTTTGTGTGTCCAGATTTCAGTATGTTACCCAGGAATAGGTGCTGTCTTATTGGGAATGAACCTTCAACTTTAAAGCATTTATGACTGATATTGCTGTGACTGATATTATGGTTTAGATACTTGGATATTAAATGCAGTGAAACCTCATGAAACTCAGAATTTTGCATTTAAACACAATGTAAGCTTTCATATCTTCTGCTTCTGTTAGGTCCATACCATTTCTGTCCTTTATCGAGCCCATGTTTGCATGAAATATTCCCTTGGTATCTCTAATTTTCTTGAAGAGATCTCTAGTCTTTCCCATTCTATTATTTTCCTCTATTTCTTTGCATTGATCCCTGAGGAAGGCTTTCTTATCTCTCCTTGCTATTCTTTGGAACTCTGCATTCAGATGCTTATATCTTTCCTTTTCTCCTTTGCTTTTCACTTCTCTTCTTTTCACAGCTATTTGTAAGTCCTCCCCAGACAACTATTTTGCTTTTTTGCATTTCTTTTCCATGGGGATGGTCTTGATCCCTGTCTCCTGTACAATGTCACGAACCTCATTCCATAGTTCATCAGGCACTCTATCTATCAGATCTAGTCCCTTAAATCTATTTCTCACTTCCACTGTATAATCATAAGGGATTTGATTTAGGTCGTACCTGAATGATCTAGTGGTTTTCCCTACTTTCTTCAATTTCAGTCTGAATTTGGCAATAAGGAGCTCATGATCTGAGCCACAGTCAGCTCCCGGTCTTGTTTTTGCTGACTGTATAGACCTTCTCCATCTTTGGCTGCAAAGAACATAATCAATCTGATTTCGGTGTAGACCATCTGGTGTTGTCCATGTGTAGAGTCTTCTCTTGTGTTGTTGTAAGAGGGTGTTTGCTATAACCAGTGCGATCTCTTGGCAAAATTCTATTAGCCTTTGCCCTGCTTCATTCTATATTCCAAGGCCAAATTTGCATTATTCCAGGTGTTTCTTGACTTCCTACTTTTGCATTCCAGTCCCCTATAATGAAAAGGATATCTTTCTTGGGTGTTCGTTCTAAAAGGTCTTGTCGGTCTTCATAGAACCATTCAACTTCAGCTTCTTCAGCATTACTGGTTGGAGCATAGACTTGGATTACTGTGATACTGAATGGTTTGCCTTGGAAATGAACAGAGATCATTCTGTCATTTTTGAGATTGCATCCAAGTACTGCATTTCAGACTCTTTTGTTGACCATGATGGCCACTACATTTCTTCTGAGGGATTCCTGCCCGCAGTAGTAGATATAATGGTCATCTGAGTTAAATTCACCCAATCCAGTCCATTTTAGTTCTCTAATTCCTAGAATGTTGACGTCCACTCTTGCCATCTCCTGTTTGACCACTTCTAATTTGCCTTGATTCATGGACCTAACATTCCAGGTTCCTGTGCAATAAAGATGGGCTCGATAAAGGACAGAAATGGTATGGACCTAGCAGAAGCAGAAGATATTAAAGAAGAGGTGGCAAGAATACACAGAAGAACTGTACAAAAAAGATCTTCATGACCTAGATAATCACGATGATGTGATCACTCACCTAGAGCCAGACATCCTGGAATGTGAAGTCAAGTGGGCCTTAGAAAGCATCTCTACGAACAAAGCTAGCAGAGGTGATGGAATTCCAGTTGAGCTATTTCAAATCCTGAAAGATGATGCTGTGAAAGTGCTGCAATCAATATGTCAGTGCCATAGGACTGGAAAAAAACTCAGCAGTGGCCCCAGGACTGGAAAAGGTCAGTTTTCATTCCAATCCCAAAGAAAGGCAATGCCAAAGAATGCTCAAACTACTGCACAATTGCATTCATCTCACACACTAGTGAAGTAATGCTCAAAATTCTCCAAGCCAGGCTTCAGCAATGTGTGAACCGTGAACTTCCAGATGTTCAAACTGGTTTTAGAAAAGGCAGAGGAACCAGAGATCAAATTGCCAACATCCACTGGATCATGGAAAAAGCAAGAGAGTTCCAGAAAAACATCTATTTCTGCTTTATTGACTATGCCAAAGCCTTTGACTGTGTGGATCACAATAAACTGTGGAAAATTCTGAAAGAGATGGAATACCAGACCACCTGACCTGCCTCTTGAGAAACCTATATGCAGGTCAGGAAGCAACAGTTAGAACATGACATGGAACAACAGACTGGTTCCAAATAGGAAAAGGAGTACGTCAAGGCTGTATATTGTCACCCTGCTTATTTAACTTCTATGCAGAGTATATCATGAGAAACGCTGGGCTGGAAGAAACACAAGCTGGAATCAAGATTGCCAGGAGAAATATCAATGACCTCAGATATGCAGATGACACCACCCTTATGGTAGAAAATGAAGAGGAACTAAAAAGCCTCTTGATGAAAGAAAGAGGAGAGTGAAAAAGTTGGCTTAAAGCTCAATATTCAGAAAACTAAGATCATGGCATCTGGTCCCATCACTTCATGGGAAATAGATGGGCAAACAGTGGAAACAGTGTCAGACTTTATTTTTCTGGACTCCAAAATCACTGCAGATGGTAACTGCAGCCATGAAATTAAAAGACGCTTACTCCTTGGAAGGAAAGTTTGACCAACCTAGAAAGCATATTGAAAAGCAGAGACATTACTTGCCAACAAAGGTTCGTCTAGTCAAGGCTATGGTTTTTCCAGTGGTCATGTATGGATGTGAGAGTTGGACTGTGAAGAAAGCTGGGCACCAAAGAATTGATGCTTTTGAACTGTGGTGTTGGAGAAGACTCTTGAGAGTCCCTTGGACTGCAAGGAGATCCAACCAATGCATTCTGAAGGAGATCAGCCCTGGGATTTCTTTGGAAGGAATGATGCTGAAGGTGAAACTCCAGTACTTTGGCCACCTCATGTGAAGAGTTGACTCATTGGAAAAGACTCTGATGCTGGGAGGGATTGGGGGCAGGAGGAAAAGGGGATGACAGAGGATGAGATGGCTGGATGGCATCACTGACATGAGTCTGAGTGAACTCCGGGAGTTGGTGATGGACAGGGAGGCCTGGAGTGCTGTGATTCATGGGGGTTGCAAAGAGTCAGACCCGACTGAGCGACTGAACTGAAATGAACTGAAACTTTCATATATGTATATTCACTGCTAGGTGTTGCATACTTTAAAGTGAAGAGAGTATATTATGTGCTGGAAAGAATCTGAATTTTAGACTCCAAAAGATTTTGTCTGAATTTAGCTGCTGGTGCTTTTACTTTGAGCATGATATTCAATCTCTCAGTTTCTACTTTCTCTTGGGAATAATATATATCTCAGAAGATATTTGTGAGTATGAGTCTCAGATATGTGTGGGTATTCAAAAATATTGTTTTATTATTTACTTAATAATAATTACAGATCCATTTTAGAACAGAAGAAATTACTTTCATATATATACAGTGTCTTAATCTCATGCCACATTCTGAGGCTGGTATAGCATTTTATCTTCAGTTAGGAGATAAGAAAATTGAGGTCCAGAGTGGTTGGGGTCAGACTTTTCATCAAACTGATTCCTAGACTCAAAGATCTTTCTCAGAGGAAGAATATTTACTAACTGAAAAAAAAAAAAAAAAAGAACAGAACTGTTTTATCAATCCAAGAAAAGACCTGCTGAATGTCTGAAATGTATGTCTCCTTTCTTAAGCTTGTAGGAAATATTTCTGATTTTTAAATATACAACCATGCTGCTATGGGGTTCCTGTTAATATAAGTGAATTTTGTTGCAGATTTCTAGTATCTCATCTTTCCTCAACAACCATATCATACTACTTTTCAAAAGGGTTTAGCATATTTGTTATTTAAATTCTCTGATGTTGAGATGATCTGAGTAGCAGTCAGCATAAACAAGTGTTTTCTAATGAGAAAATCATGATTGTCCACACTTCAACAAGTCTTTCCTAGTGGTTCATGGCCAGATCTTTAACAGCGTGATTTCTGAAGCTGTGAAATGTTCCTAGTCCAAGACATAATTCTCCTCCTATATAGTTCTTTAAATTGCTCTACAGCCTTTTATTCTGCAATTAGAGATGAGGCTTGAAGTGCAAATATCCACTAGAATAGCAGCTAAATGACTTACTTTTGTACTAAAGCAAGTGACATAGATTCTTTTTTAAGGTAACATTTACTGAAAAGGAAGGGCACTGGCCAAACCATCATTAGGGTATTAGGAGGGATAGAGACCAGAAACTGTGATGAGAAGGTCTAGCACAGGAAAGAATGAGTAAAATCAAGGATAACATTTTCACCCCTTAGATTGAAGTTGTTCGGTAACATCAAATATTGGTGAGGTGTGGGGTTTTCTGCTGGTAGGAAGGATGAGTTGGTATAGTGGTGTTGGAAAAATGTGCTGGTGGTATATTAAAACTCAATATCTCATCAATGAGAAATCATACATATGACCAAAAGCAACATGTAAGGTTGTCCAATGCATCATGCTTTATTATAGCATGATGGGAAAAACAGTCTAAAAGTCCAGCAAAGAAAGAATAGTTTCACAGAATAGAGTACATTTGTATCACAACATACTAGGTAGTAGCTGTAGAAAATGAAAACAATCAATGTGTACTGATAAAGAAAGATATTTAATATGTGATGTGAGGTTTAAAAAAAATTAAATCTATCTCCTTTATTATATATTCTTATATTCCCTATATGTATGGAGATGCATAGAAAAATTCTGGAAAACATACTTAAAATGGATAAAGTGATGAACTCTAGGTCTGAAATCGGGAGGCAGAAGATGAAAGATTTTAGAACTGTCATGCTAGATTTTTTTTTCACTGGGATGCACTAAGGTATGTAAAAGGATAAAGGATGCACTGCACATGTATTAATATGTGATTGACAGGTATTCTGAAAATCTAAAGTGAATCATTGAATGTGAGAACTATTAGCTGCTCAAAATGTTTTAAGCACAAGCTGCTCCTTTCTTAAGAGTGAAGAATTTGCTGAAGATCACATTGCTTAGTTGTGTTTCAAATAGACTGCCATCTTTGACCTTCTGATTTTAGCTCTAGTACGTTTTCCACAATTCTGAGCCTCGTCTTAGGAAGCGCATTCATCTTGCTAAAGGTCTTTGCTATGCAAATGTAAAGAAGTACTCTATAGGAATGTGGGATAAAAGCTTAGGGCAGGGACAACTGGCTGACTTTACCTAGTTCAAAAGGACAAAGGATTGAATTTACCTGGCTCATATCCTACTTTGGTTCCGGTTAGAAGAGCCTGTTTTATATCTTCTTTTTAAATTTTCAACTAGAAGAGCCTGAACACTGGAAAGTAGAGGAGAATAAGCCAAGAGGATGGTTCTTAAATGTGCTTTTTATGATTTTTAAACTTTAATAATATCCGCTGAAGCTCTGATAGCAACAAGAAGAAAATGGCTTTGCAAAGAAAATTTACTAAATTTTGTTTAATTGAACAACTAAAGGACATTCAATTGCAGTTTAGTGGAAAGTGCATTCCAGATTAGGAGATCTGGGTTATATCCCAGTTTGCCCCATAAAAGTTGTGTGGAAAATCTGAATGTGTGGGAAGAGTGGTAACTTCTTACCTAGGTCTCTGGTAAAAATAAATATGATAAAATGTTTGACTGCTGCTGCTAAGTCGCTTCAGTCGTGTCCGACTCTGTGCGACCCCCATAGATGGCAGCCCACCAGGCTCCCCCATCCCTGGGATTCTCCAGGCAAGAACACAGGAGTGGGTTGCCATTTCCTTCTCCAATGCAGGAAAGTGAAAAGTGAAAGTGAAGTTGCTCAGTCGTGTCTGACTCTTAGCGACTCCATGGACTGCAGCCTACCAGGCTCCTCTGTCCATGGGATTTTTCAAGCAAAAGTACTGGAGTGGGGTGCCATCGCCTTCTCCAAAGTGTTTGACGACAGCTGCCAAATTGATAAAAGTGCACAATAAGTTCTTATTGAATTGAACTCTACTATTCTTCAGTATGGAGAAGGCGATGGCACCCCACTCCAGTACTCTTGCCTGGAAAATCCCATGGATGGAGGAGCCTGGTAGGCTGCAGTCCATGGGGTCGTGAAGAGTCAGATACGACTGAGCAACTTCACTTTTACTTTTCACTTTCATGCATTGGAGAAGGAAATGGCAACCCACCCCAGTGTTCTTGCCTGGAGAATCCCAGGGACGGCAGAGCCTGGTGGGCTGCCATCTATGGGGTCACACAGAATCAGACATGACTGAAGTGACTTAGCAGCAGCATTCTTCAGTACTCATTTCAGAATTTGTATAAATTAAAAACAAAGAGGAAGATACGATGTAGTGCTGGTAACAGAGAAGACGTAGCACACTTTGGAACACTGATCTTAGAATTTTGGAATTTGTAGGCGCTTAGACACAATTTTAGTTATCTCAACAGGCTCATTTTACAAATAAGGAAATTGAGAGCATGAGAGGTTAAATCACTTGCCTAAAATCACTTAGTGGGGTAGAGCCAGATCTTCACAGTTTCACTCAGTTAGTTGATTTTTCAGAAAGTTCAGTGATGGTTTCTTTTTAAGAAAGAATGCAGCCAAACTATGGGCTTCCCTAAAGGATGCCAGAAAACATCAACTGTGGAACACTAGGTAAAGAGACTCTCAGTGAGTGAGAGAATTTAGTATTTACTTCAACAGTATACTATCACCATCTCAACCATTTGTTACATCAGCAAACTGACCTGCTGCTATTAACACTGGTGGGAGGGGGTTTGGGAAGTGGGCTGTATACCTGCCTCAAGGTCTCCTGGTGCAAAATATGGAAGAAAAAGTCAAAGACTAGGAAACAGGACCTTGGACTGGTTAACCGATGTCACTTAGCTTATTCGATCATCAGAAAACTGTCGTTTATCTTTTAAAAAACACCTTTATTTTCCAATTAGTTTTTCTAGTAGGATTGCCACATGTTTGATAGCTAGAGTGATGCAGTCCTGTATTTTACATCTCTGGTAAAATAAGAAATTAAAGAGAGCATGTAAAGGTTTAAAAAATTATTTAGACTTCATAAATATTTGTATTAAAAAATACATAACACTATTATGTAGACAACTGTGGTACCTTTTATAAGATACTTCCTCAGGCCCACAAACTAGACATTCACTAGTTATACTGTATGTTGAATTTTAAATTAATACTTTCATAATTACTTCAGCAATATACATGATTCGTCTCTTAAATGCTGCCATAGAAAACATTTTCAGTTTTCAATGTGTTGAATTGTGTGTGGACTGACTATACAGAATGAATTCAAACTGAAATTTTTGTGTTTTAATCAAAATTCCAAGCAATTGTTTAAAAATAATTGTTTCTAGGAATATAAAATAAATCAACATTTCACAGCCAATATAAATATAAAATACCAGCTGAAATAACCAATAATTTTAAAATATTAAATCTTCATTCCCAATCTCCTTTGCCAAGTCCCCTATTTTTGAGGAATACATCTGGAAATTCTATATTTTAACATCAGTAGAAGCTTTTTCCAGTTTTTCCTTTTTTTCTTTTCCAGTGATGCTAAATAGAAGAAAGGGTCTTTGGAACCAAACCAATTTGGTTTCAAATTCTTTATCCACTACTCACTAGCTGTGGAACCAAGGTCAAATTATTTTACTTCTCACTGTTCTCTTCAAAAATTGAAAATTATAATTCCTACCTGGAAGGGTTTTTTAAGGGTTATGGGAAATAATCACTCCTTTACCATATGGGTATACAAATACCTATGAAAAGCACTTAGCATGATGCTTGACTTGGAATGCGCTCAAGTTTTGGACTACCATCCTCTTCCTCTTGGGTCAGTCAGCATAGTGCACCCAATCTGTTTTTAAAAACTCCCCAAAGGATTTCAGGGTCAAGTAAGTGTTTTTTTCCGGGGGTTCTACACAAGTAGAGCCTCTCTTTGATCTAAGAAAATGCACATTTACATATTGCAGGTTCTAAGGAGGCATAATCTGATGTTTTTCAGTTTTATTTGAGCACAGATTCTTTAATCTCTAAAGAACATAAATTAATGGTTCTAGGGAACTCAGTTTGGGGAAAACTGGGCCAGAAAGTGGGGAAGTATGGGTAATGGTTTTAAGGCTCTTGAGAACAAGGAAAAAGCTTAGAAGAAAAAAATAAGGACAGCTTGTGTAGCATCCATTCCCATTAGAGTTTCCTCCCTTTTTCCAATTAGAGTATGGGTCCCTTAGAGGAAGGCTTTCAGACTTTCCCATCAAAGTACCCCTAAAGCAAGGGACACTGAACACTTATTTTATCAGGAAAGCCCGTGAGAATCTCCCATGTTACTCCATAAGACATCTGTTTGTTTAAATATAAAAATAAAAATTTTAATTATTGAGAAGTAAATGACTGAATACTTTCCTAGACACACACACACACACACTTTTTCTCTGATCAATTTTACTTTCGTGAAAGATGTATCATATTTGGTGCTTATTGGGTACACAAACGCAAACTACCTGGTATAATACTGAGCAGGAGTACATATACTCTAGTATCAGAGGCAGGGCCTTGAGTCAGCCAGTCTACAAATACTGACTGTGTTCTCCAGCCTAGGAACTGTTTTAAAGGCTGAGCAAGTAGGTAGAGAGATTTTGTACTTTAAAGGAATTCTCATAAGTTGTGTCGCATGAATGAGAAATTTTTACAATCTTGTGTCTCATGAATATGTGTGGGGGTTTGAATGCTGACCATGATGGGGGAAGAAGTGAGACAACCAATAAACTCATGAAATAGCAAATAAGGTAACTTTTAGCACCAATTAACACTATGAAGAAGACACAACAGTGATGGAGTGACTGGTGGAAGCTACTTGAACCCAGAGGGCCAGAAGGTTCTGTGAGGATGAAGTATTCTGGCTGAAGCCCACGCATAAGAAGGATGCCATACAAAGGGTTGAGCAAAGAAGTTTCTCAGCTGAAAGCTGAACACTTAGAAAAGCTCGAGGATTGGAAATGGCTTGTTATGTGTCTTGCTGCTGCTAAGTCACTTCAGTCGTGTCTGACTCTGTGTGACCCCGTAGACGGTAGCCCACCAGGCTCCCTCGTCCCTGGGATTCTCCAGGCAAGAACACTGGAGTGGGTTGCCATTTCCTTCTCCAATGCATGAAAGTGAAAGTGAAAGTGAAGTCGCTCAGTCATGTCTGACTCTTAGTGACCCCATGGACTTCAGCCTACCAGGCTCCTCCGCCCATGGGATTTTCCAGGCAAGAGTACTGGAGTGGGGTGCCATTGCCTTCTCCTGTTATGTGTCTTAGGTTGGGTATTCCACAATAGACCCTGAGTTAAGGGCAAGGTAAGTGTGTGTGCATGTGCTGAGTTATGTCTAACTCTTTGCGACCTCATGGACTGTACCTTCCAGGCTCCTCTGGCTGTAGAATTTTCCAGGCAAAAATACTGGAGTGGGTTGCCATTTTCTCTCCAGGGGATCTTCCAGACCCAGGGATCAAACCCTTGTCTCTTATGTTTCCTGCATTGGCAGGCAGATTTTTGCTAATGCACCACCTAGCAAGGACAAGGTACAGGTAATTCATCTGGGAGGTTATCTCAGGAAGCATCAGAGAGAAAATGGAGAAAGTGGACAAGGAGAGAGAAAAACCAAGAAAAACCTCTGTATTGAGAGGGCTGCTGCTATAGATAACAGGGACTTATTTCTTCTGGGGCGGAGCCCCTGAGTGGGACTATAAGGATCTCACCTGACAGTCTTTCTAACAAGAGGGCTGGGAGCCTGGGCCATGTAACTGCCTTCTTCCATATCTCAGTGGAACACTGAGTGTTAACACTCCTGCACTTTCAGGTTGTACCTGTGGAGGGAGTGCTAAGTCACTTCAGTTGTTTCAGACTCTTTGTGACCCTATGGACTGTATCCCACCAGGCTTCTCTGTGGAGGTCGGGCAAATTCCTGAAAAATTCAAGAAAATCCTCAGGCAACTAAGAGAAACCTTAATGCTAAAGATAGGAAAAGGTCAGTATACTGAAAACTTTCCAGGGGCAGGGAGAATAATTACAGGGTTTCAACAATATCTATCTTCCATGAAATAGAACTCAAAGCTATCTTGCTTGAAGCATATTAGGGAAAACAAGGAAGAGATGAGTTCAGGGAGGTTGGTGGAAGCCAGATCATGTGTAACCTTGCTCATTTTAGGTCCATTTGCAGTAAGTAGCCACTGGAGGGCTTAAAATGGGAAAATGATCTGATATAATTAAGTTTTAGAAAGAGATCTGTGTGGATTTTTTTGTTTTGGTTGTTGCTATTTTTGGGTTTCTGTTTGTTTTGCTTTTTGTGGACAATAGCATGACAAGAAGGCAAGACAAGAAGTGGGAAGATTAAAATAAAGACTCTTTCAGTAGTCCAGGCAAAAGATCATAGTCAATTAAGTTTAACGCTTGATTACTTGTCTTCATCTTAGTGCATAAGCAGTGTTTGACAAAACTGATCACTTCTTTTTGAAACGCTTTCTTGACTTGGCTTCCTGAAGCTTTTGTTGGTTCTCCTACTACCCCTTTGGGACTCTTACTCAGTCTCCACTCTTAGAGTGCTCCTGGGCTCAGTTCTGGGACATTTTTCCTTATCTTTAGATACCACTTAGATGATCCACCCATAAATCTTTCAAATGTATATTTGTAGCCTAGACTTTCTCTCTCATTTATGTTACTACCAACTTCATTGTCTTTTGAGGGTCTAATTGACCTCTCAAACCTAAGATGTGAAAAACTGAACCCTTGACTCCCCTCACCTCTGCAAATGGTGGTGGGGATTAAAAGTGTAGTGGAGGAGGTGGTGAAAGTGATTGGTTCATGAAACATTTTGGAGGTAGAACCAAGAAGTATTAATGATGGATTAGATGTGAGGATGAGAAGGAATCCAAGACACCAAATCAGTTTTGATGATGGTGCTATTTACTGAAATGGAAGGTATAAATTTGACAGAGAAAATCAGTGGTTCTGTTCAGACTGTAATGTTTGATAAGTGTGTTAGGCATTCAGATAGGATGCATAAGGTAATTGAATGCTCCATCTAAAGGAGAGATTCCTTCACTTGCATCCATATTTAAAAAGCCAAAAGAGGATCTTACAAAGATGTAGCCCAAATAAAAGCTCTTTGTTTCTCTCTGCATATTGGGACTGCAGAGTTGAAGAACAGTTGTCTAACCATTAAACAATGAGGAAAGAGTAGACGATGATATAGATTAATAAATACTCTTCTGCAGTAGATCTTAAAATATTCTCAGGCAGGTTAGCAGCCTTAAACATTAGGCAAATATTATCAAATAGATTTTGATACAAAAAATCTATTATATCCAAGTCAGTCTTTTTAAAGGCCTCTGCTCAGATTCCTCCAAAGACTTCCATTTCACTTAGAATGAAAAAGTCCTGCCTATGTCTGACCTGGTTGTCACTAATCTCAGTCCCTGCCCACCTGTCCTCCTAACACATAACTCTTGCATACTCAGCTCCACCCACAATGGCCACCTTACTCCACCATAAACACTCCCAACTGCCCACTAGTGGCCTTTGTCCTTGTTCCTTCTCTCTGCCTGGAGCCTCCTTCCTCTCAGCTAGGTGTTTGGCTTCCTCCTTAGTCTCTTTCTCAAATGTTTCCTACACAGGAGACCCTCCTTAGACTGTCCTATGTGGGATAGCAGATTCTGTTGTTATTTATCCTTTTATACTGATTATACTTCATAATTTTCACCACTACTTGAACTTAGTTTAAGCATTTATTTGCTTGCTATCTGTCTCTCTTATTGTTCCACTGACCGCAAGAAAAAATGTACTCGTGATTGGCACCACAGGCTTGAAGATCACCTTCCACCTGAGGGGGAGTTACCAGAGTGTGCTCTGTTGGCATATGGGGCTGGGTGGGATGAAGTACGGCCAGAGGAGATTGCAGAAGAACTGGCAGAAGCCCTTCAAAAGTCTGTAGCCCACCAGGCTCCTCTGTCTATAGAATTCTCCAGGCAAGAATACTGGAGTGGGTATCCATTCTTTTCTCCAGGGGATCTTCCCACCCCAGGGATTGAACCTGGGTGTCTTATATCACAGGCAGACTCTTTACTATCTGAGCCACCAGGGAAGCCCTATTAGGATTTGGTGTCAATAGGCCAGGAGCTTTACTTGGTCTGTTTTATTTAATGCTGTATTCCTAGATCCTGGAACACAGCCTGACACATAAGAGATGCTTGGTAAGAATGTAATTGAATAAATGAACAAATTATTCTTTTTAAAAATGTATGTATTTAAATGTTTCTCATGTGGCTATTGGGCATTACAGAATGCCAGGTAAGACATATCTGATAGGCAAGAGAAATTTTCTGTGATAGGATATCTCAGAGCGAACAGTCTTAGAGCCCAGATTTTAAACATCTAGGCTGACAAGCCCTACAATCAGTATCAAGGAAATTTCTCAAAATTTAGCTAGTCTCCTGCTATTTTGGGAAAGAGCCATTTCCCATTCATTCAGAGAAGGAACTCCAGTGTCTGATTCAGGGGTGGGAGTTGAGAGGAAGGAAGTTAGAATGACAGTAATCATATTGTGTAGATTACTGAGACTGGATTCCAGGTGAAACAGAACAATCAAGGTCATAATGACAGAACTCGGGTATATCTTAGACCACTGTTTCTCCAGCTTGTTGTAGATTAGAATTAATTGGGTGGGGAAGAGAGTTTAAAAACTCTCTTTGATGAGGTTTTCCCCCATTCAAATAAAGTGATTCCAAGCTACAGACAACTTTGAGAATCAGTGTACCAGGTGTTGCTCTTCAAAGTGTGGTCCCCAGAGTAGCACCTCTGGCATTACCGATAACTTGTTAGAAATGCAGAACTGCAGGCTCCATACCTACCCACCAATCAGAATATGCATTTTAATAAGATCTGGGTGATATGTTGAGAAATACTAATATAAACTGCAAGGTAAGAAGTAGGCAGGACAAAAAGTCATTAATCCTCAATTCTCTGAAGTGAATCAGAGAATCATAAATCTACCTACTTTCACAATGTATGCTTTCTGATTTGGGCCAGAACTAGATTCAGAACCCGGGAGCAGACGTGGGAGTAGAGGGCATTCAAATGAAGGGCAGATGGCCTTACCTCTTGGGAGAGTTCATTTAATGCACTAGGGAACCAGGCAGGGTTTAAATCCAGTACATCTTAAATGGTAGGAGATAGGATTAGAAAGATAGGTTTATTGTAGACTGTAAATAAGTCACAAATAATGATGGTGTTGGAGCAGGTGAATAGCATGATAAAATCAATATTTTGGATGCAAATTGACCAGGTACTCCTGATGTACTCCTAAATAAAACAGTAATGAGGTGAGAATAGTACAAGAATGAGAATAAATGGAATTTTTTCAGTTATTCAATATTAATGTATGTTTTCAAATCAAAATTAGGTTGCATAGCTTATTATTTTAATCATCCAAACATTAAAAAATCATCTAAAATTAGGAGAACATGTAAAATCAAACAGTTGATTAGAAATTGTTTTGGTTGGTTAACTTTGTGAAGATTCTGCTAAACTCTTTTCTTTAGAAATATAGTTTTTTCCCCACACCAATGGCATAGTTGACTTCTTTTCTTTGCTACTTCTTGTAATTATTCTTACAGTTGCAAACTTTAAAGTTGTAATACACTTTATATATTGTAAAAAAGTATTGGTATATTCAAAACTTCTCTAGGCTGCCAATCGAGCCCAATATATGCCTTCACATTTATGTTACCTCATTTTAAATGCATATTCTGGTTTCATTGTGAAGATTTAGGAAAATATAAGAAAACTAAGAAGTGAAAGAAAGTAAGGATCATCCAAGTAATCTGATTTGTGGTGGAAATGGCTCCCTTGCCTATTACAAATTATTCTATCATGTGTATTTTATATTTTTAAAAATTGCAATTGGGCTTTGCCCTACTAAACTATAATTTCTATGAGCTAAGGTGAAATTCCTGGTGTCCCTGGTGGCTCAGAGGTTAAAGCGTCTGCCTGGAATGTGGGAGACCCGGGTTTGATCCCTGGGTCAGGAAGACCCCCTGGAGAAGGAAATGGCACCCCACTCCAGTACTCTTGCCTGGAGAATCCCATGGAGGGAAGAGCCTGGTAGGCTACAGTCCATGGGGTCGCAAAGAGTCGGACACGACTGAGTGACTTCACTAAAGGTGAAATTCCAGGGCTCAACAGTATTCTTGACATGGAGTGGGCGCTCAATATGTATGTCTTGAATAAATGAATAAATATCAGCTTTTAGTCTGGCTTGCCACTGTCCCCTTCTCTGGAGGGGTATTGTCCTTAAGCAAGCTTCCTTCCTGGAAAAAGTGGGGAGTTTAGACTTCTGGAATTACAGCTTTGCCTTGCTTTCTCTGCACTGTCTTATTCTGCTCACTTCCCTTTCTATAAGTGTTTCCTAAAAACACTCTCAGTATATCATTTGCACTTGGACTCTACTTCCAGGAAATCTTGCCTAAGATGTTACATTGTATGTATAATTATTAAATATTATAATACATGTGCATGTGTATATATGTATGCATATGCATGTATGTACACACACAAACTTTTCTGAATTTTTGATCCTGTCCTATATAAAGAAGTTGCTGTTGTTGCTTAGTTGCTAAGTCAAGTCTGACTTTTTGTGACCCCATGCACTGTTACCCTCCAGGCTCCTATGTCTATGGGATTTCCCAGGCATGAATATTGGAGTATTTTTCCAGGGGATCTTCCTGAACCAGGGATCAAACCCATGTCTCTTGCATTGCAGGGAAGTTCATATTAAGTACATTTTACATTTTGATCTAATATAAAATATGAATGAAAATATACATACTGACACACATACACATCTTTATTCATTTGACGACAAATATCTATCTATTGCCAATTGCGTGCCAACCTGTATTCTCTGTTCTATTTGATGGAGAAACAGCAGTGAATATTGGGCTTACATTCATAACACAAAACTGAACTTTACAAGTATGCAGACTGATACATAGTATTCTATTCTAATATTTTCTTTTATAATCTATTGTATTCTATTTCTTTAAAAAAAAATGCTGTTCATGACTCACTAAATTGATTTAACAGTGTACTTGAGAATTGTAACCATCAGTTTGAAAATACTGCCTCAGTGTAAGATCTCATTTTATGATATAAGGATGTTTTTGTTAATACCTTCAGGCATTTAATATGATATAATATTTAATACCAAGGAAAAATATATAACTGGCATTTGCATGGTATTCTTATCTTCTTCCTCGAAGGCTTATAAGAGTCAACCTTTATTTTTTTATTAATATTTCTTTTCAAAATACCCTTTTCATCTTCTTCAACTAGAAGTCAGTAAATGAAGCTTTTGCCCTATATCTAAACTGTCAAGGTCTCTAAGAGAAAATGTGCTTTAAAAAAGTAGGAGTTAATGGTCACTCTTGCACCATAAATTCTACTGGCAGATATTCTACTAGCTGGTTGATAAAAGGATGACTTTCTCCTTGAAAACTCTAATGAGACCTGGGAATAATATACAATCTGTGATTCAGGTACTATACTTAATGTAAGAGCTTTTAAACAATCTTAAAAGTTATCTAAAATAAATCACATCATTTCTTGTTATTTCTTAGAGAAGTAAAGATATCTAATATTGATACAAGTCATAAATATTTGTGAAGTAAAGCAACTTTAGTTTTTGAGCCTAGAAAAAAAATCATTTTCTTTTTGAGAAGAAGTTGTGACATATGTTTGCTATTTGATTGATTTACAAGTAAGGAAGTACTGTGTTATCTGCAAATATTCTTCCTAGAGAGAAGCTTGGAAAGGCCAGAGCTGAAGCAGTTGTGAGTGGTGGAAAGTAAACATTCACCCAAGCATGAACTGGTTTTAAATACTAATACTACAAATAGGTGGCAGAGGCCTTGTTTATGAATTTCAATTTCCTTTCTGTAAAATGGGATAATAACTCTAACTTCTCAGACTTGTTGTGAGAAAAAAATATGACAATACACTAACTATCTGGCTTATTATCACTCAGTAGCCACTGAATAAATATTGATTTATTTCAATCAAGATTCATCAAGAGGGGACATTTAGCTAAGTGTCCTAGGCTGGTGAGAGAAGTTCATGTAAAAATTGTCTGATTGTTCAACACACCCATTGGGACTTACACATTCAAATGGTAGCTCTGAAAGGCCACATGGGAAGTGCAATGTTGACATCCTTATTCCCAGCACCTTTGAAACTCAGCTTTGGAATTGCCCTCAGAATAAATCTTACTTTACAGTCACATTTTATGACTGATATTATTCAACATTTATCCAGCTGAATCTCTAACTTTCTTATCAGGTTAGATCTCCATAATTTGGTGGTTCTAAAAGTACAATTTGACTTTGAAAGTTTCAGATCAGATCAGTCACTCAGTTGTGTCCGACTCTTTGCGACCCCATGAATCGCAGCACACCAGGCCTCCCTGTCCATCACCAACTCCCGGACCTCACTGAGATTCACGTCCATCGAGTCAGTGATGCCATCCAGCCATCTCATCCTCTGTCATCACCTTCTCCTCTTGCCCCCAATCCCTCCCTTTTCCAATGAGTCAACTCTTTGCATGAGGTGGCCAAAGTACTGGAGTTTCAGCTTTAGCATCAGTCCTTCCAATGAACACCCAGGACTGATCTCCTTGAGGATGCACTGGTTGGACCTCCTTCCAGTCCAAGGGACTCTCAAGAGTCTTCTTCAACACCACAGTTCAAAAGCATCAATTCTTTGGCACTCAGCCTTCTTCACAGTCCAACTCTCACATCCATACATGACCACAGGAAAAACCATAGCCTTGACTAGACGGACCTTTGTTGGCAGAGTAATGTCTCTGCTTTTGAATATTCTATCTAGGTTGGTCATAACTTTCCTTCCAAGGAGTAAGCGTCTTTTAATTTCATGGCTGCAGTCACCATCTGCAGTGATTTTGGAGCCCAGAAAAATATAGTCTGACACTGTTTCCACTGTTTGCCCATCTATTTCCCATGAAGTGATGGGACCAGATCCCATGATCTTCGTTTTCTGAATGTTGAGATTTAAGCCAACTTTTTCACTCTCCTCTTTCACTTTCTTCAAGAGGCTTTTGAGTTCCTCTTCACTTTCTTCCATAAGGGTGGTGTCATCTGCATATCTGAGGTTATTGATATTTCTCCCGGCAATCTTGATTCCAGCTTGTGTTTTTTCCAGTCCAGCGTTTCTCATGATGTACTCTGCATATGAGTTAAATAAACAGGGTGACAATATACAGCCTTGACGAACTCCTTTTCCTATTTGGAACCAGTCTGTTGTTCCATGTCCAGTTCTAACTGTTGCTTCCTGACCTGCATACACATTTCTCAAGAGGCAGGTCAGGTGGTCTGGTATTCCCATCTCTTTCAGAATTTTCCACAGTTTATTGTGATCCACACAGTCAAAGGCTTTGGCATAGTCAATAAAGCAGAAATAGATGTTTTTTCTGGAACTCTCTTGCTTTTTCCATGATCCAGCGGATGTTGGCAATTTGATCTCTGGTTCCTCTGCCTTTTCTAAAACCAGCTTGAACATCAGGAAGTTCACAGTTCACATATTAGTGAAGCCTGGCTTGGAGAATTTTGAGCACTACTTTACTAGCATGTGAGATGAGTGCAATTGTGCGGTAGTTTGAGCATTCTTTGGCATTGCCTTTCTTTGGGATTGGAATGAAAACTGACCTTTTCCAGTCCTGTGGCCACTGCTGAGTTTTCCCAATTTGCTGGCATATTGAGTACAGCCTTTCACATCATCTTTCAGGATTTGAAATAGCTCAACTGGAATTCCCTCACCTCCACTGGCTTTGTTCGTAGTGATGCTTTCTAAGGCCCACTTGACTTCACATTCCAGAATGTCTGGCTCTAGGTCAGTGATCACACCATCGTGATTATCTGGGTCGTGAAGATCTTTTTTGTACAGTTCTTCTGTGTATTCTTGCCACCTCTTCTATTGGGAAATTTTTACAGAGTGTCTAGAGTTCAGATTCCGGGAGAATAGAAAGCCACTAAGGCTGCCTAGCTGGTTAGATAAATTTGATTCACTTTCAAGTATGTTTTTGTTTTTAAATGTTCATGTGAGTTTATAGTCATATTTGCTATGGATATTTGGATTGGTTTCATGGCCTCTGAACCTATTACCCATTTCTAGAATAATAATAATAGTAATAAGCTTAATAACATTCACTGATAATTATTAAGGGTGCTACAAAAACCCTTTGATGTGGGATGTGTATCTGCTTTGACATCACTGTAATGAATAGACTATCAAAGCAGGTAGAGCAGGGCTCCTCACTCCCCCCCGTCTTTAACTCAGCTCTCTTTACCTCCCCACCCACTGATTCTTTCTGCCATTTTGGTATTCACGAGTTGTTAAAGCTTCATTAAACTGTATAACTGCCAATTTTCTCTTCCTACTGGTAAAGTATAGGTACAAACGCTTCCACTGCCACCTCAGCAAATATTTATTAAATGCCTGCTTTGGAGCACTGGTCAAAGGACTGAAGTAGAACGTCCCTTCATAGGCCCTTCAATCCAGAAGCCTTGGAATGTCTCATAGGTCCACTCCCCTGACCAGTTCACTCTGTTACAGTTGAAGAATATTTTTAACTAAGTTTTCCATGTGTCAGTATTTACATGTTTTAAATGATAACATTTGTCCTACTTTACAGGTTATATGAAAGTATGAGTGAGTAAGTGTCAGTGGCTCAGTCGTGTCTGACTCTTTGTGACCTCATGCACTGTAGTCCGCCACGCTCCTCTGTCCATGGGATTTCCCAGGCAAGAATATTGGAGTGGGTTGCCATTTCCTTCTCCAGGGGATCTTCCTGACCCAGGGATTCAACTTTCATCTCCTGCATTGGCAGGTGGATTCCTTACTACTGAGCCACCCAGGAAGCCCATATGAAAGTATAGCAGGTCATAAAAGCAATAGTTTATGGACTGGTAGCAATCCTACTGGTCTTTGGTGGTGTTAGTTGATCTTTGGTACTTACCAGTCAAGTGGTGGCAAAAATGGAACACTTCTAGGGAAATATCACTAGAAAATTCTACGAGAAAACCACCCTAATTATGGATGGTGCTTTGTGACAGAATGTTTAAGATACTGTGTTTTGGGTATCAAATTCTTATAGTCTAACCCAATTTCTAGTCTTTCAGGGGGTGTGTCACTTGGGATTGTTATTGTATCATAGTGGAAAAAATATAGCTGAGATTGCTGCAGGCTATTCACTCTTCAAAGGCAAATGAAAGAATGAAAATTCCTCTCTGACAGCTTTTTAAGCAAAGAACTTTTAACTATTAATATACATAGTCCGTGATTCAATTCATGCAAAGTGTGCCAGTATTTTCATGTATGATTTGCTCTTAAGATGATTACTGCCACTCGGAAGTTATGGTTGCTGGAGAATTCTGTGTTTTAATACAGACTATGATGGTTGCTGTTTTCCAACTTTTGAGGTCATAGCACCCCAAAGAATGTAACTATAACACTAAAAAAGGGTACAGTTTTAATACTTTGTTGAAGTGCATTGGGAAGGGGTAAGACTGCTTAAGAATTGGCTTTTTCTAAAGGACAAAATGAGGCCCAACTCTCACAACATAGAATTGGCAGCTCTGTAGCTTCTTTCTGTAAGTAAAGTACCATTGATGGCTGTTCCAGTCCTTAAAGACTGGAGAAAACTGACAGCTTTACAGAAATGACAGAGTATCTAACATAGCTATTCTTTATTCATTAGCCCTAAGAAGGAAATAACAAGGAAGAAAAATACCTATTTTCCTCATCACCCAACATGTCAATTATTTCTCTTTTGTTGAGTATCAAATATTCTGTAACCAAAATGTATTTTTACAAATAGGGGCAAGGTAATTTAGAGGACAGAGGGAGGGAGGAGGAGAGAAAGGGAGGAGGGAAAAAAGGAGGGAGGAAAGAAAGGAGACTGTAAGACTGTGATGGGTCTCCCACCAGTATTTCTATGCTGTTTATTTTGTCATTAGTTTTTCTCCTGATAAGCATTCTGCCTCATTCAGGCAATATATTAAACTGAAGAATCTTTTTCATTTAACTCTCTTGTGTCTCGATTTCTTTATTCTTTAAATGATGGTAATGCTTGTTCTGTTTCATAGTGAAGGTGCTAGGATTAATAGTATATATAGTTAAAAATGTTTTGAACTCCCCAGAAAGACATACTATAAAGTATTCCTATTGTTATCATTATCACCAAAATGCTCTGCACTTTCCTCTTATTGCTTCTTAGCTTCCCAGCATCTAGCCAAAGAAGTAGTTTAATGATGGTTATAAAATCATAGAGCTGCAAAAGAACTCAAGATCATCGAATTCAGCCTTTTCTTTAACACAGAATTGGGTTGTGGGGCTTAGAGACCTTAAACGACTTTTTGGGGTTACCATATTTCCCTGCTCAGTTTCTTCAACTATGAGTGATTTCTCAAGACTATACTGCCAACTCTTCTTATCTTCTCAGCAGCTTGAACTATTTAAACTTGAACTATAGTCTCTAAGGTTTCCAAAACTGGCATCTCTATCTTTGGCATATATGTTCTTCAATCTCATACATTTATTTGTTTTTCCAACTTGAAAAATTAAGTAACAGCACTAGTTTCCCAGAGCTGCCTGATATGTCACAAATTGTGATCAAGTGCTTAAAACAACAGAAATTTATTCTTTCATGGTTCTGTATGTGAAAAATCTGAAATCAAGGTGTCAGCAGGGCTTTTACTCTGCAGTCTCTGAGAAAGAATCTTTCTTTGCCTCTTCCTAGAGTCTGGTTACTGCTGGCAATCTTTGGTGTTCCTTGACTTGCAGCTTTGTCAACTGCAGTCTTTGATTCTGTCATCACATGGTCTACTTCCCTGTGTTTGTTGTTATTTAGTTGTTAAGTCATTTCTGACTCTATGTGACCCCATGGACTGTAGTCCATCAGGCTCCTCTGCCCATGGGATTTCCCAGGCAAGAATACTGGAGTGGGTTGCCATTTCCTTTTCCATGTGTTTATCTCCATGTCTTCAGTTTCCTCTCCTTAGAAAGACAGCAGTCACTGAATTTAGGCCTTAATTCAGTATGACTTCCTGTTAATTTCATTAATTTGCAAAGACCCTATTTCCAAATAAGAGCGATCTCTTTCACAGGTACCTGGGATTAGAACCTCAACATATCTTTATAAAAGACACAAGACAACCCACAACAATAACCTAGTAGTCTTACCTTAAAATCAGAATAGCTGAACAACCTCATCAGAATCTTTGGAAATCGACTTCATTTCTGTCAATAACATTACTAATTTTGAAGTTTTTAGGAAACAGAAGATTTTCATTCTTCTACCACACTTATGCTCTAGATTCAATGCGTCATGATGTTTTACTGTTTGTTCTTTTGAAATATCTGTCAACTTCCTCTAGTGCCCACTGCCTCTGCATCTATCCTGGGTCAGGCCTTTAATTCCCAAGGACTTTGCTGAATCTAGTCTCTGTCTTATATAGTCCCTTGCTTCTCAAAATCTAGTCCAAGGAATAGGAGCATCGGAGTCAGCTACAAGCTTGGTAGAAATAAGAAATTTGGCTCTATCCCAGAGACCTGATTGTGGTTTTGAATTAGAATCTCCATTTTAACCTGATCACCAGGTGATACTCTTAAGTTTGACAACTCTGGTTTAGAGTAATACTGATGCCCATTAAAAGTGTTCCAAAGCCTAACTTGGAAAAATTTGTAAATCCCTTCAAATTCTAGCTCATCCAGATTGATTAAATAAATGAAATATATAAAATGGAATATTATATAAAAGAACCTGCCTACCAATGCAGAGGACGTGAGAGACACAGACTTGATCCCTGGGTCAGGAAGATCCCCTAGAGGAAGGCATGGCAATTCGCTCCAATATTCTTGCCTGGAAAATCCCATGGACAAAAGAGCCTGGGTGTCTATAGCCCATAGAGTTGAAAACAGTCCAACATGACTGAAGCAACTTAGCATGCACATTATAAAACTAAAAATGATATCAAAAATCATTAAATAACTTTGGAAAAAGTGCTTGGTATATTGTTAATTCAGAAATGCTTATTCTGTCCAGTGGTTGAAACTTCATGCTACTACTGCAGTGGGCATGGGTTCAATCCTTGGTTAGGGGACTAAGATCCCACATGCTGTGCAGCACAACCGAAAAAAAAACTGCTGGTTCTAAAATATACATGGTGCCATATATATATAGATAGATAGGTAGATCAATGGTCATTTTTCGTGCTGTTGTTTTAGATGACTCCTCTCCTGTTGTTGTTTACTTCTTTCAATGAACACATTATTAGTTCTATAATTAGAAGAAAAAACTATCATTCAATTTTTTCATCTAAATTTGTGTCCCTCTACTTTTTAAAGTAGAAGTCTGGTGTGCTGCCATCCATGGGGTTGCAAAGAGTCAGACATGACTGAGCAACTGAACAACAACTTTTTAAAGAGTTATTTGCATATCGGAATGGGATGAGATTTAAAATATTAATTGAAGAAGGAGAGGCTTTTGACTTACAGTAGAACCACTCATTCTTGTAACCAGAGGAAAAAATGTAAGTATACAGTAAACTATAACTAGTTGCAGAGGAAAAAGTGAGGGAGTCAAGCTGTGGTTTTGGTCCAGACACCAGTGTCATTCTGTCCTCCATTTGTTTAGGCTAAAGTCAGATGATTAATTTCCCATTGCTGCATAACAAGTGCCAATAAACTTTGAGGCTTAATACAGACGTCTATTATCCCCCAAGTCTGTAGATTATCTGTTGAGTAAGAGCCCAGGTGCAGCTTATTGGGGTCCTCTTCTTAGTGTCTCACAAGGCTATAGCCATCTCTCACTAGCTGTTAGTGTGCTACTCTCAGGCCTTAGATGCCACCTACAGTTCCCTGTCACATGGCTTTTTCCAAAGGGAGTTTATGCTACGACTGCTTCTTTCAGGTTAGCAGGAAATCTTTTTCTAGTCTGCTAAAACAGAATCTTAGCTGGAGTGGCATGCTAAGAAGTTTATATGTTCGATTTGCTAGTTGTTTTTCAGCATCCTATGCACACTCAAGGGCAGAGACAATTCATAGAATCAGGGCATGAAGATTTTAGGATCATCTTGGAATTCTGCTTACCACACAAATCAGAGCACACTGAGACATCTACAAGAAATAGACAAAGAGCAAGAAATGTGGTTCAGTTCAGTTCAGTTCCCTGGTAGCTCAGACAGTAAAGCATCTGCCTACAGTGTGGGAGACCCGAGTTCGATCCCTGGGTTGGGAAGATCCTTTGGAGAAGGAAATGGCAACCCACTCCAGTACTCTTGCTGGAAAAATCTCATGGACGGGGAACCTGGTAGGCTACAGTCCATGGGGTTGCAGAGTTGGAGATGACTGAGCGACTTCACTTCATTTCAGTTCAGTTCATTCAATTGGCCAGTCATGTCCAACTCTGTGAGCACATGGACTGCATGCAGCACACTGGGCTTCACCGTACATCACCAACTCCTGGAGCTTGCTCAGACTCACATCCTTTGAGTCAGTGATGCCATCCAGCCATCTCATCCTCTGTTACCCTCTTCTTTTGCCTTCAATCTTTCCCAGGATAAGGGTCTTTTCCAATAAGTTGGTTCTTCCCATCAGGTGGCCAAAGTATTGGAGCTTCAGCATCAGTCCTTCCAATGAATATTCAGATCTGATTTCCTTTAGGATGGACTGGTTTGATCTCCTTGCAATCCAAGGGACTCTCAAGAGTCTTCTCCAATACCACAGTTCAAAAGCATCAATTCTTCGGCGCTCAGCTTTCTTTATAGTCCCACTCTCACATCCATACATGACCACAGGAAAAACCAGCTTTGACTAGACAGACCTTTGTTGGGAAAGTAATGTCTGTGCTTTTGAATATGGTATCTAGGTTGGCCATAGCTTTTCTTCAAAGGAGTAAGCGTCTTTTAATTTCATGGCTGCAGTCACCATCTGCAGCGATTTTGTAGCTCAAGAAGATACAGTCTGTCGTTGATTCCATTGTTTCCCCTCCTATTTGCCTTGAAGTGATGGGACTGGATGCCATGATCTTAATTTTCTGAACGTTGAGCTTTAAGCCAACTTTTTCACTCTCCTCTTTCACTTTCATCAAGAGGCTCTTTAGTTCTTCACTTTCTGCCATAAGGGTGGTGTCATCTGCATATCTGAGGTTATTGGTATTTCTCCCAGCAATCTTGATTCCAGCTTATGCTTCCTCCAGTGCAGCGTTTCTCATGATGTACTCTGAATATAAGTTAAATAAGCAGGGTGACAATACATAGCCTTAATGTACTCCTTTTCCTATTTGGAACCAGTCTGTTGTTCCATGTCCAGTTCTAACTGTTGCTTCCTGACCTGCATACAGATTTCTCAAGAGACAGGTCAGGTGGTCTGGTATTCCCATCTCCTTCAGAATTTTCCACAGTTTATCGTGATCCACACAGTCAAAGGGTTTGGCATAGTCAGTAAAGCAGAAATAGATGTCTTTCTGGAACTCTCTTGCTTTTTCGATGATCCAGCGATGTTAGCAATTTGATCTCTGGTTCCTCTGCTGTTTCTAAAACCAGCTTGAACATATCGAAGTTCACGGTTCACATATTGCTGAAGCCTGGCTTGGAGAATTTTGAGCATTACTTTACTAGCATGTGAGATGAGTGCAATTGTGCGGTAGTTCGAGCATTCTTTGGCATTGCCTTTCTTTGGGATTGGAATGAAAACTGACCTTTCCCAGTCCTGTGGCCACTGCTGAGTTTTCCAAATGTGCTGGCATATTGAGTGCAGCACTTTCACAGCATCATATTTTAGGATTTGAAATAGCTCAACTGGAATTCTATCACCTCCACTAGCTTTGTTCATATCCAACTCTTTGCCATCCCATTTTTTAATTCTTAACCAATCCATTTTTTAATTCTTAAATTCTTGACATTACAGAACTAAACTGAAATTTATTAACATTCCACTCTTACATTTCTTATCGACAAACAGAAATAAAATTCATGAGCCAAAAACCCAAAACAAAACTAAAAACAGGGAAAAGCTTATAAAACTAAATATGGATCCCAGCATTAACAGCTGAACAGAGAATGTGATTTTTAAATTCTTAGCGGATGATAAAGTTGTGGAGAAACTGAACACTTGCAAATTATTTAAAACCTGGAATCACTGACCAGAAATTACACAGTTGGATCATGGGAAAACAGCAGAAAGGGTTATGA
Organism: Bos mutus; assembly: GCF_027580195.1. Taxonomy (NCBI): domain Eukaryota; kingdom Metazoa; phylum Chordata; class Mammalia; order Artiodactyla; family Bovidae; genus Bos; species Bos mutus. The sequence continues at coordinate 60,686,529 of NC_091619.1, forward strand.
GAGAACCTACACTGTTCTAGCTGCACCCCATGCCCTTCTCAGAAGAAAGCCTGGCATTGATTAGATATTGGGCCAGACTAATACTGGCAGCAGAACCAGTGATAGTAACCTGCCTACCAGAAGAGCCTTCCACTGGGTTGGCAATTTTGATCTGGGCCCCGGACATCTGGCGGATCTCATTAATGTTGGAGCCTTGGTGCCCGATTATGCAGCCAATTAAGTTATTTGGAATGGTGAGTTCATGGGTGGTTTGAGTAGATGCATCCAAACTTGCCCAATAGCCTTTCACCTCTGGAGAGCTGGAGTCAATTCCGGCGAATCCGGTCCCGCCGTGCATCATGGCAAAGTGAGACTGTTGTCTTGCCACCTGGTTCAGCTTTGTTCATATCCAACTCTTTGCCACCCCATGGACTGTAACCCACCAGGCTCCTCTGTCTTTGGGGATTCTCCAGGCAAGAATACTGGAGTGGGTAACCATTCCTTCTCCAGGGGATCTTCCTGACTCAGGGATTAAACCCACATGTCCTGCATTACAGGCAGATTCTTTACCATCTGAGCCACCAGGGAATCCTGTTTTATATACACTCATTTATTAAATCTCCAAAAACGATCCTTTTTTTCAGACAAAGAAGTTAAGACACAGAGAAGTTATGTAATTTGCTTAAGGTCTTATGCATGCTAAGTGAGGATCAGGGAGTTGAACCCATAAAGTCTGACTCTAAAATTAGTTCCCTAAACTACTTCATACACTTGTTTCTGTGGTTTAATCTGACATGATGATGATTAAATGCAAAAAAACAAACACATTCATCCCTCACCTAGCACCAGACCTGATTTACAGAAAGAGTTTGATATAATTTAATGATCTTTCTATAGGATATATTGGTATATTTTATTTAATCTTTTCATAGGGATCACAAAATAGTGTTACATCAAACTTTAAACAGAACTTTAAACGGCAGACCTGGTAAGTCTGATGCTTTCTCACTGAGGCAACTAAGAAAGCTTCAGACAACTTTCCAGTGGGATTAGAGAGCAAAAGTGCATCTGATTTGAGGAATTTTACATTGATCCCTGACACAACAAAGGTGGTTTAAATTGACCTTCCTGAAAGTTTGCAGGTCGTGAAGACCAATTAGTTGCTATGGTGTCAATAAGTGCAAATTGCTTTAGATTGTTGGTGAATAGGGAAATCTCCAATGGGTCAGTGCCCAGGGCAATGAGGTATTAAAGGCACTGCAGGTGGTTTGAAGACAGACAAAAAAAAAAAAAAAAAAAAAACCCACTACTGTGTTGGGCTTCAGTGGTCCACTCATAAATGGTGATGTGCTAGGGCGGTTTCTTCAGCCTGTGAAAGCAAATCAAGGTGCTGATCTCAGTCTACACTTCACCGTGTGGTCCAGATAATTTTATTTTGGGTATTATAGTCTCTTTAGACATGGTACAGCAAAAACAGAAAAGAGAGCTTGGACAGAATTGCATATATTGTGGGACTTTCAGTAAAACATCAAGATATAGCCAAGTAATAATCCTTCCTCCCTAGTCTTCACTTTAAAGATCTTCATTTAAAGTTAACAGAAAGGAAAATATATAAATAAATGTCTAAGTTGACGTATGGAAACCAAATGTTCAACCTTTTTAGAAAACGGATTCAGAACTCAGACATGCCACTGTGTTATAGTAACTGTTAAAGAAAAGTCTCCAAATTAATGATGCATGTACTGTCACAACAAACAGAGGTAGCTGGGATAATTAAAAGTATTTTTATTCAGTTAGTAAGATAAAGTGTCACAGTCAAGAATGATTACTGTGAACTTCTGCAGATAGCATAGAGCAGAACACCTTGTCTTTGTAAAAACATAACTATATCCAACAATTGCAAAATGTTTTATTCATATGGTGTTTATGTCTGGATATGTCCAAGCTATTTGCTAGGTGAACAGTCACACTTGATAGATCCAGGAGGGAATTTCTTGGTACAATGAACAAAAAGAGCTATTTTGTTCTTGTGCTCCAACCTCAGACCAAGAGGAAAAAAAAAAAAAAACTGTCATAAAAATATGGTCACCTTTCTGCCTTTAAAACTGTGCTGGTGCCTGGGGAAGGATTCTCAGAATGAAAAGAAAAAAATTGGTGACATTACATGGGAAACTTTCTGTTCTTCCCCTTGTGATAGTCAATCTTGTTTAGATAGTAGTCTCTGAGAGGACTGGGAACAGTGTATTATGAGTGATGGCAAGGGATTCAGGGCCAGGGGATCCACGGAACTATTATATGGTGACCAAGAACTGATTTTTGTACTAAAACTTCACTACTAAGCTTTGTTTCTGGATGCTTTGACATAGCCACATGTCTGTGCATTAAGTGCCATAATGCAAACTACCAAAGATAAAAATAAATCACTTATATATTAAATCACTTAATATTCAATATTATTTTACTCTCTCCTTCCTTGTGCTGCAAAGACAAAGGTATATTCAGTATAACTGAAAGTGAAAACAGTCAACATGGCTTTTAACAATAAAGCTTTTTGTTAAGCAGCTGTAAAAATTCAGCAATTGCAAATAAAAGAGGACTATAATCAAGGGGGAGTTCCATAATCAACTAAGGTTATGCCCTAGGGTGTCACTCCTTCCACATTTCAAGAGCAACATTAGGTCACTATCAGAAATAAGAGTGGGTAGAATTTTTTTGTTGCTCATTTTAGTTCCAATGACCCTGGCAAAGGGCTACTTACTGAAGTGTGTTTGTGTGTGGAGGTAATTCCATGGAGAATTGTTTAGCTTGTGCTACAGGAATGGGGTTTGTAATGAAAAATATCACTTAAAGAAACATTGACAAAGCATCTGAGCTCGGCTACCGTCCTTGTACAACCAAGAAGCCAAGTTTTTTTCTTGAAAAGGGAAAGGTCTTTGGTGTGGATTGTGTGTTCCACATCAATGACATAATTGTAAATCCACGGCTGTTCAGATCCCAGATGGAGATAAAGTACTAAAAAAAAAAAAAAGAAGAAGAAGAAGAAAGAAAGAAAATGAAAAACTAGGACTCTTATCAACAGCCAGGAAAGATAAGTTGCTCTGATGGCATTTGATATATTTGGAATAGATAACCCAAGTGGCAAATTTGGCCTTGGAGTACAGAATGAAGCAGGGCAAAGGCTAATAGAGTTTTGCCAAGAAAACTCATTGGTCATAGCAAATATCCTCTTCCAACAACACAAGAGAAGACTTGACACATGAACATCACCAGATGGTCAACACCAAAATCAGATTGACTATATTCTTTGTAGCTAAAGATGGAGAAGCTCTATACAGTCAGCAAAAACAAGACCTGAAGCTGACTGTGGCTCAGACCATGAACCCCTTATTGCCAAATTCAGACTTAAATTGAAGAAAGTAGGGGAAACCATTAGACCATTTAGGTATGACCTAAATCAAATCCCTTATGATTATACAGTGGAAGTGACAGATTCAAGGAATTAGACCTGATAGACAGAGTGCCTGAAGAACTATGGATGGAGGTTTGTGACATAGTACAGGAGACTACCAGACCACCTGACTTGCCTCTTGAGAAACCTATATGCAGGTCAGGAAGCAACAGTTAGAATTGGACATGGAACAACAGACTGGTTCCAAATAGGAAAGAGTGCATTAAGGCTGTATATTGTCACCCTGCTTATTTAACTTACATGCAGAGTACATCATGAAAAATGCTGGGCTGCATGAAGCACAAGCTGGAATCAAGATTGCCAGGAGAAATATCAATCACCTCAGATATGCAGATGACATCACCCTTATGGCAGAAAATGAAGAGGAATTAAATGCCTCTTGATGAAAGTGAAAGAGGAGAGTGAAAAAGTTGTCTTAAAGCTCAACATTCAGAAAACTGAGATCATGGCATCTGGTCCCATCACTTCATGGGAAATACATGGGGAAACAGTGGAAACAGTGTCAGACTTTATTTTTTGGGACTCCAAAATTACTGCAGATGGTGATTGCAGCCATGAAATTGAAAGATGCATTCTCCTTGGAAGGAAAGTTATGACCAACCTAGATAGCATATTAAAAAGCAGAGACATTACTTTGCCAACAAAGGTCCATCTACTCAAAGCTATGGTTTTTCCTGTGGTCATGTATGGATGTGAGAGTTGGACTATAAAGAAAGCTGAGTGCTGAAGAATTGATGCTTTTGAACTGTGGTGTTGGAGAAGACTCTTGAGAGTCCCTTGGACTGCAAGGAGATCCAATCAGTCCATTCTAAAGGAGATCAGTCCTGGGTGTTCTTTGGAAGGAATGATGCTAAAGCTGAAAGTCCAGTACTTTGGCCACCTCATGGGAAGAGTTGACTCATTGGAAAAGACTCAGATGCTGGGAGGGATTGGAGGTAGGAGGAAAAGGAGATGACAGAGGATGAGATGGCTGGATGGCATCACTGACTCGATGGATGTGAGTTTGAGTGAACTCTGGGAATTGGTGATAGACACGGAGGCCTGGTGTGCTGAGATTCATGGGGTCGCAAAGAGTTGGACATGACTGAGAGACTGAACTGAACTGAACAGGAGGAAGGGATCAAGATCATCCCCAAGGAAAAGATGTGCTAAATGGCCAAATGGTTGTCTGAGGAGGCCTTAAAAATAGCTGTAAATAGAAGAAAAGTGAAAGACAGAAGAGAAAAGGAAAGATATATCCATTTGAATGCAGAATTCCAAAGAATAGCAAGGAGACATAAGAAAGCCTTCTTCAGTGATCAATGCAAAGAAATAGAGGAAAACAATAGAATGGGAAAGACTAGATATCTCTTCAAGAAAATCAGAGATACCAAAGGAGCATTTCATGCAAAGATGGGCACTATGAAGGACAGAAAGTATGGGCCTAACAGAAGAAGAAGATACTAAGAAAAGGTGGCAAGAATACACAGAAGAACTATACAAAAAAGATCTTCACAACCCAGATAATCACTGTGGTGTGATCACTCACCTAGAGCCAGATACCCTGGAGTGGAAAGTCAAGTGGGCCTTAGGAAGCATCACTACGAACAAAGCTAGTGGAGGTGATGGAATTCCACTGGAGCTATCTCAAATCCTGAAAGATGATGCTGTGAAAGTGCTACACTCAACATGCCAGCAAATTTGGAAAACTCAGCAGTGGCCACAGGACTGGAAAAGTCAGTTTTCATTGCAATCCCAAAGAAAGGCAATGCCAAAGAATGCTCAAACTACCACAAAATTGCACTCATCTCACACACTAGTAATGTTCAAAATTCTCCAAGCCAGTCTTCAGCAATATGTGAATGGTGAACTTCCAGATGTTCAGGCTGGTTTTAGAAAAGGCAGAGGAACCAGAGATCAAATTGCCAACATCTGCTGGATCATCAAAAAAGCAAGAGAGTTCCAGAAAAACATCTACTTCTGTTTATTGACTATGCCAAAGCCTTTGACTGTGTGGCCCACACATACAATGGAAAATTCTTAAAGAGATGGGAATACCAGACCACCTGACCTGTCTCCTGAGAAATCTGTGTGCAGGTCAGGAAGCATCAGTTAGAACTGGAAATGGAATAATGACTGGTTCCAAATAGGGAAAAGAGTGCATTAGGGCTGTATATTGTCACCCTGCTTATTTAACTTATATGCAGAGTACATCATGAAAAATGCTGGGCTTCATGAAACACAAGCTGGAATCCAGAATGCCAGGAAAAATACCAATAACTTCAGATATGCAGATGACACCACCCTTATGGTAGAAAGAGAGGAAGAACTAAAGAGCCCCTTGATGAAAGTGAAAGAGGAGAGTGAAAAAGTTGGCATAAAGTTCACCATTCAAAAAACTAAGATCACGGGCATCAGAAAACTAAGTGATTGCATCCGGTCCCATCACTTCATGGTAAATAGATGGGGAAACAGTAGAAACTGTGACAGACACTATTTTTTTGGGCTCCAAAATCACTTCAGATGGTGACTGCGGCCATGAAATTAAAAGACACTTGCTTCTTGGAAGAAAAGTTATCACCAACCTAGACAGCATATTAAAAAGCACAGACATTACTTTGTCAACAAAGGTCCATCTAGTCAAAGCTATGGTTTTTCCAGTGGTCATGTATGGACGTGAGATTTGCCCTATAAAGACAGCTGAGCACCGAAGAATTGGTGCTTTTGAACTGTGGTGTTGGTGAAGGCTCTTGAGAGTCCCTTGGACTGCAAGGAGATTGAACCAGTCCATCCTAAAGGAAATCAGTCCTGAATATTCATTGGAAGGACTGATGCTGAAACTGAATCTCCAATTCTTTGGCCACCTGATGCGAAGAACTGACTCATTTGAAAAAAACCATGATACTAGGAAAAATTCAAGGTGGGAGTAGAAGGGGAGGACAGCGGATGAGATGGTTGGATGGCAGTACTGACTTGATGGACATGAGTTTGAGTAAACTCCTGGAGTTGGTGATTGACAGGGAGACCTGTTGTGCTGCAGTCCATGGGGTGTCAAAGAGTCAGACACGGCTGAGCGACTTAACTGAATTGAATCCAAGGGGAGCATATCCATGAGTGGTGTTGCCTGCTATCTTTCCAACAGTCACATAGACTAATGTTCAATGAACTTGTCCACAGAAGATAGTGCCTAACCGCTTTGTAAACTCACAATAGATACTATTGAGTACATGGCCTCAGACAGAAAGTGAAGAGCACACAGTGCTGAGGACTTGGAGTTAGTGGCTTTACAAAATAGATCACTTAGGGAAAATTAGTCTTATGGAGTCAACAACTAGAAAAGAATAGTTTCTCTGAAAACTCTATCCACACAGATCAGAACCTGAAGACATAGCACCTGAATTGAGAAATTGAGCCCAAATAGGTAACCAGTAACCAGAAACAGCCAGACTCTGCAAAATTCCAAATACAGTAGATGAACTCAGATAATTGCACCTCACTCTGGTTTAGGGCAATTGAGGCAGCTTCCCTAGGTCTTGTGTTTGTTGTCAGATGGAAAGGAGAGGGCAGGGGAGCATCTTGCCTATTCCTCTTTTCTAGACTTCATTAAAACTCAGTTCCAGATGTATCTATCAGAGAGCCGTAGAAGTTGTCAATAGTATGGCTTCATTATATTTGGTGTTTTGAGGTAGGCCTGCCTTACTGGGTGAGAGGCCCAGGCTCCAAATGCATCTAGGGTTGTCTCTGCAGGCATGCACCAGCAAATAATGCCACATCTGTTTTAGGCCTTGACATTAGATGGTAGGAGGTCCCCCTTGTGGCTCAGAAGGTAAAGAATCTGCCTGCAATGGTGGAGACCTGAGTTTGATCCCTAGGTTGGGAAGATCCCCTGGAGAAGAGAATGGCAACCCACTCCAGTATTCTTGCCTGGAGGATTCCATGGACAGAGGAGCCTGGCAGGCTACTATCCAAGGAATCACAAACAGCTGGACATGACTAAGCCACTAACACACACACACATACATTTTGTAGAACAGGGGAAGTGTGAGGTAGGTTATGAAGTGAGATTAGGCATGCGTATGGTGAGATGATCTGTACATGCAATCTGAAGCTGTCTCGTCCCAACTTAATCAGGTGAAGTCATGTTTATAATAGAACCACTGTTTGAGGTGCCATTTTGGATATGGGAAAAAAAAATTAAAGTTCAAGGAAACATAATCTCTGGGTTACTTCCCCTGAGTCATTTGTTCCAACTGGGTTTTAGCTTCCTAAAGAGAGGGCCCATTTATTTATTATTTTTTAAATCATGATTTTTCAAATTTTTTTTTACAATCTCTATAGAGCCAAACTCTTAGATGGGGCCTCAAAACATATCTGCTGAAGGAATGAATGGAAAGGCAAAACCTAGGGACCAAGTAAGATTTTATGTTTATATTTACTGTAGTTGGATTTACTGGTATCTGTTTTTAGAGTTGTCTTCTGCAATGGGAACAGCCTCTCTTCTTTTCTTACACATGGCATTCGAATGTGCCCAGGAATCTGGTTTGAGTTCCTGAAGAACTGGAATGTAGGAGTAGAACTGGAGGTGGAGTCGAGAAATACAGAGGCAGGGGTGACCTGAATGATTAGGGAGGCATCTGTGACTAATTTATACATTCCTAGATTTACATGAAAAATCTCTGGACTACTGGGAAGAGATCTGCCTTCTCTGTAAAGAAGAGATTTTGATGCCATGAAACCTGGCTTCAGAAGCAACATCATATTCTCACACACACACACACACACACTCCAATCACTATACTATGGAATGAAGAGATTGATTAGGTCTAACCACTAGAATGTTTGTATTGAAAAGCACACTGAGCAAGAAACTCATTGATTTACATGTACCTCATCAAGTAACATCCTTTTTAGACTCCGTATATATGCCCTTGTTTGGGATTAAATCAGGAAGGCCAAAGTTCACAAGTACAAGCTAGAAGGGCCCCATCTTACCTAGTTAAAAAGAAAATATTTGTCTATTTATCTTGTTCACAGATATGGACTAGAGTGTACTAAGTAAGTTTCAAGGAGTTTAGAGGTATTATGCCAATAACAATCAGCATATTGAACTAGGTGGAAGTGTTCAGGGAGGGAAGTGCCAGAGGCAGTGATGGGTCTGGTTTTATTTAGTGCATTTAATAATGATCTGAAAGAGGGAGAAAACACATTAAAATCACAGATTATTCTAAATTGACAGGTGGTGTAAACACAAATGAGGGCAAATAAAAGGATATAAAGAATTTAGAACAGAAATGAGATTCCATCAGGAAAAAAAAAAACATGCTTTCACATCTGTGCAAAGTATCTTAAATCAGCATTGGAAATTGTTTTAAAAGTCATTTAGCTCAGAAAATGTTCATAGATATTGCTCATATTTATAAGTGCTAACCCCTTCCTACTCCTAGCTTTTTTTATTCCTAGATTATATTGCTTATTCTTATCTTTTAAGACTACAAATCTGGTCATGTCACTTCTCTGCTTAAAGCCTTTGAAAGGTTCTGAGTTTCCTACAGGATAGAGTCTAAACTCCTCAACCCTAGAAGAGGCCCTTACTTCATTATTTTTGTCCATCTCTTCAGCCTCTTTCATGCATCTGTCTGCTCTGTGCTTCTCATTGCATCCAGGCAGAATTAACTGTAGCTCCCTTACTGCATCCCCGACGTTACTACTAATGTCACCATCTGCTCAGTACTCCATACCTTTTTCTTTTCTGGGTTATCTTCATATGACCTTCAAGATTCAGTTCTGGCCTTGGTTTCATCACAGGTTTTCATGCACAGAAACCATCCCCACCCTGGAGCTTGGTTTTGTACCTTTCTTGGTACAGCCATCCACCCACTGCCCACTTCTAGCATAACAAGTTGACAATAATAATAACTGGATTTATTGAGCATTTAATTATGTTCCAGACTCTGTGCTATGTATTTTCGTGTATTGTCTTTGTAACTATCACAAACACCTTAGGAGGCAAGCATAATGATCTCAGATTTACATATAAGGAAATTTCTTATTAGGTTAAGTAACTTGCCCAAGATTGCACAGTCGGTAAGTGACAGAGCTGGATTCAAACTGCTTCCAGAACCCATACTTCTAAAATGATATTACTATAGTAATGTGTTCCCTCTCTCCTCTACTTAGACAAATTTCTTGAGGACTGGGACCATGTCTTCTTCACTTAGCACTGACAGCACATCACACGGTACACACAGCTGAATAATACGGCAACCACAAGGATAATTATTATGATTATTTTTTTGGCTTCACTGAAAGGCCTGCAGGATTTTATTAGTAGTTTTCACACCAGCAATCGTACATGCACCCCCTACATTGGAAGTGCAGAGTCTAACCACTGGATCACAAGTGGGTCCTCTTTTTTAATGAGTGCTAATATGTGCTGGGCAATTTACATACATTTTTGTATGCCCTACTCACAAACATTGCAGAGTGGGTAAAATCACTTTTAGTTTGTGTTGGAAAACTTAAGGCTTAGAGGTTGAGAAACATTTTCAAGATTATATAGATCTGTCTCCAAGGCCCTCACTTTTTTGGTACATAATTCTCATCTCATCTGTCAGAAAATAGTTCTAAACTATCTGTAGGATTCCACAGCAAACTATTGCCAAAGAACCCCCACTCAAATATACAGGAGATGCTAAGTATACGTATAAATGTAAGCTCTCTGTCTAATTTTTGTTAGGTCTGTTGATCTTCGCTTGAGCCCATTCTGATTCAGTTTAAGTTTTAGTCTCATGAGTACTAGTTTGCTTATTTTTGTGGTTGCATTGAGTACATAGATCCATGTACTATTTTTGGCATCAAAGAGGCTTGGCTTTTACTATTGTCACCACTCAAAGATTTCTTATTTAGAAGGATCAGCAAGACCCAGGCCCTTGATGACACCTATGAGATACAAAGGAAGAAAGCTTGTTGATCTAGATTGGAAAAGACTCACAGTCTAGGGTCAGTCACTTTACTTCTCTGTATTTTGGTTTTCTCACCTATACATGGCATTCCCAAGTGTTACTCTGTGGGAAGCCAGTGTATGGGAAGCCAGCAGCATCACCTGGGAAATACTTGATAAATATTGATTTCTGGGCCCCACTCACAGGGATTTGGATTTTGCAGGTTTAGGGCAAGCATTAGTGAAAGTTCCCTAGGTGATTTTGCTGTGGTGAATCTTTGTATAGCACTGGACTAAATGATTTTAAGCTAAGAGATAATGCCATTTGTTACCTGGGCTCACTTCTTGGAGGCTCAGGAGAATATATTTTTGTTAAAATTGGTACATTTTATATATCAAAGTCTTGTCAAATGAAGGTCTTGCATGCAGGAGGCTCAATGAGTACGCTTCACATTTATTCCATTCACAAATGAGGCCTGTGTTATTTGAAATGTTTTTTAAGATTTGTTTGTTTTATTTTTTAATTTCGGCTATACTGGGTCTTCATTGCTGCACATGAGCTTTCTCTCGTTGTGGTGAGTGGGGACTACGCTTCATTGCGGTGCGCTGGCTTACTGTCTTGGCCTCTTGTTGCAGAGCACTGGCTCTAAGCACTCAGGATTCAGTAGCTGTGGTGAGTGGGTTCAGTACTTGCAATACATGGGCTCTAGAGCGAGGGCTCAGTGGTTGTGGTTCATGGACTTAGTTGCTCCGCTGCATGGGGGATCTTTCTGGAGCGATTGAACCCATGTCCCCGGCATTGACAGGCAGATTTTTAACCACTGGATGACCAGGGAAGCCCTGATGTGTCTTTTTTTTTAAATAGTAATAAAATAACAGCAAACCATACAGTATGGCAAACATCATACAATAGTTTTACCAAGCTTAATTTTTTTTCACATACTGTAATCAGTATTCACTTTTACAAATGAGAGAACTGAGGCTTCCAGATTGTCCAGCATCATAGTGTCAGTCAGGAGCATAGCCACACTTTGATCTCATATCTTCTGAATCTGAAGGCCATGTTATATTCGATTCCTCAATAATTGCCTTGTAGCCTATGACTACTACAGTAGGGCTTCTAGTCTTTATATGAAACAGAACTACATTTTATTTTCACAAAGCTTTTAGATTCTTAAGAAGGATAGGATTTTCTATTGTAAGATCATTGAAAGGAGTAGATAGTATAATACTGCTGAAGGCTTTAGTATGCCTCTAGCTATTTACACAAGCTCTAAAAAAAATGTGCTAGGCTCAGTGGAATAAACTGATTTGAGAATCACCAGTTTAAAATGTGTGACCTTACAGGTAGATCCTGATCTACATGTTGAGGATCTCATTCTATGCTATTGATTCCACTTCCCACACACTCCCTCAAAGATCCCATTTCCCCCTTGGTCTTCCCTATTTTAATAAGTGGAACCACAAACAACCTAGTTGTGCAAGCCCCCAAACTAAGGATTTGATTCCTTTTACTCTCACCCTGCTTCCTAATTCTTATTCATCAATAAGTCCAATTGGTTTTATGTCCAAATTTAGCATAAAAATTTCCATTTTTCTCTTCTTCTTCTTCCCTCTATCTTCCCTAATATCACTTTAAATTAGACTCCCCATAATCTCTTATAAACTGCAATAGCCTCCTAAGTGGTCTCACAGATTCTTCTCTTGCACCCCTGTAATCCATTCTTCTCACTCACCAGAGACCTCTTTTAAAATGTAAGTCCCATGTCACTCTCCTACTTAAAACTCTGCAAAGAATTCCCATTTCATTTGGAGTAAAATCCAAACTCGGTTAAGGCCTTTGCAATCGAATTTCTCCTTTTTCCTCTGACCTCATATCCTCTCCTTCCGGTGCTGTCTCACTGCATTAGCCACTCTGGACTTGCATTGGCTCCTTGAACATGTAAGTTTATTATATATGAGAACCTCTGCCACCTCCGTTTACCTCTGCCTAGAATACACTGTCCCAATATGCTCTTAAGTCTAGCTGCTCTTTTCACTCTGATATTAGTTTGAATATCTTTAGGTATCACCTGTCTTCCTCCCAGAGGCCTTCTCAAATAAATTCCAAGTCACTAACCTGTTTGTTTTCTTTGTAAGACTTAGAGAAGCCACACCGTAATTTACATAAAATACTTTAGAATAGATCTTGAGATTCAAGGATAAGTTAGTTGAAGTTGCACCCCAGGTGCAGATAGCATTGTAATCAAGAATTCAGTCTCCCAGAGGAGAGTGGGAGGCTGTTAGCTAAAGCTGTACAGAAAGGGCACACTCCAGAGGGGGCTACTGCAAGCACTTCAGCTATCTTTATCTCTGATAAAGATATTGTGCTAATTAGCATTGTGAGTGTCAAAAGTGGATTTTTATTGGTGAAATTAGCACCTCGTTAATTAGCACAATGGATGCTAGAAATGGATTCTTGATGGTAAAATCAAAGATGAATATGTCAAAAATATTTTGGCTGTATCCCCCAGTCTGGCATGAATAATGTTTAGAAAACTAGAAATACTTTCTAGGATTGGAATACAACACTTGATCTTGAAATCTTCCAGGTCCAACCATTGATTTAGAAGACTTCTGATTGCCTGTTGCTGACAGTGAGGGCATCAGAATCCTCACTCTGGAATAGTGTCAAATCCATCTTGAGGAAAACATCGTGTAAGAAGTTGGTGGGAATACATACAAGAACAGAGAGGTGGCATCCCACCAAGCCACAGGACAGATTTTATTAATTGTGAAATGCCTGTTTGCTAATAAATTTTATTGAGTAAAGCCTTTATTTGTGGTAGAATCTGTTTTGAGACTTGCTTTCATCTACAACCTAACGGCAGAGTTGTAGAGGGAGTAGTTTACCCTCATTCATCTCCAAGCTTGTTATAATAACTTATTTAAAAAAAAAAAATGCCGTGTACATACCAAATGAGCTTTGGTTTAGTTTGCAAGAATTAGAAGATGTAGAGCTCCCCTGGTGGCTCAGTGGTAAAGAATCCACCTGTCAACACAGGGTTCAGTTCAGTTCAGTTGCTCAGTCGTGTCCGACTCTTCGTGACCCCATGAATCGCAGCACACCAGGCCTCCCTGTCCATCACCAACTCCCGGAGTTCACTCAGACTCATGTCCATGGAGTCAGTGATGCCATCTGGCCATCTCATCCTCTGCCGTCCGCTTCTCCTCCTGCCCCCAATCCCTCCCAGCATCAGAGTGTTCAATTCCTTGTCCAGGAAGATTCCTAATGCTGAGGAGCAACTAAGCCCAGTGCCACAACAACCGAAGGCTGCACACTCTAGAGTCAGGGCTCTGCAACAAGAGAAGCTGATGCAAGGAGAAACCCAGGCACTAAAAAAATTAAGAGTAGCCCCCACTTGCTGCAACTAAAGAAAAGCCCAAGCAGCAGCAAAGACCCAGAACTGCCAAAAATAAATAAAGGAATAAAATTATATATAAAACAGTATTAGTAAATATAATGCACTTGTGTATGTATTTACCTGTTTAGCACTTTTCCCCCACCCCTCCAGCCAATGCAAATCTCTCAAGCACAGGGGTCTTAGGCAATCTCTTTCCAGAGCCTTGACCAGAGCCTGCGACCAATGAGGCATTTCTGTAGTCACTCAACAGCTATCTTAAATTCTGAAAAGAGAATAAAGGAGGGGGAGGAAAAATGGTGAAAGGAATAGAACAGGAGTAACAGGAACTTGGGGAGAAGGATGAAGAATTAGGTACATGGAAAGGAAGTCAACAGAGGAGTCCCTGGTCTTAAATAGGCAATGGATAGAAGTTGCAGAGTTATATTCTTTCTTGGAATACTGGCCCTGTGAGATGCTATGAAGAAAAACATATTTAGTGGCTAAATGAGATTGGTAAGGACTGAATACCCACAATGCACGTGAGCATATTAAAGGCTCCGAGAGGCTTTAAGGGAACACACAAATACACACACCCCAAAGTACCTTGTTAATTTTGTTTTACCCAGTATTTTCCAAACTTATTTGAGCATGGGGCTTTTTTTTCTCTGTGACATTTATTAACAAACATTGAAAAAAGCTTTAGAAAAGCATAAGGGATGTGGCTAGGAAACTGACAAAGAAAATAGCAATGCTGTCATTATCCTCTAAAGCTAATTCTGGGGCAAGAGTCTAACCTTCCCTTCCTGTGCACCTCATGCATGGCGAGCACCAGCAACCGGATTGTGAAGCAACCAGGGAAACAATGCCCCATCTACTTCTACCTTCTGACCCACCCTTCTCCCAGAGAAAGGAAGAGGGACTGAATAGCTGAACCCTCCTGAAGCAGGAATACTTCGAGATAACTAGGAGCAATCATGCACTGAAAATCAGATATGAACGTGCTACCCAGTGTAGCAGAAAAAATGAACCCGTGAGAGTTGCCAGTACAGTGAAACCCACTTACTACATCCTTTTAAAGATCAGCCTAATGCTCACACATGCTCAATGCTTCCTTTTCTTGGCCCTAGGAGAAATATTAGGAAGCTGTTTCACTTTAGTAAGGTTCATGAGTTTATGGCCTTGAGAATGCCCTTGAGAATAAACTCAAGGGACTAAGAGAAAGGAAAAGAAAAGCTGTTTTAATGGATTTGTCTCTATCTCTTTTCCATATTACTGCAACTAAAACATTTGAATTAGCTAATTTTTCTCAACTCAGTTACAGCCAAAGAGAGATGACTATTTTCCTTCTTTCATTTTCTTTAGTCAACTAAAACTCAAATCATGTTAGAGAGTTAGGCAAATACATTTTGGGAGAGATTCCTAAAATATAAACACTCCAAAATGCATACAACTACATTGCTAACTGTTTGACTAACACAAGGGTCACATGAATCTTTGCAAAGGAGAAAAGTAACAAAGGGAGAATGCTCTTTTTTGCCCCTTGAACTTCATCTGTGCTTTCTTTCAACTCAGAATTCTTTGATATCAGTTTTGCCATTCATCCTTCAGTCCTCAGTTTCGATGACATTTACTTTGGAGAGTGTTTCCTGAGCCACCTATTAGTCTAAAAGGACCTGATCAGATGCCCTCATTATAACTTCCTTTATCACTCTTGGTCATGTATTTAATTGCTCCTTTACCACTAGATTATAAACTCCAAGATGACAGGGATCACATGTATCACAACTCATTCACTGGTTAGTCTTGAGAGTTTAATGAATGTCTGGAAGGAAATACATGCCTAATATGTATATATATATATACATATGCATATATATATATATAATGCCTAATATGTATATATATATATATGTCAGAGAAGGCAATGGCACCCCACTCCAGTACTTTTGCCTAGAAAATCCCATGGATGGAGGAGCCTGGTAGGCTGCAGTCCATGGGGTCGCTAAGAGTCAGACACGACTGAGCGACTTCACTTTCACTTTCATGCATTGGAGAAGGAAATGGCAACCCACTCCAGTGTTCTTGCCTGGAGAATCCCAGGGACGGGGAAGCCTGGTGGGCTGCCGTCTACGGGGTCGCACAGAGTTGGACATGACTGAAGCGACTTAGCAGCAGCATATATGCATGTCACGATGCAACTTGAGGGATCACAGTTTCCCAACCAGGGATTGAACCTGGGCCCTTGGCAGTGAAGGTGCAGAGTCCTAACCACAGGACCTCAGGGGAATTCCCCAGTTAAAATAGTTTCAGTTTAACTAGAATATGGACTTCCCTGGTGGCTCAGACAGTAACGAATCTGCTTGGAATGCAGGAGACCCAGGCTCAATCCCTGGGTGGGGAAGATTCTCTGGAGGAGGGCATGGCAACTCACTCCCAGTATTCTTGCCTGGAGACTTATGGACAGAGGAGCTTGGTGGGCTACTGTCCATTGGGTCATAAAGAGTTGAACATGACTGAACTACTAGCGATTAACTAGATTATAACCTACATTTTGATATCCAAAGCTGTATTTGGGGAAAGTTACATCAATGTATGGAGAAGGAAATGGCACCCCACTCCAGTACTCTTGCCTGGAAAATCCCATGGACGGAGAAGCCTGGTAGGCTGCAGTCCATGGGGTCGCTAAGAGTCAGACACGACTGAGCGACTTCACTTTCACTTTTCACTTTCATGCATTGGAGAAGGAAATGGCAACCCACTCCAGTGTTCTTGCCTGGAGAATCCCAGGGACAGAGAAGCCTGGTGGGCTGCCGTCTATGGGGTCACACAGAGTTGGACACTACTGAAATGACTTAGCATAGCATACATCAATGTAAATATGAATTCCTTGTTCATGTATATATACTAACAATCATAGTCACTCAGAGAAAGATATCAATATACTCCTGGGATTGGCTCCAGGGTAATTCAACCAGAATTGAAAGAAAAGCTCAGCTTAAAGACTTAAAAGATGAAGTTTCTGAAGTAATTTTGTGTTTTGCAAGTTCATCGAAATGATTCACTTAATGAAAGTATTGCTTTTGGGTATTAAGTCAAAGTTAGATAATTGAGAGGCAAGTCATTGTTTAAGAAGTCTAATTCATCAAAATGGACAAGAGTTTGCTTTGAGATTTTCTACTTACATGATTGTAGAGGTCAAGTACTTATATGAAAGCCATAGCTGAATAAGCAAATAGATGAAAGACAGATTATACACACAAAATTGAACACCTCCCCTCTCCCCTCTGCATCCACACCAAGTTGGTTTTCTTCAGACATTCATTTGCATGTGCGTTTGCATGGCTGTGAAGGTGTATGTGTATGAGAAGACAGGAAGAAAGAAAAGAAAGGGGGAAGGAAGGAAGAGATGGAGGGAAGGAGAGAAGGAAGAAGGAAGGAAAAAAGAAAGAAAACAAAAAAAGGAAGGAAAATAAAGACATAGGATGAGGGAAAAAAAATTGAGTTTATAGCCAAATTCTTGTGTTGCTGGTATAAATAAACTAGCAAAACAAGACAGATCTTGAATTGATATAAGCTAAGCTGAAGCCTGTGTGTGTATGTGCACATGTGTGTGTGCTTGTGTATGCTAATGCAGGGGTCATTTCTTGGTAGTCTACTGTATTCATTGACTTTTATGAAAGTTATATCAGGTGTCTATAATCTCTGTACAAATAAAATAATGCCACAGCAATTTGCTGATGAACAAAATTTGGTCACACCTTACAGAAAGACCAAATAAAATGGAATCATTTAGAATTTTGAGTGTAATTGGTTCCTAGGTGACAAATAAATCTATACTGGCCAATCAAGATTATACAGAAAGATTTCAAAATAACAAAAAACAAAACTAAGGATGCATAGAGTAAGAATTTTGAAAGAAGGAGTAGGCTCATACAGAATATGGATGATGCTGGAACAGGAGAGGAGTAATACTATATGAGGGAGAGAACAGAATTAAGGGAATAGGGGACAATGCAAATATTTGAAGTCAAGTCTCAGAATGCTCAGTTTGAGTTCAGTACAAACTATCTTCACTTTATTCTAAAAAAAGCTGCTTGAGCATGTGGGGAGGTACAAAGAAGGAACAGAGAGATAGAGGCGCTCATGACAAGCTATAAATCTTGAAGCTTAAATTGAGTGGGGGGCGTTGAGACAGTACAGTACAGCACTTGTTAAAAAAAAAGGTGACAAATGGTGTTTCCATTTGCGAAAGTCATTTACAATCGGCCATTAATAAAGGAGTTGGGAGAAGGGGAGCCTCTTGCAGAAATTTTAAAATTTCAGTCATCAGATTTAGCCTATTTCATTTAATTCCATTTAACAGCCTAGAGTTGATGTTATTCAAATATGTATAAGGTCTCAAATGGAAAGCGTTTTGGTAATTTGCATATCGTCACAGACAATAGAACCAGGCTATCGGCAATGGAAATAAGGGACAAAAATGACTGATGTAAATCAGCCCTTGAGAAGTTAGGTTTCTCCCAAGATAACCCAAATTAATGCAGTGTCCTTGCTCACAATGTTGATGTTCACAGAAGCAGCTAGAGAAACTCCAAGTCATGCCTGGGGCCATGGGGCCATGGTCTATACACTATTCCTTTGGTGCTGTCTTTTCACAGTGAGCAAATCAACCTTTTCATCTTGGTGAGGAAGAGTCTCAACTTGTTTTATTACTTGGGGCTTAGTTTAAACTCCTTTTCCTTTCAGTGTCTGTGGGGTGACTGTTAGATTCCTTGCTCTCTTGATATCCTGGAGACCCCCTGGGTACTATAATTATTATAATTGTGGGCCATAACTGTCTTGTTTAGGGGCCATCTGCTCTTCTCACTTGAATAATATAATTTGTCATTGGGCACACATAAATCACAGACAGGATAGTTTTCTCTCTTCCTGACTTGACAAACACCAAGCACATTTAGAATTCAGCCTTGTAATTAAGCAGGGCCTGATCTCCACCGGTAGGGTTGATATACGAGGATTTGCAGCCTGGGGAAGGGCTCTTTGTGTTGACCTTGGATGGCAGGCATGGCAGCATCTGAGGGAATTGTTACCCCTATGCTGCCCACCTGTATGACTCTAAATCATGTATGTTGTGTGTTCACTCAGATGTTTCCAACTCTTTGCAATCCCATGGACTGTAGCCTGCCAGGCTCCTCTGTCCATGGAATTTTCCAGGTAAGAATACCAGAGTGGGTTGCCATTTCATTCTCCATGGACTCTTCCCAACCCAAGGATGGAAGTTGCATCTCTTGTGTCTCCTGCATTGGCAGGTGGATTCTTTACCACTAGCGCCACCTGGGAAGCGATATACACAAGGGATACACGGTCAGTGGGACACTGGGGACTAAATTTGGACTGAAAAAACCTGAAGCTCAGTTTCATCTGTAAAATTTCCTGTCTTGGAGGCTGGAATGATATTACATGCAAGTGCTTTGTTATTCTCTCTAAGGAAGAACCAATTGGTGATAAAAATTAATACACTGTGTTTTTCAAAGTAGGCGGTGTGCATTTGTACATCTGCCCTCTGTGTTGTGGTTTATAAAAGGGGTACTTTTTCATTGTTTATCCAACTTTCCTCTATCAAAGAATCTAGAGCTCTCCAATGCCAACCACACATGGCCCAGCTGACTCCTAATAAGCAATTTTCTCTACCTGAAGATGTTGCCATCATCACTGTCTCAGCACTGAAAGATGAAATTTGACTTGTCACATCAATAGGTTGACCGACTATCCTGATTTGTCCAGGATTGTCCCAAAGTTTTAATGAAAACATTTCATCCCCAAACTCCTTCATCCTGGGGTTGATTGCTTTTCAGTTCTTCATACTTACTCAGGAAAGATCAACAATGTGAGATGGCTGCTTGTAGTTGGCACTGTCACCTGTTGTTCTGACAATTTGCTCTGACTGTAACGATTTAATTCTGTTAGAATGCAACTTGTGCGTCCCTTTATGCTATGCTCTAACCCAAGAGTTTTTAAGCTGTATGTCACTGAGTTCCCGTAGTTCACAGAAAGTCCTGCATGGGAAGTTGAGTACAGGGTGTTCCAGCTCTCCTCTCACCATTTCAACAAAGTAATTCCTCCACATTCTGTTTCAGACATTGGGTTCAATGTAAGATTGACCATTAAAAAGATGAGCCATAAATCTACCAAGTAACTAACTTTGCTGCTACTAAGTCACTTCAGTCGTGTCCGACTCTGTGTGACCCCATAGACGGCAGCCCACCAGGCTTCTCTGTTCCTGGGATTTTCCAGGCAAGAACACTGGAGTGGGTTGCCATTTCCTTCTCCAATGCATGAAAGTGAAAAGTGAAAGTGAAGTCGCTCAGTCGTGTCAGACTCTTAGCGACCCCATGGACTGCAGCCTACCAGGCTCCTCCGTCCATGGGATTTTCCAGGCAAGAGTACTGGAGTGGGGTGCCAGGGCCTTCTCCAAACTAACTTTATTTAAATTTAAATAAATAAGTCAGACTGCATTTAAGAAAAGGGGAGGAATAGAAATACCCTTTGATAGCTATTGCCTTTTGCTTTTTCTTTTCTTTTGTTGGGGATAAAAAAAAGTAATGTTAGTAGCAGTAGACTACTGACTAGTAGTCAAATGTTGATAAAAACAAAAATCTTTCCCAATTGTCCTTTCTTCCTGAGCATCTTTCCCATTCTCTGATAGCACAAATGATCATGTAATAGTCCACATGTGAGCATTACTCAGAATGCTGGAGGTTGATTAGTGGATGGGATTGTGAAACACAAGAAAACAATTAAAAAGGCTTACAATTTCAAAGTTTTTCTTAGTATGTCAGCCATATATGGTATCCTGTGTGTTTGGGTTATGAGAACCCTAAATTCAGGTGAAGTTTGGAGAGAGATATTGATATTACAGGTCATAGGAAAATTATTTTAATGAAAATTCAAAGTAAGAATAGCCATTTGAAAGATAAAAGAGCAAAGCAGACCTAGGGTTAAGTCTTTAAATCTGTTTATTTTTCTATTAACCTCCTTCAATCATGTGCTAATCTAGTAATATCAGCCTTCTTCATTTTACCACTATTGATTCCTGCACTGTCTCATTCTGCTGGTTTCTGTCTGTGATGGTCATTTCATTTTTAATCTCTCAAATTTACAGTTTTTTAAATTTAAGAATTAAAAAACTGTATATTGAGAGATATTGGTTTGAAATACATGAAAAAGGCAGGTCTTATATATACATGAGGATTCTAGATTAGAGTTAAAATTTAGGAAAGATGTCTTGCTGATGCTCTAATTCTCTGCAGACCTGTCACCCTGGCACTATCTTTTCTCATAGCATCATCTCTTCAGCTGTTCCTCTTCCCTTTTCTCTCCTCCTTCTTCTTTTATTTTACCTGCATATGATTATAAATGGCTCTGATGCTAAGTGTTATATGGCTTTTTCCTTCTAGAGTGGAAACATAGGCAGGACACTGAGAAACAATTTCTAAAATATGAGAGGGTCACTACTGTGACACACATTTGTGGAATGATGGGGGAACATCTGAGGGAATCTGTGAAGGATGTGATTAACTGGGAAGAGATTGGCCACTTTCCTAGATGAATCTAGAATATTTAGGTAGCTTTCCTGGTGTTATATTCCGTTAACTTTTAAATTTTCTCTTTCATCTATTTTTTTCCTCCTAGAAAAACCTGAGAAGTTGTCCTGGACAGAAATAAAATGGACTTTGTCAGGTTATGCTTCCCACAAGGACATGGGAAAAAGGGGTTGTATGTGAATGTGTTAATATGCTTCTAAGTGCTTTCCAACTGTTCTGTTTAATTCTCTCTGTGGTGTGTAACTCCTGAGGGACATGCACCAAATTGATAAGCTCAGTGCTAAAGTGAACTGTCTCATCTAGTCCCCAGGAACCTCTGAGAGAAGTGTCAAAATACAATTGTGCTCCAGCGGTATTGCTGTCCTGTAGAAGGAACCCTTCAGCACACTATTGACATCACAAGCAAATTAAAAGACTCACTAAAGTTAATATTCTCATATTATAACAACATCTCCTATAAATTATTAAAGCCCACACAATTTATTACCCATGTTAGGAGGGAGGAAAAAAAAGCAGGTTGAATCATGAGCCATGCTACTTAATGATTTATTTTTTTGGTCTTCAATGTGCTGAGGTTTATAAATCATCCTGCTCAACTCTACACCACACCAAGGAAAAAGCTGTTGCTAGTCATGCCCTTCTCTCACCGATGATCACCTACGCACAAGGTGGAAGCATACTCATTATTTTAGCATCTATCAGCAGCCCCTGCGTTTCAGGCTGGCTGTTCCTTTTCATTACCGTAATGCTTAAGTGTGGCATTGGATGGATTTGATTTAAGGCTTTAGATGACAGATCGAAGCCTTTTTAGAAATAAATATTAACCTCATTATTTAAGCAGGGAGGCCAACCTGACTTGTTTTCTGTCTCAAGGCTTCTAAGTAAATCAAGATTTACTTTGAGATCTTGTGCTGTAAAGTTGGTTCGCCAGGCTCACCACTAGTCTATCTTGATTATATTTTATGTTTTTAAACAAAGAGATAAATTTTATTCTACTCTGAGTGGTTTTATCTCTAGCTTTGCAATTGACTCAGGCAAATCATTCAGATTCTAAGAGACTGTTTCTTATTCAATGACTATATTGTATTAAATAATCTTTAAATTATCTTTCAGATTCAAAATTCTGGAAGTCATAGCATATAACTGCAAATCAGGCAGCAATTTCCACTGCTGGTGGAGTTCCTGAGAGCCCTGTAAATATTTGCCTAGGGCATCGCTCTGCCTTTGCCCTAAATTAGCTCTAAGAAGCCTGGGGTCTGTGCTAGGCATGTCTGCCCCTTTCTACTGGCCACAGAGAACGAGAAAGATTGCAAGAGGAAATGAGCTACTCTTGAATAATAAGTTAGAGATGGGTTAGAACCACTGAGAGTCTTTTGGAAATGGTGGGTAAATGTTGTAAAACTTCTAAAAAGATCCCCTGGGGTTAGTTTATAACTCAGGTCTTTGGTGACCATTTGGTCTGACTTCTTTGCTTGTTTACCCATGAACTTTAATGAGAAGCCTCTAGTCTTGGTACATTCCCATCCCAGACTGGAAATCCCTGGTGTACAAGCACTGATCTGTGCTCCGGAACAGTCATCAGCATGTCAGAGTTTGAAAATAGTGTCACATTATATCACTGTCCTAAAGTTAGTGGTAAAATAAACACAGATATGTAAGCTAAAATGGCATGTAAATACAAGTTGTTTTAATATTTCTCTTGTGAAGGCAATTTGATACACATATTTCTTAGGAATTAAAATAATAGACATTAATAATGCATGGACTACACATTTAATTTGCTTTGCAGAAGTAAACAAACATGCCTGTACGTTTTGTATGGAGTCACAAAACTTGGGAAATGTAGTCTGAACTTTTAAAATGTATTATTTTAGAGTACATTTCATAAATTTGCACTAGTATCCTAGCCTCTGATGTCACCTCAATGGAATGCTGTTTTTTCTTTCACTGATATACAACTTTAAGGACATTACTTAAGCTTTATCATTCAGTTTTCTCATCTGTAACATGGAGACAGTAATCCTCAGTCATTTCATAGGGCTGATTGGAGACTAGAAAGAGTTAATGGATTTGTGAAAGTTTTTTTTTTTTAAACAATCTTGATAGAAAAAAGAATTACTGTTTTGATTTGAACTAATATGAATAATGACTAAACTTGGTAAAATTGTCTGTTTCTAAGTATGAATATGGAGTTTCACACATCTAGTATGAACATATTTCTGAGATAATATTTACACATTCGTCTCCCTATTTGAAGAGATTATGGGGGAGGGTTGGGGATGGTGAGTATACTTTTACCTTTCAGAAACTATACCATGCTACAGAAATGTTACAACACAGAATAGTCAAGGCTGATAATTTCTCAACTTGCTTTCTGATTAAAGTCATTTATTGGGCTCCAATTATGTGCTAGGCCCCTGTTCACACAGTCAGATGGATAAGTGTACTAAGGATTTACTACACATAGGAAATCATTTTCCTGTGTAGGTATCTTTCCTCCCAAATGTTTGAGTGTTGGGATGTGGTAAGGATGGGGTATACTTGGGAAAGTTAATTTCAAGCTTTTGGTGCCTGAGACTTTTGTACAATCAGACATTTGACTTATTGTAGAAGTTCTAGGATAATACCCCATTGCAGAACAAAGTTTTCAGCAGGCTTTGCTAAAATGTAAGGTCCCCTCTGCTGATTAGATAGAATCATTGAACCTTATGCTTACTCAATATATACAATGGAATCCATAAGCAACCTCCTAAGAGGGGAGCCATTTAGATGAGACCTTTAAGATTTAGGTATTGTGTTCCATGAATGAACATGAAAGGCTGGTTGGCATAAATAGCCATTCATTCTGTCAACAACATTAATTGAAAACTCAGGGGTGCCTAAAGCCCCATTCTCATTTATTGAGTAAGCCAAAAGAATACCTTCACATCTGTATGCAAATATTTCACAATTGTGAAAATCTACTACTACTGATAAGTGAGTGACATGATGTGAAGAGGCTGTCAAGTGGTGACACATACACATTGGCTGTGACTTTTCTACATAATGTTTGCTTAACCACTTGTGTGTCATAATTTTCTGCAATATACATGTCCTCTAAATGTATTATGGCACTTGTAAATGCTAAAATTTGTTCCAGTGTCCTTGGCAAAATGGTCCCAATTGGACTGAAAACTTTGGCAATGTATTTTGGCAGGGTATTAGTGTGTTTGCTAGGTAAAGGATCATATGTTGATATCTCTTTGCATTCTACAAAAGCTTCAGGATTTGCATAATTTATGCAATAAATCTTTTCAGCTGCTGTTGAGAATCTTTTCTTCCCTCTTCTCTCCTTCCTAACCTAAACTTTGAGCAGAAGTAATGCCATCAATTTTACTGTATCAGCAAATCTATAGAACAATCAAAGGGCCCAGTTCCCTTCCTGGACTGAAGAGCACTGGATTAATAAATTTCTAACTTTGCTGAGCTGTCCTGACCCACCCATGTTCCCTCAGCGTTCACCTCTGCACCCTGAACGCTACACTGCTGACAGTGAACACATGTGCTGCTGGGATTGAGAACTTTTATTCTGGCTCTGATAATGTGTTCAATTTACAGATAAAGTAAGGTGGAAATACCCTAGAGTTGTTATCTCTAGAGGCCAACTTTAACCAAAGATGGATGGGGAGTTCGTAGATAAACATTCCAGTTTTGCCCCTTAGTTGGGCTAATACTTAGTTGTATTCTACACCATCTTTCAGAGTTCCCCAACAGGACTGAGATCCTCTTGCCAAGTTGGAAACTGTTTTGAAAATGCACTTTTTATTGGCTTTCTTCCATTTGCTATCTCATTCTTCACTGTCCAACAGTGTTTCCTGGGATCAACTCCCAAATAAATTAGTTGCACTTGAATCCTTGTCTTAAAGTGAGCTTCTGGGGAAGCCCAATCAAAGTAGCTAAGTTTCTCACATGAAAATGAAAACAGTAATACCTGCCTACCTATCTACATGGTTTTTGTAAGGATCAAATGAGATAATATTTGTACAAATGTTTTGAAAATGGTGAAACACTAAATAAATTCACATCTTTTAATCATTGTTATTGTTATTGTTTTTCAAACTTTAATTTAAATGTACAAAATGCTTGCAAATATAATTCTTACCTGTGAGCTAAGGAGAAACATATCTGAAATTTAGAATATAAGATAGGAAGTTATTAACAAGGATAGAGCAGGAGGAAGAGAACTTTTCAACTACTACTGTAATACCATCCAACACCCACATAACCCTCTCCCCAAAATGACAGATGTCAAAGACAAAGGATCAGAAAAGAGACAACTGGTTTTCACTATTGTCATTTACATTTCTAGGAAAGGATATCTTTCCATCTTTTCTTTGTTTGGAAGGTGCCTTTTCATTATATTAAATTCATAGGGCAGGGACTGAATTTAAATCTTCATTTCTTAGAGTGCTTTAAAAGATTAATCATGTTATTCAAATATTCAGAAGGATAAGACAAAACTCTTACTGACCAAAACCAGACAAGTTGGGGACAGACAGAAGAAAGAATTTAAATAACAGCAGTTTTGTATAATAGTGTCTGCTCACCATCTAAAGGTCAAATTACAAACTGAGGCAGAGAATTAACTCTACCTCTTACCCCCCAAATAAAAGCAAATGTATGTGAAATTTTTCAGGGCAAAAACCGTCAAGTCAGAAGGTTTTGTTGCTTGATACATTTTTACCGCCTTACTCAGAAAACTGTCCAGAAAGAGAAATAAAACTGTGTATTCTGGAAGCAAAACGGGGGAGAAGATGAAATCTCAGATAAAGAACTGTGGTTGGCAATATATTTAATGGCCTAAAGAGATATGAAAGCAAATGCCAAAGCAATATATTCATATCTCAGGTTCATGTAATTATATTTTGCCGACTCAACGAGTTTTATTAACTGAATGAAGAGCTGAGCACTTCACTTCATGTTTTTGTCACACCATAATTTTCTTAGATATTAATTGATTGTGACCACATTTGCCCCAGAACTGAATATACCACAATGCAAATTTAGTTTTAGTGTGTGGTTGACTGCCATGTTGAAATGATGATCTTTTGTAATTGTTAACAACTTTTGTGAAATTTACCACAGTCATAGCAGTTATAGGGGTACCACTGCACAGACCGAGGTCTGTAATTAGAAACACAACTTAGGCTGTGTCAAAACATCCTTGAGATGTTAAAAAAGGCATATTGCTTGAAATTGTGTGGCTGTCTAAACGCTTTTACTCCCAATTTTCCTGGGAGGTTACAGTTAAGAATTTTCCTCTGTATTTGCTCCCACAGAAGCTGTTGCTAATAATCTTCTTTCATAAACTGACTGACTCTTTGTGATCCTTAGTTCTTAAAAAGTTCTTACTGCATTTCTCATTTTCAAACCACATTTGGGCAGTCACTTTTTTTCCCCCCTGCTCCCATAATATGTAGCCATTGCTGCAAGCACAGTACTTGTCATCCCGGATTATAGATAACTGTTGAAGTGGCCGTCCCTTGCATTAGACTATGAGTTCCCTGAAGGCAGTAACCACCATTTCATTTTTGCATTCTTAGCACCTGTCACTGTCCTTGGCATTTAGTTAGTGCTCAAAAAGTGTTTGGTGATTGAATCAAATAGACACAGTGCAGTGTGTATATGTTTAATGTGTTTGCTGGTTCACATGACACCAGTCGTTCCTTACTATATTCTACTTAAGTCCTGTTGAAAGAATGAGTTGATTTTTTCATTTTGTTTTGTTCTTTTTTTACAGTGAGTTTTTAAACCAGAAATGCATAATCATATTTGGGTTAAAAATAATTTAGTTCTCCAATTTATCTTCCAAAAGTTGTTTGTTGTTCAATGACTTATTGATTTTAAATATTTTTTTTCTGAAGAGCAGGATTTCAAAAGATTTCCAATTTTTTAAAACAGATTTTTACATTGCTTAGGAAAGGACATAATAGGTAACACCAATCTTTTGCCTGGTAACTGTGAAGATTTCTACCACTTTGTGATTTGTTCAATTCAAGCCACTGATTTTAAATAGGAAAAGGAATTGAATACATGTTTTTAAAAAATCCCAACTGTTGAAAAGCTCTGTAATATAATCTAAAATAAATATACCAACTTAACTTTTTCTTATAAAATGGAAATTAGTAGGTTTAAAAACCATCTGCAGGATAAATATTTATGGAGCAGAATGACAACTTGACTTATCCAAAGCAGTGGCATACATTTTCTTAGTTAAATTTTGATGAAGCACTTCCACTTATAATTCTTCTGTGAACTAAAGAAGAGTTTCATTAACTATTTTTGAAAGATAATGAGGCCATGATCCCTTTCCAGATGTTTCACTTGTCAAATAATTGTGCTCTTTCTTCCAAATCTCCCTAGTTGCTTGGTTCCTATTTCCTTGTTTATTGAGCAGTGAGTCATAAAGATGAAGAGAAGAAGCAGACTACAGGAATCAGATGTATTTCATGTGGGTCCAGGGTACAAATTCTTACTGTATGAGCATTATTATGAATTCAAAGGTATTTTTATTTGTCTAAAATTTGGAAACTTGTAATGTCCTGAAGAATTATGTATAAATATACAATAAACAATATTCTTTATATGTTCCTATATACATAGTTGCAAATCTATGTATGATAATACTTTCAAACTCTCTAAAAGTTCTTGTTTATAGTTGGCCAAGCCAAGAACATTCACAAAATTAAGGCATAATTTTACCTTACTAAAGATGGAAGATTCTTGCAATTTTGTTACTGAAAGATAATTATCTCAGGTGTGGACAAAGAAAAAAAATCATGGTTTTGCTTTTATAGTTATAGATACACTTCCAATTCATTCTCTACAGAAGAAGCTCAAGAATATGGCTCTTTGCAAAATTTCCTTTGAGATCAAGGAAGGAGACCTGGATTTTTGCTTAAGAGCAGACTAACCTAATTCTATATTCTAGCATTCCAAGGCACAGGATTAAGAGGAAATAGAGTTCATAACACACAATGCAATTAGGTGCATATTAAAAAGTACACATTTAAATGTAACAGTGGATAAATGTAACAGCAACAGTAATATTAATAAATATGCCATTTACTAAAAGTATATTTTATGTACCAAGTACTATAGTAAGTACTTCACTTTATTAACTCAGTTTTTCCCCCCATGATGACCTTATGAGTTAGATGGTGGTATTAGTTCCATTTCACAGATAGGAAAATAAACCACAAAATTTTAGGTGACCTGCTCAAGTTTACACAGTTAATATGAGATAGATCGGGAGAGACTGAAGCAGTTGGGCTCTGTGGTGACTGCTGTTATACTATGGAATAGAAAACACCAGATGATATGAGAACTTAGTTGCTCAGTCATGTCTGACTCTTTGCAACCCCATGGATTATAGCCCACCATGCTCCTCTGTTCATGGAATTCTCTAGGCAATAATACTGGAGTGAATTGCCTTTCCCTTCGCTGGGGGACTTCCTGACCCAGGGATCTAACCCAGGTCTCCTGCGTTGCAGGCAGATTCTTTACTGTCTGAGCCACCAACCTACTTGTTTTGCATCTTGGTACTGCCAATGTTTCCCTTGATGCTCCCCAAACTGCCCTTCAATTTCACCCACTTTGACTCTGTTGGTTCTAGCTAAGACAAATGGGCTAAAGAAAGTGATAACAATACCTATAAAGTATACAACAAAAATTAACAGAAATTATTTTGCATCCTTTAGACATCATTAATGGACTTCCCACGTGGTTTAGTGGTAAGGAATCCACAGGAGATGTGGGTTCAAACCCTGGATTGGGAAGGTCCCCTGGAGAAGAAAATGCTAATCTACTCTGGTATTCTTGCCTGGAGAATTCTATGGATGGAGGAGCCTGGTGGGCTACAGTCCAGGGGGTCACAAAAGAGTCAGACACTGACTTATTGACTAAACAACAACAAGGACACAGACATCATTAACATTCCTTGTATTTTAAT
The DNA here is from genome assembly GCF_027580195.1 of Bos mutus. Lineage (NCBI taxonomy): Eukaryota > Metazoa > Chordata > Mammalia > Artiodactyla > Bovidae > Bos > Bos mutus. Next base: position 60,715,873 of record NC_091619.1, read on the forward strand.
CGCCCCATTTCTACTTCTTAGAAATTAATGAAAATGCTTCCAGGCTACTGATAATATTTAATCGGGGTGAAAGGGCTGCCCTAAGGATGGAGTAGGTAAGTACCCCTTCCCCAGTTTCTGTGAGGGATGGTCACTCACAGCTAACAGCTGACCTGTCTTCTGAGAAGCGAAGTTGCTTTCCTTGGAATATTCCCACTGGGGCAGCCAGTGGTTAACAGATACAAAAGCAGAATAAAAGGTCGTGCTTCCAGGCCCCTTGTTCCAAGAATGTATTGAACTCTGGTGCTCCAGAGCTTCCCTTGGGACAAGGCTCTCATAGTCTTCAGCTGAACACACAGCTTTGCTTAACTTCTTCCCTTGCCCTCTTCAGGCTCCTCCCTTCCACTTCTCCTAAGAGAACTCCCTCAGTAAATCAAGTCTATAAGAATCTTTTTCTTAGGTTCTGTTTTTAGGAAACTCAGACCAAGATGGATGATTCTGGAAGTGGTCCTAGGGAGCAGAGTCTAAGATGAGATGCTAGAATTAGATAGCAATCTGGCCCTTGTGTCACTGGTGGTAGGTAGACTACTGGCATGTTGCCAGACCTGGCATTCTGTAGCAGTGTGATTGTTGGTATCAGAGGTCAGCAAACTATGACCTGTGGGCCAAAATCAGTTCTTTGCTTTTTGTAAATAAATTTTTACTGGAGCACATTCATTTATGCATTGTGAGACAGAACTGAGCATTTGAGACAGATACTACATGACCTGAAAAGCCTTAAATACTTTCTCTTAGGTCCACTCCAGAAAATGTTTGCCAACTCTAGGCTAAACATTTCATCCACGGTGGTAAAATGGGTTGACATACTGGTAGAATGCAATGCCATAGCTAGTGCAATATCTCTAGCTTTGGGAGATATGGGGAAATTGGAAGTATAAGAACTATGGATTTGGATGACTGTTATTAAGTATCACTGATCATTGAAGGGAGAAAAAGAATTCTCTATTAGCTACGACTGCTGCATAACAAAGGATCACAAATTTAGCAGTCCAAACAACACATATTTATTATCTCCCTTTTGCTATAAGTTAGAAGTTCAGGGATGCCCTTCTGGGTCCTCTGCTGTGGGATCAATAAAATACTGTAATCAAGGTGTCATCCACGTGAAGGTTTGACTGGGAAAGTAACCACTTTCAAGCTCATATGACTTTTGATAGGCTTCAGTTCCTTGTGACCAACTGGCTTCAGGCCATCCTCAGTTCCTTGCCACGTGGGCCTCTCCAAAATGGCAGATTAATTAATCAAAGCCAGAAAGAGAGAGATTCTGCTATCAAGAATGAAGTAAAAACCTTATGTAGCCTAATCACAGAATGACATCTCATCACTTTTGCTATATTCTACTGGTTAAAAGCAAGTCCAAAGGAGGCTCATACTCAAGAAAGTGGATGATACCATGGTGTAAATGCTAGGAGGCATGGCTCACTGGGAGCCTTCTAAGAGCCTAGCTGCCACACAGGCTCAGATCTATTATTCAGAATTTAAAGAAAACTGTTGGAGTCAGAAAATTAGCAGCATTTAAAGAGACACTCATATCTCGTAGCTAGAGGGCAAACAGATTTGAAGATCACTCTCACATCATAATTGTAAATTGGCAGAACATTAAAGAAAGCTAAATTCTCAGCCTAGGCAAGTCACTTAGGCCAAAGTCAGGGCTCTGAAAGAAAAGGAGTAGGATCCTGAGGTCTGAGATTAGGCATATCTGTGTAGTTGAGAGCCTTAAATCTGTACATTCTCTCAAATACTTTCGGCTTGCAGCAGTAGCTAGTAAGCCCCATCTCTCTTAATGAAGATGAAAACCTCATTCTTGAAAACTATAAAGAAGCCTCAAATGAGGCAGGTTCATTTCAAGACAGTTCTCGGGTCTGTACTTTCCATTATGGACATCAGACTGATAATTTGGGCTGCATTTGGCATATCCTAACTAGGAAAGTAATGGCCTTTCCAGAGAGGAGATGAGTTTATACACTGAGTGCCAGGTGTTGGCTGATATGCGCACCAAAGAGTATGCCTGAGAGTGCACCTAGAGTATCCTGGATCAAGGTGGCAGAATATCAAGCTGTATGGACTGCTTGCCAACATGGGATTGCTCTGTTATGACAGAATTTAACATGCGAGCAAGGCCCTGGGTAAAAGGTCTAATATGAGGCTAGGATAGATCTGATTGCTCAGAAAAAGTGATGGCCCACATGAAATTAAGTAGAAATTCCAACACTCTAGCAATAGACTGTGGAGGAAGGAAAAAACATATAGAAAATGGGAACACAAAAATGGGTTGGTTAAGTAGCGCTCAAGGACCCATTTTGTCTACTTGCCTCAGGGGAGTTGGAAGAACATTCTGTTTATTAACATAATGAAGAATGTGTTGTTAAGGAGGATTCCAACAGTGCAGAAGCAGAGTTCTTCTTAGGCCAGGGATAGTAGGAGACCCTGTTATAGGACTGTGGTCCACTCTAGCAATGGAGATGGTTGAATTCCAGATTAGCAGAGGCTACAGGGCAGCATTTAATTGTCAGAAGCAAAGTGGGTGCAATCACCATAAAGGGAAGTCAGGTTGGAACGGCTCTCTTGCAGGTGGGATGGAGGCTGCTGTTAAGTATCTATGGCAATGTCTACCTCGTATAAGGGCAAGACAGATGGGCAGCCAACAAATGTATTGCTTAATACATAATCAAAATATAAGCAAATATTGAGGTTGGATAACTGACTGGAAAATCTTAAATCTCCTGCTCTCTTTTCAGATCTGAGCCAGTTCTGAGCCAGAACTCCTTGACTGAAGGAGATGCTGTGGCCCCAAGAGAAAGGAAATGCAACATTAAAGTAATTGTGATTCTTTTTAGGCCTTCCCCAAAAGGACAAGAGCTATTTACTCAGAAAACTGTACACTAGGGAAAAGGGAATACTCAGGTCATTCTGGGACTTTGAGATGCAAAGTATGATTTGGTGCTAAAGCACCATCATGAGCTCTCTACTAGAGTGGCTATTTATACTTTTCAGGAAGTAAATGAAGGAGTCCTGACCCTGGTTTATTTCATGGTGGGTCCACATACTTACCCAGTGGTCATTTATATACTTAGTTCTTGAATGTATAATTGGATATATTATAAGTTGGTAGAATTCTATCATTGATCAGCTATCGTAAAATATGAGCAAAAGTCAAGTGGACCTCCTTGAAATTATCTCCTCTGCCAAGTTAGTACATCAAAATCAATGATCATATCCTGAGGAAAGTTGTACAGAGTAGTACCTTTCTCAGAGATTTAAAAGATACAGGGATTATGATCTCCATCATGCATGTGTGAGTGCTCAGTCATGTCCAACTCTTTGTAATCCCACAGACTGTAGCCCATCAGGCTCCTATGTTCATGGGATTTTTCAGGCAAGAATACTGGAATAGGTTGCCATTTCCTTTTCCAGGGATCTTCTTGACCCAGAGATTGAACCTGCATCTCCTGTGTCTCCTGCCCTGTAGGTGGATTCTTTACCTGCTGAGCCATCGGGGAAGCCTGATGTAATTCACCAGTCTAGATGATACATAAACTAACAGATGGTTAGGATGGATGACAATGGACGACTCTTAGTTTAACCAAGGTGTAGTTTCAATAGCTGTGGCTATGCTGTGTGTAATAGATGCACTAGGGCAAATTACCTGGATACAAAATTTTGGTTATTATTCTGGCAAATATATTATTTTCAATACCCATTGACAAGGAGGATTGGAAGCAATTTACATTCATATGGATGAACAACAGCAGCCATATTCTTTACTTTAGTTCAGTTCAGTTCAGTTCATTCGCTCAGTCGTGTCCGACTCTTTGCGACCCCATGAATCGCAGCACACCAGGCCTCCCTGTCCATTACCAACTCCTGGAGTTCACTCAGACTCACGTCCATCGAGTTGGTGATGCCATCCAGCCATCTCATCCTCTGCCGTCCCCTTCTCCTCCTGCCCCTAATCCCTCTGAGCATCAGTCTTTTCCAATGAGTCAACTCTTTGCATGAGGTGGCCAAAGTACTGGAGTTTCAGCTTTAGCATCATTCCTTCCAAAGAAATCCCAGGGCTGATCTCCTTCAGAATGGACTGGCTGGATCTCCTTGCAGTCCAAGGGACTCTCAAAAGTCTTCTCCAACACCACAGTTCAAAAGCATCAATTCTTCAGTGCTCAGCTTTCTTTATGGTCCAACTCTCACATCCATACATGACCACTGGAAAAACCATATCCTTGACTAGACGGACCTTTGTTGGTACTTAGTGTTATGTTAATTCTCCACCTCAGGCAAAATATAGTCTGAAGGGACAGAGTCTGTCTGGATATTCTGCAGAGTATTGTACTTGTGCACTCTATGGATTACATCATGTTAACTGGACCAAGGCACTCACTTTATGGCAAAGAAAATATGTCAGTGGGCATATTACCATAGCTTTCACTGGTCCTACTACACTCTGACACAACTAAGGCACCAGCTTAGAGATGATAATCTGTGAGGATGGGTACCATTTGTTCAGGGAATTGTATTCATTGTAACCATGGATATATGGTGCTCTGTCCTGATTAGGTAGAATACATGAGTGTAGGCATCAATTGGTGAACATAAGACAGACACTTTTTACTGTCACTTTGAGTGATCTATCCTTGTAACTTTAGGTTTTGTGAGTTTAGAGATCCTGGGTCCAATGAAGAGAAACCTCCACTGGGGGAAACTTCAAGAGTCTCAGTGAACTTAAAGCTATTGTCACATTACCTTGGGACTCCTTGTATCAGTAGACTTGCTGTTGTTTAGCTACTAAGTTGTGTCCCACTCTTGTGACTGCATGGACTGTAGCGTTGCAGGCTCCTCTGTCCATGGGATTTTCCAGACAAGAACACTGGAGTGGGTTGCCATTTCCTTCTCCAGGGACATGGGGATCTTCCCAGCCCAGGGACTGAACCTGTGTCTCCTGCATTGGCAGGTGAATTCTTTACTACTCAGCCATTCAGGAAGCCCACCAGTAGACTAGCTGGCACAAAAAAGTTACTATGTTGGTAAGAAAACTGACCTTATTATCAACGAAGGGGGAGCAATAATGCCACATGTCAGAGACAGGGAGCAATATGTTTGCCATTCAGATGGTCTTTGGGGTGTATTTTGGAATTATCATGCCTTGTTTATCTGTAATGGGCAAGTACAGCAACCATACCCTGATTAGGGCAGGTAACCAGGTATTTGACCCCTTAGAGAAGCTCATTTGATTTACCCCCTCATCGTCCCCCAGCAATCTACTTAGACCTGCAGAAGTATTAGGCCATAATGAGGAGCATCTGGAAGGGTGACGAAGGAGGGAGCTGGTGACTATGTTATGGCCTTGGGACAAACTGCAGCAGGAGAAGCTGTAGCTTGTTCTGCCATCCATTCTCTTACACATTAGTCTGGAAAACACTGTACTGTACTAAGTCCTACGCTAACCAGAATGCTGAAGCAGCTGTGCCTGGGAAGAGAGAACCTAAGAAAGAAGCAAGTGGGTCTGAGCAGTGCAGGGGGCGGACTGCTGTGCTGCTGGCATTTCTCCTACCCACCGGCTGCTGTGAGTCCTTGGCCGGTCAGAGCTCATGGCTGCACCCTGCCCAAAGATTTGCCCTCCACTGAATAGTGCCAACTCAGCTGAAAATTACTGTCCTTGGGAATAAGAGGTATTAATCCTGTGGTACAATTTATGTTCAATAGTTCGTCAAGGCACCAGACTAAACTAAAGCTAGTTTCCATCCAAAGTTATGTCTTTCTTGGCTATCTTCTTCTGCCTATTATGCTTTTTTTGCCGTCTTTTCCCTAAGAGCATTCCCTTAATAAATCATTTTCAGAAGAATTTCAATCCTGGGCTCTACTTCTAGGAATTCTAACTTAAGATACCATCTTCTACTGTTAACTATACTGGAAAAATCTTTTATTCACCTGTATCACTCTGACCCAGACATAGTAGTATGCACATGAAAAGTTGAATAGACTAAGGTTTGCAATTAAAAAAAAAATCCTAAAATCTCTCCTCAATTTATTACTGTGGCAAAGGCTCTTATGCATTTTCAGTTCTCAACTTTACTATAACTGATGATCATTATCCTATTCTTGTTACTCTCCAAACCTTCCTCTCTCCTGATGTCAATTATTTTTTTTTAATAATTTTATTGATTGATTTTTGGCTGAGCTGGGTCTTCATTGCTGAGCGGGCTTTTCTCTAGCTGCAGCAAGCGGGGGCTATTCTCTAGTGGCAGTGCGCAGGCTCTAGGGCATGTGGGCTTCAGTAGCTGCTGCATGTGGGTTCAGTAGTTGCAGCTCACAGGCTCTAGAGCACAGGCTCAATAGTTGTGGCACATGGGCTTAGTTGCTCAGCAGCATATGGGATCTTCCCAGATCAGGGATCAAATCCATCTCTACTGCATTGGCAGGCAGATGCTTTGAACACTGAGCCACCAGGGAAGTCCCTCAACTACTTTTTAAAACATTCTGATCATGTTACTACCTTGCTTAAACATTTTGGTGACTTTTCACCATTGCCTGGATAAAATCTTGACTATCTAGCATAACATACAAGGCTTTGTTTATTGGTCAGAAATTTGGAAGTGAATTCTAATAGACTCTTCCCCTTATATACAGCCTGCACACCATGTGCTGCATATAGTCAGACTCAACCATTTATTCCATCAATTAGACTTGCTCTGGTTTGAATCCATGCTATTTTTTCTGCTTTGGATTGCCTCTTCTGCTCGAATGTATCTGCTTATACTTATACTTTACAGCTTATTTATCAACTTCTCTGTGAAACTGTTATTGACCAACCCAGCACTTTTTTCCAAATTCCAGGAAGAATTAATAACTTCCTTCTTTTTACTCTTCTATGCCTGTGTTATGATGCTTGTCATGTTTTTGTTTTGTGATTGTTTATTAACATGTCTATCTCCCTCACACAAATTTGAATTTTTCAAGGGTCATGTGATTTGTTTTTGTGTCTGTAATAGTTTTCACGTGGCTTAGCATTGTATTCTTAAAATATTTATATATATTTATATAAAAATAAAAAATATGTACACATTTGTAAAGAGAATGCTATGCTAGGCCATATGATAATTATTATCACATGTGTATATGTATAACTAAATGAAGAGATTGGCTTGCTTTTAGATAGCCTCTCAGCCTGACAAGTTGACCTGTTCTAGTTCCAGCCTTTAATCCTTTGCTCTTGTTGGAGATTTGGAAACCAAAGGAAGTCTCTGGACAACGGTTTGTTCACCTAAATCAAATGCCTGTCCACACACCTTCAGTCCATCATTGCATGAATCTATATAACTTTACTTCCCATGCATTACACCAGTGATTTGTAACAAATGGGGCAAAGAAATAAATGGCCACGTGGCAATAGCAAGCCTGAAATTTAGCTAGGAAACCTAAATGCAAGCCTACATTTTGTCTCTCCTTGAAAGTGAATGACAGGGAGAACAAAAGAAAACTGTTTTACAAGTAGCCAGCTCCCACCTCCTTTTTAACTTGTCTGCATTGTAGTCTCTCTGGAGGTCAGTTTAATTGGCAGTGTTTCCGATTCACCTAGACATTCAAGTAAGCAGAAGCAATGCTAAGTTTTCAGCTTTTCTAAAAATATTATTTCTCTATATTTTTGGGAGGTTAGGATGTAGATGTAGCCTTAGGAAGTTCAAATAAATACGCTTGAAAAAAATCCCCAGCATATTATTAGAAATTGTATTAGATCTTAGAATAATTCTGAAGGTAAAAACGATAATAAAAGATACTTCATTATAGGAAACTCAATGGTTAATGTGGCATAAAGCCTGGTTATGAGAATCTGACCTGATAATATTCACTCTTTTGCTCCAGCTACATTCTCAGCTTCAGCTCCTCTAGCTCCCTCTGACTTCAAAGGAAACTCTGCATGAAGAGGGAGGGTACACAATAGAAGAATTGGTCCGATTATCTTCGTGTTTGGGAATGACTAAAGATTATAGATATGTCTTCTTTTTTCTGTGCTTTGGACTACGCAACACCAATTACCTCAAGCAAAACCCCCTACCCAGGCTAAGGCATAGATTTGGATTATACCAAAATTGCATAAAACTGGAAATAAGATATTAATAATAATCCATAATAGGGTGACATAATGGAATACACGTTTATTTTCATTGGATTTAGCTGGTACAACAAAAAAAAGTAAATTAGTTTAGAGATTTAAATTTTATATTTATTATACCCTGACCTTTCTTGCTCTTCCCTCACTTTATATTATGAATGAGGTAATTAAAAAGAGTCCACTTCTTTCTTGTTCTACTATAGCACGTATTTGCCCCTCTAAATGTGTTTGTGTGCTTGTGAATGTGTATGTGTGTGTGCACTGATTATTTTAACCAATGTTTGAAAATGAATTTGGAATGCTAAAGGTCAAAGGAATGAATTAGTCTGACTTGGTAATTAAAAGACCATGCATGAAGTATTAGCCAGGAACCACCATTAGATTTTTCGTTCTCAACCGAAAATGAAAAGGCAAGCATAATAATCTCACATCACCTCTGAAAATTATGTCAGGAAATGTTTTCTCAGAGTCAGCTACTGGTCAAGACTTACATCAAGTTAAACAAAATAATGCAGGATCAGGGAATCTGAAAGGGCCAAAAGTTTGAACAGGAGGACTGTTAGCCCTTCTGCCTGAAATGCATAATCATACTTCCTGTTTGTATGGGAGGTGCTTACCATTACCTGCAAGCATAAGCATGTATAACTTACATGTTAGGGACTAAAAGCTTAGGTCCCACTCATCCTGTTTAGAACTATTTTCTATAGAGGTTAATCTATGCAATTTGAACTACTAAATGAAAACAACAACAGCAACAATAACAACACAATCCCCAGTGGACCAATCTACTTAAAGTTGTGTTTTACCAAGTTTCCAGAGTGTTGGGGATTATCTAAACTACAAAAGAAGTATGTTAACTATTGATGAATTGTATCAAGTATTGGCTTTCTCTTTCTTTACTTTGGCCACACATGTGGGTTGTGGGATCTTAGTTCCCTGACCGGAGATCGAACCCAGGACCCATGTCAGTGAAAATGCTAAGTCCTAACCACTGGACTGCCTGGGAATTCCCTAGGTTGCTATTTAAATGTCTTTAATAGAGACTGCACTTCCTTTTTAAGAGTCTGTATTAGTCAACCAAAGCTGATGGCAATAATAACAGCTGGAGGTTTGACTTCAAAATGCTTTAGTTTGAGCTGTTTTTGTTCATAAATATAGAAGATTGTAGATATATAATATGAAGCTGGTGTTGTCATTACTAACAATAGTTTAGAAATATATCAAATGTAAAGGAGTTTTTTATGAATTGATTGATGTAGTAAGCTCCCAGCTATAGTGATTTGTCATTTTTCACCCAGCTTTCAGGCTTGACTTACCAATGCCCCAAGAAACCACAAAAGAAACTTGAACACAAACCTTTCAACCAGGTAACTCCATAGTTTACAGGTGGCAATGAATGACATTTCCTCAGGAAAATCTTGGAAATGACCAATGTTGCACATTTTATTAATCTATGTTTAACCTGAAACCTAGAGACTAGCTCCCCTCTCTTCCTGTCTTCAAAATTTCTATTACCAACTGTACTATGTTGAAGTTTACATGACAGGCCATTTCAACACTTTTGTTTAGTTAGATGGAAGTGCATCACTTTTAAAGAAAAGCCCTATTGCCAAAAAATATAAACAGCTCTAACTTTGATTAATATAAATATTTAAAAACCAGAACATTCTGTTACATCTTACAAAAACAATTCTGATGTAGCTGATGGGAAAGAAAAAGTGCTTTCATACATTAGACAAATTCAACAAAATGCAGCTGCAGAACAAAATTTTAAGTAAATATGAATTGTTTGTCTTTTCACAGGCCTACAGTATTTACTTAAATGGAGTTATTTTAGAACACTTTATGCTTCATTAGAAAAACAAAGTTTTTTTGTTCCATTTCTGAAGTATTTAAATTTTAAAGTCCTCTAATTAAAAAACACCATTAAAATGATTCCTCCTGCCCAGTTTAGGGTTTGCTAATAAGCCACTGCACAAGAGATGTGTGAAATGAATAGATGAATAAAAATGTTGACAGCAAAAGCGAGGTCTGAAGGGTGAAGTTAGTTTATTAGGCCCTGTTTGTCACGAATGGCCCTGCAGCACATATAAAAGCAAACCCCTCTACCTTCGAAGATTAATTCTGAAGGAGGCACTCTTGGGTCAAAGTATACATAAGCGTGTGCCTAATCTCAGAGAAATCAGGCTATTTTCTCACAGCAATTAAGCAGAGGTCTGGGGTTTCACCCACAGTGTATTTAAACACAGGATACAATTAAACCCCAAAGTATTAATATCTTTGCTCTGCAAAATTGCCCAGGAAATAGATTTTGTCCTTTTTCAAATGAAAAGCAAGGCAAATTAAGAGAATAACTTGATTCTTAGCTTAGTTGCTTGAAATAAAGAGAGTTGTATTTTCTTCTAATTGCAAATGTCTTATGTACATAAGGACAGTTCTTTACAATAGAATAAGAGTTACATGGTTTCTTACTCCTTTAATCTAAATAACAAATCTAGGAAGTTTGCAATAAAATGTATTGTTTTAAACTATAATTAAATTTCTTATCCAGGTTATGTTAAAAATCAGCTCCTTATAAAAATCGAAGAAGTCACTATTTACCACAAACTAAATGTCACAGCTGGGAAGCTTTGCGACCTATGTAAAAAGGAAAGAAGTAAACGCAAATCTTAAGCAATCAAGTGTTCAGAGAGATTGCTTTCTGCAGAGATTTTTCTTAAATTTTTTTTTCATATACGCATCTCAGGTCGAAATCTTATCTTCTAGAGAAAATTACTGCTAGCTTAAAACACTGCTTCAAAAATGCTAAACAACAAAATAGCTTCTATTTGCTGTGTATCAGTTCCCTATGGGCAACCTTTTTCATAGTAATAAACCACTACCTTTATTCAGGTCTTAAAAAAACACCCTTCTGTATTAAAAAATTTTTGCCCATATTATTATTGTTGTTATTTCTCTTTTTTCACATATCAGGTTAATATTCTATTTTATTGTTAAACTGAATTTTTTTTTTTTTTTTTTTTTGGCTTTTGGAGGGAAAAGCCATGGAGGGAAATTGCTCTTGGAATAGAAAAGGATAGAAATAAATAGTGTTTCATTTATGTAGCTGAATCAATAGTTATTTCATTCCTGTAAGAGTTTCTAGAAACACACTTTTGGGATATGATCCAGTGAGAAATCTTGTAACCCATGACATGTTCTTAGAAATGAATAACATTTAAAGAATGAATCCGATGTGGGATGGCATGCATGTGTGTACTAATGTTTTCCTCCCTAAAGCTCCACTGCTGCTTTTAGGAGGAGCTGAGTACTTAACCATGCTATAAATGATCTGGGCACGTTTTCGTGTGTGCTGCGCTATGTGAGAAGGCATGCAATCTGAATTTTAAGAAGGATAGTTTTACTAGGACCAATGACTTTAATAGTACTTCTTGCTGACATCACTGGCAAATTGGTCTACTCTGTAACCTTTAAAAGTGCAGCATATCCCAAAATGAGTTACTTATTAAACACGTGTTCTTTTTTTGAGTGCAACTGACCTTTAAATGATTATTTCTCAGCACTTGCAACAAAGACTCTCACCTATCACCTTTATACTTTTGATGCTGCAGTGAGTAGATTCATAACCTTTTCACAACACTTAACATGCCACACAACACGGAATTATAAACGCTAATAAACACTTTATTTTAAGGGGAAGTCTTATTTCTTTATTAAATTGTTGCAGCACACAGAAGCCATGGAGAAGTATAACAATAAATTATTATTTTGATCAATCAGCAACCATTTTAGAAAATACTTATAACTCCAAAGCACCAGAGAGTTAAGTTATTGCTAAGGAGTTTCTCCTGACGTCTTCTCCCCTCAACTTCCAAGGGATATACATGTATGTAGAGGGTTGGGAGTATGACTTAAATAGTTGTATTTGATAGAAAAAAATATTGTCTTTAGGTTCAGGAACTTGTACAATATTTGTAGTCAATTTAAACTAAAGCTACAGGAAACTAGCACACTACCACTTTTTACTAAGTAGAAGGAAAGCTTTTGAAACGCCAAAAGTATTGATGGAACATATACATATACTCTGTAATATTAAAGATTTTAAGATTCCTCTTTCCTCAGAAATAGACACCTTTGTAAAGATATAATAGGTATAATCGAGTCATGGTTTTCTTTTATTAAGTGAAGATGGTAATTATAAATTTATTCTTCAGGAATCAAATCAAATCTCCACAAATTTTCAGGAGCTCATGTTTTCTGGGAGCTCTCTATGAATGTTAGCAGATCCATGTTACTTCAAGTCCCAGATGAGCTTTTGTTGAGCAGATAACCTATTTACTCCTTAATAGAGCTGCTGAATCTATTGAAGGTCTCATTAGCCCTAAATATTTTCCCTTTCACAGAGGAACAATATTCCAATTTTGAAAAATTTCAAAAAAAAAATCTTAATCCAAAAGATTCAAGCCCTGGATCAGGGTACTAAGTTCATATTTTACACACATTTTACTGTAACCGTAAGAAACAGTTGCCTGCTCATGTTCAATAATGAACTTATTTCTTGCAAATTTGACCTTATTTATAAAATGCTGTTTTAGAAAGGTGTTGGATTCTTAAAATTTTAAAATAGCAACTCCCCACCTAATAAAAGGGTATTTTTCACTTGTGTGCTCTCTCTCTTTCTTCTTTTCCCACATCTCTTACAAAGTGAACAAATTAGAATGAATTACAGAGATATGTGAGAAAACGTTCCCAAACAATGAAAAATAACTGATTTGAAATAATGTTCACTTACAGTTTTCTTTTCAGCTCTGACTTGGTAATATTTTGAAAAGCATGAGGGGCAGCCACAAACCTTCATCTGAGAAATCAAACTTAATGTCCTTTGGAATCATTGGGCTCTAAAAGAAAAGAATAGCAGAGATATGACTGATTTGGCTTCCTTTAATTTACAAAAAGGCAAATGAGTTATTTTATTGGCATGTAATCACAAAGAAAAATACACAGACTTAAGATTAAACTGACTCATTGTCAAGACTTACAGGGTCTTATTCATTAATTATGGTAGCTGCTGACAAACAGAAGAAAACCAATAATGCTGGATAAAATAACCATCAAGGGCTTCTATGTCTGGAAACTATTTAAATTCTTGAAATTGAATATTTATGATGAGTGATACTCCTCTCATGTATACCATATTCTTGCCCGTTCTCAGCTCTGACTGCATTCAGAAACCCTAGATGCTCCTATGCTTTTTTCACACCCACTTTTCTCTTGGCTTCATCACAGCCTTCTCTGCTAACATCATGTGTACTAGAGAAGTGAACACCCAGTGTCACTGGCAGATTCTCAAGTGCCCCCTCATCTTGTGATACTCATCTCCATCCTAAAAAAAAATAGTTCAGCTTCAACATCCTTCTTGCCCTTTCACAGGCAGCCCCCGTGAAAGAGTTGTGAAGTTTGCTTTGCACTTATCAATAAAATGTAAACCAGCATGGGCTGACCTCCTTGGGGTTAGTGAAGCCACATTGTCTTTGAGCATAGACAACACTTTGGCCACAGATGTGACTGGTTAACTGTACAAGCAAGGAGGATAAATCCACATAACAATACTTCATTCACCAAGGAAATCTGCAGTGGATTACAGCTTCTCTATGGTTAAGTCTGGTCTTAATTTACTGCTTTTATTCAGTTTTCAACCACAAACGAGCCCCTTATGAGGCATTCACTGTGCAGAATTGACAACTCTTTTTATCTACTTGAGAAATATTTTTGGATAATAATTTATGGTTACAAAATATTTTAAGCAGTTTGAACAGTTATATTCTTTCAGTGTTTAATGATGCAGTATCCCCTATAAAAGTGGAATGCCAGGAAATTTGGTAATTTTACATATAGTATTTATAACAACAGAGCAATTTGGCTATATAGAAACACAAATCACACACACACAAAAACTCTACATATTTCATAGAAATTTAAAAAAATACATTTTTGAAAGCTTTTAAATTGTATCTCAGGAGAAAATCAGCATCCAAAACAACATCTAAAGGCCATAAATATATGTGAAAAAATAATTTTGGCAAGCACTGTATTTTATTTATGGATTATTATATTTAAAATAGCATATTTTGAACATCCTTCAGAAGGAAAAATATAAAAAGGCAGGGAGAGTTCATACACTGTTATGTTACGTGAAACCAAAATGTGTGGGTAGGTTTGTGAAGGCAGTGGCAGCCCACTCCAGTACTCTTGTCTGGCAAATCCCATGGACCGAGGAGCCTTGTAGGCTGCAGTCCATTCGGTCGCTAAGAGTGGGACACCACTGAGAGACTTCACTTTCACTTCACTTTCACCATCAAACTTATTTTTTTAATCTATGTCCTGAATTAATGCTGTCTTTTAAAAAAATTCATCTGAAGGTGCTCATTATTATTGGGCGTACAGTGTTTTCGAAAACTGATTGCTAGTAACTGGAACTACTGTGAAAATCTCAAGTGGGCTGAAAACATCATATACCTTTTAATAAGTGGCAAGTGCCTGTATCAGAGTTTGTCATTTAAATGCTCATATTGTAGTATTGCCAATCAGTGACATTTATATCTGGAAATGGGACTTATGTAAATGGAATGCATTTTATAAATGAAGACAATAGAAGCAGTGTGGTTGATGTTCTTTGAGATGAGTTACTTTTGCATTGCTTTAGATTAATTTAAACCATGGGTACACAAAGCTTTATAACTTTCCTCTTGGCAGAATTTGAGCACTTTTAGACTATTTGATACTAAGGGATTTTTCCCATTGCAGGATGAACTCCACGAATATAAACAAAGGAAAACATTTGACTGAGGTACTTGCCGTGTTTTGCTCATTAGTAGCTACACTGTCTTGAACAGGGAATGAGTGCTTAGGGAAAAGCAATCTTGGCAATAACAAAAAAGGACATTGCTTTTACAAGGAATAACAATTTATGGTTTCCTAAAACATCTTCCTCAAGTGCCAGATGTAAATCATATTTAAAAAAAACCCAAAGTATGTGTGTGCTTCAGAGGGGAAAACTACATAAATGTGCAATAGAAAAATAATGAACTGTGTCACATTGGTTAGTTAAGCAATTATTGCTTCTTTGTAGACTCAAATGCTATTTGGGTTTTTCATCATAAAAACAGGTGGGGCTTGTTTTTTTTGTTTATTGTTGTTGCTGGTTTATAATTTTGCTTAGAATAATTCTTCTTGTTATAGTTCTTGTTATTTTAAACTTGTTATGTCCTGCCTCTGGTCTGATAGCTAGGTTTCATTACTTTCCTAGATGCTTTAATGAAGGTGTAAAAGGAAAGGTTAGAAAGATCATAAATTAGACAACAGAAGCATCAGATTCAAGTGCTACTTAATGCAATCCTCATATCATTCGTATTAGAATAGTTTCATTAAAATATTACAGCTACCTTCTGTTGTTTATGGCAAACATATTAACATACAGTTAAGAGCAACTTTGTCATAGAATATAGAAGTTTGGAATTATGACAGCAGCAATGAACTAACCTCGTTAGTATGGGCAAAATACTTTCTAATCACCAGCTGTGAGTCAACTAGCACAAGATTTCAGGGAAGATTTGGTGCATTCTCTGCAATCCACTTGGCACACAGACCCCTAATGTTCCTACATCATTTACATTATATCCTGAGTGCCCGGATGCTGGTCTCATTTCTCCTTCCTCTTCCTGCCAAGCATTATATGTGAAGTGTGGGAGGGTCATTTAACAATGAATTTCCCCATTGTATAACCATTACAAAGCTATCCAGGCTAAATAACTTGTTGTTTTTTAAGTCACTGTGCAATTTCAAGGTTTTAATGGTCCTTAAAATATAATACCCTATGTCATTTATTTCCTGAAGTGAAAGCTAGTGCCAACCTTTGGAATTCATGTAAAACAAGTGGTTCAATACGTTTTGAAGAGAGAATGAAAACGATAAGCAATTAATCTACCCTAAATGCTTTCCTAATGGCTTGCACCTTTTCTGACTGATTTTTGTAATATGGATTTATTCAAAAGAAAAATCAAAGAAAACATACATCCAAATCTTTCTATAGTGCCTTCGCTAGAGTGAAACCCACACACGGTGAGGCAGGAAAGACTGAACATCTAAATAATCTTAAAACAATTTAAAAATGAAGGTGTTTCTGGTTGAATAGTAGCAACTTGATTTTTTCCCCCCTGTGCCTTGAGGCTATGTGAGAAGGGAAAGATTTGAGACAGGAAACTGGGTAAATGAGCATAGAGAACAGGCTAATTTCCTAACAGGATAATCTTGCAAATGACACCTGGTTTGGGAAGTGAAGTTGTCTTAGTCTAACCACTAATTCTCAGAGGCACGGGTTTTAGAATTAGCATAGGTGAGAGACATCACTGAGGCTCAAGACCCCACTACAAAGCAGAGCTAAGTCTGGCTGATGTGTCTGCCTGCCAGGATATCTCCAAGGAACCTGGCGAGAACAGAGAAGACCTGCTAAAAAAATCATATTGTTCAAGAAACATGTATGGGCTGAGGAGACCCTTGTTGGAGGACCACGTGGAACATCCAGATTGAAGACCAGGAAGTTCAAGAGTAGAAGGGACTGAATTTCAATGATTAGTGGGGCCAAGAGAACTTAGAGCCTGGCACAGATTCACACAGAGTGTTAATAGCTGAGGGCTACAGATGAAAATATGATTTTTCCAACTCAACAGAGATTATATCTTCTTTTGGCAGTAGTGCAGGACAGAAATGGTAGATCCAAAGTTACAGAAATCAGTAGAAGATTGGACTTAAAAGAGTAGAATTAACAGGCACAATGCAAAAGACAGAGATCTTGCTCTTGAGTAAATGTCAAATGACTCTCAAGAGCTTTTGCACGCAAGGATACTTCAAGAGACATGCCTTGTAGGGAAATGATAACCATGTCTGAAAGGAAGAGCATGGGATCCAAAAAAAGCCGATGTGTATATAGAAGACTGGGGCTGAGACTGAGATCACGCCTTCCTATTTCTTAGTGAGAAAGTACTGATGATGGAATAATTTTATAATATCACACTTATTACAAAATAATGACAACTGCATGTACTTGTATATATATATGTGAAAAGTGAAAGTGTTAGTTCATCAGTCATATCCGACTCTTTGTGACCCCATGGACTGTAGCCCACCAGGCTCCCCTGTCTATGGAATTCTCCAGGCAAGGATGTTTGGAGTGGGTAGCCATTCCCTTCTCAAGGGGATCCTCCTGACCTAGGGACTGAACCTGTGTCTTCTGCATTTCAGGCGGATTCTTGACCATCTGAGTCACCAGAGAAGCCGTATATGTGTGTGTGTGTGTGTGTGTATATACTTAAATTAATTCTTTGGTAAAGATATATAGCATTAACCAAATTGATGAATTAATCAAGAACAAGAAGTCTAGATGCCAGAGTCCCAAGGTGTAGAACACTAATTCAGCCGTCACATAAAAACACACACTTAGTGGGTATGCCAAACTAAGCATTTCATCATATTTTTGGCACCCAGCAAAGACTGGCCTCAATTGAATCTGCTGTACATTCTGTAACTTGGATGATCACTACATGCCTATCAACTGAATGGGGTTACTCTCTGATTGGCATATTGCCAAGTAACCAAGTTTTAGAATAGCACAAATGTTAATTATATGTTTAATTTAACTGACACTTGTCCTTGGAGGCTGTCATTAAATGTTACAAGCTATGATGTGGAAACTATTATTACCTATTATTTATAGACAGGCAAAAATAAGAGAGAGAGAGAAAGGCTGAGAGTTTTAGAGGAATGATAGATTTGTAAGACTAGAGATTACTCCAGGCTTACCAGGTGGCTTAGTGGTAAAGAACTCACCTGCCGATGCAGGGGATACAGGAGTTTTGGGTTTGATCCCTGGGTTGAGAAGATCCCCTAGAGTAGGAAATGGCAACCCAATCCAGTATTCTTGCTTAGAAAATTCCATGGACAGAGGAGCCTTGCGGGCTACAGTCCATGGGGTCACAAAGAGTCACACACGACTGAGTGACTGAACACATGTGCATGAAGAGATTACACTGGCAAGCGAGAGCGCTATATTTCTTCCCTAGACAATTTATAGAAGGTGAAAACCCAGATCATTGAAGTGTTAGGTATGGTTTTACTAAATATCCACTTCGTCCATCATTTCATGTTGTGGGTATACTATACCACTCCTTTCCTGAGTAAAGTGGGAAAAAAAATACCTCTGAAGTAAAATGTTTGACCTTGAGAAGGCATCAATTTTAAAAATAAATTCTTTCAATGTAAAAATTTCATAATATTTTCTTCTACATTTAGTCTGCTCAAGAGAAAAAGTGTAATGAGGGAAGGTGTTCAGGTATAGATGAAACTAGATAGATAATGGGTCAATGATCATTGAATTTGGATAGCAGGTACATTAGGTTTTGTTATACTATTGTTTATTTTAGTGTAAATTCAGAATTTTCTGTAATAAGAAGTTAAAAGAAATTCAATTTAGAGAAGCATTTAGATACTTGTCCAAATTTATTGGGGCAAGTTAGCTCATTTTATACTGCAAAATTTGGCCATAAACAGGAGAATGGAAAGCTTATATTAATTACATTATATTACTATACTTATGTTAATGATCCCACTGTAACTATACCAAGTTCTCCTAAAATTGGAAAACAAAAAAATCCGTATGTATTTTTCTAGCTTCTGCATTCACAGGCAGTCTTTTTATAACAGCCATGGGTTTCTATGCTGAGTGCCAAATATGCTTGCCGTTTAGATCAAATTTAGATTTAACTAAAATAATTAGCCCTCCATTCTAATTCTAATGGAAATGTAAGACTCTTCACTATTCAGAGATAGTAGCACTATTAAATACTGCTGGTAACCGTGATTTATATGAAATAATTAACAGACTGTTTCTGTTGTAGATACATGCAGAATTTGTCCTAAACCAAAGGCGAAACAATAATAAAAACTACTGCCTTTTAACCTTTCCTTGAATTTAAATAAAAAATGTGTACTGGAACTGCACATTAATAAAGCCTGTTAAGCTTGGAAGAATATTTTACATTCATCTGTAGTTCATCAGACAGGTTCATGACCTCAGTAGAATTGCTCTAGCTCCTGCAGTTCTTAAGCCGGCATGGGGGATGACACAAAATATTATTTTATGATTAGAAAATTTTACTAAAATTGACAAAAACAAAGAAACACATTCCAATATTGAGTACATGCTCTGAAATTAGCACATATAAAACTAAAGATATTGAATGAATTGACTTTTATTCCTCGAGGTACCTTAGAAAGAAGTAACTAAAGAGAACTAAATATAACACAGTGGCTTTATCCTTAATGTAGGGAATTTAAGGGTCAGCCTCTACTTTTTGCCTGGAGGTACAAAGAGGGACTACATCTTGTTTCACAATTTTTCTGAGTTATATGGTAATGAAAAAAATATGTAATATTTTTAATTTAAAATATTTTTTTCTCAGAAAATGCTGTTTTGGAAGTATCCTAGTATTCATTTTTAATGGAACTTATCCCCAAATTTCCTGTTGAATGACACTGTATGAAAGTCATTACCATTCAGGGTATTGCTGCTAGCAGGTCCCACTAAAGTGGTAAGTTCTGTTGCATCTCTATCACTCAGCCTGAGAAAATTCCATCCACAGAGCTGATTCATGCTACTTCTTTGGATCTGCTACTGGCAGCACAATAAGGGATGAATGAAATAAGCACTCAGCAGCTGAATGCCCTTAAAGACCACTTGGGAACTTTATTTGGTGCCAAATGAAGTGACCTGCCAGTGTCAGCTGTGGGAAGCATATTGTACTGGGCTCTGCAGCCTGTCCTTGTTGCCTATTCATTTCTAAGGAAATTTTCAGGTATTGAA
This sequence comes from Bos mutus, assembly GCF_027580195.1. Classification (NCBI taxonomy): domain Eukaryota; kingdom Metazoa; phylum Chordata; class Mammalia; order Artiodactyla; family Bovidae; genus Bos; species Bos mutus. The sequence goes on from NC_091619.1 coordinate 60,735,933, forward strand.
TTTTAATCCATGATGCCCAATTATAATTTGGGACCCTTTTACATTACAGACTGGGCTTCACACCATTTGGCAATTAAGTCAGAGCCACCTAATATGTGATTTTAATTTCCGGAAAAGCAGGTGCTTCCTTTGGTAAGTCACCAGTCTCTGATTTTCCTTCCTTCTTTTCCTTAAACCATTTTCATTTTCATACCTCCTTACCCCGCTTCTGTAAGTATTCACTGCATGTTAGATGATTTTCCTATTTAAGCCTGTAGGGCTTCCCATAGACTTCTTTTAAAAGTGCTTATAACTTAAAATAAAACCATTCTGTAGATATCTGTTTGATCTCCACTTTGTAATAACTTACTACATTGCTTTTGAAAGCAATCTGAATAAAAACTTGTTTACAATATTATCTAGCACTTGCAATTATGAAGTGTGACTCCCGAGAAATAATTATTGTCTGCATTAACTTTTTCTTCTATTTTCACCAATTCAATAAAAGACTTCTTAACAATTAAAAAACTAACATATAGCTGATTCATATTGATGTTTGGTAGAAACCAAAACAATACTATAAAACAATTATAATTCAATTAAAAATAAATAAATTAATTAAAAAACTATTGTTTGAATTTCTTTAAGGCTCTATGTCTGCTGCAAACCTACTTAGTTGTTTAAAATACATATTTGAGAGGGCACCTTATAATTTGAAATACTCAAGTAATACAGTGCCTGATTTGGAGACAAATAGTATATAAATCAAGGGGCTTTCCAGATGGCGCAGTGGTGAAGAATCCACCTGTTAATGCAGAAGAAGCAGGAGATGCAGGTTCAATATACAGATCTGGAAGATCCTCTGGAGGAGGAAATGGCAACCCCATTCCAGTATTCTTGCCTGGAAAATCCCATGAACAGAGGAGCCTTGCGGGCTACAGTCCATGGGGTCGCAAAGAGTCAGACATGACTGAACGACTGAGCACACATGCACTATATAAATCGAACTGTACCTAAAAAGAGGTTCCCCTTCCATACACATGCACTAAGATGGTGTGGTCTTACCTTCTAAAACTACTTTGTGCAAGATTGAGCCATTACCAGTAGAGTCAATAAAGAGGAGATTGGGAAAAGACATGTCAGTGTGCTGATGATGACGGTTTGTTATTCCTTCTATCATGATGAATGAGCTGCCTGCTTCACTTTTGCCATTACCAGACATGAATTATAAAACACTGTTGAAATATTCTGGCTATGATGGTCACCAGTAGGGTTAAATTTAAGTCTTTGAGTATAGATAGACCTAAGTCATTGGAAAGGGAAGTAGGTAAAAGGGAGAGGAAGCCAAAAAAATAAATAAATCAACAGAATAGGAAAGGGTAAAAAGGAGCTTTGAAGCAATAGAAAGAGGAAGGTGTTGGAGGAATGGAAAGAAAAAAGAGTGCTTAAGTTCAGGACACTACTGAGTGTTCCCATCAATTGGCATAATCCAGTCAGCCTCTTGCTGTGCTCTGCAGGCTGCGACTACAGATGCCTCTGTGACCTTGCTGGGCTCCCTGGAATACTATTGTATGATCATCTGAGGATCAGTAAAACCTGATAGTCTTTAATGGGACCATGGGCAAATGCTTATTTTAAAAAGAGCAAAGCAACCAATTTCTGGATTTGAAAAATGAAAAATTGGAGAGCTCTGTAAAAACACAGTTGCTTATAAAAGTTATTTAATATTTCACTTAAAGAACTAGCTCTCCTAGAATATAATTCATTTGATTTGACTAAAACATACAGAATTGTATGTGGTAGTGTTTCACAAACTATATTCTGAAAAACATTCATATCCTGTTTCTTTAAAAAAGAGCATACCCTCATCAAATACATTTCAAGACACTAAACCATATTTGCTCTCTGGGTGAGTTGCAATATTTATTACTATATTATAGGCACTGAGAAGTCCTGCAATGAAAAAAAAAAGCTGTTTATTTTCGAACCCACCATTTTACAAAAAATTTGGCTTTGAAATTTTCCCTTTAAAACACCATTAAATGATTTGCATTCTCTGGAACACAGTTATAAAGCAGTATTAGTGTTTATGATTTTGTTGTTGTTGCTTTTGTTTTGAAAAGTAGAAATAGCTGAAATGCTATTTCTTATCTTTGGGACTAAATATTAAAGTTTACTACATCTGATTAATATTTACTTTGTTAAGTTGGATATGAAACTTATATCTTATGACATGTTCATTTTTACCATGTGTGTTTATTTTATTTTATTCTTTTGTATCCCCCATCAGTCTCTAAGAGGGCTTCCCAGGTGGCTTAGTAATAAAGAATCTGCCTGCCTAATGCAGGGGATGAAGGAGACACGGTTTTGATACCTGGGTCCGAAACATCCTCTGGAGAAGGAAATGGCAAACCACTCCAGTATTCTTGCCTGTTCTTGCCTGGGGAATCATTAGACAGAAGATTCTGGCAGGCTACAGTCCATGGGGTTGCAAAAGAATAGGACACGACTTAACAATTAAACAACAATATCAGCCTTTAAGTAGATTAAGGGCAAGGTCCATGTTTTGTTTTTCAAACACAAAAACTTGCACAGTGCTTGACATTTATAAATATTCAATAAATATTTGAATGAATGAGCAAACACTTTAGTAGATATCTTTAAGATACAGATATAACCACATTATAAGTTTCAAAAAAATAACTTCTGGCCTCAAAGTAAAAATAATAGAAATGAAGGTGAGAAAGACTAAATTGAACTGGTCTTTAATAACTTTGTCAGAGGCCAATAAATTCCTCACCAATTATTCCGTTGTCTGATGCTTCATTGCTCCTGTTTTCTGCTCTATTTGAAGTCAATGTTCATTCTATTCTATAATCTTCCAATTTGTTTTTAAATCTTTATATCTTCAATTATCTTTCAATAGCTATTTCTTACATGCCCTTTGCTTTTTCTAGAATGACTTCTTAAAAGCAAAACTAACAGTGAACTTCATGTATCACAATATTTTCTGACAAACTTATTGAAGAGACAAGAAAATGCAGTGAAGGCCTAACGGTGAGAAAAGTGTGATACAGAATAGGTGAAATGTTTAATTCATTCAACAAATATTTATTGAGTACCTATTCTATGCTGGCCGCAGTGCATAAAGTCTAGACAATTCAAGGTCAGCTGAAAATATGAAATATTCATCAGATAGATATCAACAGAATTAAGAATTATCTGAATTTCATCCCCACTAAATCAGTTTATACTCTAGAATGACTTGATATTTTTAGAACAATGATTTGATGGGTAAATTGTTTGTCTTATCTATTATGTTCTGTTTTTACTGAGGTTCATCTTTTCTATCTTGACAGTTCTGCCAACTTTCCCAAAATTGTACAATATTTTATGGGCAGGACAAAACCACTTAATAAGATTCTGTCACATAAAATTTAAAGTAATTTTTGTTACCTTACATCAAAGTAATAACTGTTCAAAAGTCTACATAAAGAATGATTTTACCAAGGATTGACAAACTATTCCCCATTGGCCAAATCTGATCTACCATATGTTTTTACAAATAAAGTTTTATTGTGAGACACACATGCCTAATAACTTAAATATGGTCTGTGACTGCTTTCATGCTCAAACAGTAAAGCTGAATAGTTGCAACAGGGACTGTATGACCTGCAAAGCTGAAAATGTATTTACTATTTGGCTCTTTACAGAAGTAGCATGCATAACCTTTGGAAATTTAGATTAGAGCATAATGGTAATTTGGGTGAGAGAAAAATGATGGATTACTAAAAAACGTTCAGCATCTCCTTTTGGATATAAAGTTGTTCCAACTTTGAATACGATGTGAATAGTATTCTGGAAATTCTTAAGTAATAAAAATAATAACCTTGTCATTAAAGATCTAAATCAGTAGCAGTAGATATCTCTTTCAGTGCTGTTCTTTTGTTCAATACAGTTATCTATAAGTACAGACATGAAAAGCTAGAATGCCCAAGTTTTGTAGTAATACGCTCTATGCTGGGAATATAGAGCTTGCCTTGGGAGGTAGTGTACTTTAACAGATACCACAGATGAACTCCAAGATGGTCTGTTTCCTGATATCCACTTACTTGTGTAGTTCCATCCTATGTAGAATAGGGCTGATTTGTGTAATCAATAGGATATTGCAGAAATTATGGAGTATGACTTCTGAGTCTAGGCTACAAAAGACATTGTGATTTCGGTTTAATTTTGGAAGAGCCAGCTACTATATCAAGAAAACACTCAAGCAGCTCTTCAGAGAGGTCCCAGGGCAAGGAACTAAGTCATTTGCTAACAGCAGAAGAGGACCTGAGGCATCTGAACAACACGTACGTGAGTGAGCCACCTTAAAAACAGACCCTCAAGCCCCAGTTAAGCCTTAAGATGACTGCAGCTCTCGCTGACATCCTGACTACAACCTCCTAAGAGTCAGGGATCCAGAATCACCCGGATAAATCACTTTTGAATTCCTGATCCTCAGAACCTACGAGATAATGCTGTTTTAAGTCACTAATTTTAGTGACTTAACAATAAATAATCAATCTTGTGTCTGAGAGTGTGGGGTCTGATGTCATATAGCTTCCATTTGAGCTTGCATCTACCACTTGCTAGATGTGTGACCTTGGGGAGATTATTTAACTATGTTATTTACTTTTCTCATCTGTAAAAATGGGGATATAATTGCTCCAATCTTACAGAACTGTTGTGAGGAATTCAATGAGATAATGAATGAAGACTTTCTGGCATGTAGTAATTGCTAAGTAAAGGTTAACAACTATTTGCTTTTAATTATTATGAGAACTAACTCCAAGTATTCACCTAAGAATGAGTTCAATGAGTTCACTTTTTTAGGACAACTAAGTGAATACATAGTAGAATAAAAAAGAAAAAAATACAAAAAGCTTTATCCCACATCCTAGAGTTTATTTATTTTAGGATACCTAAAGTAAATGTAGTAGATCAGTATAAAAAGCAATTAAGAGAAGACACCTATTATTAAGACACCTGAAAACAAAATACATATATACTATTGCATAATATTACATGCAAACAGTAGAGAATGAAGAACAAGCTGCTACCTCAAAATGTAAGTAAAACTATACAGTCTAACACTAGCTACAAATTTTAAAAAACAAAATGACATATGCAATTTTTAGTCTAATTTGCTGAAGCCTAAACCATAAATATCATTTTTTGGTAAAAGTAAAAGATAAATAGCAAAATAATACTACTCTTTGCAGATTGTTTGAGTTATCTAACCCTTCTTTAATCCAAGGGATTATTGAACAAAACCAATGTTCATTCAAAAACACTTACAAAATCTGTTGTGGATTACCAATATCATCAGTTAAACCTGTTTCAGATTTATTGCTTTCATTCAGGTTAAATAATAAAAGGGTCCATTTGTCCCACCACATGTATATACACGAATTTAGCTTTCATCATTCTCTACAAGTTTAATCCAGTGATTTATGTTTTTTAACGCATATTCAGGGAATCTCTTGAAGAAACGCATCTAGACAGACAGAAAACCTAGATGGGATTAATAGGATGTGTGCAGGATTTAAAACTGGTTGATTCAGTTCAGAGAAAGTTAAAAAGAGAAAAAGAACATAACATTGTAACCCTGCTTGAGGTTCTAATCATGTTAATGACTTTAGCAAAAGAGAACAGGATAAGGTCAAGAAAGTTCAGAGACAATGATCTCTGTTTCTAGAAATATGTTACATGGAAGAAAAGCCATTGCTTCAACTTCTCTTTGTTAACAGAGGGAAACACAACTCTGTTTTTCTTAGAGAAAAATCTACCTTCTATTTAAGCCATCATTTTAATGGTTAAATTTAAGATTTCAGAATTCTTGATTTTCTTTGTGAAGTCTTTGTATTTCATCAATACCACAGCCAGTGAAGAAACTGAGCAGGCTGACTTTTTTTTAAATGGTTTACAGCAAAGCAATATATTACTTTGAGATCCTCAGATAGCAAGTTCTCAGATACAAAAAAAAAAAAAAAAAAACTATGACTTATCTTATTATTGATGGCTTTGCACATTTAAACACATTCAGTTTAAGTCTCCCAAGAACAAATTGGAATATGAAGAGAAAAATCTTTTTCTCCCGGCAGAGTGAAGCCCATTCCACTCTATTAAGTATTTTGTTTCAATGACATTCTAATCTTTGCACACATTAAGAACTTCCTTTCATAATATTGTTTTGCTTAGTGAAGAGCATTTTAACAACTACGTTCTTTTCATTAACTTCTTTCCAAACACAGAGGACAAATGGAGACTTGATAAGCATATTTTAGTGCTTCATTGGACCTGATATGTAATCCTAAGTATATTCAACCTTCATTTTGTTATAACTTCCATAATTTAGTGGAACACCTTGGCATGAAATATTTTGTGTTCATTAACTTTTAGAGAAAAAGAGAATTACTATCTAATTGTCCGTATTTTTGACAGTGTATCAATTGCTCTACATATTTTTCTGATTAAACAGGTGAAAAAGACCATACATAAGGACATGGCAAATGGGAGATAAATTCAGTGCTGTGCAGCAGAACTTTGTGTGTGTGTGTGTGTTTAGTTGCTCAGTCATGTCTGACTCTTTGTGACCCCATAGACTGTAGCCCGGCAGGCTCCACTGTCCATGGGATTCTCCAGGCAAGAATACTGGAGTGGGCTGCCCATGGGGGATGATGGGAAATCTATTATAACTGTGCTGTCTACAGCACAGCTATGTAAGGCTACATATGGCTGTGGAACACTTGAAATATAGTTAGTGCAACTAAGGTACTGAATTTTAAATTTTACTTATTTTAATTTGTGGCTAACGTATCAACAATACAGAACTAGACAATTTATGACCAGATTTAAAAAAAAAAACCAACAGCTAATTCTACAACTGATTATCCTTATATTTAGCTCCTGACAGTCTTATTCCAACCTTGATAATGTTTAAAGTGATCAATCTTTGGGTTGTTTTTAAATATTATAAATTTAAATTTGCTAGAGAATGTCTGTCCTTTGAAATATTTTGCATATACAGACAATATGAGGTTTATTTAACTATTTTTTGAATAAAGTTGAGCAGCTCAGATGAAATTTAATTTAAATTTAGTTGTTTTCTACTTATGATTTATTAGTATAACTGAATATCTTCTTTGCTTCAAAATCATGAATAGTTTGAAATTTCCTCAAACAAGTATGAATAATTATTTTTAGAATAAATAAAATAGTCATATCATAATTTCCTACTTAAATGAGAAAGTATTTGTCTCAGGCAAAATATACTTTCAGATACCTAGGCTGGAAGAAGCACAAGCTGGAATCAAGATTGCCGGGAGAAATATCAATAACCTCAGATATGCAGATGATACCACCCTTATGGCAGAAAGTGAAGAGGAACTAAAAAGCCTCTTGATGAAAGTGAAAGAGGAGAGTGAAAAAGTTGGCTTAAAGCTCAACATTCAGAAAACGAAGATCATGGCATCTGGTCCCATCACTTCATGGCAAATAGATGGGGAAACAGTGGAAACAGTGGTTGACTTTATTTTTTGGGGCTCCAAACTCACTGCAGATGGTGACTGCAGCCATGAAATTAAAAGATGCTTACTCCTTGGAAGGAAAGTTATGACCAATGTAGATAGCACATTCAAAAGCAGAGACATTACTTTGCCAACAAAGGTCCATTTAGTCAACGCTATGGTTTTTCCAGTGGTCGTGTATGGATGTAAGAGTTGGACTGTGAAGAAAGCTGAGTGCCAAAAATTGATGTTTTTGAACTGTGGTGTTGAGAAGACTCTTGAGAATTCCTTGGACTGCAAGGAGATCCAACCAGTCCATCCTAAAGGAGATCAGTCCTGGGTGTTCATTGGAAGGACTGATGCTAAAGCTGAAACTCCCAATACTTTGGCCACCCAATGCAAAGAGCTGACTCATTTGAAAAGACCCTGCTGCTGGGAGGGATTGGGGGCAGAAGGAGAAGGGGACAAGAGAGGATGAGATGCCTGGATGGCATCACCAAATCAGTAGACGTGAGTCTGGGTGAACTCTGGGAGTTGGTGATGGACAGGGAGGCCTGGCATGCTGCAATTCACAGGGTCGCAAAGAGTTGGACATGACTGAGCAACTGAACTGAACTGAATATTAGATTATTTGCTTAAATGATGACTTGAGTTCTAATAAACCTGTGGAGTGAAAGGACATAACAAATTTATACAATTTTCAATAGACTCTTGCATTTTCATAACTGGCTGGGGTTTCACTTATTTTGTTAATATATATTGTACCTTTGTTACTCCAGTTGTGAAACTCTTAGGCCATCATTTCATCCTTTTCTAATCTCTTCCATGGTTATTACACGGTTATGGACAAGCCATTCAGATTTGGGCTTTTTGTTTGTTTGACTCCAGTTTAATGGGTAATACCATTATTATCTGCTGGTAAGTTATTTTAAAACTATATGATTGAACAAAAGTAATCAGGATCATCTTATGACAACCAACAATACTTGTGACGATAGGAATAGTTTCAAATTTCATGGAAACACCCTGGAATTCCTTTTCTTCTATAACTCTCTGTATGTAAAATTCTTGTTTTGTTTGAACTTATATATGCTACTACGACCATGGGATATGTGTATTTCAGTACTCTAAATTCCTTACTTTTCATTCTCAAATTTTGTTTTCCACAGCTCAGCTCTGCTGTGTACTTTATAAAGAGCTGCAATATCCTAACTATTCCAGCCCCAAATCTATTCTGCACTGCTTGTCAATCACATCACCTTCCAAGGTACTTCATTGCACACAAATCAAGTTTGAGTCATCTACTTCTAATCAATAGATCCTTATAGATTATTTTTAGTACACCTAAATAACTTCCCAGAAAACATCTCACCATCTCATTTCTAATGGGAAAACGTTAGATGAAATTTCAAGCAAGGCCACTAAAGAAGAAAGGCTAATGTTTTCTTCTGGTCCATTGGGGGCCTAAACTCCACGTACTTCTCACATGAAATGGGAAAATGCTTTCTCTCAAGTCAAATATACCCATAATAGAACATTTCAACTGAGGACTCTGGAATGAAAGATGGCTGAAGGAAGTTCACATCGCCAGATGGTTTCAACACTGCTGAAGCTTAAGTCTTTTATTGTAGACGAGGCAAGCAAGTTCTGAAATCACAAGTGCCTCTTTGAAACAAAACTGACTGGAAATAATTTTTTTCTTTCCTCTCTCTTTTGTAAATCAACAACAAATGTGGCTACTAATGGTACTCTGAATGCCATCAAAACACATTCCACTTATTATTCATAATCCAAAGATATTTATTGCTCTAATAAGATAGTTAAATAGTAAGCAAAGGAGCTGTTCTTAACAATCTATCCTGTTCTGTGGCTAAAGGGAGTATTGACAAAATTCATATTTGTATGTTGCATTTTGCAGTTAACAAAATACTCTCCTATAAGTCATCTTATTTAATCTTCATAGCTCCCCTGTAAGAGTTAGTGCATCCTTGAACCACAGTCAAGAAACTGAGGTTCTGATCAATAAGAAGTTGTCTGTGTTCAAACAGCTGGCATCTTTGAGATGCATCTTTTAAATACAGCAGAACATTCCAGAAGCTGCCTTCTTTCCATTACACAAAAAAGGATTACTTAGGTCTACCATTTTATTTTCTGATTTTGAAAATGAAAATGTAATTTTGAAAAGCAATGGATTTTTGTCTAGGTTACTCCCAGGCAGAATTATACTGTTTCTCAGGTCATGCTGTAGGCATGCTTCACTCTGCATAATATTAAACTCTGCCTGAATTAGAATGGAGACTGCTGAAGGCTTAAAGCTCAACATTCAGAAAACAAAGATCATGGCATCTGGTCCCATCACTTCATGGGAAATAGATGGGGAAACAGTGGAATCACTGCAGATGGTGACTGCAGCCATGAAATTAAAAGATGCTTACTCCTTGGAAGGAAAGTTACGACCAACCTAGATAGCATATTGAAAAGCAGAGACATTACTTTGCCAACAAAGGTCTGTCTAGTCAAGGCTATGGTTTTTCCAGTGGTCAGGTATGGATGTGAGAGTTGGACTGTCAAGAAAGCTGAGCGCCAAAGAATTGATGCTTTTGAATTGTGGTGTTGGAGATTCTTGAGAGTCTCTTGAGCTGCAAGGAGATCCAACCAGTCCATTCTGAAGGAGATCAGCCCTGGGATTTCTTTGGAAGGAATGATGCTAAAGCTGAAACTCCAATACTTTGGCCACCTCATGCGAAGAGTTGACTCATTGGAAAAGACTCTGATGCTGGGAGGGATTAGGGGCAGGAGGAGAAGGGGACAAGAGGATGAGATGGCTGGATGGCATCACCGACTCAATGGACATGAGTTTGGGTGAACTCTGGGAGTTGGTGATGGACAGGGAGGCCTGGCGTGTTGCAATTCATGGGGTCACAAAGAGTCAGACACAACTGAGCGACTGGACTAAACTGAACTGAAGGACATATATTTCAGGGGTTTGGCTAGAACCAGAGGTAGGCTAAGGTCAACTGAGCTTTTAATTCTCATATCCTCTGAGAATACTTTCTTGACTGTGACTGGTCCCTCAAAATGACTCTTGGTAATTCCCTGCCTCCTAGTATTCACAGAGCATCCCCTCCCCTGGAGTATGGGATGAACCTAGTGACTTGCTTCTTATATACATGAAGTATGGCAAGTGAGATAGTGTGTCACTTCTGAGGCCAGGTTACCAAAAGACTCTGGCTTCTGCCCTGCCCACTCTCTCTGTTGCTTTCCTGCTTGTACATCCTGATAGAAGCCCAGTTGCCATTGTCTTGGCTGCCTTGTAGAGAGGTCCACAGGGCCAGGAACAGAGAAATTTTCTAGGCAACAGCCGATGAGGAACTGAGGCCTTTTGTCCAGTAACCTATGAGGAACTGAATCTTGTCAATGACCATCTGAGTGAGCTTGGAAGTGGGTCCCCTTCTGGTCTCACCTTGAGGTGACTGTGGCTCTGGTGGTCACCCTGACTGCTGTCTTATGAGGACCTGATCCAGAGGACCCAGTTAAGCTGTGCCCAAATTCCTGAACCACTTAAACTGTAAGGCAAAATTTGTATTGCCTTAAACTGCTGACTTTCAGGGAGTAATTTGTTACACTGAATTATATAAATAATAATTGACTTAGAATTCCATTAACCTACCCTTTATGTACAAAATGCCCTTCTCACATTCTGGAAATAATCCTGGAAAAGGATTTAACATCAGTAACATGAAATCTGTACAATGGATAAGTTCATTGCTTTGGAGTTAGAAACTTCTGGGTTGTGTCTGGATTTGCCATTTACAGTCTCTGATACAATGGAGAAGTTATTTAATACCTCTAAATCTCCTTTTCTTCATCTGTGAAGTGATCTATCTATATGATAGATAGGTGGTTTTTTCCTTTAAAGTGAGGTCATAAAAGTAAAACAAAAATGTTTAACTTCCAGTAGCCACTCAGAGGGTTTCCCCAGTGGCTCAGTGGTAAAGAATTTTCCAGAAATGCAGGAGTTGCAGGAGAAGCAGTTTCGATCCCTGGGTTGGGAAGCTCCCCTGGAGGAGGGCATGACAACCCACTCCAATATTCTTGCCTGGAAAATCCCAGGGACAGAGGAGCCTGGAAGGCTACAGTCCATAGGGTTGCAAAAAGTTGGACATGACTGAAGCAATTGAGCAGCATGCATAGAAGCACTCAGAAAGTGCTATTTCTATGACAATTATTCTTTAATTTGAATTTTATTCTATTAACTATATTTGCATATTTTGCTTTTGCATTCCTAAAAGTCTTATTCCCATGGAAACGGTTAATAATTAATTACATCTTATGAATATCAATGAACTGTTATGAGCCAATCCTTGGAATAAGAGGAGTTTAGGGAACACACAGTGTGTGGGTGACTGCTTCCCTTATTTTTATATTGCTTACTGACAAGGCATGGTCATGTTAGGTGGCACTAAAAAACTATATTATTTCTCATACCTTAAACTCTACTTTCTCTGTATATTTGGGTGTAACTGCCATATTTTTGCATATACAAATACTTCATCAGGAAGAGGAAATTTGGTACTTATATATGATGTTTCTCTCTTGAGATTAAGCTTCTTATAGGCAGGATGGAGATTTACTAGATGAAATAGTGGGAATAGTAGCTTTAGAGTTAAGAGACTTGAATTTTATTTTCACTTTAGGTTGTAGATTTCTCCTTGAAAAAAAAGGGGGGTTAACTGTAAAGTTCTGTTATAGTCTGTATGCATTGTAACTGACCCAAGTATGTATAAAATGATGCCATCAGTGCCATGGGCTTCCCTGGTAGCTCTGTCAGTTAAGAGTCTGCTTCCAGTGCAGGAGACCCGGGTTCGATCCCTGGGTCCAGAAGATTCCCTGGAGAAGGAAATGGCAACCCACTCCAGTATTCTCGCCTGGAAAATCCTATGGACAGAGGAGTGTGGTGGGATACAGTCCATGAGGTCGCAAGAGTCAGACATAACTTAGTGACTAAACAAGGACAATCAGTGCCATATATGCCACTAATATGACAAACAAAACAAGTCAATTGTGTATTGATCATTCTTTCAGGGTCTCTTTTCTTTATCTCCTTTTTCTTCCTCTTTTTAGATAGTGTTTAAAAAAAAAAAGAGAAAGGTAATGAACCCCAAATGATTTTATTCTATTCCCTAAGTAATCAAAAACTTCCCTTTAAAAATGGAAATTATAGTGACCTGAATGCAAGGAGTTTGTCAGGGAAGAGCAATAAAAATCATTCTAAAATATTTTGCAAGACACAAAAATACTCTAAGTGCATGATAATAATTGGTGTGTAATGTCTTAAAATAGAAGCCAAGTTACAATGATTTTCATCAGAGGCTTCTCAAATCCTATGGGTGACATGAGCCCATTTCCTCTGTCACATTTCTGAAGAGATAATTACAGGAAACACTGTACATAGTTTAACATTCACAGGTCATATTGAGAAATGTTTATAGATATTGACAGCTAAACACCACGTATCACATTACCCGGCACAATGTGGCATCCACCTAACAATGAGTTCTGCAAATCAAAGGCAAAAAGTCAAGCTTTGCTTTTGTTATGAAGGAAACAAAAATATCCATGCAATGAGTCAATGAGTGAATGAATGAATGCATGAATGAAGGAATAAAATGCTTTCCAGAATTACAGATTTGTATGATATTATCTAAATATCATTAATGAAAACATTAATATTTCTCTTATACTATTTAAGTTTCTGGACGTTAACACCTTGGATTTAGAAATTAAACAACAATCAACCCAAGATAGGGAAAGCAATTCTCTAAAGACCTTACTAGAGAGAAAGTTACTGGAGAAGGCAATGGGCACCCACTCAAGTACTCTTGCCTGAAAAATTCCATGGACAGAGGAGCCTGGTGGGCTCCAGTCCATGGGGTCGCAAAGAGTTGGACACGACTGAGCAACTTCACTTTCACTTTTCCCCTTCCTGCTTTGGAAAAGGAAATGGCAACCCATTCCAGTGTTCTTGCCTGGAGAATCCCAGGGACAGGGCAGCCTGGTGGGCTGCTGTCTATGGGGTCGCACAGAGTCGGACACGACTGAAGTGACTTAGCAGCAGAGAGAGTAAATATTAAAATTTAATAATATTCACAGAATGTGGTCAAATATTTTTTAAAAAATTGAAAGAATTCATGTAGTTTACAAAAATATTAAAATTAAATTTACTAAAATCCTAAATAATAGAAATATCTACTAGAAAACAGCAGTAAATAAAACAAGTCTTTATATAAATTATATTTTACAGCTGAAAAAGTAAAATTTAATATTTAGGGCTAGTGGTAACAAATAAAATTTATTTAAATTTTATTGGACATAAGAAAAATTTTGATTGGACATAAAAATTTAAATGTGGATATAAACAAAAGTTGGCATTAAAAAAAGGTTAATTTTTTGATATCTGTTAGTTATATTAAATATGTACATTAACCATGTCAGTACCTTAAACATATAGAGTCTGGCTGTAACTATTTCCTAGTCTTTAAACGAAAATATATGTGGATGGAGTAGATATATGTACACATACTTGAGAATTTGCATATAGAAAAAGTTACTACTGTTTATAAGTAAACTATGTTTCTTACCTAAGAGTCTCAAGAAAAATTTAACTACTGTATATTTTATTTTTGCACTTCCTTCTTAAATGGCCTCTTTTTGCACAATTTGGTTTCCCCTTTCTACTTGTATTACCTCTGCCTTCTATTTATTATTTATTGCATCATACTTTACAACTAAAAATACATATTAATGATTGTGAATGTTGATTGCATTCCTTAGAAAACCATATATGCACTTGTTCATGTACCTTAAAAATTATATTTTTAGAGACAGAAAGAAGTGGAAGGGTGGTTGCCAAGGGCTGCAGGAGGTGGGTGGAGTGGGGGGTGGCATGGAAGGTTGTTGTTTGATGGGTACAGAATTTTCATTTTACAAAATGCAAAGAGTTCTGAAAATTGATCACACAACAATGTCAATGTACTTAATGCTATTGAAATGTAAATCTAAAAAGATGGTTAAGATGATAATATTGTGTTATTTCTTTTCCAATACAAAATAAAATAAGAAGAGCATAAAATATTTTGATGTATAAATATTTTAGCCTCTTCAAGAAAGATTTGAATCAGGAGTGCTTTTATTTAAGGAATGCAAACTTCTGTATTTTGTAATTTGCCCAGAAAGGCACAAAGTTTTGGCTGAACATAATAAAACAAAACTAAGCAAAATCTTGCTTTTCTAAGCTCAATATGGTCTTTGCTCATATTAGAGCTAGGCCAAGATAGAGAATGTTAATTGTTTCATGGAAATCCTATAACTAAAGTAATATCAATGCAAATTGAACATTTTTTTGTTGGATTTGAACAGAAAGAAAAAAAACAATGACAAGAGAGGAAAGGATTAAAAAATGAGAAATCTTACAACTAATATTTATTTAGTACCTATTATGGTTCAGGTTCTATTTCAGGTCCTTGGGCTATATTAATGAAATAAATGAACAGAAACCTCCACTCTCTTTAGGCTTACTTACATTCTTGTCGGGGGCAGAGCACTTGGGTAAAGGGAGTGAAGTGAAGTGAAGTTGCTCAGTCGTGTCCGACTCTTTGCGACCCCATGGACTGTAGCCTACTAGGCTCCTCCCTCCATGGGATTCTCCAGGCAAGCGTACTGGAGTGGGTTGCCATTCCCTTCTCCAGGGGATCTTCCCGACCCAGGGATCGAACCCGGGTCTCCCGCATTCCAGGCAGACGCTTTAACCTCTGAGCCACCAGCTGTACAGTATGTTAGAAGATTATACGTGCCAGGGTAAGAAAAACTGAGAGTGTGTATGGAGGCAGGTGAGGGGAGGTGTGATGCAAGTGGTATTATATAGGGGACAATGGCAGGCCAAGTTTTGTGGAAAAAGTGACATTTGACCACACACTTAAACTAAGGAAAATATCCCAGCAAATATCTGAAGGTAAAGCATTTGAGGCTTAGAAAATAAATTCAATGAAAGCCATAACATAGGAGTGTGTCTAGTACAATCAAGAAACTTCACAAAGATAAATGTGGCTGGAACAGAGGCAGCAAAGGGGTGAGGGAGGTGGGCTGGAGAAGAATGTGGCTGGGACTAGGGTAGTAGGGAAGATCATTGGGAGACCTGGAAGCCACTGTTAAGACTTTGACTCCTGACTGACCAAGCTTTCATCCTTGTAAGCACCTCCTCCTCTTCTTTTCCCCCCACTTCTTCCTTCTCCTTCTTCTTCCCCATTATCACCTTCATCTCCAAGACATTTACTGAACACATCTTAATTTGAATAATAATAAGTCTATAAGTTTGTGAGTATATTTTCAAAATTTTCTTACTCTCATCAATCATTTTCAGTCCAAAAATATGTCTTGAATTTCTAATATGTACAAAACTGTGTATTAGGCACAGTTTTATATTAAACTTTTATATTAAAAAAATAGAGGCTGTAGTAGTCTATTGGACACTTACTATAGAATATGATTGTCTAGACTGCTGTTGAACAGGGCACAATACTAAGTGTTTTATATGTACTAACTCACTTCATCCTTCCAGGAACCCTGTAAAATGGATGCTACTATTTTTCCATTTTATAAACGAAGAAAATGAAGCACAGAGAGATTAAATAACTCATCCAAGATACACAACAGTAATAGAATTAAAACTTGAGTCCAGGTAATTTTGACTTTAGAGTCTGTGTTCTTCGCCATTCACAATATTGCCTTCTGTTGTTACAATCCTTCATAATACCCAGGCTCTTTGAAATATTTTGCTGTGTCACTTGGTCATTCACCAAGTATTTATTAACATTCTACTGTTTGCTCAGCCTGGTTAGTTACAGGCATTGTAGAGACAGGGAGTGGCAAGCCTCAGGTAAGTGTCCTTGTATAAATTAGAAAAAGGTGTCTCTTCTTCTTGGTACTTAAATTTCTTCTGTCTAAAAACTACAGTAATGTTCTGATCTTTTAAGAGCATGATATTTAATTGTCATTATTGATTCTTGTCAGTTCTGTTCAGTTAAAAAATACACTTTGAATTCTAAACAAATGCAAAATGGTGAGGTAGGCACATTTAAAAAAACATGGGCCATAGCCTGTTGGGCACAGGCCACATACTGTGACACACAAGAGCACTATTGGACTGTACATGATACCAATTCTTCATAGTATTTATATGCTTCATGACTGACATTAATCAGTTATCTACTTAAAAGAGTTTTTTTCTCTCCTGAAGATCAGAGCATACCTATGCCATTAATTTTATATTAATTAGCACTTATCCTCAATAGATTTTAAACTGTGACTGGTTATTATTAATTCCATCTTCACAAATAAAAAAAAGGAGGTTCAAGGCTGCTAATGATAGGGCTGGTTTCAAATGCAAGAAGTTTTTACTCCAAAGCCTATCAGGCTACATTGTCTCTCTGCATGTGGTGGGAGGATGACTAACCCCCAACATCTCCTGCAGGCTGATGGAAAAATTGAAGGTGAACATTATGGAAGTAAGAGGGAACAGACGGCCAGAATGACAGCCTAGTGAAGATCCCACCTGTGTCAGATTCCAGCTTGCTTACGCCTACCCAGACCAGGCACAATGTCTATTGTTTAGCAGCCAACTCAAATGGCTGTACTCTGAACTATAATTTTAAATGTATGAAATAGTTCCAGAATTTGCTGCAACATTTATTATACCACTTTTCTTCTCCATCTGTACGTGCTTTTAGGCTTAGATATAGTGCTTTTGAAAGGGAAGTTTGAAGATATCAGGGGTATGAGATAAGAATAACAAACACAATCGGTAGTTAACCGGGTACCAGGGACTATTATAAGTACTTTATTGTATTAACTTTCTTAGGAAATGAGAATCAGGCCTTTTACCTCCCCCCTGTCCCCCCCACCCAAGAATGAATTTTAAGAGCCCAGGCCAAACTTGGAAATATACTGGAGCTGAAATGCTGGGTAAAGGAATAAATATAAAGGAATCTTTGCACTTCAAACTCTTCAATGTGGCAATGTGACCCTGAAGGCATTGTCAACAAACCAGTGGGTGAGATGTTTCAGTTATAGGAATAAGTGAAACTATGTTTAAAAGGTATTATGACTTCATATGGGGCTTCCCTGGTGGCTCAGATGGTAAAGAATCTGCCTGCAATGCTGGAGACCTGGGTCAGGAAGATCCCCTGGAGAAGGGAATGACTACCCACTCTAGTATTCTTGCCTGGACAACTCCATGGACAGAGGAGAATAATGGACTACAGTCCATGAGGTCACAAAGAGTCGGACATGACTGAGGAACTTTCATTCACACATACGACTTCAAATAATTCCTTCATTAAAATGATCATTTGTTTTTTACTTTTTCATGTAGTCTATAAATGACTAATTTGAGAAATAATCAATTGAAGGTGTTATCACAAAGAAAGTAAGACTTTCCTGTAACTGATGAAAATAATTTTTATGTTTTCTTAGTGAGTGCTTTTTAAAAATTCTTTTCCTTCTTAGAAAAACTCAAAACACCATGTCTATACTGTTTTACTTACCTTATTATAAGCCCTCAAGAACAAGAGCTAAGATTAATAACTGAGATTTTTAGAATTTACCATTCTACTTTGCACATAGAAGATTTCATTCATTTATTCATTAATGGCTTCTTGAGCACCTGTTATGTTCCAGCCATTGGGTTAGGCAAGGAGGTACGATGGTAACTAACACACAGTCCCTACTGAGACTGTCATTGTTATCAAGAAACTGGACAATAGATAGGCAATTTCATTAAGTAAAAAGACAATGAAGGACTATATCAGGGTGCTCAATAAATACAGAAGTACTACTCAATCTAAGGTGATCAGGGAGGACTTCCCAGAGAAGATTACAAATATTCTTGGGTCATAAAGATAGTAATAGTTGAGAAAGGGCAGGACCTTGGACAAGATTCAAGGTCTTGAACCTAATAGCAAGAGTTCAGTCTGTTCTGGCCACTTTAAATAGTTTTTATGTTTAGAAGGATAGTGAAGTCTTGACTGGTGAGACTAGAGACATAAGCAGGAGACAGTACATAAAGGGAACTCTGTCAACATTTGCTTTTGATGCTGATGAGGCCCTTGGTAAGTTCATGATTACAGCTAGAATCCCTACAGGTGTGGCTGAAAAGGTGTCCACACAGACTAGTCATTATGGCAATCACCAACTGCCTCTCACAGAGGGCAGAACAAAAGGCATCAGGTGTTCTCATTACAAGTTAATCCAGGGAGCAGTGTCAAATGGGTGAGGAATTCAGGAGTCATCTGTGTCTGAATCTGCCTGATATAATTGTCAGTATTAAAGGTGGAATCTGGTCAGTAGGTGGGAATTTTTGATATGTTCCAAACTTGTTTAGATATCATCTATGTGACCTTTAGATAAAAGAAACCTGATTTTTATAAACTACCTACCCATACCTAAGCAAAATAGCTTTTGTTCTATTTGCATTTTGCAAATTAAGCATCATCCGAAGGTATATATCCCACTGCAAGCAGCTTTTGCTTCTCTCAACCTTTCCTGGCTCTAAAAGCGTTTCTCCAATATGAGCTAGGTACTGAACTTTGAAGAAGAGTCCACTGTAATAACAGTAAAGTTTAATGATGCATAACTTTGAGAGACTGACAAATTTCCAGCCAAAGTATTGATTCTTACAGAATTTATGAAGCACATGCTGTATTCTGTGTCATTATGGTCCATTTTTGGCTGAAAGAATCATGTAAAATAGATTTTTAAATGAGTGGTAATAGTCAGACATAAAGAAGGTATTGATGTGTGTCATGAAGGGTGAAATAGCATGCCAGATTAAAGCATATAACAAATCAAAAACAATAGTCCCCCTACTACTACAAATATAAATTTGCTTTTCCTTTTAATCCCCCCTCCTATTTACTACTTTGCACATTTATAATTTCCTTTCTTACAGACCTCTTCTGCAGAACATTAAATATGTGTAAAATTTTTGCATAGTTGCATAGACCGCTTTGGGGGATACTAAAAGTTCAGAAACTGGTTTCTTAACTTTGGCAAATTAATTTGCTCTTCTATGTAAATAATGCCCTTTGTAAATAATGCTAAAAGCTTAAAATCTAATCTTTATCACATGCATATAAATGACATATTTAGTGAATTAATATTTAAATATTTTTATGAATTCAACACTTTTAAAGTACTACTGTAAATTTTAATTTGTTTTCAAGAAGCATAAAAATGTATTCTTCTTTCATGACTCACAGCTAAGGTTTTTTTTTTTCCTGTCCCTAAATGATCTCATGGAAGACATCCTTACATCTAATTTGTTTTGAAAAAGTACAGAGTCTACAGCCATACCACCCTGAACATGCCTGATCTTGTCTGAAAAAGTATAGAATTTATTTCTCTGGTCCTCTGCTGCCTGTTTTGCCCTGTTCATCTTAGTGCCTATTATGAATTATTTTCTCAAGAAACGATTGAAATGCAAGTTTTTTTTTTCCTCCCCAGTCGACATTTTGTTTTGATACACTGGGCTTTCAAATATAGTAATTTAAATTTTGATTTTACACTTCACTTTGGAATACATGTTTATTAAATGCGTATCTCCCCCACAGAGTAATCAATACAGATTGTGTAGTACATTATAAGGAAACCATGTCTGAGATTATTAGAAAAATGCCTTTAGTTTTGCTTACTTGAGCAATATGTGAAAATTAACAGTTTAAACCCTTTCAGGCATCTGATCAGACTTTCGCCTTAGTCAGACTGCATGGTGTCATGACTTTCTTTTTTTCTTCTTTCTTTTCCTCTTCCTCCCTCCTCTCTCCTTCCCTCCCCTTTCCTGTCCTTCCTTTCCTTTCTCTTCTCTTTCTTCTCTTCATTTTTACCTTATCTAGCTAGCATTTACCTGGTGAACATCAAGGGTTTCCCCAGTGACTCAGTGGTAAAGAATCTGCCTGCAATGCAGGAGATCCAGATTCAATTCCTGGGTTGGGAAAACCTCCTGGAAAAGGAAATGGTAACCTATTCCAATGTTCTTCCCTGGTAAATCCCATAGACAGAGGAGCCTAGAGGGCTATAGCCCATGGGTTTGCAAAAGAGTTGGATATGACTTAGCAACTGAACAACAACAACAACACAATGAACATCAAATTACCTGAAATCTTAATTTTAAAGACTAAAATTTACAGAGAGATATCCGTATTGGGATGGGAATTAGAGGACAAAGCGTACTGAATGGCAACAGGATTCTCTGAAAAGTAGTCCAGTGTTTTCATCACATTCCAGCAATCTTTTTAGAACTAGAAACAGAAGTCAACAAGGTCTAACTGTGCTAGAGACCGATTAATCCTAGGCCCAAATACATTTCCCCTACATCTAGAAACCCAAGAGAATATGTTAAATCCCTTTCAAACAACTGCTTTTGAATACTTTAGGAGTTTATCAGCCTAACAGAAAAAAAGAACTTAGCAGGAAGAAAAAGGTTGAGACTCTCAATAGACTCTTCTAGGACCTGGTAGAGCCTCAAGAACTCTTCAAGATCTTAGTCAACAATTAAAGAGGAGTTTAAACTAGTGCATTCATCTATACCACAAAAAAGAGAGATCTGTCTTTACATAAACATTTTTCCCAGGCCAACTGCAGGCAAATTAAAGTAAAATAGGCCATGTACTGGATGGAAGATTAGAGCAAAAAATCAGGGAACAGGAAAGTGAATCCCCCTCCAGTTTGGTATCTCATGAGCAGTCCTATTTACACACTACCATTTACTTGTGTGTGTTTCAATTCATGGTGTTATATTCAGAGGTTTTTCATTTTGAGGTTTTGTTTTTAAGAACAACTTTTAAATTGTAGACATGTCAGAAGGACTAAAGTTTTAGAAAGGTATGAATTTCAGAAGATTAAAAAAATATTTAACCACACTCAAAGATATTTGAAATACAGAGGCTGTTATTCATATTTGGACCTTCATTTCCTGATTTTTTCAAGTCAGACTGAGGTTTTGTTAGACACTATAGGCAGCCTATACACGTAGAATGTGAACATAAATATACATAATTGTAGTATTTGGTTGTGACAAATTAGTTTTGCTAACATGGAGGATTTAATAGATGAAATGAGAAAATATGTCAATGTAATAGCATATTAGATTTTGCAAATGAGCTATTCCTAAGGCAACATGAATTGCTTTGCTTTTATATTTCCACAATCGTTTGTTCATTTGACAACTAACATTCAGAACCCATCTTTGATCTTGGAGGACTTGTTCAAATCAAAGTATAATAAATCCTTACACTTGGGAACTTAAAGTGACACAGACAAAAGATGTCTTCTGATAGAGTCCTTGGCCTTGGCATATGCAGACCCACAATAAGATCTGGTCAGGTCTGGCTGTGGCAGGCTTGGGAAAGAGGCCAAACTTTTCTTCAGGGCTTTCAACATTGCTCTGTGCTACATTTCCCACCAAGCCATCAGAGACCCCAAATTCCAGTTATCATTTACTGAGGATTTATTATGCATCATACATTTGCATGTATTATTTCTGATTATTACATCAATTTTCAGGCTCAGTATTTTATCAGTATGTCACAAATATGAAAAAGGACTCAATAAGTCTAAGAACTTCTAAGGGGCAGAGCTGGGTTTCCACCTGTTTCTGAATTCAAAACCCTTCTCAAGCTCATGACATCACTGTGTCTCACCTTGAGACCTGAGGCCTCCGGCTGGAGTTCACACCCAAACCTGTTCTTCCTGTTGTGACTCCAGATTTCCTTTGGCTTTGGGGCTTTGAAATATCAATATTTGAACTAAATGAATTTTGTTAAGGGATGGGGAGGGCCAGGTGGAAGGAAGGCAAGCATGATTCTACTTCTATTAACTTCTGTTCCTAGAATTCTGTTTACTTTCTGACAGGGACCTCTTAGAAATGATACTTTCACCAAAGAGAGCTGTAAGGAGATAAATTTTAGGCAGCGTGGCATATTGTTGATCAGGCAGATGACATGACTGCAAATTTAGCGTACTGTTAAGATTAGCCATTTGTGTTGGCTTGACAATGTTGTGAAAACTCCAGTTAGCTTTTTGGAACTACAAAGCATGTGATGAGAAATTCTTCTTATTTTGCTTTGTGACTATCTGCCATTTGATTTTCACTTTAAAATATAAACTGACCCTCTTGGACTGGTAACAGAATTTTCCCATCGTGAATAAGTCCCTCCAAACATACTTGGTAGGTAGAGCAGCATAATGACCTATTAAAAACTACTAGAAATGAATATTTTCATAAAAATCCCTCTCTGAAATTTATTGTGTGTCTTTAGGCAAACCATTTAACCTCCATGTCTTCAAATATAAAATGGTCATCATAAAGAGTAAATTAGATAATATCTATACAATAGGGCTTTAGAAACTGTTAAGTTTATACAAAGGTAAGTGCATTCTGGACATCATTCTTAATCCAATTCATTCCTTCCTGCAAAATAAGGCATTGACTTGAGTCTTCCATCTGTGATCTCCTTTTGACTCTACCCTATAAAGGAATAACTAAGCTTCCTTTCAGCAATTTACCACAGTTCTGCCAATAATCAATGTCATGAACTCTGAACATTTCTCCTTGGATTTCCTAATCCTGACTAAACAGTAAATCCTGGAGTTGTTAGGTGGCAAAGGTTCATTTATCAAATCTGTAGAGAGAAGCTTCTTTTTTGGAATATTTTCCCCTCTCCTATCCCTCTCCTATCCTAGTTTATCTTTTATAATCACTGATTGCTGTCTAGGCTATCTACTTGAGAGCAAAAGCAGCAAGTAGCAGAACCATATGATGAATGATAAATGAAGACATCTATTCCTTTCTTCACATTTGCCTCCTTACTTTTGGGGTAACAGGTACCTTTCCTGCCCAGGCCTCTGATCCTTTCTCTAAAAGTACCTTAGTGCCCCCTGCAGGTTGTATGAGTTTCTCCTCCCACAATCTTGTTTATACATTTTTTTTTTAACCCTATCCTGAAAATCCAAGTGCTAGTTTTTTTCTCAGTGGGAATAGAATCTAGAAACAATATTATTTACAGTATTCTCTGAAGTGCTGAGGATAATGATTCTAAAAGGTGATTTTTGATCTCGTGCAATTTGAGGATAATAATGAATATTTGATATAATAGTAGCTATGAAACAGTTGACAGATGATAAGCTACAGGAAATATTTATAGGTAAGATCTCTGAGTTTAACTAGGCTAAATAACTTTGCAAGGCTTCTAAAACTAATTTATGGTAATGTTGGTTGTTGCATTAGAACTCAGGTCTCCTAGCATTTACTCAAGTACACTTTTCTTTGCCATGTTTTGAATAGTTTTTTCCCTTGTTTTCAAAAGCATCTGGTTTGGCCTCCAGTTGTACATCTTGAAAACCTAACCCGACTAAGAGGTACTAATGTCATCTATTTGGCTTCAATAGGTACCTGATGGATTAGTGCTTCCAGCACACCAAAAGTATCTGCCTGGTAATACTAATCTGATTTATAACCACATCCTGGTATATTACAAATGCTTCAGAGGTCAAAGGTATAGTTTAGTGAGAACTAGAAAGTAAACACGGGAGAAGGCCCATTTCTTAACTTGCTTGAAATTTCCCTAAAGCAAGGTACTCCAGCACACAATCTTGTAATGATTCTAGAGCTGAAAAAGCAGAAATTTGTTGACTTTTATTAGGTTTTATGACCTTGCAATCTTTGAACATTTTCTTTACTTTCTGTTTCCTGATATGTCACTCATTGATTCCAAAATTATTAATTGGTGTTATCAACCCTAGGTTTATCTTGCATATTCTAAGTGCAGAATGTCCACTGACAAATCCTTTATCATCCAAGAGTTTGGATCTCAGGAAAGCCTTTCTTTTTTGAAACTAGAGATTTGGAATACAATTTTGAAGGAATCAATGCTGCATTTTAATCTAAATCCTTGGGGAAAAAATTAAAATCCTGAGATATGATGAAGTCTACAGATTAAAATGGAGGGTGAAAATATCTAGATATAAGTTCTGAGAGGCCAAATTTAAAAAGATGACTTTGTGAAATGATAAGTGTTTAAACCACAAATCTCTGTTTATTCAGCTTCTGGATTTTCTCTTGCTAAGGAGTTTTACGGCTAATTCTCAACAGTAAAAATGGACATTTTACTCACTATTTTACTTGCTTCAAGTCTTTCATACTTGAGCTCTCCCAGTTACAACATGTACACAAAAAATAACCTTAGTCTGACTTCCAAATAGCTATACTGTGTGCTCAGTCGTTCTGTTGTGTCTGACTCTTTGTGACCCCATGAACTACAGCCCCCTACCAGGCTCCCCTGTCCATGGAATTCTCCAGGCAAGAATGTTAGAGTGGGTTGCCATGCCATCCTCCAGGGGATCTTCCTGTACCAAGGATTGAGTCTGTGTCTCCTGCATTACAGGCAGATTCTTTATGCACTGAGCTACCTGGGAAGCCCAAATGGCTAAATAGTTTGAAGTAATTTCTATTAGAATTCAGTAGTATTGATACCATAGGTGCTGGAGCAGCATTTTTCAACTGTCAGTTATGACCCTTTAGTAGGTTGTGAAGTTTATTTAGCTGGTTGTGGCCAAGATTAAAAAAAAAAGAAGAAGAAAGAAAGGAATAGATTGTATAAAATATAAGAAAATGAATAGAAATTAAAATTGTTATATGAAAATCTTGGTTTTTTAATCTGTATATTTGGATTGTGACATAAATTGTATTTCTTCTGGGGGTTGTGGGCTTCTCTGGTGGCTCAGATGGCAAAGAATCTGCCTGCAATTCAGGAGACCTGGGTTTGGTCCCTGGGTCAGGAAGATCCCCTGGAGAAGGGAATGGCAATCCACTCCAGTATTCTTGCCTGGAGAATCGCATGGACCGAAGAACCTGGGAGGCTACAGTCCTTGGGATCGCAAAGAGCTGGACACGACTGAGCGACTCTTTCTTTTACTTTCACTGTGATTTGTAGTCATACTGAGAAACACTATTCTGGACTACAGAAGATAAGAGCGAGAACTCCTTACCAACACTGTGAACCATTCTGAGCCTTGGTCCTCTTCTTTGAAAATAGGTGTAATAAGTCTTTCAAAATAGGTTTATTGTAAGAGTTGAGTAAAAAAATAAAATAATATTGGAGCATAGAATCTGATGTAGTCAGACCTAATGTTATTTTAGTGGGAGTTATAATGAGAATTATTTGAAATCATATTTGAATCATTTGAAATAATAAATCAAAGTATTTATATTCTCCTTTAAATTGAGTTCCTTGCAAATCAAGTCCCCTTCTACTTCCTGAGCGTATAGCCCCAGGGAAGGTGCTGGGCATTCCCAGGGTTAGGACAAAGAAGCCGTTGATCAGTTTTGGATCTCATAAGCTTACTCTTTTGAGACAATAGTCATGAAATTTTGGTTGCTTGAAAGAAAAGGATTTTCTAAATTCCTTTATTTCTTTTTTAATGAATCAAGAAGCTGGCCAGAAAATACTAGAGAGTCTTAAATGTGAGGTGAATGGGACAGGTTAGGAAGAAGGCAGGACATGCCTGGCTTCTCTGTTCCTATTGGATCTTGGGTAAAAAAAGATAGAAAGGTAGGTGAGCTTTCTTCTCAGCTTTTCTTCTCTTCACTAATCCCTAGGGGTGGGAAGGTTTTCAGTGGGAGAGGAGAACTGAAGAGATCTTATAGAGAGGTTAGGGGAAATAACTGAAGAGTGATTTCTGCCCTCCACAAGGATATTGGAAGCTATTACCTCACAAACGTCTGCTTAAATGGGGGTGGGGGCAGGGTGGCCTGTAACACCAAATTAAATTTAATGACTTAATATAGTTTTGCACACAAAGGTCTGAATTTAAGCGCCTCAGAGTCCCCCTCAGCTCCTGTATGGTATGGTATCTATCCAGAAGTTTCTGAGCATCCTATGGAATGAACCAGAAAGAGCTGACTGAAAGTAGTTGAAGGACCTGCCTAGCAACTTTGCTGAAGGAGGTTGCTTAAAGGGAATGAAGTCATCCAATGTAGGCTGAAGTCCTATTGGGATCACAGTCACATAGCAGGGAATACATTTCATCATCAAAAGTGGAGAAGGGTTCCAATCAGCAATGATAAATAGTGCCCCAGGGCACTGTCGGAATATAGAAAATAAGAGTGATCATCACTAAAGACAGTTTCTAGTAATGGGGGCATTGGATTGCCCAGAGTATGGACAAGTCACTCTGGGATGTTACCAGTTCTGGGAGTAGGCCAAACCAGAAGCTTAGAAGACACCTCATATACTCAAAGAGTATTCTCCTATAAGATTACAGATACCTCATACATCCTTTGTATATCCAGGTGGAGAGGGCAGAACTCTGACAAGCATTTCCCTGACTCATCTAGGCAGAAACTAGGTCGCTAAGAGTCAGACACGACTGAGCGACTTCACTTTCACTTTTCACTTTCACGCACTGGAGAAGGAAATGGCAACCCACTCCAGTATTCTTGCCTGGAGAATCCCAGGGATGGGGGAGCCTGGTGGGCTGCCGTCTTGGGGTCGTACAGAGTCGGACATGACTGAAGCAACTTAGCAGCAGCAGCAGCAGGTTACAGAAAGAGATGGAAAGAATTACCAAATAAGACTGAATCAAAAATTTGAATTTAACTAAAATGTTTTTTTCTAAACTACTTGGTGGGTGTGGGATTGTGAATAAAGCCTGAATCTTAAAGTAACCCCATTTCCTTCACATCTGACCATAGTGTAAATACATTTGTGATGCTTCTGGCTTTTCTTTTTATTGTGTCTTATCATCACATCTATGGGAATTAAAATTTTCTAAGTCTTTATTTGTGCCAATCTTTGTCTTATATAGACTGTTTTGAGTAATAACTCCTTTGATACACAGAGACAAAGTACACAACAACTATTAATAATTTAGATATCTATATCCTGAACCTCAATTATCAAAAACCAACCAAAAACAAGTATGAAAGAAAAAAAGGAGAAGCTAGTCCCTGGGTGTCCAAATGGAATGCTGCTGAGCCTCCATGTAACCCAAGTCCTGAGCAGAAAAATAAGGGTAAATGTTTAAAATTTATATAGGACTTTTTTTCTATGACAGTTGAAATTTAACTGTAATTTTGTATTTTATCCTTTAAAGCTTTGTCTTTCCCAATAATTGTAGAAGAGGGTTGTAGAGGCAGTGGTGGAGGGGATATAAATTATTAAAATGAAATAGGAAAAGACATGGTAAAAAGGATTTTCAGTTTTCAGGGCACTGATCTGTCCAGGGTGGTCCCTTCCTTCCTACAAACACTGGCAGGATAGATGGCTACTGCTAGTATGTTCACAGCAGAGGGGGAGCAGAGGGCTCACTGATACCAAGGCTTACAGACCAGCACACAGTGATGGTCAGGGCAGGGCCAATATGTCTTCTTGTCTACACCATAGGAAGCAAGATGGCATGGTAGAAAACACTGGAGTTTATTGCTGATATGGGAATTGGGGTATCTTACTTCAATTAGATAAAATGGGCTCTACTCCTAGAACCATCATTTCATAGCAGTGTAAATTTAGACAATTTACTTTATCTTTCTAACTTTAGTCTCCTGATCTGTAAAATGGGGATAAGAAATATAGCTTCTCTTAAGGCTTTTGGAATTTAAATGTAATAATTCATGTAACGTATACATTGTACCCTTTAGGATGAGTTCATTCAAATCCAGTCAGTTTTATACATTTATTTTTTGGGATGCTTTAGGCTTGAACCTCACCACCTATGTGAAATTCAGTAAAATTACTTATTTTTTTATTTGGCTGTGCCACAAGACTTGTGGGACTTTAGTTCCCCAAAAAGGTATTGGACCTGGGCCTCCTGGGCAGTGAAAGCACTGACTCCCAACTATTGGACTGCCAGGGAATGCCCAAATCCTTAATTTTTTTGAACTGAAGTTCCTTCATTTGCAAAATAGTATTATTTATATTATAGAAGATTTTTGGAGATTATAATAGGAAATATATGTCATACCCCCCATTCCCTTTGACCCTTTTCATTTTTTTTTTTTTTTTGTTGTTTTATTTTATTTTATTTTTTAACTTTACAATATTGTATTGGTTTTGCCATACATCAACATGAATCCGCCACAGGTATACACGTGTTCCCCATCCTGAACCCTCCTCCCTCCCCGTACCACCCCTCTGGGTCATCCCAATGCACCAGCCCCAAGCATCCAGTTTCGTGCACTGAACCTGGACTGGTGACTCGTTTCATATATGATATTATACATGATTCAATGCCATTCTCCCAAATCATCCTACCGTCTCCCTCTCCCACAGAGTCCAAAAGACTGTTCTATACATCAGTGTCTCTTTTACTGTCTCATATACTGGGTTATCGTTACCATCTTTCTAAATTCCATATATATGCGTTAGTATACTGTACTGGTGTTTTTCTTTCTGGCTTACTTCACTCTGTATAATAGACTCCAGTTTCATCCACCTCATTAGAACTGATTCAAATGCATTCTTTTTAATGGCTGAGTAATACTCCATTGTGTTTATGTACCACTGCTTTCTTATCCATTCATCTGCTGATGGACATCTAGGTTGCTTCCATGTCCTGGCTATTGTAAATAGCTGCAATGAACATTGGGGTACACGTGTCTCTTTCAATTCTGGTTTCCTCAGTGTATATGCCCAGCAGTGGGATTGCTGGGTCATAAGGCAGTTCTATTTCCAGTTTTTTAAGGAATCTCCACACTGTTCTCCATAGTGGCTGTACTAGTTTGCATTCCCACCAACAGTGTAAGAGTGTTCCTTTTTCTCCACACCCTCTCCAGCATTTATTGCTTGTAGACTATTGGATCGCAGCCATTCTGACTGGCCTGAAATGGTACCTCATTGTGGTTTTGATTTGCATTTCTCTGATAATGAATGATGTTGAGCATCTTTTCATGTGTTTGTTAGCCATCTGTATGTCTTCTTTGGAGAAACGTCTATTTAGTTCTTTGGTCCATTTTTTGATTGGGTCGTTTATTTTTCTGGGATTGAGCTGTAGGAGTTGCTTGTATATTTTTGAGATTAGTTGTTTGTCAGTTGCTTCATTTGCTATTATTTTCTCCTATTCTGAAGGCTGTCTTTTCACCTTGCTTATAGTTTCTTTTGTTGTGCAGAAGCTTTTAATTTTAATTAGATCCCATTTGTTTATTTTTGCTTTTATTTCCAATATTCAGGGAAGTGGGTCATAGAGGATCCTGCTGTGATATATGTCGGAGAGTGTTTTGCCTATGTTCTCCTCTAAGAGTTTTATAGTTTCTGGTCTTATGTTTAGATCTTTAATCCATTTTGAGTTTATTTTTGTGTATGGTGTTAGAAAGTGTTCTAGTTGCATTCTTTTACAAGTGGTTGACCAGTTTTCCCAGCACCACTTGTTAAATTCTGGTCAGTCTACACATGGAGGCTGCAAGATCTCAGAGGAGATGGGACACAGACATCACTGAGCCTGTGTTACGTTGCATATCTAGACTCTTAGAAAATTAGCAGCTCTGAGATGTGAGCCGGTGACCAAAGAGAGAACTCATGAAAAACTGATGGAAAGATCATCACAAGAAGGGAAATCAAGAGTTAGTGTAGAATTAGAAATGAGGATCACACTGATGTCCTGGCCATTTGATACATCACTGTCAGAGATTACTTTCTAAAAATTCTAATCTTGTTTCAACCAATGAAGTGGCTCACTATTGCTTCCCACAGAAAGTCTAATTGCATTGAAGGCCGCCTCTGATAAGGTTCTGGCCTCCTCCCCAGGATTATTGCCAGCTATCCCCCCCAAATATGCTCTTCCTAGTGGGAGAGGAGACAAGGATATTAATGAGGAAGTTATTATTGAAATGGAGTTGGCAGAGCTTGGCAACTTGGCAAAAAATTAATTTCAGGTGGAGGAAGGGGAGTGATGAAAATTAGAGAAAGAAAAGTCATGAATGACATTAAATTCTTTCTTTCCTAACACATGCTAAATTAACTCTGGCAGCAATGAGTTCCAAAAAAATACAAGTGTTCCCTGATAATATTTGCTAGATTCTAAGACATAACTGATCGTAATATACATCATAAGTTCCACAACAGGAGAAAAGGAAACATTATTTACATGCCACATTATTTACATGCCACATCTTGATTTTAAAAATATATGAAAACCATTCCCTTTTCTTCTTCATTCAACAAATATTTATTGAGAACATAATATATGCTAGGCCTTGTTCTAACAACTGGACATGCAAAAAAGTAAGAAAAGTAAAAATTCCTACCTTCTTGAAGCTCTCTTTATAATGGAAGAAATCAGAATATAAATATAATAAATTACTTAATGATGTAGATGATAAATGCAGTGGATAACAGGTAAAACGTATAAGGTAAATCAGGATTGCCAAATGGATAAGCATAGAGACTGACATTTTAAACAGGTTAGTGAGAGTAGGTCCCACTAAGAAGGTGCCATTTGGGCAAATGACTTGAAGGAAGTGAAACAGCAAGATCCTTAAGGCCAGTAGAGAGAATAACTAATGTAAAAACATACCATATAATAGTACATGTTCCAGGGTTCTTATAGTCACATGCCTTGGGAAAATATAGTTCCACATATGTTGGAGTTCAAAATGAGAATTAGCCTATTATTAAGGCATTGTAAAAAAATAAAATGCTTTTAACTTTATTCAACTCAGTATATTCCAAACTTGTTAGATAACAGCAACTGTTATTGATGGATTTCTGTTAAGCTCTCCAAGGACACCAGTTTTTTGTAGAACAATGGAAGAAATGTTGAAATAGAGGAATATGATTTATTTAACCAGTATTATTTGCTGAGACATATCTGTTATAAAATCTGATTAATTCATTGCTGAGTTATGAATATCCTTTATTTTTTTGAGCTTTGGAATGTTATTATATATTTATTAACTGGATATTCACGCTAGGCAATAATACCAAACTTCTATTTATTGAATTGATAATCACAATAGTAAATAGTAGAGCACTATATTCTCGGATGTTATGCCTCTCTTAGGAGTGAAAATGTTGTTGTTCAGTCATTCAGTCACTTTTGACTCTTTGCAACCCCAAGGACTGCAGCAAGCCAGGGTTTACTGTCCTTCACTATCTCCAGGAGCTTGCTCAAACTCATGTCCATTGAGCCAGCGATTCCATCTAACCATCTCGTCCTCTGTCATCCCCTTCTCCTCCCATCTTCAATCTTTTCCAGCATCAGGGTCTTTTCTAATGAGACAGCTGTTTGCATCAAGTGGCCGAAGTATTGGAGCTTCAGCTTCAGCATCAGTCCTTCCAATGAATATTCAAGATTGATTTCCTTTAGAATTGACTGGTTTGATATCCTTGAAGTCGAAGGGACTCTCACGAATCTTCTCCAACACCACAGTTCAAAAAGATCAGTTCTTCGGTGCTCAGCTTTCTTTATGGTGCAACTCGCTTCCATTGTGCCTCAGGTGGTAAGGATTCTGCCTAAAATGAGGGAGACCTGGGTTCAATCCCTGGGCTGGGAAGATTCCCTGGAGAAGGAAAGGCTACCCACTTCAGTATTATGGCCTGGAGAATTCCATGGACTGTATAGTTCATGGGGTTGCAGAGAGTTGAACATGACTGAGCGACTTTCACTTTCACTTCACTCACATCCATACATGACTACTGGAAAACCGTAGCATTGAATATACAGACCATTGTTGGCAAAGTATTGTCTCTGCTTTTTAATATGCTGTCTAGTTTTGTTATTGCTCTTCTTCCAAGGAGCAAGCATCTTTTGATTTCATGGCTGCAGTCAACATCCACAGTGATTTTGCAGCCAAAGAAAATAAAGTCTGTCACTGTTTCCCCACCCATTAGCCATGAAGTGTTGGGACTGGATGTCATGATCTTAGTTTTTTTAATGTTGAGTTTTAAGCCAGGCTTTTCACTATTCTCTTGCACTTTCATCAAGAGGCTCTTTAGAAAGCTCTTTGCTTTCTGCCATAAGGGTGGTGTCATCTGCATATCTGAGGTTATTGATATTTCTCTCAGCAATCTTGATTCCAGCTTGTGCTTCATCCACCCTAGCATTTCACTTGATGTACTCTGCATGTAAGTTAAATAAGCAGGGTGAAAATATACAGCCTTGACATACTCCTTTCCCAATTTAGAACTAGGCTGTTGTTCCATGTCCAGTTCTAACTGTTGCTTCTTGACCTAGATACAGGTAAGACGGTCTGGTATTCCCATCTCTTGAAGAATTTTCCACAGTTTATTGTGATCCACACAGTCAAAGGCTTGAGCATAGTTAATAAAGCAGAAGTAAATGTTTTTTCTGGAATTCTCTGGCTTTTTCTATGATCCAATGGATGTTGACAATTTGATCTCTGGTTCCTCTGCCTTTCTAAGTCCTGACTGAACATCTGGAAGTTCTCAGTTCACATATTGTTGAAGGCTGGCTTGGAGAATTTTGAACATTACTTTGCTAGCATGTGAAATGAGTGCAATTGTGCAGTAGTTTGAACATTCTTTGGCATTGCCTTTCTTTGGGATTGGAATGAAAACTGACATTTTCCAGTCCTGTGGCCACTGCTGAGTTTTCCAAATTTGCTGGCATATTGAGTGCAGCACTTTCACAGCATTTTCTCTTAGGATTTGCAATAGCTCAACTGGAATAACCTCCACTAGCCTTGTTCTTAGTGATGTTCCCTAAGGCCCACTTGACTTCACATTCCAGGATGTCTGGCTCTAGGACAGTGATCACACCATTATGGTTATCTGGGTCATGAAGATTTTTTTGTATAGTTCTTTGTGTATTCTTGCCACCTCTTTATATTTTCTGCTTCTCTTAGGTCCATACTGTTTCTGTCTTTTATTGTGCCCATCTTCCGTGGTGGCTCAGACGGTAAAGTGTCTGCCTCAATGCGGGAGACCCAGGTTCTCCTGGAGAAGGAAATGGCAACCCACTCCAGTATGCTTGCCTGGAAAATCCCATGGACGGAGGAGCCTGGTAGGCTACAGTCCATGGGATCACAAAGACTGAGCCACTTAACCTCACATGAAATGTTATAAAAGTGTTATTGACCCTAGTGTTTAGAAAACATTTGCAAGTTAAGGCCCATATAATCTATTTTTAATTGAGGTATAATTGACAAGCAACATTATGTTGATTTCAGATGTATAACATAATGACTTGATATTTGTGTAAATTGCAAAATGATCATAACAAGTTTAGTTAACATTTGTCAACATATGCAGTTACAGTGGGCTTCCCAAGTAGCGTTAGTCATAAAGAATCCATCTGCTGATGTAGGAGGTAGGCAAGAGACATGAGTTCAATCCTTGGTTTGGGAAAACCCCCTGGGGGAGGGCTTGGCAATCCACTCCAATATTCTTGCTTGGAGAATCCATGGACAGAGGAGCTTGGTGGACTACCATCCATAGGGTCACAAAGAGTCGGACATAACTGAAGCAACTCAGCACGCGTGCACTCACACACACAAGCAGTTACAAAATTTTTTTCTTGAGTACTTTTCCGATTTAATATCCTAGCAACTTTCAGTTACAAAATACAGTATTAATAACTGTCACTATGTTGTACATTATAAATGTTTCAATTATATCCTTACTCTTGCACAGGTCTGAAAAGCTGGTTCTAGATGAGAATGCCCTTTTATTCACCACTGAAACAATGCATGCTGGCTGTAACATGCCTTACCTAATAGCCAAATCATGTTCAGAAGCATAATCAGCTAATTGAAACTACAGGGTGTATTTAAGTAGTCAATGTGTTATTACTCGGTTTAAATTGTGTCCAGGATATCAGAATTACCATTGCCTACTCCTGAAAAAAGCATTATGGGAATGGGAATGGCCACAAGTATTAGGCCTCCAGCTTCTTTTAATTTTCCTTATCCCTGTTGTTCTTGACAAACTCAGAGAGCCATTCACATTACCATCCACAAAAACTGAGGTTATTATTATGAATGTGAAAGTGTGGTAGTTTTTGACTTGTGGTAGTGATTACAAACCCTATGCCATGAGGCTATCATAAGAAGTTCTCCAATGTCAATATTTTTTGAAAATTTGCCTCAAAGTGTAATTTAAGCACCAAAAGTATTGTGCTTTTCATCCAGGGCTTTTAAGTCTGAGGCAAGTTACTGTCAGTTTATTCCAAGATATTGCTTTGAAAAGATATCCCTAATATAGTACATTTTAAATGAGACTGTTTGCTGCAATTGGTCTCTTTTCTTACTTGAAATTAAATCAGTTTCTTATAATTTCTAGAAAGCAAATACCCTATGTTGGTTATCTGTGAGTTTTTCTCTTATTTAGGCAAAAGTAGTTTCAAGAGTAGACCTGTGAAGAGTTTGAATAAATAGTCCTAAAATTTATAGGTGAACCATGAAAAGGGAAAAATAACAAAGCTGGAGGCATAATCTTTTAGACTTTAGATAATACTACAAAGTTACGGTAATCAAAGCAGTGTGGTATTGACACAAAAACAGATATATAGATCAATGGAACAGGATTGAAAGCTCAGAGATAAATTTATACCCTTCAGTTAATTAAGGGCTTGATTTCTAAAATATACAGATTAGCTCATACAACTCAATATCAAAAAACCAACCTAATCAAAAAATAGGCAGAAGATCTAAATACAAATTTCTCCAAAGAAGACACATAGATGGCGAACAGGAACATGGAAAGCTGTTCAATTTCACTAATTATTAGAGAAATGCAAATCAAAAGTACAATGAAGTATCACTTCATGCTAGTCAGAATGGCCATCAGTGAATTGTCTACAAATAATAAACACTGAAAAGAGTGTGGAGAAAAGGAAATGCTTCTACACTGTTGGTGGGAATGTAAATTGTTGAAGACACTATGGAAAACAGTATGGAGGTTTCTTAAAAAACTAATAATAGAGTTACCATATGATCTGGTAATGTCATTCCTAGACATATACCCAGGAAAGATTTGAAGAGATACATGCACTCCATTATTCATGGAAGCACTATTTATAATAACCAAGACTTGGAAGCAACCTAGGTGTCCATTGACTGATGAATGGATAAAGAAAATGTGATATATATATGTATGTATGTGTATATGTATATATAATAGACTATTACTCATAGAAAATAATTAATATTTTCATCACAGTAATATGGATTGATCTAGATATTCTCACACTAAGTGAAGTAAGCCAGAGAAAGGCAAATATAATATGATATCACTTTTATGTGAAGTCTAAACAAATAATACAAATCAGCTTTTTTACAGAAACAGATTCACAGACAAACTTATAGTTACCCAAGGGGAAAGGGGAATGTGAGGGATAAATTAGGAGTATGAAGTTAGCAGATATATATCATTCAAATAAGATAAACAAGTATTTACTATAAAGCACAAGGAATTATATTCAATATTTTGTAAGAACTTATAATGGAAAAGAATTTGAAGCTGAACATTTGAAACTAACACAATATTGTAAATCAACTACAGTTAAATTAAGAAAAGAGTGGCTCCGTGAGAGGTCAGAGTTCAGGATCTCTGTAGGCAGGTATGTGCGTGAGAGCTTGGTATGCTGGTAACATCTAACTTGAGTGTTCTTTTAATCTTCCCACCACCTGCTTCAATCTGGTATCTACCCCATGTCCAAGATCTGGCCTAAATAAAAAAAAATATATATGTGGAAATGAATCAAGTACCTCTTTGAACTTTACTCACATTCTGGTTACTAGCACAGGAAAATCCGGCTATAAATACAATAAGCCATAATAATTGTATTTATAAGGCAAAAATATTATCTTCAGTTTCCTACATATTTCCCTGTTAAGAGAAAAAAATGACTTTTTATAAGGTGTCAGGGGAGGTTCTATATGATTATTGATATTTTTATATGTTAATTGTTCCTTTAATAAATTATAAGTCCTCAGTGGGTAGGGACAACCATGTATCTTTATACTCCCACGTAGGACATAATGTAGGACCTCAAAATGTGACTGGTTCTTGGTTCTATGATATTAGATATAATGAAACCTCTTAAATTGTACTTTGTAAATATTTATTTTCTCTCTCTATTGCCACCCCTCTGTCTTTGATATCATTTCTCCTTGGATTACTGGCTTCTCATAACCTTTCACCAAAAGCAGAAATGACATTAAACTGCAAATTGATTTATACAGTTCCCCTGTTTGAACTCCTTCAGTGTCTTAACCCTTCCTAGAAAATAAACTGGTGCACATTCAAATTCATTCTCAGGGCCTATCAATATCTGTATGATTTCATCCCTTTTATTTTATTTTTTTTTATTTTTCCACTCTCTTCTTGGGGCATTTTCCCTTTCCCTTATCTCTCAGCCCTCACTATTCTCTAGCCACCCTGGTACACTTTCCACTCAAATTCCCCAACCCTCCACCCACAGCCACACCTCGCCCCACCCTGCCCCCCACCTCCATTGCATAGCCAGTTCATTCTCTCTTAAAAGTCTGTTTGGTCTTTTGTGATAGCCCTATCTAAAGTTGGTCACTTCTGTTAGTCCCTTTTCCAGACATTTATACATTTCTTTCATAGCACTTGCTATAATCTACAATTACTTTCTGTCTCTGTATCTATTCAAGGGAAGAAATTGTGCCTATCTTGTTCACCATTATATCTTGTGTCTATTTCAGTGTCTCACATGTGATGTGTGTTGAGTACATATTTGTCTAAAAGAATTATTATAAAGACATAAAGTAAAATTTTTTTGTTAAATTCTGCATTTTTAATGTACTTTGTAACACTGGAAGGACTTCTAGAAATAACAATCAATCTCTTACAATGAGTAGACTGAAGAGACTGGGTAAAAATAATTTTTTAGAAAAATGTAAAAGGGTTTAAGATTGAGCCTAGTCATAACATCTGGCATTATAGTATAATCTGAATTTTGGAAATTTGAAATAAGCTACTAAACATCCCTTTTCTTACAGATGGAGAAAAAGAATCATGGAAGTTAAATGATCTTCCTAGGATGTAGCAGCTAGTTAGCAGCATAGTCAGAATTAAAATTTCTAGCTTGTGATTCATTTCACTATGCCATTTGTCTGGTAGAACAATGTCTACTAGATGTTTGGAGTTACCAACTCCAGCTTTAGAATCTCAAAAATAAAAATACTAAGTTCTGGAGAAAGAGATGCAAGCAAAAGTTGTCTGTGTAGCTTTTGAGATTTTCCTTGAAAAGGAAAGATTATAGCTTTAAAAAAATCTTTACAGAGTTGGAATACAGATACAGTAGATAGGGCTAGAGCAGCTATAGTAGATGCATGGAATGAAAACATATTGGAGAATGGTAGAGCAAAATGAAAGATGTACAGAAGGTCCCCAAATTATAAGTCTGTGCATATCAGTCCTGGAGTGCCTAGGAAAACAAATACATAAAAAGGAAGTAAACATTTGGCCAGTTTAGGGTTCCTTTATATAGCAGTTTAAGCTCACAACTGCATAATTTGGTACTGGTAAGTGGTGTGTTTTCCTAAAAGAATCCTTGACATGCAGCAGCGGGTGATGGGTGGCAATGGTATATATATATATATGTACACACACTAATGGTTAGAAATCTTATGACCCTTCATTACACCATAGCAAAATATACGGTTAAATTGTTATCTATGACACACTGGAAATTAGAGTAGGTGCCAACATACCTTGTAGCTCTAGAGCTATCTATATGAATTTTATTGTCCCTGGGTCCCTGGGGTGGGGGGCACATTTTGGAAATTTGTGGAGTTGTTTTGGTTGTTACAGTAAGTAGAGGGGGGAATTTCATGGTGCCAGGGATGGTAAGTGTCCCAAAAGTAAGGGAAAGTCCCACACAATATTAATTGATCCATATCCCATGACTTTCAAACATCCTGCTAGACATTTCTGCAGGTAAAGAACCTGCTTATAATTATCCAAGCCTAGAACCTAATTTGATTTCACATCCAACAGTAAGTTTTTTATGTTTATTTTTTACTGTTTTAGCAAACTTTTTTTTCAAAAATGCAAAAATTATGTAAATTGAGGGAGGCTTTTATATTGTCTCTCCCAAACTTTACTAAGAGTTGTATGTATGCCATTTTAGAAAATCACCTAAAATAATGCTGCCTCAACATAACCCAGGATCCTGGTATGAAGCTGCATTTATGACTATTATATTTACAGTGATTCTGTGTATAAGTGCAATCATCTCAGTACTTCATTATGTCTTCTGTTATGCTATGAATCATTTCAGAAATTATCTGCAAAAATTTCAGATTATGCCCTCAAAAGAAAGAAGGATGGGTTCCTCTACCCCTTTCTCTATTCCTGCTAACTGAAGGTAAAATCCCATGAAGAGAGTAGCCTGGCAGGCTACAGTCCATGGGGTTGCAGAGTCGAACATGACTGAGTGACTGAGTATGCATGCATGAAAGTAAAAGTGATAGTTGGAGCCAGAGCAGCCACATTGGAGCAGGAGATGGAAGCCACAGTTGAGGATGGCAGAGCAATTAAACAGAGGGTACCTGTACCCCTGATATTGTGCAGCTGCTGTATACCAGTGGTTCTGTCCATCTAAACTGTTATGTGAAAGAATAAACATATATTGTTTGAGCCTCTGTGTTTCAGAATTTCTTTTTTATATAATAGCTTTACTAGATTCCTATCTAATATAGATGTGAAGAGAAAAATAGAAATAAAAGCTAGCACAAGTCACATTTCTTGTTAAATATTCAATCCTGTAAAGCATTTTTGATGATAGATGAAAAAAAGAAACAGCAAGACTGTAAACCAACAAGTTGAAAAGGACAGTGTATGTATTTTTTAATCTTTCAATGTAACCAAGAAGGCAGAACTGGCATAAAAAACTTGAGGACAGAATGAATAGCAGGTTCATTCTTAACAGGGCTAAAATAATTTTAATTAGTAATAGTGCTGCTGTGAGTCCTAATTAATATATGTGTTAAGGTACAGTGTCCTTGGTGGCTCAGAGGTTAAAGCGTCTGCCTGCAATTCTGGAGACCCAGGTTCAATCCCTGGGTTGGGAAGATCCGCTGGAGAAGGAAATGGCAACCCACTCCAGTATGATGGAAGAGCCTGGTAGGCTACAGTCCACGGGGTCACAAAGGGTCGGACACGACTGAGCGACTTCACTTACTTTCACTTTCAAGGTACAGATATATATATTGAATGGATATATTCCACAAATTTAAAAACAGTAATTTGAAAGCAATAAAAACAGTTAAAGGGATTTGAAATTTTTGTGTTTAACAGTATTTTTTCAAAAACAAAGGATTTTTTTTGTATTTTAAATGCACAGCAATTTTTTTTTTTTTTTTTTTTTAATTATTATCCTTAATTCATTCAGTATTGGCCTACTGGGAAGTTTATGTTTTCAGAGAACAACAGTTTTATCAGTATATTTTGATTTAAGGACCCAATATATTTCTGCAGTGCCTAGCTCATTGCCTGGCATACAGTAGGCTCCCACTAAACATATGGCTACATGCATGGTGAATGACTATATTCCTGAATAGCTTCTGTTTTATCAATATATTGTGTTAATGTGTGTGTGTGTGCTAAGTTGTGTCTATTTGCAATCCCATGGAATGTAGCCCACTAAGCTTCTTTATCCATGGGATGATCCTGGCAAGAATACTAGAGTGGGTTGTCATTTTCTTCTCCAGGAGATCTTCCCAACCCAGGGATCCAACCTGTGTCTCTGGCAGCTCCTGCATTGGCAGGCAGTCTCTACCATATAGACCAGACCAATTAAAATATTCTAATGAAAGAGCTCAAATAATTTTTATCTGTAAGTCTGATTGTGTCAATTATAAAAATAAAATAACCATGAGGGGAAAAAAAAAAAAGCCTGGGATCACAGTAATCAAGTGAGTTTCTAAAAGTCTAAGAAAATTCTGAAGATAAAGATGAGAATAGAAGTTGAGGCTGCTGATTCCCCATTTCAATGCTTTGTTTTAGCTGACCACACTTCCTCCCTTCTTAGAGAAAATCAATGCACAATGAAATTATATGTACTCATCTCTGGTAAATAAATAGCAGAAATCTTTCTTGTTTTGAGACATCAACGTGAGACAGTTGTTCACATGAAGAGTATGGTTTGCTTTTCTCCATGGCTCTTCAATTATCCATTTTGCCAATTAAAAAAAAATAAAATGTTTTCATAAAGTAAAAAAACAGCAACTACAGAGATGAAACACAAAATTTAAAAATTATTTAGAGGGAATTTTACCCAAATATATATTTAACACACATTAGTCAGAAACAACAAATGTTTGTATGTTTAGTCAAACTTGTAATTTCAAAAGGAATTAGAAAGAACTTAAAATGTAAGGGAGATGAGCAGAAAGATAGCAATTTTCAGGTGGATGCCTGTATTTAGCAGCTAAGTGTATCACTCTTAAATTGCACATCTGATGTCCACATTTTAACATCTGTATATATATAAAATATGGGTAAATGCGACTCTATTTATAATGCTTATATGTGCAGTTAAAAATTTTTGCAAATTATGTCTGAAAGTACACTTAGAAAGCCCATGATGACAGTTTTTACATGTGTAGAATGTTAGGTGTTTTATTCTCTGACTCTCTAATTTATATTTAGATTTCAAACCTACTTCGCAGGAACCATATCTAATTCAGCATTCTGTGCACCATCGGGCATCCTACCTGTACTAAATAACTGTTTATTATCATCGAGAGCCTTAAAGTAAACACAACACAATTTCTTCTACCAAATTTCTGCTATGCATTATATGTTGCTTTTAAAAACACATAACCCCAAGTAAATTGCTTAAACGTGGTCTGCTGTACAATTTAGTCTCCTGTTTCTTCTCTCATTATTCTTCCAATGTTACTTTATTTCCATGTCCTCTTCATCTTTATTTCTAGATCAAATCTTTTTTTTTTTTTTTTTTTTACTACAAATTCAACTGTTTGAAAATATAAGAAGTTTTTAGTCTCTGATAAACCTTTGCCATTCAGAGAAAAAGCTGAAAGAAAGAAAAAGAAAAGAAAAAAAAAAAAGGAACTCACACACAGAGTCAACACACACATAAAGAAGAGTCATATAATTTCAGAGCAAAATTCTAAAGATAGAGGCATTCAACTGTGGAATGATTAACAAGATAACTTTAATTTGAAAAAGATTGGCAAACTGAAGATATTTAAAATATTTTAAAATCACTCTCACATCTTCCTTTATTGATTCTTTTCAGTTCTTTCAAAGAAACTTGACAGCTGTTGGAAAACAAAACTCTTCAGCTTTCCTTGAAGCTTAGTGTCTCAGTCCTCAGAAAAGAACCCTTTCTATATTGTATACACTTAGCATAGACTTGTATTAAAGTGCTCAGCAACAACTCAGTAGCAGCCATTTCAAATCACAGAGATTCATTCAGAAATGCCAAAAACATAGGATCAGCAAGCCCACAATCAATATGTTAAAGAAAGAAAGGTGAGAGAAAATATAAAGCTTCTTAAATGTATGCTTTTGTCATCAAAATTTAAAAAAAAATAACAATTTTCAGTCAGTATCTGAATTAGTAAAAAATCTTTTAAAATAACTTGCATTCGATTCTGTGACATTTGAAAAAACTTTAAAAAATAGTGGTATTTTTCTGCTCTTACCAGACACCAAAGAATCTCAGGCATAAACCATGTAAAATGTCTCTAAGATGGGACATGTCTTAGAATCTTAGATTTGCAGAAGGTCAGTGGGGTATAGTCAGAAATCTAATTCAAGAATCAGAAGACTTTCCTAGGCATATGCCTCAAACACTAATTAAGTCTAACTTGATGAAATAGTTAATCTATGTCTCAATTCTATTATCTGAAAAATGGGAATAGTAGGAGTAGCAGTATTTGTCTTAGCTCAAAAGTTGTTTTGTAGATGTATGTGAAAGTGCTTTGATGCTGGTAAAGCATGCTGCAGATAAAAAGTATTATCTTCTAATACAATTCTAATGGGCAGACAAGGTAAATGAAGCCCATTATGGTTAGGTGACACCCAATTTTAATGGATGGCAGAACCA
The DNA here is from genome assembly GCF_027580195.1 of Bos mutus. Taxonomy (NCBI): domain Eukaryota; kingdom Metazoa; phylum Chordata; class Mammalia; order Artiodactyla; family Bovidae; genus Bos; species Bos mutus. The sequence goes on from NC_091619.1 coordinate 60,778,574, forward strand.
GAATTAGAATTTAGGTTTACCATAGTCTGTAAAAGGAGATTCTCTTCAGATTTTCATGGTGAGGCTTTGCATGAAAAGCCCATAATCTGAAAGTGGCCTCATACATATTCCTTCTTTTCTTAATTCACATGATGATTTTCTCTTATGTTGGAAAGGAATTAAGACTCAGAATGAGCAACGATATTCTGCCAAATGACTCTGAAATGCCTGAAACAATAATTCTCAGTTGGTGTTGCTTAGACTCCTAGGATGAAATTAGGGTTGCAGAAGGGAGCAGATAAGGAGTTACTCCTAAAAGAATGTATACCAATCTCTGTATTAAAATATTCTATATAGCTTATACACATTTGCATTGCTATGCTTACACTGTATACAGCTGTTATTGAGATTATTCAGCTAAAATTCATCTGAAAGCATTATGGAATTCAGAGTTGCTTTTGGTATTTTATAATTTTTAAGCATACATACGACTACTACAAAAAGGACTTCTTAGACTTTAAAAATCTGGGAAATTTTGGCCTAATTCATTTAGTCCAATTCTGGAGGGATATAGTGAGTAGGTAAGTTGGGGAACAAATTCAGGGTAACAGATTCAAGGGCAAAAGTATGTAAGAGACACTTTCCCCTCAAAAAAAAAAATAAGAGTTCACTTTTCTAAAAGATAATCATTAGAATAATAAAAATTCTAATCACACCCTACTTGGTGATTGTTATAATACAAATTATGCTTTTGCTTTTATTTATTGATTTCCATGGCATTTTTAGGGGTTTCCAATAATAAGGATGCCCACTAAGTTACTTTTTGAATTTGGTTTTTTTGTTGTTGTTGTTCAGCCTGACAAAATTCCTTGGAATGATTTGGTGACAGGGTAATCTCTGCAGGGAAAAGCATTACTCATAAAATTTTAGTGCTCAATTTTAGACTTATACTCAATGGATGTTGAGACTGCAGAAATTTTTAAAAGGAAATGTGTGTTCTGAATTTGGTACGTAACTCGTATAAATCAGCATATCCAGGAATTCTCTTAGCATGATAACATGAAAAGTAAAGGGAAAGTTATGATAAACTTATTTAATAGGTTTCTGAATATTTATAACAAAATATCAATTATGTATATTTTAAATACAAAATGGGAAAAATGAATGATTAGTCCAGAATCATTGGACTAATTAGTGATAATAATGAAACTTGAATTTGTTGAACTCATGCACATTTAAACTGTGTAATAATTCTGAAGGATAGTTATTATTAGTCCCATTCTGAGATGAAGAAATTGAAAATAGTGGACCAAAGCCATGGAGCTTGTAAATGGCATAATTGAAATTGAGTTCTAACTCAACCCAAAGTCTAGGATCCAAACTTCAATTATCTGGCATGATGAAATGACAACAAGAAATTCAAATATTTCTTTATTTTTTGTTCCAGCTGGGCCTAATGTATGGCTAGTGGTTCAAAGGTGGGTCCAGGTTTTGTGGGGCTTGAAACGTATAACAATTTAAGATATTTAAGAAAAATTGATAATGGGGCCCAGGCAGGTGAGAGGTCCATTCCCTTCCTGGTAAATAAATCTATCTTGGAGGTGATTTCAGGAACCCAGCCAATATAAAACCCAGATCCTCTATGGTAGACATGAGCCTAGCCCTAACCTTAAATCCAGAGTATCGCTAGGCATGTGTCTTAATGTGTGTGTATTTCTCACGTGTCTTAATGTGTGTGTATTTCTCACTCTAACTTATTAAAGGACATTGCAAAATCCCTTCCAGAATAGTTCATTAAGCCATGGATCCTTAGCGGTAAATGTCATCACTCTGAATGGAGACTCATAGCTTCAGGATATGAGAATTTGGTTTTCTTCTTAAAATGAACATGTTACCCAATGCCTTAGTTATTTACTGTATACCTACTATTTATTTAGTATGCTGCTAATTTCTGGACTCACTGGAAAAGACTGATGCTGGGAGGGATTGGGGGCAGGAGGAAAAGGGGAGACAGAGGATGAAATGGCTGGATGGCATCACCGACTCTATGGACTTGAGTTTGAGTGAACTCCGGGAGTTGGTGATGGACAGGGAGGCCTGGCGTGCTGTGATTCATGGGGTTGCAAAGAGTCGGACACGACTGAGCGACTGAACCGAACTGAACTGAACTGAATTTCTGGATTACAACAGAGAACCAGAGAGATAATTCCTATGATAACAAAACTTCTAGTTATTGGAATTTCTCAGTTACCTCTGTCAAATGCACAGCTTCAAAAACTTGGTATTGGCCAAAACTTTTTTTCTCTCCTTCCCCACATATTCAATTTATTATGTTGATTATTTTTCTGTGAAATGTCTTTTGATTCGTTTGTAATTCTCATTTTCTACTAACACAAGTCCTTCTTGACTCAAACTTGAAATATTAGAATACCTTCTTTAAAATTTCTTTCTTCTTTCAACAAATACTTATTGCATATGAGGTATGTATCACATAGAGTGCTAGGTACTTATCTTTCTAAACTCTGTTCTTTTTCCTCTCCAGTCTACTATGTATACTAAAATATTCCTCTCCTCCTGTCACACAGAGCCTGTAGGGGTTTTGTACCAGCGTAACAAGATGGAACACGGTGAAACTGAGTGTAATGAAGATCATAGACATTTTTTGAGTCTGTGCCCTCCTGAGGAAAGATCAGCTTGAATTGAACTGGAATAAGTGCTTCAGGGAACTCTACTCAATACTCTGTAGCGGCCTATATGGGAAAAGAATATAAAAAAGAGTGGATACATGTATATGTATAACTGATTCATTTTGATGTATATCTGAAACTAAGGCAACATAGTAAATTGACTATACTGCAGTACATTTTTATTTTAAAAAATGAGGTGTTTGGATGAATTGCATTCTAGGCCTGTACTGGTATGAAAACTAAGATGACACCTGGTAAATGGGAGAGGACGATTCATTTATCCTGAACTCCAGGGTTTGCCACTACTGAAAAATGATTGGTGATCAATAAATATTTATTAATGGATTGATTGCAGTATGCATTGAGTCTCAACTCTGTTCCAGGCACTCAGCTCTGTAGCCATCATCTGGCCCAGATTATGCCTTCAACGCTTTCCCCATCAATGCTCCTTCTCATGTAGCCATGAGGCTGATCTCACCAATGTTGCTGGGTACATTATGCCATTCCTTTCTGTGTAGTTACTTATACAACTTCTCTTGTAGACTCTATTTCTCTTCTTCCTGCTCTAAAACAAAATTCATGATACCACAGGTGTTGTTCCTCAATAACGTTTAGTCTTATGTCATCCATTAATGACTTCATATATGTTAGTCATGTACAGTCTGGTGGTGACACTGTATGCTTTGGGATCAGACTGGTGGGACTTTATTCTTGAATCTATTCACTGGCTTTGTTATACTGAGATCAGTTAATTAACCACCATAGCGCTCAACTTTCTATGAAAGCAAATTGAGCACAAATTATAGTACTTGCCTCATAAATTTATTGTGAGGATTAAATAAGACAGTCTGTTTAATGTGCCTGAGACATTCTATGTGCTTGATACACACTGCACTTAATATTCATAATATTCATCTTAATCAGTATCTTGAAAGTATCTATGTTACTGACTTATTTCCTCTCTTGTTTCCTATAGCACCTAGCACAGACTGGATAAAGAGTAAGGATTCCATCCATACTTAATTTTTCCCAGTATATATTGGACAGTTCATTGTAACAAACAATGTAGTTATTCTCAGAAGAATGCCACAAGGCCCATCTGAAACCTAGTTTATTCTTGTGAAAATTCGCTGTTAGCACCAACTTTATCCTACTCTCCTGACCCCTCATCTTCATGCTTCATATTAAAAGTCACTAAATGCTCTGGATTCTTACTTTAGCATCTCTCCCAAATCTGTTCCTCCGTTGTTGTTTTCGCTGCCCTTCACCTCTACACCAGCTGCTTTGCTGCATGTCCACCTCCCCTTGTGGGGCTGAAGCTCAAACTTCCTTCCTTGGAATCTATCCCCCCTTCTCTGCCAGGTTAACTCCCTTAAACAGCATTTTTCATCATGTCTTTCCTCCACTGCTCATTTACTTACCTAATAAAGTCCACACTCCTCCACTTGGATTTTAAGGCTCTTCATAAATCTCTTTTCACCTTTCCTGGTAACATTTAGATTTTACTTTTGGTTTTATGTGCTCTTAGTTCTGGTCTGGAAATCTTATTCATTGTCCTCTTAAAACACTCTTCTCATTTCCTCTCCAGAGTTTGGCTTCTGCTATTTTTCCCATTTATGATATCTTTTCCTAGTCTCCTCATCAATACAAATCCTGCCCATTCTTCAAGATGTTGTTAAAATTCTATTATATTAATAAAGTTTTCCTTCTATAATAGCTAACAAAGAACTACTGATCACTCTAATTCTGCAACAGACTTTGACTGAGTGTTCACTTTTTACCAGGCACTATATTAGGTGTTTAGATTACCAATATGAACAAGGGTTGCTTTCTATTCTGAAGCATTTAATTTCCCCCCTTTTTAACTCTATAGTACTCATTGGATCACTAATTTTGACACCCAATGCATATTGCTTATTTTATGCAACTAACATCACTTTGAGTTGAGGAAACTACAATTTAGGGAAGCTAATTTGACTTGCTCAAATTCATACAACTGATGAATAATCTGCACTGGTTCTGAAATTTCTAAAGGGAGATAGGTTTGAGTTGGCTTTGTGCGTGTGTGTGATGCTCACCCACAATTAAATGCTCAGTTTGAATTAAATGTTCAATTTGATTTATTGAATGAAACGTTCTTATTTTCATATATTGATTTTATTTTTTGCTTTTGTTATTTTATAGTTAGAGGTGATTTAGAGGTCATTGACTTTTGATTTTTAATACCATCAAAATATATCCATTAACCTGATAGCCAGAGAAATGTTGAAGCCAGAAGTATATCAAAATGGTCAATGCAACATTTTCAATAAAGAAAATATATGCATTAGAATGGTACAGTTAGGTACGCCTATATGAACTCTATCCTTGGGCAAACAACCTAGAATTTTAATAACAAACAAATAAGTAAAAATATCTGATTTAATTTCCATTTCCCAAATATGGAGAGTTTGTATATTTGAAATACACTTCCCTTTGGGAAATACTGACACAGGTAATGACAAGGAAAGTGTATTTACATAAGCAGAAGCTGTTTTCTGAAGCAGGAAAAATACAAACACTTCTGAAAAAAGGTCTTCTTGAACATATACTCACTTTAGAGGAAACATTCTGTAGAAGGGAGCCCTAATTTGGGCTTATAAAAGTTTAACACAGAATGATTTCAAAAATTGCAGTTCTTTTTTTTTAAAACACAAAGTAATTTTCCTTTGAAGATGCATATGACATTCCGTTTTTTTTTCTTTCATCATATTTATTAAATAAGGTTAAATTTGTTTTAAAACCATACATGTATTTATAAGAAGTTTGCTGCTTATCAAGCTATAATACCTAGATGTATTTGTCATGCAAATTCCACGTGAAGGGAGGTATACTAGTAAGGAAACAATCTACAGCACATAAAGTGCAAAATAGATGACTAGGATTTTTATTATCACAACATGTATCATCTATGGATCACTGTCACTAGATATTAATTCCCATAGGGTCAAAAGCATTCTTATATGTTGCAAAGTTGCTTTAAATTATTAATAAAACAAGCAAATATTAAATGAGATGCACTGTATGATACAAAGAAACAAAACAAGCTTGCAAAACTGCTTAATTCTATTCATCTAGTATTTATGTAATTGTCTAAAAATGAGACAGAAAATTCTCTGTACATTTAAACTGGGAAAATACAGTGAGTGGTGTCTCCATGCTCTCATTCCTCTTATTAGGTGCCACTGATAGTGCATCAAGATGACATATTTTTAATTGTTAGCACTCCACTTGCATTATGCTTAATCTCTCTTACCACACATCTCTCTCATCAGCTTCACTGTCATTTAATCAACCCATGTTTTAGGAAAAAAATGTCAAGTAATTTGAGGGTCTCAAAGAAAATCATGGTTTAAGAGAACATTTGAGCCAGTGCTGTGCTGGGCAATGTGTAACCACTGGGTCTCCTTCTTCTCAAACTCTAATTACACCCTGATTCGTAGTGTTGGCTGGTATCCTTGGGGTAAATACTCCCACTAGAGTCGATTACAGGCTGCCAATGCAATGTCACTCAATGCAGAGTTGGGAAGATATTTTACAAACTATGTCAGAAAGTACATTCAGGATGTCCATTTTGACATTTTGATGGGCTTTCCTGGTGGCTCAGAAGGTAAAGAATTGGCCTGAAATGCAGGAGACCTGGGTTCGATCCCTGGGGTGGGAAGATCCCCTGGAGAAGAGAATGACAACCCACCCCAATGTTCTTGCCTGGGAAATCCCATGGACACAGGAGCCTGGCAGGCTATAGTCCAAGGGGTCACAAAGATTTGGACACAACTGAGTGACTTTCACTCACACTCAAAGAATGTTATGTTCTTATTTGGATGCTTTTATTCACTCTGCTTCTCTGATTTGTACTTATTTCAAGCCTACTTGTTTAAAGGGAACTGGCTTCAACACTCTCCCTTTAAATAGAAAATAGGTGTCTGAAACCAGTCATGCTTACAGGATACAACTGTTAGAAACTGAGGTGATTAAAGTTTGCTGCATTTTAATTTATTCTTTGAATATTAATACACTGAAAATATTTTAAAAGATAAAAATATATTATTTTAAAATATATTTAAATAGAAAATAAATTTAAATAAATATATTTAAATAAGCATATTGTTTATATAATAATCTATTTGATTAATTAAATATATTTATATAATATATTAGAAAAGGCAGAGGAACTAGAGATAAAATTGCCAACATCCACTGGATCATCGAAACAGCAAGAGAGTTCCAGAAAAACATCTATTTCTGCTTTATTGACTATGCCAAAGCCTTTGACTGTGTGGATCACAATAAACTGTGGAAATTTCTGAAAGAGATGGGAATACCAGACTACCTGACCTACCTCTTGAGAAACCTATATGCAGGTCAGGAAGCAACAGTTAGAACTGGACATGGAACAACAGACTGGTTGCAAATAAGAAAAGGACTACATCAAGTCTGTGTATTGTCACCCTGCTTATTTAACTTCTATGCAGAGTACATCATGAGAAACGCTGGACTGGAGGAAGCACAAGCTGGAATCAAGATTGCCAGGAGAAATATCAATAACCTTAGATATGCAGATGACACCACCCTTATGGCAGAAAGTGAAGAAGAACTAAAAAGCCTCTTGATGAAAGTGAAAGAGGAGAGTGAAAAAATTGGCTTAAAGCTCAACATTCAGAAAACAAAGATCGTGGCATCTGGTCCCATCACTTCATGGGAAATAGATGGGGAAACAGTGGAAACAGTGTCAGACTTTATTTTTCGGGGGCTCCAAAATCACTGCAGATGGTTATTGCAGCCATTAAATTAAAAGACGCTTACTCCTTGGAAGAAATTTATGACCAAACTAGATAGCGTATTGAAAAGCAGAGACATTACTTTGCCAAAAAAGGTCCGTCTAGTCAAGGCTATGGTTTTTCCAGTAGTCAGGTATGGATGCGAGAGTTGGACTGTAAAGAAAGCTGAGTGCTGAAGAATTGATGCTTTTGAACTGTGGTGTTGGAGAAGACTCTTGAGAGTCCCTTGGACTGCAAGGAGATCCAACCAGTCCATTCTGAAGGAGATCAGCCCTGGGATTTCTTTGGAAGGAATGATGCTAAAGTTGAAACTCCAATACTTTGGCCACCTCATGCAAAGAGTTGACTCATTGGAAAAGACTCTGATGCTGGGAGGGATTGGGGGCAGGAGGAGAAGGGGATGACAGAGGATGAGATGGCTGGATGGCATCACCGACTCAATGGACTTGAGTCTGAGTGAACTCCGGAAGTTGGTGATGGACAGGGAGGCCTGGCATGCTGTGATTCATGGGGTCGCAAAGAGTCAGACACGACTGAGCGACTGAATTGAATATTAATATAACATATATTTAATTAATAATGTAATACTACATATATTTAAATAAAATATATTAAATATATATTTAAAGATAAACAATATTTATAATAATATTTTAAAAGATTAAAAATAATTTAAAAGATAAAAAGTGTGTGAGAGGTTTTTATCACTCCCATATCCTACCCACCAAGTTTTCCTCCCTGGAAGATATACAACACTCTCAGTTTCTCATGTATAAACACAAAAATATTCTATGCAAATGTGTGTATCCCATCCCTTCCTTTTAAAAACATAAATGGTGACATGCTTTACAAACTGTTTTATATTTTGTTTTTTGAGTTAAAATATATAACAAATATTTTATGTTTTTATATGAAGAGCTTCTTTATTCTTCTTTACCCATACATAAATATTATATTGTATGGTTGTTCCGTTATATCTATAACTGTTTTCTATTGATGTAGATGTTTTCAGGTTATTTTCTGTCTTTTGCTTTTACACACATAGACACACACAAAGCTCCTAGTATGGCATTACATGTAGGTGTGATTTTGCACTTGTATATGTATAGAGGTGCAATTTCAATTTCAAAAGGTTTTTATGTTTGTATTCTTTCCTTTAGCTTTTGCAAAATTGCCTTCCATTTAAGTGGAAGAAATTCAGTTTCTTCATACCTTCATCAACACAGTGTATTATCAACATTTTGGGTCTTTGCCAGTCATACACATGAAAACAAAAATCTCCAGGTGATATTGATTTGTATTTCCCCTAATCATGAGTGAGTTTGATATTTATTTAAAAGTATTTGCTTTTCTTTGCGATTTTTGTACATTTCCTTTACCCATGTTTTATTGGGTAACTTTTTATCTTAATGCATGCTTTGGATATTTTATGGATCAAAATAATTTTTTTCCACATAACTATCCTATTTTTCAATATTCTTTATTAACTAATTAATGTCCTCTCTACTTATTTGATATGCTCTCTTTATATATTAAATTCCCCTATGTTTTTGTACTTTCTGGACTGTTAAAATGATTCTGTTTCTGCATGTTTGTGTGTGTGTATATATATGCATGCAGGCCAATATTATAAGGTTTTTTAAATTATTGATGATTTATAGGACGTTTTAATAACTGGAAGGTAGTTTCCCTTCTTGACTTTTTTTTTTAATATTTGCATTCTCTTCTTTTTTCATTATTTGATTAATTTATTCTTTTGGCTGTGCTGGGTCTTCATTGCTTTGTGAGGGTTTTCCTTAGTTGTGGTAAGCAGAGGCTATCTGCAGTGTGTGAGTTTCTCATTGTGGTGACTTCTCTAGTTGCAGAGCACAGGCTCTAGGCACTCGGGCTTCAGAAAATGTAGAACATGGGTTTGGCAGTTGCGGCCTGTGGGCTCTAGAGTGCAGGCTCAGTGGTTGTGGCTCATGGCCTCAATTGCTTCATGGCGTGTGGAATCTTCACAGACCCTGAATCGAACCTGTGTCCCCTGCACGGCCAGGCAGATGCTTATCCGCTATGCCCGCAGAGAAGTCCCGTCTCAACACTTCTTAAGGTTTCCATGGCTCTACTTGATTGTTTTCTCATATGAATATTGGTATCAGCTTATCTCTTTTCAAATACACTTGGATTGATATTTTACATAGGATCACACAGTTTTTATAGATGATCATAGGATAATGGACAACTTTATGATGTGTGTCCTCTTGTTCAAGAACATTGTATGTCTCTTTATCTAGTAATTTCTGTTCTTCAGTAGATTTTCAAGTTTCTTCATATGGTGTTTGCTAACCTTTTGGTTAATTTTTTTCCATATTTTTCCTATTGCTATTAAAAAGCCAAACTTTTATTGTACTTCAAGTTACAGTACTTGAATGACATAAGAAATAGAAGGTAGGACATCTTCTTGAGAACATATTCAGAGATGAAATTTCTACTGAACCTTTGAATGTAAATAAATTACTAGAAATGAACCATAGATTTCTTGCTGAATAAGAATAAGCTTTGTTATATTCACTTTATGGGACTAGAATATGTATATAAACTAACAAGAGTTAGCTTTATCACTCTTTTATATGGTAAAGATAGCTCTCTACCTTTAAGAGATAAAAGGTAAATTTTATCAATTTTATTATAATTATATATTAGCTCACTGGTTTAAATAAATATAAATGCTAAGGTTTTGTTCCTTTTCCCCTTAAAATGTCAGCAAGCAAGTATACATGAAAGACAGCAGTAAGTACAGAATTCCATAGACAGAGGAGCCTGGCAGGTGACAGTCCAAGGGGTCATAAAGAGTTGGGCACGAATTTGCAGCTAAACAACAACAACAACAAATTACATATGCCTAAAATTTTTGAAGGTATATATCACAGGACAATCCTGGGATTCTATTTCTCCTTGGCATGTGCTACTGACCACTTCTTCTACGGCTAAAGCAACATTTGCAAGTGCTGTCACTAAACAGTGATGAAGCTCTCTTGAACTGACGTCTTATATTCATAATGTTCCTCCAAGAACATTTCTTCCTAATCCTATCTCAACATACAACTTAATCACAATGAACCAGTAATTCTTTTCTCAAGTTTCTTGGCCCTTACCATTCCACCGATTCTTAGCATTGATTTTATAAAATCAGTAATTTATTTTAAACAAAATATGAATCTCATTTGAATGCCAAGGATAATGTCTTAATACTGCCCACAGCAGACAGAGGTTCAAACACACAGGGGAAGAACTGCTAAATCAAGCTGTGTGCTTTGTATACTCAGCCAAAAGAAAAGCAGAATTTAATTCCTCCACATCATCTTTTCCCATGTCTCAGTAGCCTGACACCTTCCTCAATCACCTAACTAATGTGCGGAAAGAATGAAAACTCTTTGAGAAATCAGTGACCCACAAAGTTACAAACCAAAAATTATGAAGCATCAAATGACATGCTATTTATCATTTTTCTTCTTCATAAAATCCACTACTTATAGACTCTGCTAGTGGCTATATGTAAAAAGCTTCTCTGTGTGGTTCAGAAATCATGGTTATATATAAGTGTAAGATATTTTATTAAAAATTATTACTTGCTTATTAAAAAAGCCTTTAAAAATAGAGAAATACTCGTCACAATACTGTATCAGATAAATTAGACTTTAAAACAAAGGCTATGAAAAGAGACAAAGAAGGTCACTACATAATGATCAAAGGATCAATCCAAGAAGAAGATATAACAATTATAAATATATATCCACCCAACATCAAATGTATGTAAGACAAATCCTAACAAGTATGAAAGGAGAAATTAACAATAACACAATAATAGTGGGAGACTTTAATACCCCACTCACACTTATGGATAGATCAACTAAACAGAAAATTAACAAGGAAAAAAAAAAAACAAAAACATGTATCTATAAAGCTCACTAAAGCAAAGCACAGTAAAATGAGGTATGGCAATAAAAGGCATTAAATTTATCAAATAAAAAATAAATAAAGTGCTGAAAATTAAAAAAAAAAAAAATAGAGAAATATAGTAACAAATCCCTGATTCATTTACATTCCTAAATTCAAATGCATCCTGTCCTTCAAATATTTTGAAAGCGTAACTTTACCCATACTCATCTGTAAATAATTTTATCCTACATAACATAGTAAAAACTCCTTTTTATACTTAAATTGTGAACGTTTAAAAATAAAGTACAGAAAATAGTATAAAAGATTACTCCCATCATATAGTCTAATTAGCTACCAGAGACAGTGGAATACAGCAGTAAGTGCAGGGCTTTGGAGTGAGACACATGTGGGATCATCTACGTTATATGTCTTCCTCTATGTTCTTTACTTTCTGTAATGGATTGGATTGCTGATTTTCAGCTTAGCGTATGACCTTGGAGAATAAAAATGACATTTCCTTGCCTTCTTGCAGCTAGCAGTTCAATCCAATGTGATGTGAGTGAAATGGTGCATGAAACCTGCTAGCCTGGACTTAAAAGGTGAAGGAATATTCTTTCTTTCACCCCTTTCTCCTTTCTGCTATCTGGAATGCATATATGAAGGCTGGAGTTCAAGCAGCCGTCTTGATTCCAGCAATAGGAACATACTTCTGCAGCAATAGAAACCTGAAAATGTTTTGGTCTCTGAGGACTTTGTGGAATGCCATATCTGTCTCGGACTACATCATGGGCTTTAATGAGAGAGACTTTTATATGTTTTTAAGTCTTAGTTTGGTTGGAGAAATTCTAAATCACTCACAACATTATCTAATTCCAACTAATACAATTGCTTTCAGTACCAAACTGATAGGTGAACAGTGGTTTACACCAAAAGGATGTGTTTTGTTTCTGTAAAAAAGCAAACAAATAAAAGCCTTCAAATGCAGGCAATACCAGGGTGGCTTGGCAGTTTGCTGAAAATATCAGGGACCTAGATTATTTTTCTTGTTTGCCTCATTATTCTCATTATTTTAGTTTTATCCGTTTGTGATCCCCAAATGGCTGCTTCAGCTCCAAGCATTGTCTACTTACATAAACATGTTCAAAGGTACGAAAAAAGGGAGCAGAAAAAGAAAGGTTGGAGGAAACTATTTAAAGAAGACTCCTCCCACCAGTTTATTCTTAAGTCTTGTTGACCAGAATTATATTGCTTGCCCAATCCCTGAATTTAACTACTTACAAAGGAGACTGGGACTACTTTAATCATTTTAGAGTATTCTCAATTCATCTCTTGTGGCTGTTTACTTTTCTTCTCAAGCAAAATCAGGGTTGCATTAGCAATAAAGAAACAAGAATGGTCAAAGGATGAATTATATGGCAATATCAACCATACTACTTGGCTTTGTGTCATCGCTATGTAATGGGGTGACAATGATGCCCAACTCTCAGGAAATTTAAAAAAATAATGCTATTTGAAAGGAGCTAATAAATGCAGGGCTTGTACTGAATGAGCAATACCTGGTAGTTATTATGACTATCATTATCTCTTTGAGTTGATGAATCTTAGTTTATGTAACTGATCCCATCCCAAAGATATTAGGTCATTTTTTTTTTGCTTGTTTGTTTGGCTATTTTATACAATTCTAAAGTTAATATCCTTCTCCATACATTTTTTCTCTCTCTGCTTAGCATTCTTTTCTCAGGTATATTACTGGAAGTATAATTACTGGGTTATTCAATATTAGTGGAACAGGTTGTGGCCGTTCAGAGATAGTACAAAATTATATAGAAGTCAGGAAGTAAAATACTTCCTTCCTAGAAAAGTATACTAGACTACACTTAAAGGAACATACAACTTTTGGGGACCATGAGTACATGAAAAAAGAATCAATCCTGAGATATATTCATTTTGCCATGATTACAATCTTTGTCTTCTAAACAGAAATCAGTGGGCTAATAGAAAGTTCATTAAACATGTCTTCATATTTCTGGGTTGAAATTTCTGCTTTATCACCATCTGTGTGACCTTGGGTATGACTCTCTGACTCCATTTACTCATCTATAAAATGGGGATTATAAACATGATCTACCTCCCTGGAACAAGTAAACAGACAAGGCTATACCTTAGAAACTGTAAAAGACTGTAGGCATATAGATCATTATTAATATTTAATGAAACATCTGAGATATAAAAAAGGGAATGTTTTCAATTTAATATAACAAATATTTCTGTATCCTAGATATAGTTCTTAGTACTTAAATTATATTATCTCATTTAATCTTCCTAGTAAACTGAAAAGATAAAATACAATATTATGACCATTTTACAGATGCATAAACTGAGGCACAGAGATGTTAAATACCTTTTCCATAGTGTAGGGCTTCCCAGGTGGAGCTAGTGGTAAAAACCTAGCCTACCAATGCAGATGTTGCAAGAGATGCAGGTTTGATATATGTGTCAGGAAGATCCCCTAGAGAAAGAAATGGCAACCCACTCCACTATTCTTGCCTGGAGAATCCCATGGACAGAGGAGCCTGATGGGCTACAGTCCATTGGGTCACAAAGAATCAGACACAACTGCAGAAACTTAGCATGGGTATACTCTTTGTATACTTGAAGCCAGGAAGTTTGATTCTTTTTTTAATGAGGTTTCTGTTGTGTTAAAAAAAAATGTTCAGATGAATGCCTCTTTCCCAAGGTTTTACCAGTAAACCAGCCTAGAGAATCCCAGGGATGGGGGAGCCTGGTGGGCTGCCCTCTATGGGGTCGCACAGAGTTGGACACGACTGAAGCGACTTAGCAGCAGCAGCAGCAGACTTCCACTTGAGTGGCAGCCAGTGCAGTGAACACTCCTCATTCCTCTGGGTAGTGTGTCCTCAGTGTAGCCACATCTGGCTTCACCTAATGTGGAAACTGAAGCAGGATCTAATAGACATAGGTTGGGCTAGTTTTCTTTTTTGTGGTTTCCTGTGTTGAGATGTGTATCAATATAAAGTTCTACATGTGATCAGATATATTTACTAGTATTGAGTTCTAAAGAGAAAAGAGCAAACAAAATATTCCTAGGACGTCTGATGTGCTTACCTACTATTTCATAATAGCTCCTGCTCCCTCTCGGTGTCTTCATGTCGCCCTCTGCTCTTCATTTCCTCTCACCCATTTCTGTGCCTGCTTGGCTAGTGTCTGTTACTCAGAATTCAGCTCTCCATCTTTCCTAGCTGAAAACCTACTTTCAGTTAGCTTCCTCTTTAAAGAGATCTAATCAACTAACTTATTGATTACCTAAGGTTGATAACAGAAATGAAGCAAGTGCTAGCTTTCTTTCCAAAGCTAAATGCATTTTAATATAAAATGGGTGGTAACTTAGCTTGCTGGTCATCAAATTTTAGGCATTAACAGAAACTGGTGTTGAGGAAGAATTTCGGGGTGGCCTTTTCAGCACTGTCCATCCAAATCATATCAACTGAGTCTACTATGTCTCAGACAGGAAGCACATAAGAGAAAGAGGTATAGTAAGAAAAGGAGAAAGCCATTTTTGGCAGGCAGGCAATTACTCTGGCGTTCTTAGAAAAGCAAATGCCAGCTCTCCAAACCTCATTTGCAGTGAGAAGTGGCAATGACCAATGAGATGGTCACAGTATATTCTGAATTTCTCATATGGGTGCTTTACCTCTTTCTTGTCACTTTCTTCTTTTTTTCTGAAATGAGGACATGTGGCTGAAGCAGCAAAAGCAGCCATGTGTTGATGGAGGAGGGAAAATGCCAGGTTAATCACAAGAGCTTGGTTCTAACATCCTTAAACCACTAATCAACACCAACAAGGCCTACCTCGGGGTGTGGAATTATGTGGGAATATAAAAGCTTCCTTATTTTATTAAATTACTCTTTCTGGTTACTTGTTCAGTTCAGTTCAGTTGCTCAGTCGTGTCTGACTCTTTGCGACCCCATGAATCGCAGCACGCCAGGCCTCCCTGTCCATCACCAACTCCCGGAGTTCACTCAGACTCACGACCATCAAGTCAGTGATGCCATCCAGCCATCTCATCCTCTGTCATCCCCTTCTCCTCCTGCCCCAAATCCCTCCCAGCATCAGAGTCTTTTCCAATGAGTCAACTCTTCGCATGAGGTAGCCAAAGTACTGGAGTTTCAGCTTCAGCATCATTCCCTCCAAAGAAATCCCGGGGCTGATCTCCTTCAGAATGGACTGGTTGGATCTCCTTGCAGTCCAAGGGACTCTCAAGAGTCTTCTCCAACACCACAGTTCAAAAGCATCAATTCTTCGGCGCTCAGCTTTCTTCACAGTCCAACTCTCACATCCATACATGACTACTGGAAAAACCATAGCCTTGACTAGATGGACCTTTGTTGGCAAAGTAACGTCTCTGCTTTTGAATATGCTATCTAGGTTGGTCATACCTTTTTTTCCAAGGAGTAAGCGTCTTTTAATTTCATGGCTGCAGTCACCATCTGCAGTGATTTTGGAGCCCCAAAAAATAAAGTCTGACACTGTTTCCACTGTTTCCCCACCTATTTCCCATAAAGTGATGGGACCAGATACCATGGTCTTTGTTTTCTGAATGCTGAGCTTTAAGCCAACTTTTTCACTCTCCACTTTCACTTTCATCAAGAGGCTTTTTAGTTCCTCTTCACTTTCTGCCATAAGGGTGGTGTCATCTGCATATCTGAGGTTATTGATATTTCTCCCAGCAATCTTGATTTCAGCTTGTGCTTCTTCCAGCCCAGCGTTTCTCACGATGTACTCTGGTTACTTGTGGCAGAACACAATTTTTGATCGATATGACATCTTGCTGAAATGGGCTAAAGGCATTTAGAATGGCCTTCAATCAGTACCTTTCACCTTCCTTGTCTACATATGTCTAAAATAGAATCATAAGCTGGAATCAAGATTGCTGGGAGAAATATCAAAACCTCAGATATGCAGATACCACCCTAATGGCAGAAGATGAAGAGGAACTAAAGAGCCTCTTGATGAAGGTAAAAGAAGAGACTGAAAAAACTGGCTTAAAATTCAGCATTCAAAAAACAAAGATCATGGCATCTGGTCCTATCACTTCATGACAAATAGGGAAACAGTGTCAGACCGTATTTTCTTGGGCTCAGAAATCACTGCAGATGATGATTGCAGCCATGAAATTAAAAGATGATTGTTCCTTGGAAGAAAAGCTATGACAACCTTGGACAGCAAATTGAAAAGTAGAGACATCACTTTACCAGCAAAGGTCCATGTAGTCAAAGCTATGCTTTTTCCAGTAGTCATGTATGGATATGAGAGCTGGACATAAAGAAGTCTAAGTACTTAAGAATTGATGCTTTCAAATTGTGCTGCTGGAGAAGACTCTTGAGAGACCCTTGAACTGGAAGGAGATCCAACCAGTCCATCCTAAAGGAAATCAGTCCTGAATATTCATTGGAAGGACTGATGCTGAAGCTGAAGCTTCAATACTTTGGCCACCTGATATAAAGAGTTGATTCACTGGAAAAGACCCTTATGCTAGGAAAGATTGTGGGGAGGAGGGAAAGGGGATGACAGAGGACGAGATGTTTGGATGGCAACATTGACTCAATGGAAATGAGTTTGAGCAAACTCGGAGATAGTGAAGGATAGGGAAGCATGGTGTGCTGCAGTCCATGGGGTCACAAAGAATTGGACATAACTGAGCAACTGAACGACAACAGAATTTACTATTTATTAAGCACCCACTGCACCACTGTCTTCTATATGATGGCACAAAGATGAATATCAGTGGCTGACAGAGGACATTGAAGTCCAGAGAGTTTGATCCATTTGCTTAAAGTCACACAGTGAATAAGTGAATGATTTGGTATAGAACTGGGCCTTTTGCTGAAGGGTATATATACATGTATATTTCCACTCAGGTTTGTCTTTTCTCTCAAGCAAGAATAGAGGATTATACCCCCAAATGGAAGTTGATCAATACTGAATTTATAAGAATTTTCATTCATTAAATATTTCTAACTTTAAATATTAATTTATCAAATAGAGTTTACTATAAAAATGACCTACGCACAGGGAAAACACATGGGGCTCATGGGTAGACTTAAAACAGACCTTAAAATTCAGGTCTTTAGAGGGGTGAAACTCAGGAGGGGCGATAAGGGTCTTGAAAAAGGTACAGAAAAATAACAATGCAAGAAGGAAATATAGGAATCTAAATAGCAAGAAGAAATCCTGGAACAACGCACGCATTTTAACCCCTTTGGACACTTAAGCTTACTTTTCTTTCACGGTTACCACCACATTATATTGGGTGGGCCAAAAGTTCCTTTGGGTTTTGTTTAATTTATGAAAAACCCTGAACAAACTTTTTGGTCTACCCTATATATTCCCAACCTACCAGGCCTTTTGCAAAGGTGAGTGATTGGTCCTGAGAAGTCATGGAGACAGAGCCATACATCCATTGTCATTTTGAAAGAAAAAGTAAAGTGCATGCTATTCTTTTAATATGACTGAAAAGACATTTTGACTAATCGTTTCATTTCTAGACACTTACCCTAAGGAGGCAATTATTAACATGGAAAAATGTTTAAAAGAAATATATTATTTGTAGTATTGTTTATGTAGTCAATATATTGGAAAAACTTGAAAATTAAAATTCTGAATTTATAAATTTGAAAGGTTATGTGTTAGTATTTGGATGAGAAAATATTTCTTTCCAACAGTGGAATGACATACAACAATTTAAAATACAGCATAGTCTTCTGTTGCTCTTCACTGAATAAGGTAGTATGTGCTGTATGATCTCATCTTTTTTGGTAAAAAATATACTACATGCATGCTTATGAATAGAAAATACAGTGGAGAGACATATATATGACAAATGTAAATGACAGTTATCTTTGGAAAGGGAGGTTACAGGAATTTTTTATTTTCTCCTGGTTACATACATTTTCTTATTTTTCTACATTGCAATGTTATTTTTTACATATCATTTTTGTTCTAAATAAGAGACATTGAAAGTAAAAATAGTGAAAACTACACAAGAGGCTGCAACATGCAAATCACATAACAAAGGAAATGGCCCACTCCTACGCTGTCTGCAGACATTGCCACAAACAAATGCTAGAAGATTGTTAGCTATTTTGTGCTAAGAGAAAATATTTTTTCCCCCCAAGGTGCTTGGTTCCTTGGAAAAGCAATGCCTCTCTCTGAACAGATTCTGGTTGGAAGACACCACTGTCATGTTCTAAGATGGGGCAGAACCACATTATTAGCCACGAATAAAGGAAATAGTCATTTTATAGCCCCTTAAGATAGCAGTAACAGAAACAAATGAATATCACCTTATACTTCCACCCCAAAGACACTAATGCTGCAATTGAAATTATTTGATTCCTGCTGTCCTTCCTAGTGTTATCTGTCTGGGTTGTGATGAGGAGGGACACCACTGATCTGAAAATGTATCATCTGCTGCACACTGGAAGAAGATGAAGAGCTCAAATGCCAATCAGAGACTGAACTGAGATTGTTGAAGGATGGAAAAAAAATTAAATATAGGCTGTCACTGCACATGTCTTTTGTATTGAATTATAAACAATATACTGTTAACATTTAAATCAGGAAGGAGTCTCAGAATTTAAAAAAAAATTGACACTGTTTCTTTTCATTGTCCCATTTTCTCTTCACCATGTAAATATATATAAAAAAATCCATATCTATGTATTCCATATTGCCAGGAATATGCATGTCTTCAAGTATACAACATTGTAGACATGGCAAGACAAATGTTTTATTAAATTTTATGCCTGATGCAGAATTTTAAGTTTGTTGTTTTCAACCCAAATTTAATATTTTGGGGTTTTGGTACATATAAGCTTGACAAATCAACTTTCTGTTCTTGAGTTAAAGGAAAATAAAAAGCGTTCAGAAAAGTTCATGAACATCAAATGTCAATTGCAACACAAGATTCTGATACAACTCTAAGTAAATCTGAAACATATGGATTGAATTTTCCTAGCAATATTCTAGTGTTTGGAAGGAAAATCTGTGCAAAAATGTGTGTGGGTTTTCTGAAACCCCCAAAGTTGGAAAAACATTTTGATTTATTTAGATTTAGAAATGAGATAACCATTTTGCACCCCAGGAAACGTAATTTATGTATGAATTTGAGTTCAGCACTGCATGCATAGGGGCCTGAAAGAGTGAATCCCCTTTTTAGTTGTATTAAAATATTTTATTACATTGTAAGTATAGAATCTAATCAGTGAAGTAGCCAAGAGGTTTCTAACTACCCTATATAAACTACATCAGCTTCCCCTCAAGTCACCTCCAAAAAACATGCAATAAATAAACAATAAGCAAACACAATAGGTAAACTCTTATTGTATACCTTTGCCCTTTAGCTTCATTTTACTGGACTACTTCCCAACCTTCATTAAAGGTCCATTCAGGAACTCTTTGCTCCAGCAGTTCACACCTGTCTTTTACTCTGCTGGATTGTGGGGGTTTATGAAAGATGACAGGAAGGAGGAGAAATGGGCTAAAACACCTTTTAGAGAAAGGTTTCATTGCTGTGGACTACTCTACTTTTATCAGACTATGCTAACTTAGTCGCTTCAGTTGTGTCCGACTCTTTGTGACCCTATGGACTATAGCCCACCAGGCTCTCCATGGGATTTCCCAGGCAAGAATACTGGAGTGGGTTGCCATTTCCTTCTCCTATCAGACTATGGTTGCTGGCCTATTGGATGGTTCCTTGAAGACGTTCTTTCACAACTTCATTTTAGGAACATTTCCTCTTCCAGGTTAGAAGTCTTTTCCAAATTAGAGATTCAGTAAGTGGAATTGGTTTAGGACTTCCTTTTCTTGCCTTTCAAAAAATGTAAAATCATTACATAGAAACAAAAAAGTGTAAGCTTTCTATTCAGGCAGACTTTGTATTATATTTTGATTAGTGGATATATAAACTGGAGTAAGTAGTTTAAATTTTGAAATTCATTTTCCTCTTCTGTAAATATGGAGACATTAGCACCTCCCTCATTGCACCATTTCAAGAATTAGTGAAATAAAATAAACAGTTTGCTTGGCAAAGTGTTTTGTACATATGAAATAATGGTAGTTTCTCCTCCTCATTTCTTTAATATCCTAACAAGTACATTGCTTGGTATTTTGGTTCAAATAATCAAACAAAGCATCAAAAGCAAACAAAATAAAAACAAATTATCAAAAAGAGCACCCTTTGTCTGTTATAAAATTGTCTAATTTCTGATGTACAGAAATGCAGAGATATTATAGAGGATCCACTCCAAAACCATGACTAATTGTTTAGGTTCGTCCTCAACAAATTAAGAAACTGTTGGGGAATAATTAAAAAATGAATAATTGCTCTTTTCCTTTCTAAAATCAACAAAAATTAAAAAAAGAAAAAAACATATAAATACAATTAGAAAACATTAAGGAACATAGACATCTTAATTTTCATTCACTATATATAAAAGTATATTTTTCAAGACCACAGAGACATTACAATACTTGAAGATTCATGTTTTTTTTTCCCCTCTATCAGGTATTAAACACTGGCTTGAAAGATACATGCTATTAGCAGGCATTGGGGACTATGTTAAAAAAAAAAATTAGCCAAGAGAAAGCAATGATTCTGATTAAGTAAATTCCATTGAACTCTTTCTAGTAAGCATTATTCAGGTCATGAATGCTAATTTGTCCTGCAGGGGGCTGTGGGTAATAACCCAGAAAAACTATCAGCTTTATTGAGTTGCTACAAAACAGTATTACCGAATGGTACACTGTAAAGGAAGGCAACCTTGATATGTACTCACATTTTTTTCCTTAGTGGGAGGATCTTATAGCCTAGATAGAAATGATAATAAATGGCATTTTGCTTAGAAAAATAAAGCCACATCAGTGTTTCCTATTTAATAGTCAAATAAAATTCCTGACTTGAGAAGACATGTATCTGAAGAGTGCCACCAAAATACAAGAGCAATTTTGGCTTTCTGCATATTTAAAGTTGTGTAGAATCAGAACCGTCGTAAAAATGAAGCAAATATGGCACATTGGCTGCATTCCAGCAACTACACAGAACTGCTGATGTTACTAAAATCTAGATAATTTAGTCCCATATGGGAATCCATACCACAATTATATTGTCCCTGCTCTGACACAGCCCTGATTTTGCACTTGTTTCAGCCTGGCTTTTTATAATTTTAATTCCCTTCACCAATAAAGCAATTTGCATTCACATAGTCTTCCTGGCTAAGAAAGAAAGAAGAAGAAATCTGTTACATGACCTTGGTCTCTTTACAGTTGATTACTAGGAAACAAACTCTTCAAGTAACCCATTCTCTCATCTCTTTAATTGATGTGGAAACATCACACTATAAAGCATTGAAGACTACACACAGCAAGCTGTGGGCTCATGAATTACAATGTAGACGTTTTTAAAAATCACTTGGTTTGCTCATTTAGCATGATGAAGCAAAAACCACACTAAGTTCACATAGGCTTACATCATGAACAAACACCTGCATATTAAAGAGGTAGTATTCACCTATGATAAAATGGAAAAAGCTATTAGAAAACGTTGAGATCTAAAAAGCAGTTTTCCCAACTCCCTATCCTTTCCTGAAATGATTTGAAAAATATGATTGCTTGATTCACTAAAGTCTATCCTGGCACTTCATAATTTTAACAAAAATAGTCATTTCCAGGACATCTTTTTCTCTATAATTTGGCCCAAATATTGTCAAAGTCAAATATTCACATAACGTATGTTTTCGTTTTGGCTCACCTTTCCTATCTTACAGTACAAAGCAGCATAGAAGAAACATATGGAAAGTATAATCATATTAAATAACTAAATTTTGGTGGGAAAAGTGAGATTATTAATTTTTATAAAACCCTCTCTTCACCTCCTTTTCCCTAAAAGAAAATAAAGGTGCTCAGTTCAGTTCACTTCAGTTCAGTTGCTCAGCCGTGCCTGACTCTTTGCGACCCCATGAATCGCAGCATGCCAGGCCTCCCTGTCCATCACCAACTCCTGGAGTTCACCCAGACTCACGTCCATCGAGTCAGTGATGCCATCCAGCCATCTCATCCTCTGTCGTCCCCTTCTCCTCCTGCCCCCAATCCCTCCCAGAATCAGAGTCTTTTCCAATGAGTCAACTCTTCGCATGAGGTGGCCAAAGTACTGGAGTTTCAGCTTTAGCATATTCCTTCCAAAGAAATCCCAGGGCTGATCTCCTTCAGAATGGACTGGTTGGATCTCCTTGCAGTCCAAGGGACTCTCAAGAGTCTTCTCCAACACCACAGTTCAAAAGCATCAACTCTTTGGTGCTCAGCTTTCTTCACAGTCCAACTCTCACATCTGTACATGACCACTGGAAAAACCATAGCCTTGACTAGACAGACATTTGTTGACAAAGTAATGTCTCTGCTTTTCAATATGCTCTCTAGTTTGGTCGTAACTTTTCTTCCAAGGAGTAAGCGTCTTTTAATTTCATGGCTGCAGTCACCATCTGCAGTGATTTTGGAGCCCAAAAAATAAAATCTGACACTGTTTCCACTGTTTCCCCGAATAAAGGGGCTAGTTACCTATAATTGTTAACAGCAATAATTTTAGAGAACTGAAATATTAAAGAAACAATCCTAAAGCTCCTGAATCATCTGTGTATTAAAAAGTCTGTGGTCTTCTTTTGTTGTGGTCTTAGTTGAAAAGAGAGACAGTATCTTCAAGGTATGGCAGCATTTTGATTGCCTATAACTACTTATTTCAGGAGGGTTTTCTTCCATGTTCAAAATGGTCTAGTGATAGTATCTGGCTGTAGCTGAGATGTTTAATATTTTTTTTAGATACAATATAAATTTTACCTTGAGGGGTAGGGATAGATTTTTATTTATTAAAAACTTTTGTTCAAGATCAAGAAGTATCTCCAGATAGTCTTTGTATACCATTCACATTTAGCACTAATATACAGTCAAAATTTGAAGCTCTGATTATATTCAGAGTTAATATGATTAAGCTTGCAGGGCATGCTCTTCATTTACTTTCTTCTGAAAACTTGTGTGAACTTGTATATACTCACATATCAAACCAAGAAAGCTATTTTTTCCTTGTCAAATAGTTTTTTGAAAGGAGGCTGAAAAAGGCATTGACTATGAAAAAAGACAATCCAATAATGGAGAGTTCAAACTGTTCATGTGTACTAATAATGAAATACACCAAAGTATTTTTCATTCTTTCTACACCTTGACAATGAGAAAAAGGAGCCAACATAACTTTTCCCCCCAGGGGATTAAAAGCAACTCTCAGTTTTCACTGTAACTATAACCTATGTCTAATAATGGCCTTTCAGTAGAATTTTTAAAAAAATCAATATTATCACCAATGCATATCTTCTCTTGTTCTAGCCTTGAGAATATAAAATTGTGTTTTATCATGGCTCATTTTAAGGGAAAATGAGTACCATATGTACTCCATATATAGTATTAAAGAGTTTAAATGAGTGTGTTTGTCAGGTTGACACTTCTGGTTCTAATAAGGAATTTTGTTTTTCACCCCTCTTTTCATTACTCACCTAGGACCTAATCTACCATCCTTACTCCGAAAAAATTTGCTCCAGTCTTCAAAATTAGGCTGCTGGGTTACTTGCGTGTTTCTGTTGAATCTGCTTTAAATGGGAAGATATGCACCTGAGAAATATCATATTCAGTTCTCACATGATCATTATAACTCCTAACACAGCTAGCTCTGTTAGTAATAATTATTAATATGAATGTTAATTCAGTCTGATTTAGTTCATTAGCAGGATAACTCCTTTGATTTCTAAAGAGGAATCATGACACTTTAATCAGTGGGTAGTACTAGCCTGTTTATTACCATCATTCATTGAACTTTTTCTCCTAACAGCGATGTTTGTTGGGTGAGAAGAAAGTGAATATAGAACAAAGCTCCACAAACTTTTTTTTCCTGGACTTGACTGTATGCAATGAAAGACTCAGAGACTTCCTTCATCTGTTCCCCGGGAATTCCCTCTGTTGGACAGACTTGCAAGGATTAAGAAAGCTGCCCTAAGCATGTATTTCACTAAATCCTCACATACCATTCAGAGTGGCTGCTGCCTGAACAAGTTCCTCCTGTTTGCACACAAGAAATGGCTGGTGCAGACAATTCAATAGAGAGCTTGCCTGGCACAGAGAGTCAGGGTGTCAGTTCAGCTTCGTGCCAGTTGTTAATCCATTTGCTTTACATAAAAGATGGAAAATAGGGTTTTGTTGCTTGAACTAGTTCTTCAGGCTCTGTGTAAAGGGGTCTTTTTTCATTCATGTTTTTTAACACTTTTCAGCATCATAATGCTTCTTGTTGGGCATTTGGTAATACGATTTCTACTACAATGCAGGCAGGCACCAGGTTTACAGTACACTTACATGATCTGCCTGTCAAAATGCTGCATATTCCACATCAGTTACAAAGCATGCATCTGAATAGGGCAGAAAGTCAAAGAAATAGGTACGGTGGTAAAAGGAATGTGCTGGAAGCAACTTTTTTTGGCGTGTGTAGTGCTACAGGCAGCATCGTTTTTGCCATGTTACTAACAAATTTTTTTTTTCTAAGTGATTTTGCACTAAAGGAAAACAATACACCTTGAGCAGAACAAGGACTATATTGGCTACAAGAAATTATGTAGGGGTAACTGGACCCTAAGATACAGCTAATGGGGTGTCAGAATTACTAGTAGACTTGTTGGCTTTGTGCATTTTTGTGCATTAGTTTTCAATTGATTTTGGCAGTCAGGGTACTCCATTACTCTAGATTTTAATCTTTCTGAAAGACAAGGATTTGATACACAAAGAATGTGGCAGTGGTTGAAAGAAAGAAGGCAACAAAGAATGACTTGAATCGAAATGTGATTTCAGCATGAGAAGGAGGAAGAGGAGCTATGATACTGCACGCATTAAAAGATGAATAAACTGTTCCATTAATGGATCAAAAGTTTCTAGCATTGAGCCTAAAGAAAATGACAGATGGGCTGGGAACATTTTTAGCTCAGTTGTTTAAACTAAGTCCTGAAGCTATTTTCAAACTAATATTTAGTATATATTCTTGGTGAGTATTTCACATGCTAAAGGTTATGTCAGAGGTACATCTGGAGAATAAATGAAGGAACATTTGTAACATTCCTTGTGAGATGGCAATACCCTCATTTGTGTTTCCCACTCCACTTCTTGGTGTGCTCTATTTAAAATCATCATGGGTGTACAACTCATGCACAGAGGCCTCCGATCAGTAGGGCCTGGCACTTGCTTTAATGCTCTACTTTCATAGGCTTGGAATTCTTTTTTTCTCTCATAGGGTATGCTTTATCATATACAGCATAATCAGATTTATAGACTATGGCATCAGCCAGTGACCGTTTTGTTTTTAAACAACTTGTAAGAATAGATTTTTATTCCTTTCTTTAATCCCAATTTGATGCTGTTAACTA
Organism: Bos mutus; assembly: GCF_027580195.1. Taxonomy (NCBI): domain Eukaryota; kingdom Metazoa; phylum Chordata; class Mammalia; order Artiodactyla; family Bovidae; genus Bos; species Bos mutus. The sequence goes on from NC_091619.1 coordinate 60,804,501, forward strand.
ATTCCATGATTTAAACTGACTATTAATATTGGAATCAATTTGATTTATCAGAATGTTTTTTCTATTAATGAGATTTTCTTCTTAGCCTCCTTTTTTAAATTTCATTTTTCCCAGATTTTTTGAGATATAATTGACATAAAACATTGTATAAATTTACTATATACAGTGTGGTGTTTAATACATATATACATTGCAAAATGATCACCACTATAAGGTTAGTTAACACATCCATCACCTCATAATTACACTTTTTGTGGTGAGAAAATTTAAGATCTACTCTCTCAGCAAGTTTCAAATATACAATATCATTAACTGTAGTCACCATGCTGAATATTAGATACCTAGAGGCAACCTAGATAGCATATTGAAAAGCAGAGACATTACTTTGCCAACAAAGGTCTGTCTAGTCAAGGCTATGGTTTTTCCTGTGGTCATGTATGGATGTGAGAGTTGGACTGTGAAGAAAGCTGAGTGCCGAAGAATTGATGCTTTTGAACTGTGGTGTTGGAGAAGACTCTTGAGAATCCCTTGGACTGCAAGGAGATCCAACCAGTCCACCCTAAAGGAGATCAGTCCTGGCTGAAGCTGAAACTCTGGTACTTTGGCCACCTCATGCGAAGAGTTGACTCATTGGAAAAGACTCTGATGCTGGGAGGGATTGGGGGCAGGAGGAGAAGGGGACGACAGAGGATGAGATGGCTGGATGGCATCACTGACTCGATGGACGTGAGTTATGGTAAACTCCGGGAGTTGGTGATGGACAGGGAGGCCTGGCGCGCTGCGATTCATGGGGTCGCAAAGAGTCGGACACGACTGAGTGACTGAACTGAACTGAACTGAACTGAGACTTTATTCATTTTACAAGTGGAAGCTTATACTCTTTGACCATCATTTCCTCATTGCATCTACCCCCAACCCCTGGCAGCAATATTCTACTCTTTATTACTACGACTTTGGCCTTTTGGATTCCACATATAGGTTAGATCATGTAGTATATTCCTTTCTGTGCCTCACTTAAGTTCACTTAGCATAGCACACTCAAGTTTCATCTATGTTGTCACAAATAGCAGGGTTTCCTTTTATTTATAGCAGAAGGAGAAGAGGGCAACAGAGAATGAGATGGTTGGATGGCATCACAGGTTCAATGGACATGAACTTGGGCAAACTCCAGGAAATGGTGAGGGACAGGGAAGCCTAGTGTGCTGCAGTTCATGGGATCAAGAAGAGTTGGACATGAATGACGACGGAAAGCCTAGTGTGCTGCAGTTCATGGGATCAAGAAGAGTTGGACACGAATGACGACTGAACAACACAACAACAACATTCTATTACTCTTTATCCACGGACGTTTAGGTTGTTTCCATGTTTTGGCTCTTATGAATAATCCTGCAATGGATAGAGGGGTGCAGAAATCACTTTGAAATGGTGGTTTCCTTTCCTTTTGGCTATAAACCCAGATGTAGAATTGCTGAGTCATATGGTATTTAGTGCTTAGTTGCTCAGTTGTGTCCAGCTCTTTATGACCCCTGGATGGTAGCCCACCAGGCTCATCTGTCCATGATTTCTACTACTGCTGTTTTCTATAATGGTTGTACCAATTTACATTTCCGCCAACAGTGCACATGGATTTCTTTTCTTTACATCTTTCCCAGAACTTGTTATCCCTTGTCTTTTTGACAGTAGCCATTCCAATGTTTCCAACCAGTCCATCCTAAAGGAAATCAGTCCTAAATATTCATTGGAAGGACTGATGCTGAAGCTGAAACTCCAATATTTTGGCCATCTTATGTGAAGAGCTGAATCATTTGAAAAGACCCTGATGCTGGGAAAGATTGAGGGCAGGAGGAGAAGGGGATGACAGAGGATGAGATAGTTGGATGGCATCATCGATTCAATAGATAGGAGTTTGAGTAAACTCCGGGAGTTGGTGATAGGCAGGGATGCCTGCCATTTTGCAGTCCATGGAGTCACAAAGAGTTGGACACGACTGAGCAAATGAACTGAACTGATTTCAACATTTGTGAGATAACATCTCTTGTGGTTTTAATTTCCATTTTCCTGATTATTAGTAATATTGAGCCTTTTTTCATCTACCTGTTGGCCATTTGTATATCTTCTTTGGAAAATTGTCTGGTCAGGTCCTCTGCTCATTTTTTAAGTCAAATGTTGATGATGATTTGCTATTGAGTTATATGAATTCCTTATATATTTTTTATATTAGCCCCTTATCTGATATATGGTTTGCAAATACTTTCTCCCATTCTGCAAGTTGTCTTCTCATTCTGTGAAATTATTTCTTTTGTTGTGCAGAAGCACTTTAGTTTGATATAAGAAATTCTTAATAATTTTACCTTTGAACTTGTATAAGTAAGTCTAATGGGACAATGAAACAGGCACATGCATTCAATGTGTGTCTATTGTTTATTGCCTCCTTGTTCATATAGAACATCAGTGATGTCTCATGAGCAAAAAATTGTGGTGGATCCACAATTTTGGGACAATAATGGGACAATCCACAATAACGTGTGGGAGTTCAGCAAGTCTCAAAATGAGTACAAGGTAAGCATGATATGTCTGTTATGAAGTGGTGGTGATTATTAACACATAGAAGGAACTAAAATATAGGGCAACACATAGGCTTTTTCCTTTCAATCCTTCCTTATCCTTCACTAAGGTAGAGAGTGATGATAGCACATGCATGTGTCGAGAGGTGAAATGAAAATATTTGAGTTAGTTTCATATAGCAATTTCACTGTTCTGGTAAGAATAAAATGCAAATACATCTCCAAGTTATAGAACATGAGTTGTGCAATTTCAGCAATTCCATGTAACTTAAACACTCTTATATTTGCATTTAAAATGGGCATTGTTCAATACAAAATTGAATAATAAAATTCATGCTAATAATTTAAAATTTTACTCTACTTACAAATGACAGTAAGTAGCAAATGAACAATAGCACAAGTCAAGAGAAAAAGACCTTGGAGGAAAAGAAAATAAAACTGTATATTTTAGAACTTTTAACAGCATTTTTTTTGCTACAACAGGCCCCATATTTTAATTTTGTACTGAACTCTGCAAATATGTAGCTGGCTCTAAAAGTAGGAAATATTTCTACCAGAGAAATAGAAAATGTGCTGTGTCCCCAGATAGCATAAGGTAAACTTTCCACCTTTCTAAACTAGTTTATCTTTGTGTGTGCTTAGTCATTTGGTTATGTCTGACTCTTTGTGATCCCGTGGATGGTAGCCCGCCAGGCTCCTCTGTTCATGAGATTCTCCAGGCAAGAACACTGAAGTGGGTAACCATTCTCTTCTCCAGGGATCTTCCTGACCCAGGGATTGAATCTGGTTCTCCTGTGTTGCAGGTGGATTCTTTACCATCTGAGCTACTGGGGAAGTTTTTGATGGAGTGTTATTCAACCTAGATTACAATAGTAAATGGAGCCCCTTCCTGTGGTATCAAGAATAAACTCAGGCAGCAACCATGTCAGTCTCCTGTCATTGTTCCACTCAACACAGCTCAGCAATGTGATAGCTACCTTTCTGGTTATGACAAATGGTAAATGACCAGTTGATTCCTCATGCTGCAACCTCCGGAGGAACAAGGCAAATGGCTGCCACATAATGTGCAATGGAGGACTTGAGAGTAACACACTTTCATAATATGTGGTCAACAAGGAGAATGTCACTAATTAGAAGCCAAGGAACAAACCATTTGCAAATGAATTAGTATATGAACCATACCCTAGGGACCCAAAAGACTTCATTTGCTTTTAGAAGATGAACAATCAATCCCTTCTTTGAACTGTTTAATGCCTATGCCTCCATATAGAAGTCTCCTGTCACAATGAGACTGCCAAGGGGTCCCTCATCAGACAGTGTTGGTCTCCCATTGGGTCCCCTCAGTCCTCCAGCAATTGATCAACTCAATGTACCTTACCTGTGACTCAAGTGTCATCTTATCCCTGACCACCCACTCTTCCCTTCACTATTATTTTTAAAAGTTTTTTCCCATTGCTGACATGTTATGTGCAGCACTTGATTTATTTACTATCTGTCTCCTAATTATATAGTCTATCCAGGCAAAGTCTTTATTTTTTCACTGCTATATCCCCAGAGCCTAGAATAGTTCTTAAGTTGGAGTAGGCCCTCTATGAACATTTGTTAGATGGATGAATGTAGGAGAGTCAGGGAAAGAAGGATGGTTGAAGGTCAAACAAGTTTGGGAAACACTGGGTTAAATAAAACTGAACTATCTTTATTTCAAAACTTAACTTTAACAGGGCCTTTGATATTCATTGTCCATCTCTAATAGAGATATGGTGTACAAGCCAGTTGGACTGTGGGAAATTCTTTTTCCATTTAGAACAAGTATACTTTGGAACACATTTTGGGAATGTCATCTTAAGTGGTAATTTATTGACCTCAAGAATTTTAAATTAACCTTTTACCATAGAAAATCCACTCCTTTCTTTCAGGTTTTTAATATTTTATGAGGCAGCTTTTTTGGGGCTAATTAGAAAGGTACTACCAACTCAGGTTCTACTCTTTTAGTCTCGTCACATTCTTGGGTTTCACATTAAAATAATTTTACTCTTGATCTGTGTTTGAAGAAAACGCCACCGTTTTGGTTACTCTGCCCTTTTGTTCTCTGCATTTCTTTAATTCTGCATACTCACCAGTCTGTCTTTCTCAGAATAAGTACAGAAACTCCTCCAGGAAGAATGAATGGACTGGATCTACAAGTAATAATCTTTGCAGAATATTTAGGTCCATCTTATATATAGCATGGTGATTTCTAAAGGAATTTAATTAAAATTATATAATGATATTCATCCCATTTTAAAGAACAAAAAACTGACATAAATATCAAGTGCCACAAAACAAAGTTATAAACTCGTTTACTCAGAACTTCCCGGTGGTCCAGGATTCCAGTTGGGAGTCCACCTGCCAATGCAAGGGATATGTGTTCAATCCCTGGTCTGGG